>NC_059327.1:127317852-127942852 GCF_018350155.1 Leopardus geoffroyi
GATGGTGGTCCCCCAACTCCTTCACTTCAGCCCACTCCTCTGCGTGCAGCAGGCGGGACATTGCACTTCAGAGAGTCGGAGGCGCAGGGTCGGAGGAGGTACTGGCAAACCAGACCAACGGCAACAAAAACCCTTCCTGGGTCTCTACTGCAATGTCTTATTTTTTTCCCCTCCTCGACCCTCCCCCACCCACACGGAGATCACACACCAGGTCGCGTGCAACGAACCTTCTCCGGTTGCTGAAGGCGCTGCGCCCCTTTAAAAAGCGGCACGCGCCACTGTGTCTCCCCTCCACCCCCCGCTCCTCTCCCAGCCCCCTCCTCGCGCCGGTCGCGTGTCTGCTCAGCCAATGGAGGGCGCCGGCAGGCGCGTGCGAGCAGCCAATCAAAGAGTTTTTACACCCGGAGAAAAGTTCCTACGTACCGAGGACTCAGGCGCCCGCTCGAGGTTGTAGTCCTCCCCCCCCCCCATTCTTCTACCCTCTTTTAAGTTACTCAAATTCATATGTTAATTGAGGGCTGTAATTCGACTCCGGTGTTGTGTCACCGCTCCAAAAGCGGGGGTGCGTGAGCGGACGCGGAGCGCACTCTGGGCTGCAGCCCGAGCCAGGCTGGACGCGCCGGGCGCTAGGAGGGCAGCCGCCTGCCCTTTGCTGCCTCCAAGCTAGGACCGCAGCTTCCACCGTGTGTACCCAAACATTTACAGCCTCTCACGTAGATCATACCGTATGTATGTATATTTAAATCTTTCACAATACATGCTCATAGATATATAATTGCATAGATATGATTGCCGAGACCCATCATTTAGAGTCAGTGTTAGAATTAAAAAAAAAAAAAAAACACATCAAATCCATAACGGTCTCACAATACGCTTCTTAATTTTCATCTGTCGCTTCTGATCGACTTTATGTAATCTGGCAAAGTAGTGGTACAGTAAAAGAATGCACTAAACTCCAGATCCCCTAATCCTCTCGGTTCCCTTTTCCCAGCACCCTGTGGCCAACTAGGGTTGTAATCTGCAGAAAACTCTCTGCTGAGTGGTTGTAGGGCAGGGATATTTTATAGTTTCAACGCCCACAGAGGGACTCCTCACGAAATGCGGAGGCAGGGGAGAGTGTCCAAAGAAAAGTGAAAGGCGCCTGCGTTCCCTGCAATTCGGAACCCTTTCAAGGTACAGAAGCCCGGAGTTAACCTACCCTTCTGCTTCAGGAGCCCTGGGTTTAATACTGCACATGGCTTCCCCGGCAAACACTCAGAAAACCACAGCCTGACCCACTTCACGCCCTCCTACGTTTAATTCGAGGGGCTCTCCGCAACATCCCCTATCCTCAACCCCAACCCCACCATCACCGCCGCCACCCAGAGAGCTAACCCCGGGGAGGTCCTGGGCGGGTCTGGGACGCCGTCTCCCAGGTGAGCTCCTTCCACCCGCCGGTTAGCCCCGGCCTCTGGAGTTCACAACGAAAAGCCAATCAGAAACTCCCTGATCCTGGATCCGCCCCGGCGTGTGCCTCACGCGCCACACCTCGGGGCGCTTTCCTGCAGGGTCCTCGGGGCGCAGTGGTGGGACGCTACCAGCGGGTGCTAGTGCTGCTTTCTTCCTTAGCGATGGCTGTCATTGCAAAGGAGTTTCATCCTCTAGAAAACATGGTGGGAGAAAGAGAAAAAAGAAAGGCACCAGAGAGAGCTCCCTGGAACCTGTTTTTGCAGTGCTGAAAGTTGTACTTGCTAGTATTCACAGGGACTTCACAGATCCAACCTACGATTTAGACCTCTTTGGACAGAAGAACTTCTGGGACTGGACTGGATTAATTCACACTAATGCACACACACACACACACACACACGCACGCACGCACGCACTGCATTCTGCTTACATTTTCTATACTTTATACCACACACTGTATTCCACCCTTCTATGCCTTGTATATCTTTGTGAAGATTACTTATATCTGTATCTATCCCCATAAAGGTAAGGGTAGAATAGAGTGCTAATTCCTTCTGTTTTTCCTTTAACCTTGTCTATTTGCTGGTGTGTAGGGATAGTCCTGGGCCTTCTGACCTTAAAAGCCAGAATGGTCAGAGCTGGTTTCTTATGTAAATGTTTAGGTTCTGCCAAAATAAATAAGCTGAATAAGATATGCAGAAATAAAAGCAAAAACAGAAAGACCCAAACTTAATCTGAAAACTGTTGATGAGACTAAAGAAAAAGTGAAAAGGAAAAGTCATCTAGCATCATTTTTTGGGGAGAAAATTATCCAAGTTTTGGTGATTGGATTACTACCGGGACCAACTAATGATGCTTTTCCTACAAATAGTGCTACTATGTAAAATGTGCCACTTCAAAAAAATAATTGCTAATAGCTGTGGGTGCCAAAATACAACTTTGAGAAAAATGATTAACCATCTTCTATGTATGTATGGTAGTGTAAGCAGCTAGAGCCTGAAAGTTTCACTTATTAATATTGCGTTTTATTTCTCACAACTGTATTGGCTGACAGTTACTCCTTCCACATAATGTCACTGCCCAATATGTAGGATACCCCAATTTTCCTTGGGCATGCGTCATCCAGACTTTCAGTCTGCACTTTCAGTTTGACTGCATGTTGCCAAATATTCATTTTCCTCTGAACTTAAACAATTTTATGGCCTGTAGCCAAATATTTGTTGGATACATGGAATATTGATCCTGATTTACTAGCTTTATAAATGATTATTAGCAATATTACTTCTTTGAGGCTAGCTTCAATTTTTAGGTTAGTAAATCAGAGTGGCCCAATAATGTGAGGGACAGTAAGATTTTTTTTTTTTAATACTTTGTGGTGAAATACATTCTTTTGTGCTTAGAGTAAACAGAAAACTATTTTCTTTCCCATCCCTGCTCTTTCTTTCTCTTCTATTGGGTGGGGCTGAGGAAGGTAGGCATCTGAGCTGGGGAAGGGAACACAGGGCCCAGTGCATGGGAGCTGGAGCCTGAGTTGTGTGAGCAGTGTGCCCCCGCAGAGGGTGTGTGGCATATGATGTTAATCATCAGGTAAGGTGAGTGTCTGTAGGGGCTGGATGGTAGCACAGCAGCAGAATGTAGAGAATGGTGGTTTAGGCAGAAAGAGGAGGGCTTCTGGGTGCCTGGATAGCTGGATTAGTGACATAAGGAAGGATTAATGCAAAAAGTCAATATGTGAGGACAGAGTAAGCTGTCTCACTGTCACAGAAAGGAGTTTCTAGTATAGAAATGCAGAAAGCTGGGGCGCCTGGGTGGCGCAGTCGGTTAGGCGTCCGACTTCAGCCAGGTCACGATCTCGCGGTCCGTGAGTTCGAGCCCTGCGTCAGGCTCTGGGCTGATGGCTCAGAGCCTGGAGCCTGTTTCCGATTCTGTGTCTCCCTCTCTCTCTGACCCTCCCCCGTTCATGCTCTATCTCTCTCTGTCCCAAAAATAAATAAACATTGAAAAAAAAGAAATGCAGAAAGCTGTACTGTTAGATTCAAATTTAAAATTTGCATACGAGTGTATGGCTTTCATTATGCATAAATAGATGATATTGAAATAAGCAGATATAAATATGCGGGGTGTGTGTGTGTACCAACAAACATATATTCTCTACTTCTCTTCATTTTCAGGGCTTGAGGTCAGTAGTGAGCATATCTAGTTCTCAGATTTTAGTTTTCAAATAAGAGTGTCCACTAACAAGAACCAGACTTCTTGGGAGAATGGCCTGATTCCAAGAATGGGGCAGAAAAAATACAAGATGAATATAAAACATCTTGTGTCAGAAATAAGGAAGTGCTCAAAGTATATGGAGTCATGTCAAAAGACCACAGAAGCCTGCTTGAAGAGGCTTCCACTGACAAAATATAGGGCTACTTGAGCATCAAAGTATGTAATGATAGCAACAGATTATCTACTATTGAGAAATAAAGGAATCTATGAATCCTTAGTAATATAACAATAAATGAATACATTGAAGTTTTGATGAATACTTAGTCACAAAATATGTGTTGATTACAAATGAAAGAAGATTGACTCTACTACCGTGGAGAACTATGGCAGACACCAACTTAATCAAGTATCAAAGTTAATACCACCAATAGGTAAATCAAATTTGTGTGCCATTTGTTATGATATTCCTGCCAAAGATGCATATCCTGAATCCAAGTAAGAGAGAATATCAAACCAATCCAAACTGAGATACTGTCTAGAAAATAGCCAGTCTATAATTTTTAAAAATATCAGGGCACCTGGGTGGCTCAATCTGTTAAGCTTCTGACTCTTGATTTTGGCTCAGATCATGATCTCCCAGATCGGATGGTGGGATCGAGCCCCGCAGCAGGCTCCTGTGCAGAGCCTGCTTAGGATTCTCTCTCTCTCTGCTCCCCACCCCCTTTCTGTCTCTCTCAAAATAAATAAGTAAACTTTAAAGTAAAAAAAGCATCAAGGCCATGAAAAGCAGAATGTCCCAGGAACTATTCTAGACTAGAGGAAAATAGAGATGTGGTAATAAATCTGATGCCTGATTCTGTGCTGTCTTCTTTTCTAATAAAGAGCGTCATTGGGATAACGGAGAAAACTTGAATAGTGTGTGAGAAATAGATAGTAGCCATGTTAACTTCCTGATTTTTGACGGTTTTGTTATGGTTGTGTAAAAGAAGAGAAGGTTCTCCTTTTTAGGGAGTACTCACTGAAGTATTTGGGGATAACGAAGCAGCTTACTCCCCAGTGGCTTAGTAAAAAAGCTCCTTTGCACTGTGCTTGCAACTCTTTTTTTTTTTTTTTCTTTCTTCTGCAACTCTCTGGAAAGTTTGAGTTTGTCTCTAATAAAAAGTAAAAAAAAAAACAAGCAAAATTAATATGTATATTTGCTTTGTTCTTGTCTAGAGTTACTAATTCATGTCAATCCAAGCATTATACCACAGTGCATTGAGGCCTGTAGTTATTGCTGATGTGCAAGTTAAATTGTGCTCTGCCTAGCCACAGCACAGTGTGTTTCTAATGGGTTTGAAAATTCTTAGGTTTTAATGACTGTTCCATTCTCAAGAACTCAAAGGATAGTTCTTAAGAGGTGCCAAAAATTGAATATTACTTGAAACCCATTTTCTTACAGGTTATTTAAAATAAAAATATTCCAGTCATGATGAATTCTCCTAAGCAGTGTTCTGATTAGCTTACAAACATAAAAAAAAAAAAAAAAAAGATTCAATCAAGCAAACAAAAATCCCCAAAATGTATTGTTTTCACCATTGGCTGGCATCTTACCTTAATAATTGGCAATTATGGGAAAGAATTAAGCATTTATCCAGTCATTCTGATATGAACGGTATTTTAGAATAATCAAATAGTCTTATGTTAGTTCATCAGGAAAATTTCTTTTCAAAATACTTCCATCTGATAAAAGTAGAAAAAATGGAAACAATTTTAAAAATCAGCGATGTGAAACACCTAATAAAAATTTCTATGCAGGTGGGGTTCCTGGGTGGCTCAGTCAGTTAAGCGTCCGACTTCAGCCTAAGTTATGAATTTGCCATTCCCGGGTTTGAGCCCTGCACCAGGCTCTGTGCTGACAGCTCAGAGCCTAGAGCCTGTTTTGGATTCTGTGTCTCCCTCTCTCTCTGCCTCTTCCCCACTCACACTCTGTCTCTCTCAAAAATAAACATTAAAAAAATTTTTTTTTAATTTTCTATGTAGGCAATCATTAACAATGAAGGAACAATGAGATCAAAGTTTGTTGGGGAATTTTACAATAGAGGGATCCATTTATCAACGCTTGAACTCAGTCATCAATCTTAGTGGCATCATTTAGAGTAGAAGATGCTAATATTATGTGTTTCCCGGTTTTTCATGAATTATGAAGTACACAGACCTCTATGAAGTATTCTTTAAAAAGGAAAAAGAAGAATCTGAATTTAATTAAACCTTTAAGATAACTTCCTGTTTACAGGAAATATGGGGGGTACCATATCAAGTTAAATGACATCACAAGAATGCAAAAAGCCAAACCCCCATCATTTAACATTCTATAGAACAAATGCTCAGTTTCAACAAATGTGTGATATGAAGAAAGAAGGAGGGAGGTGAAGAAGGATTGCTCTTGACTAAGACAGTCTTTTTCTTCAATAGTCATTTACTTATTTTGAGACAGCGAGTGAGTGGGGAAGGGGTAGAGCCTGATGATGAGCTTGACCCCAGGAACCGTGCGATCATGACCTGAGCAGAAATCGAGTTGGATGCTTAACAGACTGAGCCACCCAGGCGCTCCAGTTACGATAGTCTTAAGAATATAGCGTCAAAAGCAATGTGTAGACCTTGTTTGGATTCAGATTCAACAGTAAAAGGACTATTGATGAAACATGAATTTGAACTCAGTATTATGTGATACCAATGAGTTATTTTAATTTTTTTCTAGGTCTGGTAAAGGCAGTGTGGATATCTAAGAAGCTATTTATGCCTTCAGAAACACACATAGGATGAAATAACATGAGGTCCATGATTTCCTTTAAAGAATTTCATCATAATATCAATACTATGAAAAAGAAATAGTGAAGTGAATGTAGAAAAATCTTAATAATTGATGGATACAGGTGATATAAAGATTCATTAGACTATTAGCTCTACTTGCACATGATAATTTTTACAATAAAGACTTTTTAAATATCCAGTGGCTTCTCACTATGTATTATATCTGAGCCACATAGCTTTAAAATCCCAGTTATCTGGCCCTAACCTATGTTCTAGACTGAGATTTCATTATTCCTTTTGCACTATGTTTATCAAACTCTATTTTAAGGATCATCTATCTGCATGAGAATCACTTGGGATATTTATTTAAAAGGTATGTTCCTGGGCCCCTGTCATATATACCAAATCAACTTTGTCAAGGGGACCTAGGACTTGTATTTAGATAAGCACTTCAAGGGATTCTTAGACATGTCCCACTTTGAGAATGATTTTTCTAGAAGTTTTCCTGTGTTCTATTCAGCTACTTTATATTCCTCAGAACACGTATTGTAATTTCTGTCACCACAAATACAATAATCTCAGACACCTGTTATTCAGTCCTACCTACTAAAGTGTAACCTAAGGTTCAAAGTCTAGATCAGATGCCATCTCCTCTAGGAATTCTTCCCTTGTCATCTCTAGGACCAATGTTTGTCCTCCAGCAAGGAAGTGAAAACATGGTGTCTTTGGTTCACTTCACTAGCAGCTTGTTAGAGAAGTTCAAAGAAGTTTCAAAGTTGCAACTTTGAAATGAATTTTTACCTGAGGTTCATTGACCATCAGGAACTGTCAATTCCTCCATAATTTTACAATATCTGCATTAGTTCTCTATTGCTGTATAATAAATTCCCCAAAACTTAGTGGCTTAAACAATAGACATTTATTATATCGCAGTTTGTGGGCAAGAGATTCTGATGCTGCTTAGCTGGGTGGTTCTGGCTCAAGGTCTCTCCTGAGGTTTTAGTCAAGATATCAGCTCAAGCTCTAATCTGAAGGTTTGAGTGGGACTAGAGGATCCACCTCCCAGATAGTACATTCACTTGGCTGGAAAGGTAGCACTGGCTGTTGGCAGGGGGCCTCAGTTTCTTGCCATGTGGGTTTCTCCATAGGGCTAAGTGTCCTCTGACACATGAACAACTTGCTTATGTCAGAGGGAGTGATTCAAGGTAGAGAGATTCAGGCTGCACTATGTTCCAGATCTCTATTCCAAAGGCACGCTGTGTCATTTCTAGCATATTCTAGTTACTAGAGGTGAATTACTAAGTCAAGACCACACTTAAGAAGAGAGCAATTAAGCCCTAAATTGAAGGGCTTAATCAAAGAATCAAAGAATTTGTGAGTATATGTTAAAACCACCATATTCCTCTGTTTCATGTTAATTTCTTTGTATCCTTTTGCAAAATTTAATTCCTCACGATTTAACTGAGAGGGGGGAGATATTTTGGTAAAGTGGGAAAATGCAGCAGAATGCTCTAGAAGGGTTAGCAATTTAGCAAATTACAAGCAAGGAGAAATTTCATACTTTCTGTTTCTGCAGCAATTTCAATGGCATGCATTTCAAAATTGTATTTGTGAGTCAACCATTTAGACTTTCCACAGAAACCATATTATGATGAGTAATTTGCATTGTATTTCTTTTTTCACATTTTTGCGATATATCTTTTCATTTCAGTCATACTTGTGAATTTGTTTTTGATTTATATAAGTATATCCTGGGCATGTCTTTAGGGACAGTGGTGCACTGGTAAATATATAACATTAGGCTTTCGGAAAAAAAAATGCATGCTTGTATACCTATATAAGTTTATTGTAAATTTTCTTGATATAAAGAATGTGTAACATACAGTTTATAAATAATAATAAAATATTCAATATTCTTTATTGCAAACTCTATAGTCACTGATTCTCACAGAATGCTTTCACTGATTGTTGCCGTTTTTGTATACATAACTAACCAGTGGTTTCATTTGATGAAAAAAAGAGTTATCACATGAATGGTGGTTGGTATTTTTAATTTACTGTTAATGAATAAGATAAAATGAAACAACAATGAGGATGTGTGTTGGAAACACTTGAGAGTTAATTATGTGAGCAACTTCTTTGTTGAATAGAATAATAATTTTCAAATATTGTAAGAATATGTGCTCATTTTTTGTATTATTCATAATGTAATGGGTATACACTGACAAACTTTTAAGCTTAATCTGCATTATTAACATTTCACTATCACTTTCTTAGGTCTAGAAATCAATAAATCAATAAAAAAAAGACTTGGGCATTTACCAATTTCTATTGGTGTAAATACTCCTATTGCTAAGTCAAATGAACATTTTTCTTCACCATATCTTTTTTTAAATTTTATTTTTTATTTCTTAAATTTACATCCAAATTAGTTAGCATATAGTGCAACAGTGATTTCAGGAGTAGATTCCTTAGTGCCCCTTGCCCATTTAGCCCATCCCCCCTCCCACAACCCCTCCAACAACCCTCAGTTTGTTCTCCACATTTATGAGTCTCTTCTGTTTTGTCCCCCTCCCTGTTTTTATATTATTTTTGTTTCCCTTCCTTATGTTCATCTGTTTTGTCTCTTCAAGTTCTCATATGAGTGAAGTCATATGATATTTGTCTTTCTCAGACTGATTAATTTCACTTAGCATAATACCCTCCAGTTCCATCCACATAGTTGCAATCTTCACCATACCTTAATTGATTTCCTCTTCAACCTTCAACAGAGTCAAAAATATTTTTTTTTCAAAACTTTATTTTCTCTTGATTTGGGGACACCGTATTCTTCTCCTTTGTTTCACCCTACTTCTCAGGTTATTCTTTCTTTAAAAAAATTTTTTTTAAACATTTATTTATTTTTGAGAGACAGAGAGAGAGAGAGAGAGAGAGCATGAGTGGGGGTGGGGCAGAGAGAAAGGGAGACACAGAATCCGAAGCAGCCTCCAGGTTCTGAGCTGTCAGTACAGAGCCCAATGCGGGGCTCAAACTCACGAACCCGTGAGATCATGACTTGAGCCAAAGTCGGATGCTTAACCGATTAAGCCACCCAGGCGCCCCGGGTTGTTCTTTCTTATTCTTTTAAGGAGGCTTTCTCCTCTAATTGGCTTGATACTATGTTCACCTTTCCCCCTTACTATCCCCCTTACATATCCCCCTTACATAGATATACTATCTATATGCCAATCATAGCAAGGTCTTCTGTGAAGTCCGGCTCTTTTTCAATGGTGTTCGCTGCTCTTAAAATAAGCACAAAAATCAACAACCAACACTAATTTGGGGATCAGAGAATGATTCCTAAGGAAGTAAGACCTGCAAGTTGAATAGGAGGCAGCTAAGGAAGGAGAACGGACAAACAGCTATGATAGCAACAATAGCAACAAAGAATCCTTGAACAGAGACTGCAAGGTCCCTCTTTCTGTGGTCCCTCCCTGTCTCTCCTGCTTCACCTCTCCCACTCACTTATGGTGTTATAGCCACATAGGTCTTTTCTTTGCTCATACATATCAAACATTTCCCCAAGTCTGCCTTCGCACACATTGCCTGCTATACTCTTCCTTACCTGGCACCTCTTTGTCTAGCTACTTCCTGTTCCACATCCAGGTCTTACTCTCTTACGGAAGCATTACCTGACCTCCCAGAATTCCCTGTTTTATACTTTTATGGTGCCTTATATTTGTTTACTTTAGTATTGAAAATCATTTTCAGATGATTGTTTGTGTGATTGTTTATTTGATGTTTACCTTTCCTCTGTCAGCCTCCACTCCTGCTGGTGAGGTTCTTCTGTTCAAGGGCCCATTGTGCAAGCACTGGGGCAGTTGAGGAGAGAAGCTGGCTAATTTCCAACGGATGAGTCATTTTTACTACCTGGTTGTTTAGTGCCTCTTCTCTGGTAGATTGTCTGTGGTGGGCTTTGTAATGGGAAATGAAGATCTGGATACTTTGCGTTCACTCCTACTGGTCTATCTACATGATTCTTCCTCATATCCCCTTGTCTCCACTCTTCCAGTCTCCCTCCCCACAGGTCCCTGATTAACCAGCCGCTGCCCAGGAATCAATGTGTATTCGTACCATGCACCATTTCTTTCTTCATAGAAAGCTGATGGTAAAGTGAACTGCACAGGATTTCTTCTCAACACTGTCTTTCAGAGCCTGTCTCTCAGATGGGCTGTAATGCAACAGTGCCCTATTTTCAGCTTGCAGACATATCGAATCACCTTGTCTATGAATCAGGCCTCAGTTTTTCCTTCTCTGTTAGCTGTTCGTTTTTTGTTAGCTCACTAAAGGTGAAGCATTGGTGTAGCTAAGTAATGTAAGGGTCTGGGACACATGTTTATATAACTTACTTATATTCTCTGGACCTGATTGGATCTGATCCAGAATGTACTATCTCCACAGTATGATAGATTCCTATTGTGAATCCCCCCGCCCCGCCACCCCACTTATGACTTGGTTTGACGTCCAGATCAAGGTGAATAAGTCCAGTTGTATAGTTACTTAATATCCCTTGGTTGAGACTCCAGTCTCTAATAAGGTCCAGTAATTTTCCAGGATCTGCTTTTATGGTGAATAGTTCTCTGCTACAAATGGCATAGCCTTGCATCAAGTCTTAGGGGTCTGTGTTGTGACTCTTCTATTTGGGTTTGCAATAGACTCTAAATGGCAACCTTGTGTTTCATAAATACCTCTAGCACCATGGGATCTGCTGAATCATATGATCTAAGGGACAAGGATGCTCATTCCACAGCTTAAATGTGCTACAAAGCCTCACTCAAAACTAGTTGCTACACAAGTCAACTGATAAGTCAGAGCTGTGTTCCTAAATGTGGTGTGTGCTTTCTCCAAAACCTAAAGAGGACTATCAGGCATTATGCTTTTCCTAATGGCAAAAGGTGCAAGAAGTAATGTAACTCTAAAATCATCATCAATTTGGCAGGATTGTGGATATTTGCAGGGTTAATCTCCTATCCCCTGGACCACATATGCTTCAAAAGGGAAATTTTTTAAAAAAGTGTTTATTTTTTGAGAGAGACAGAGAGGCAGAGAAAGAGGGAGAGAGAATCCCAAGCAGTCTCTGCACTGTCAGTGCAGAGCCCGATGTGGGGCTTGATCTCAGGAACTGTGAGATCATGACCTGAGCCGAAACCAAGAGTCAGATGCTTAACTGACTGAGCCACCCAGGTGCCCCAAAGGGATGTTTTTTATAAACCCACTTTCTGCTTTCCAGATCCAATTAAAATGATGTCATCAGTAGAAGGATCACTATGATGTTCTGTAAAAGGTCCAAATAAGCAAGGTTCCTTTATCACTAGAATATTAACATTATCTTTGGTTAAGATCTTGAATGTACCATTATTCATTGCAAGTAAATGTGAACTGCTTCTAATCATCCTTTCTGGTAAATTCACTAGATCAGTAGCTGCATAATAAGTGCAGCAATAGACCAATAGCTGACATCAGGGCCACCACTTGGTTGGGATCTCAGTAATCTAGTGTCATCTGCCATGATCCATCTGATTTTTGCAGGTGTCAGACTGATAGATGGAGACTCTTCCTGCAACCTTCAGCATGATAGTAAATATCTGTAGTTCCATTCAGTATGTGGCATTTTTCTGATTTACTGTCTTGGAGGGGGTGCATTTTCAGAGGCTTTCACTTGGCTTCTCCTGCCACTATGGCTTTTAATCCAAGGTTTAGAGAGTAAATGTAAGCTTTCTACCAGCTGCTGATCACATCCATCTAAACTGTGCACTTAGAGACTGGAGAAAGACCACAGCATTTGCACCCACTGCACTCCTGTTGGATGCACTTGGGTGGGATTCTATTTATCACCTGGACTTCATATGCTTTCACTGTAACAAACATCTATGATGGCATTTTGGTTCTCGTATTATCAGTGTCAGCTCATAACCTGTATCCAACACAACCTTTAATATTCTGTGTGTTTTCTTTCCTAGGTCTAACTAGTTCAGTCCATTTGCAAAAGGATTGGAGGAGTCCTCAGGGGGATCGAGTAACCCTTTCCATTGACTTGCTTAAACTTGCTCAAGTGTAGAAACTAGGAAAAGATTAGTGAATTTTTGTTTTGATGTCAAATATCAATCTTTGGTCTACCTACTTTTTGGTCTTCTCTATTTATATAGATCAAAAAATACCCTTGTTAGCTACCTGTATTCATTTCCTATGGCTATTATAACAAATGTTATGGTCGGGGTTATCCATGGAAAAATAACTACTAGGGGATCCTCTCTATATATTTATGTATTTTAAGGAATTGGCTCATGAGAGCGTGAGGGCTGGCAAGTCTGAACTCCTTAGAACAGGCTAGCATCTTGGTAACTCAGGTGGGAGTCAATGCTGCAGGCTTGATGTGGAATTACTTCTTCTTTGGGGAGCAACAATTTTGCTCTTCAGGCCTCCAACTAATTGGTTGAGGCCTCCCTGAATTATTGAGGGTAATCTCTTTTACTTAAAGTATTATAAACTGTAGGTATTAACCACGTCTACAAAATACCTTCAGAGCAACGTCTAGATTAGTGTTTGAATAACTGGGTACTATAGCCTAGGCCAAGTTGATACAAAGAACTAACCATCACAACAAATTACTACAAACACAATGACTCTGAATCAAACAAATGTATACCTTAGACTTGTAGGGATAAAGGTTTGAACTAAGTTTCACTGGGCCCAAATCAAGATGTCGGTAAGGCCATGCTCTTTCTTGAGCCTCTAAGGGGGAATGCGTTTCTTGCCTTTTCCAGCTTCTAAAGGCTGCCTGAACATCTTGGCTCATGACTCTTTTCTCCATCTTCAAAGCCAGCACCACAGCATCTTTAAATCTCTCTGACCTCTGTTTCTGTTGTCACATCCCCGTCTCTGACTCTGCCTCCTGCCTCCTTTACCTTACAAAGATTCTTGTGATTATACTGGGCACACCCAGATAATCCAGGATAATTGCCCCATCTCAAGATTCTTAATCACATTGCAAGTCACTTTTGCCATGTAAGGTAACATGTTCACAAGTTCCAGAGGATTAAGATGTGGGCATCTTTGAGGGAGAGGTTATTTAGCCTACCGCATTACCCATCTATTGTGCCCTGGGAGACTGTGGTATATTAGCTATGGCCACAGATCCCTGTCAGAGTCCTTGGTTTCCATTCTGGCTCTACTTTCTGATATAGTAATTACATTCACCTTGCTGTTGACGTTTAAGCGATACCACCTGGCCTCTACTATTCGAGTCCTATCATTCCATTCACACTGATGAACTCATTCTGTGGCAGCTTTCCTGACTGTACACCCAACTTAAACAGAATAGATTCACTGAATTTTGTCAACAATGCCAGTGTCCTCACATTAGCACTTTCCTTTTTGATTTAGTGAAAAGAGTTTCTTTTGGGCAGCGCTGAGAAACATAGTCAGCCAGTGGATTCTCTCGTCTTAGGCATTAAGTCCATTCAAGCATATGCGCCTCTAAAACTTTGATAAAACTGTTCTGGCATTTCCACCTCATTTACTATAGGTCAGTGATTTTCTCAAGTTTAAGAAATTCATCCCAGCATAATATTTGGATTTCTAGAATGTTAAACCCTGAATTATGGAAGTTCCCCTAGGTATTGCAGTACTTTTGGTGAATACTTCCTTTGCCTCCAAAAAAGGAACAGTGCTTCCCCAAGTAGGCCATGCTGAAACTTGACCCTAGCTTTATGCCTACAAACTGTGAGAAAGGTGGGGGCAAATCTTGGATGAAGGCAAGTATTATCTTGTGATGCATCTTAGCATAGTGAATTTGCCAGGGCTATGTAGTAAGCCTTCTCTGCAATTCTGCTACTCTCAGAATCAGGCCTGATTTTCAGCCTGTACTGCCCTCTGGCTGCAGTTAAGGTGGGTGTCATAGATGCTTTCTGGATTGTATATTATGTCCTAAGTTGGTGGTTGGCTGACTTGAGCCCACCATTTTCTTTCAGTGGTATATCTAGGGTACTTCACAACGACCTACCACATCTGCGGTCTTTTATGACAACCACTGCTGCCATATCTCTTCAATGGTAGAGATATAGCATAAACCTAACTTATCCCCTTCCTCCTGCATGCTGGATGGAAGAGACTCTTAGTATTAGTGACCCTACAGCATGGCAGGGGTCATCAAAACCCACTTACCTTTGTTACTCTTTGGCAGGGGAGTGATCCAGTCCCAGAAATCCATCTCAGGCTGTACTTCCTAGACCACTTTCGGTCTGAATTATTTTAGTTTGTGTGCTCCCAGAAATAGATGTTTAGACAAGGATTCAGGATATGGTAGAATGAGTATTTGCCTTTAAATTGTTTGTTAAGTTGTACATAACTATATGAGTATATTTTATGTATTTGATGGTGTACATGCTATATTTCTCAATTATTTTTTTTAAAAATCTCTCCTTGTACTACATAATAAAAAATCCAGATGGATTAAAAGTTAAATATAAAACCATTAAATTATAAACACATCTGAAGATGACAAAAGTAAGTGTTTTACTTATATCAGGCTAAGTAAGGGCTTTGTATGCATAAAAGCACGGAAATATGTAATAATTCAACAATTAATTTAAAATCAATAATACTTTTTAATAATTAAAGAGTTTCACAAACCATAGTACATAAAAACTAAAAGAACCCTTTCCATGTACAAAAATCATAAAAGTTAAAAGTAAATGACAAACTGGAAAAAATATTCACAACAAATTTTACACACAGTAAGTTAATAGACATAATATAAAAAGGAACTATTAAAATTGATAAGAAAATGACTAGTTCCTGATAGAAAAACAGCCAAAAGATAAGAGCAGGTAATTCATGAAGGAGTAGTAAAAATGGTCCATAAAGATGAAAAACATATTCAACCAGGAAATGCAAATTAAATCAATAAGAAAGTTCCACTTAATTATTTCAGATTAAATACGCAGATGCCCTCCTCAAACATTATTAATATGGCAAAAAAAAAAAGGACACAAAAGGCATAAACCCACAGAACAAAGCGAATAGCTAAAGAGATCATAACAAATGAGAGACGTCAACAACTTTTCACAAAATGGAAACAGATGGACAAGTGATCACTGACTTAGCAGAACTGAGAAGGCCTGCACCTTAGTCTGCAGGGAAAACCAAGAAGAGACGCGTAGCTGCTGGCCTCCCCAGGTTATCTCTGAAGGCAGTGGTGAGGGAGGGGTTCATGGAGGAGAGAGAGACTGCATGTTGCTCTTGGCATGCCTGCAGTTTGGGGTGGTGCTATATTTCTAAGGCTCCTTTATCACCTCTTTACATTCTTAATTGAATTCTTGTCCCTTGTAGAGTAGTAAATAGCAATGACCTCTTCACTTACTGTTGTGGAAGCTTCCAAAAAATATTTTCATCTGTACTGCTGTTAATTGGTACAATTTTTGTATTTGTTATAAAGACAGAACGCCTTTGTATTTGTTATAAAGACAGAACGAATAAATCTCAGAACGCCTCTTTAAATGGAAGTTTCTGAGTAATGATTCTGACCATCAATTCAATTTAGGATAACATAATACCAGCTCTCCTGGATATTCTGTGGGAGAAAAAAAACTTTCCTGAATTTATTCAATGTGTATGTATTAAATGTTCTCCCTGTGTACGACACAACACAACACCAAAGTCAAGATATGACTCTTGGAAAAACCTGCAACAGTTTCTCAATTCTCTTAGGCCGAAGACTGAGTTCCTTGCGGTGGCCTCAAAGACTGCCTAGTTTGGTTCCCACTCCACTTTATAACTCAACTCCTACCCTTCTTACCTTTGTTTTCAGGGCTCCAAACCCTTGGACCTGCTGTGGGTTCTCTCAGCCATTGACATTTCAGTTCTCAGATGAGCTTTCTCTTACTGAAGAACCATTGCTGGTCTCTCTGTCTGAAATGTTCTTTACTCTCTACCTCTAGTCCCCAAACTTCTACTCACTGTTCTTGTTTTAGCTTGAGATTCTTATTTCTTCCAGTAAGCCTTCTAAACTAGTTCAGGGCTCTTTGTCATACACTCTTACTGTATTTTATTCCTTTCCTTCAGGGAATTGATCTCAGTTGGTAATTACACTGGTGATTCATTGTTATGATTATTTATTTAATATCATTCTCTGACCCCAGAGTGTGAACTCTATGATTTTGCCACTATGTTAGGTACATTGCTTAACACAGTGTCTGTAACATGAATAGTTCTAAATCAACATAAATCAAAAGGGAGAATGCTTTCAAGCAGTTTAACTTTGTTTTATTAGTTCCATCAAAGAACGGTTTAGATGCTGCCACATTTTGATCTAGTAAAAAAGTAATACTCTCTGTGTAGATTTTCATCTCGCAGGAATTTAGTTTTTTTCATGGATAGTAGAAGATAGGAGATTTGGGATTATATTTACACTGGGGGTAATAGAAGGTATTACATTTTCCTGACATAATTTACATCTGTTCAGTTTAAAATAAATTTCATTAAGTAGAGAATCACTGCTTATTTGGCCTGGTTATTCTAGAATTAGAACATTGCTGGCAATTATCAGTATCTGCTTCATACATTAACAGGTATTCTGTTTACTGTGAAATTTCTTAATAAATTCTGGACTCTATAAGACCATAAAAAGACTCAATATAGAAGAATTAAACTCACACAAAAGATAAGAACCAATTGCAATTTACTAGGCAGTCGGGTTAAGCATAACTGTATACACAGCATTTTGGAACGAACACACAACTATGCTCCTCTGTTAGCAATTTCCAGTCTCTCCTGTTATGGGGGTCTGTTCCTCCTGGTACCATTCAGATTATCTTCTTTATTCTTAACCCAAGGGCTGTAATCCACGGATTGCCTTTGTTTCCACATTGATTCATGATTTACCAGGTTCAGTAAGAACATTCACTTAAACAAAATCAGTTCCTTGTTGCCAGTAGTAGTAGAGCGTTCTTAGTCTGTTTCAAAGTGTGCTGAGTTCAGTCTTTAATTACAGAAACTTCCCCACCATCCCCACTGTTGTGTGTACTGGCTCGGTTCCATGTACTGCTGTAACTTCTAATGTGAGTTCTCTGAAAAGGCTGGCACTCCTGCCGGCCGTGGGGAGTGGCTGGTCTCTGCAACCAGCTACCTCTTGCTGCAAAATGCTGCCTGCATTATTCTTTTCTACCCTGCATGTCTGTCTTTCACTCTGCAGTCTCTGTGTCCTGATGTGGCAGTGGGAGAGTTGATCGCCTGTGACTTTTGAAAGAGAGGTACAATTTGCAGATTAAGGTTAATCCATGTGCCAGTATCAAACATCTCTTTGGCTACCCCTTGCCTGGCATTTCACTATAACTGTTTCTAGCTCACTTACATCTAATCTATGTTAGAATGTCCTTTCCCTCTTAGCCATGGCCATGCAAGGGCAGACAAATTATCAATTAAACTAATTCATTTTTATTACCAGTTTTTTAATCACCAAAGAAGGAATTAGAATTCAACCAGGGAGGTTATTTATTGAGAGTTTTTTTATTGATAAAATAATTTATCAAAGATTTATGAAAAAATTTAAAATCTCTGAAAAAGAAAATTGTATCAGCCAAGACAGTAAAAGGTATGTCTGTGGGTAAGGAAAGTAGTCTGTTTTAGGCTGGCTATGTGGGTGACATCAGTGATACTGAGGATTTTACGTCTGAAAAACTAGGATGTAATATTGCAACTCACAGGAAAGGCTGTCGTAAGACAGACATGTGTGGCTGAGGTGACTTCTCTTGCCCAGCTGTGTTCGTCCTGATACTTACTCCAACATCTTAATCTGCTTCCCAATTTGGATCTGTCTATTCTTCTTTCTCAACTACCATGACCTGGAGATCATCTTATTTCATATGCTTGGTCTGCCATTTCAGCAACAGCTTTTCTTCTTGGCTTGGGCCTCTCTTTGCTGGGTCCTTTGGCTCAGTGCCTCTGACCTTGGGTGGCTGGGACTCTGAGTCTCTCTGGCTTCCTTCCCACAACAAGTAGTGATTGTAAACTAGAAGACACTGTTTTAGTTTTTAAAAAGTTAGAAATATTGAAAATGAAAATTGAATATTATAGCCTTAAAAAAAGATTTGGGGATTTCTCAGCTCACTGAGTTGGTATATTAGATCAGCTATTCTGACTTAGAGCAAGGAGGAAATTGTGAATTATTTTTCATCACATTTAAAAATATTTTGAAAACTGATATAAACATCGAATCAACATTTTCCCTGTAATCCTCTTCCTTTGCTCCAGGAAACTGAAGCATGGATTATAGTTGAAATTTTATATTTTAAGCTTAAGATCTTACTCCAGAGCTTCTGGGATGCCAATACTGTCTGATCTTTTGGTACATTGGCATCATTCTCTTCACTCAGGAGATCTAGTATAAAAACTTTATGCTATTCCTGGAGGTACATGCTAATATGTTCTTAGTTTTGGAGAAGCTGGTATATTCTAAGTAGAAGGCAAAAATAAATTTTCTTTTCCTAAAGAAGTTATGGGTATCCATGACTCCATAGGTATTCTATTGAAACTTCTACCCAGGACTGAAACAGAGTCAGCATTCCAGCCTGGGATAGACTGTTCCAGTGAGACTGAACTCAGATTCGATCAGCCAATCCAGAATCAATTTTGAATCACTAGAAATAGAAGGTCAGGCTTGGGCTTGGCTATGAGGGTAGCATAGGAAATGTGGGTGGGATTCTTCATTGGTGTGTGTGTGTGTGTGTGTGTGTGTGTGTGTGTGTGTGTGTAAGAGGAACATATAAGACTTGCAAGCCAGGAATACATCTCAGCACAAATCTATTGGACAGACAGGGAGCAGACAAGACAAAATCATAAAGGCAAGAGCCAGGCTGGCTTGAGGGAAAATCTGTGCTTAAAGAAGAAATGTGTCACCAAATCTTTGCTTTAAATGAATGACAAGGAGTTTTTCTTTCCAGCCCAACAACAATAGGTCAGGCAGTAAGGATGGTTTGTATTTGTTTAATCGGATCAGTGTCTCCTTTAACCAAGTTTTCTTACTCTACCTTGGGAGGCATGTTCCCCACTGGAGTAGCTGGTGATTTCTTTGGCAGCTAGAGCCCAGGTGATTCCCTGAATTTTTGTTGTCTGGTTATTTCTTTGGGGCCAAGAGTAGGTTCTCTATAGTGGGTTCTGGGGAAAGCCTTCCATCAAGAGGGCTGACTGGTATCTGGGTCCAATCATGTGTTAATGGTGGAATGTCTGTCTATATAGCAGTAGGGCCCTGGCTTTGGTCCTGTGGCTTCTATACTTGTCATCTTGTGAGGCATCAGAATTACCATACTGAAACCAGATATCTAGGAGGGCATGTAATTCATCTTCTTTGTACCATTCACTTGCATGGGGTGGATGGTGTAATAGTACATCCTTATGGTAAATTATAGTATTGTATTTGGTGGGGAGAAGGAAGAATCCATGAAAAATGGGGTGATCAAAAATAGCAAAGTTTACAAAGTGCTTTCACATACATTTTCACTTGATTCTCACAACAACCCTGTGAGGTAGGTATCGTATATGATGTTTTTATTTTTATTTTGCAGAGAAAGACACCAAAGACCAAAGAGTTTAAGTGATTTGCCCACAGGCATAATAAGTGCCAGGACCCAAACTTAAAGCCACGTTTTCCAACTTCACAGCCTGATTCTACCCAAGAGTGGCTACAATGAGGGCTACCAGTTTGACGACATGATGGGAAGGCGCTTAGTAAGTGAGCATCTAACTTGTTTAAAAGTCAGATGGTTTAGAAATAATACATTAGTAACCAGAATACGTAGGATCACCACTTGCAGGAGGTCCCCTGGGCACTTCTGCCTATTGGCTTAAATCTTAGTAGTTGCTTTGGCATATTAGAAGATCATCTGTGAGTCAGCCTGGGCAACTAGGCAATCCTTGGGTAGTCAAAGAACAGAGATGAGGGAATTCTCATGGCCATCATTACAATGCTATAGCACTCATTGTGCTGTTTAATTTTATGACATACCCATTGGAATGTAATGTAAACTTCCATTTACATGGGCACATGACAGGTCCTCAATAAAAACTGGTTGAATTCATGAGGGGTGGGGGTGTTTTATGGGATGCTTCCACATTTTACTTGTACAAAATTGATTTGCATGGAAGAGGTATTATAGATGAATATGGAACTGAGTATAGGGATTACTCCGTTATTTTGGTGGTAGGTAGTATACACAGGCACTGCTATTTTCAAGGGTGTAATCTCATGATCCAAGTGATCTTTATCTACAAAGACAAATTTATTAGATGTGGCTTCAAACTGGAGGCTCTACCTTAGACAGGGATCCATGTGGAATGCAGGTATTTGATGCCCACTGGAGGTGAAGGCAATGTCCCTTGGCATGGAGAAAAGTGAATTGTTGGGGCAAATGTGAAGACAATGCTGTTTTAGTAATAGGGAGAGAGCTCTGTGATAAAATTCTCCAGATATGGTTCATCACAATCACCAATGTTTCAGTAGGGATGGAAGAGGCCTCTGTCTTTTTCTGGTTCAATTCTGCCAAGGCACATTCTCCTAGGTCCTCCACATCTTCCTGAACACTCGGCCGTCAGAAGTCCCAAGACCCACAGTTGAGACTGCGGTGAATCTTAAACGGGTAGAAGCTGGAGGACACAGCTGCCATGGTATGGACCTGGACCTCAGTGTGAGTGCTTCTGACCAGGACACATAGGTAAGACATCCACTCCATAGAAGCATCCCTCCAAGGCTAATGGGGTGGTTTGGGCAAGACCCATGACCTTTGGTCGAAAGGGGCAATCCTGTTGTTGCTCTTCTACAAGTGGATTACAGCAAAGGTTTTTGGGTGTCACAGCCTGGTGAGTTCAACTTAATTGAACTGGATAAGAATTTTTAACTTAGGATATAGTACATCAGCTCACCAGTTTTGAGTTTTCAGGATCTGTTGGGTCCTGAAATTGGTAGATGGGAAAGCGATTGGCAGCTGTGGGTCTGGTAGATGTTATGGATCATCCAGAGGACCTCCCAGTTGTGATGATTGGTGCAGGCCATGACCGGATGCCTGGCTTCTCCAAGTATTGGTGCCAAGTTTCAAGCATGGCCTTAATGGCCAAGCATTCCTTCTTTCAGATGTTGTAGTTTCATTTTGCAGGGATGAAGCCTGTGGGGAAATAAAGCATAAGGTCACATCAAGCTTGATTTCAGACAAGATTTGGCATTCCATGGTTCTACCACTACTTACAAGGCACTGGCTCCACTTTAAAGGTCCACTGTAAACAGAGTGGAGCATGATTACAGCCATTGCAAACCTCCTATGTTGGGCTTCGTGCATTTTCTGGACTCCAGGCAGCCATCAGAAAGCAGGGCATACTGACTGCTGGTTCACTACAACTGTTTAAGGGAAGGCCTTGGAGTTCAGCCAGGTCTGGATTAGGATAAATTGGTAGTTTACACTGGATAGGACCTTGGGTATCTTCCCCAGAAGACAAAGTGAAAGAGAAAGAGAAGACTCACACAGAGTCAAAGTTGGTGAGGATATACAATTCCATGTAATATTCTGCAACCTGTTTCCTTAGATCTTGACTTTTCGTTATTAGTTTAGACCATTTGTAAGCTTTTACAACTAATAAAGATAGTAATATAAATCCTTTTAAAGTTGTAATCACTAATCAGAATTGATATTGTCAAATAAATTTTAACCCACCTATTTAAATATGTGCTCTTTTTCTTTTTTAAGTTGAAGTATAGTTGACATACAAGGTTGTATTAGTTTTAGGGTACAACATAGTGATCCAACAAGTTTAAATATCATGTCATGCTCACCATGAGTGTAGCTAACATCTGTCACCTCACCATACAATGCCATTACAATACCACTGACTATATTCCCTATGTCGTACCTTTCATCCCCATGACTTATTCATTCCATAACTGAGATATTCCAAATCTCTCACTCCCCATCACCTACTTTGCCCATCCCTCCACCCCATCCCTTCTGGCCACCATCAGTTTGTTCTCTGTATTTATGGGTCTGGCTCTATGTTTTGTTTCTTTGTACATTTAAAACCATTTTTTAGACTGGACATATAAGTAAAATCATATAATATTTGTCTTTCTCTGTCTGACTTATTTCATTTAGTGTAATACCCTCTAGGTCCACCCATGTCA
Source organism: Leopardus geoffroyi (assembly GCF_018350155.1). Taxonomy (NCBI): domain Eukaryota; kingdom Metazoa; phylum Chordata; class Mammalia; order Carnivora; family Felidae; genus Leopardus; species Leopardus geoffroyi. Next base: position 127,340,504 of record NC_059327.1, read on the forward strand.
TTATAAATGGCAAGATATTCTTTTCTATGGCTGAATAATATTCCACTGTGGCTTTTCTATGACTGAATAATATATATGCATCTATTAATGATTCAATATGTGCTCTTAAATAAGGAACTTTGTTCCTTCTTGAAACCTAAGGGTAGACCTCATAATTCAACCATTAAATAACAGAATCATAAAAATTTAAATCAATAGCAGGATCCTTGAACCTAGGCACAAATCATGATTTTTAACTTTGGCCAGCTTCTGAAGGTGTGATCCTTGCCTCCATGACCTTGTTAGAACTTATGCCCAGATTTTATGTTTATCAAAATCTTTGCTAATGTTACAGAACTTAGAGAAACCTAAATGTTTTTCATTGTGCTAGTGGACTGATAGTGCTTATCAGTTAATTAAATTAAATAACCAGTTTTGACCTAAAAATAGAAATCAGCTCCATAGGCTTAACACACAACAGAATTCCTCAAAGTGAGCCCCATGAACACTAATTTCAGGAAACGGGTTTTGTCATTAAGTGGATTTGGGAAACACTGCTTAATATTTACTGTTCTTGACTTAAATTATACAAGCTTTAAAGCTCTGGGAAGTAAATCATCTTGCGGTAAATAATCTTATTTAATTATTTTAACTCAGTATTTCCCCAAAATTTCAACATGAGTTAAGTTTTTGAGTAATATTTATTAGCATCTTGTGGAACTAATGCTACATAGCATAGATTTTAGGAAATTTTGGGCTAGAAAAAAATGTGAAAAAAATACTCATTAAAAAATACACATTTCTCATGAAAAATAAGTGAACCAATTACTAGTTATTTATTACTATAGTTGTCTTAGAATTAAGTTAGGTTGTTTGGAAAATAAGAAATGCACTTGTATATAAAACATGAATTCTGCCTTTAATAGGCTTGTATCTTAGGGAAATGTTTGTCACATAGAAAGCAGTATTCAACACCTGAAGATTCCATATAACCAACCACTAAGTTAAATAATGCAGACTTATAGTAGCTCCAGAGAAAAAGATCAAGTATTGGAACAATGAAGGAAGATATCATTGGGAGGTAGGACTGTTTTTATGGGGATGGCCAGAATTTTGATAAGTTGAGGGCATTTTTAATCAAGGGCAAAAATACACAAACTTTTAGGTCCCTATGATTCCCAGTAATAGTGTGGCAAATGATACTTTGTTTTATATATATATGAATATATATATATATATATATATATATATATATATATTAAGTTTATTTATTTTGAGAGAGAGGGAGTGTGCACGTGCATGAGTGGGGGAGGGGCAGAGAGAGAGAGGGAGAGAGAGAATCCCAAGCAGCCTCCACGCTGTCAGCACGGAGCCGGTGGTGGGGCTTGATCTCAAGAATCACGAGATCACAATTTAAGCTGAAATCAAGAGTGAGAAGATTAACCAACTGAGCCACTGAAGCACCCCAATGCTTTGTTACGTTGTAATCATTTCATTCCCACCTATAGACAGAATGTTGCAGTATAGTTTTCTTTTCTTTGTCCTTCTACTTCTTTAGAGTTCTTCTTACCTGGTATGTTATGAGTTGTTTAATTGTCCAGTGTCTGTGATAGTCTCATTGATGGCAGGGAAACTACTTTATTTAATTTTACATTCTTGGAAACTAATACCTTTGCATCCCTTGCATTTGGTCCATGGTAGGCCCTCAATAAATATTTGTTGACTGTGTGAGGGAATCAATGAAAAAAACTATATGGCAGAAAATTGTCTACAGCAAATTGATTTTTCCATCAGGGAATAATAAATAGATTGAGCAGGATCAGAGTGTGTAGGCTCTTGTAGGCAGAGGAGTAGGAAAGAGGAAATCAGTAAAGATTTTTAACAACAGTAGCACTGCTGAAAGGATTACATCTGAAAACTCAAACTGGCAGGACATACAGGTTGGAATGAAGGAAAAATGGACTAGGGGATCCATAGAAAGTATCCTTAGAGCAGTCTAGTTATGAGGAGATAAGGGTCTGGAACCAAAGCACTAAGAATGTAAGGGAAAAGGCACAAATGCCAAGCAAATGCATCTCTGGAGTTGGTTGCTAAGAAGAATCAAGAAGCACTAGTCAAAGATTATTTTGTAAATGTAACACTAGTTAAAATTTATTGAATCCCTGTTAGAGGTTGCATCAGGCACTTTGGTTTAATTTCTAATTCAATCTCATTTATTCTCCACAACAATTGTATCAGGTAAGAACTACTATTATCTCTATTGTACTGATAGGGAACTAGATTAGAGAAGTTGAGAAATGTGTTTAAAGTCATAGCAGCCCCACCTCAGAGCCTACGTTCCTAGTCCCGGCCACCTCTGGAGATGACTGTTCTTTAGACAGTTAGACACATTAGTAGCAGAAGAGAGATTGCTTTTGGGTATTTGAATTTTGAGGTGATCATAAAAGGTATCATTGGAAAGATTAACATTATGTCTCCAAGAACTTGGCCCTTGGCTTAATAAATGATCAGCTTTTTAAATGGTCTGTTAATGTATTGTTTAAAATACAGCCCCATCAGTCATGTAGCAAAGGGTTTCTCTCAGAAAGGACAGGATACTGTAGGAAACCAGTAAATGCTTTCTGAGGGACACCAAGACAGTGCCATGGAAAAGTTACCCAAGGCAAGTTGCCGCCTGCTAAGAACACCATAACATCCAGGGTCAAGACTGACTGACCTTCAGGCTTGTAAAGCCTGCAGTTAGAGTGAATTATTTGACCTGCAGAATTCAGAGAGCACTGCAAAAGCTGTGATATGCTTTTCTTCTTTTTTTCTTTCACCAATTCACTGAGGCTCTAGGGGTTGTTCAGCCCGGAAACATCACACACAGCTACCGGGATTTGGCTGTGATGTGGTGGACGTAGAGTTTTATGTAGTTTGTGTTTTTAATCTTTAAGAAAGTTGCAAGTCTTCTGACTGGGTTTCCATTGTTGCATATACACCTTGTGGTGGCTTACATGTTAATCACAAAGTATGCAAAAAAAAAAAAAAAATTGAACCACATAAACTCACAGGGTGAATTCGTGTGATACATTTGAAAAGGGGCTGATTTTGAAGGCAGAAAAAAACGGAGTCCAGGACTATTAACATTCAGAATTGTGACTTAGGTTTTATTTTTTTCTTCATCATGTTTCTTTGTTTCTCCCTCTTGCTGTCTCCCAGAATGGACTTTCTGGATAATTCATTGTAGAAATGAAATTGAGATCGCATAATTTTATTTTATTATTACTGATGTATCAGAGTAGAGCGTGACTGCCTAAACTTTTAATGTTTAGAATTCAGTTTATTTGCTTAAGAAAATGAAAAAAAGCTTGAACTGAGAAAGAGCCTGTAAATGAGTTTGAAAGGTCACTTTAGTTAAGGCCTTACGATGCCGCTGTGCATAAACGGGACGGCCACAGGGATTTTACCTTTTCCTTCCAGACTGCTAACTGAAACCCTTTGTTCAAGCAATGCCATCTGAGCGGCGCTTGGCACAGTCCTCTAAGAAAACCTGACACACTCACCTAGATGTGCTTATGACCTTTTGCAAAAATCTTTTTTTAAAAAAGTTCAGTTTTTGTGTTGAATACCAATTAAAAAATGCAACATGTGAGAATTATCTTATATTGGCAATATATCAGTAGTCTGGGACATAAAAGTAATGTTAACACAGTCAAGTAGAAGTTAGAAAATCTCAGGTAAGCAACAAAATGAAATAAATATCATAATATTGGTAGGTGCACATTACAAGTTGATCTGTGTTAGGAAATCAATACCAGCACGTTGGATTATAGCTTCTTATGCACTGGAAACAATCTCAATCCTACTATTTTTTTTTTAAATTAAAAAAAATTTAAGGTTTTTTAATGTTTTATTTATTTTTGAGAGAAAGAGACAGAGTGTGAGTGGGGGAGGGGCACAGAGAGAGAGAGACACAGAATCCGAAGCAGGCTGCAGGCTCCATGCACAGAGCCTGATGCGGGGCTCGAACTCATGAACCATGAGATCATGACCTAAGCTGAAGCTGAACGCTTAACTGACTGAGCCACCCAGGTGCCCCAGAAGTTTTAAATGTGCCTCTTATGTAATATTTTTAAATCTTTCTAATAAGAATAGTTTTTTTGATAGCATATTTTCTCTAATTTTTTTTGCAAGTTTATCTTTTTCCATCACTGTTAATTTACTTACCTCTAAACCACCAATTTAAAGGCCATTTTCCATTACATGACTACAGTGAAAGCAGACCTGACATTACACTTTCTAGTTCTAGATAATTTGTGCAGACGTTCGAGAACACAATCCCACTGGGATAGTAAAATTCGTTTTTAAGGGATTTATTAATTGGGATATACTTTTAAACAACACAGAGAGTCAGAATTTGGGAGCAGTAGTTTCAAAGATGAAACTAGCATAGGCTCAGAAAATATTTCCTTATTTTTCAGTTTTTTGGACCGTTTATATTTTAATTATGTTTTTTACTTATCATACAGAATGTATCGGTTGCAGAGACTTTGACCATGAGCTCTGACCCTGAAAACTAAACATGGAAAAAATACTGCAAGTAGGAATGGGAAATCTCACATGCTTTACAACAACAAGCACAGAAAGTACAATATAAACACGGTAGCAAAGATGTTAAAGCAATGCACAATTAGAAGATTTTGATACAAACACTATTGATTTATTAAATGAAAAACTGTGCTAAATGTATTTACTTAGGACTTTGGTAATTTGTGTTTTTAAACATTGTTTTTTTGGTTCTTGTGAGGTAACAGTGATACCTCATGAAATCTGTTCCTTTTTATGTACAACACGCTCTCTCTCTCTCTCTCTCTCACACACACACACACACACACACACAGACTCACTCATTCACACATAGAGTCAAAGTCAATGGCAGTGGGTGGTTTATGTCAGGGCTGGGTTTGACGCCCCTCTCTCAGAATAAGATAAATGTAAGTGATGAAGAGCTCCTGGGGTTGGTTGAACTCATTTTGTATTCAACACTCTGCCTGGCCCCTTTCTCATCTCTTTCTCCCTCTCTTTGTATGTTCAAGCCTACTTGAGTTTCTTTTTTCTTTTGTAGAACTTGGTTCTTTTGATGTGTTTCAGGGCACGCCCTGTGGCAAAGAGAACTTCCCAGGAATCGGAAACATAAGCACACAGGTCTGAAGCAGCTACTGTGTGAGAGCCAGAAATATTCAGGCCCAGGAGCTGTGTTTTCTCTCTCCAAAACAGGATCAGAACAGATAAGAGCAGGGGCAAACACGCAATAGATTCTACATATATTATTCTAAAAGGACGTGTGCTATAAAATTTAATAATGGGGTAGGCATTTGGTGAGATTTTTAACCTGAATGGAGCTTGTGATAGTAATTTAACCAGATATGTTTCTATGCATTTATGTATTTGTTAGTTTAACCAAGTTTCTTCTATAACTTATAAATTTGTTTGTTTCCATTTCACTGCTGTTATGGCATCAGCATAGCTGAGATTTTCAATGGTACGTGGTCCTCGCCATTAAAAAATGAGGTGAGAAAGTGCAGTGCTTTAACTTTCTATTTACTTCTTTATGAAGTTGGAGGAAATGCTGCTGTAAGTATTGTCAGACTAGTGTTAGAAGGCACGATCTATAGTATTAATAGAAGGTCTAGATAGAAGGAGGAGTTAATTTTTTATACCCCATATCAGTATTTCTATTTTCATAAATTAAAAATATTTAATAAAGTGGTGTTACGTCTTATTTAAAATATCTCTTTTTACTCACATATTATACTTTATGTGGCAAATCTTTCAGGACTATGTCACTGAATTAGAACTTGGAACTGAAAATAAAAAAAAAAAAACAGAAAATAAGGAAAAACAGTGCAGTTTACGTTTACATATATACAAACTTATCACTTTAAGATGATCAGATAATAGTTAAATTCAACTTTTACCCAAGTATCTAAAAGAAACCTTTTGTTTCTAAAACCTAACAGCTGGAAAAGCATAGTAACTACAAATGTAGTACCAATCTGGTTTGATTGATTTAGTGAACTAATCTGTATTAATGAGGTATATAATTTACTTTGGCATTAGTGAGTTCCCACTCATGTATACATTCATATATATGAGTATATATATAGTACATATGCTATATATAGTATATGAGTATATATATAGTGTGTATATGTATATGTATTGCTAGGCCTACTGAAAAATAATATGCTACTAGCTGAATAATCTAGGAAAAAAATGGAAATTTGATAAGCAAATGGTTGATCGCTTTCAGTTAAGTTCAATTCAGTTTAGTAAGTGTATTGAGCACTATTTATGTGTTTGTGCTAATAATATTACCTATTAACTCCTAGGAAAATAACTAGTGGTGTCATTTAATCCGTTCCGCATTTTCCAACATATTTTATGCTCAGATAACAAGTCCACCAGCTAATCGCTCTAGTTCTTTTTACCTTTGGCCTCTATATCCACAGCTTAAAACAAAGAGAGAAAATAATAAAATTCAATTATTCAAATGTTGGCCAAGTACATGTTTTTAACAATGATACAAGAGGACTGTTTTAACAAATTGGGAATAACTATAAAATAACTTTTATAACTACAAGGTCTCTTGGGCTTCTATCAAACATATCTGAGTTACTATTTATGAATATTTGTGTAAATATCTGTATGTCAGATATGAAAAATTTCTTTGATAATAGAAAAGGCTTGGGATTTACAATACTCATTTAAATGTTATCTAGAAAGTTTAATGGGTCCGTTTTACTTAAACAAAAACTGTATCTTTAATACAACTATAAGAATACAAAAGAAGGACTTTTATCTTTCCGATGCAATGCAAACTGATCCTATTTTTGTCTTTAATGTTACACAGCATTTCTAGATACTGAATGCTTCTAAATTATCTGATCCTAAATTTGATAAGCTATGGAGGTGTGTATTAGACATTGCAATGCTTTCCAGCTTTAGGCAGTGGCTGCTTGCAAAGGGTCCTATCATGTTCTCATCCCGTTTATAAACATCAGTGAAAGCCACAGTTCTGAAGGAGCAATGCACACAGGGCTTCCCAGCTTACACAGGATTGCTGCTGTCACACTGCATTGCACCAATTGTCACCTCATATACTTTAATGGCGCTAGAAATCTGGTTTTGCTATCATTACAGTTCTTTTCCCCCTTTCCCTTCTTTTCTGTAGAGGTGTTACCTTTGACCCACAAAATGACATTGCAATGTGGCATGCCTAGTATCAGACTAACATATACTCTTTGTATTAATTCAAACCCAAGGAATACACGTGCTTCTAAAAATGTGCAAAATTGAAGAGAAATCTAGCCTTTTAAAATAGATTGATGAGTTCTAGACCTAGTAATGCTTCCATTTATCTGACTAATCACTAAAATAAGATCTCCTGAGTGTCTCACTGAAAAGTATTACAGCCATGTTTAGAGAAATCTCTTGGGAAAACAGACACCTCTGAATTTTTTCAAATATTTTTCTTTTTAAACAAAAACGAAATATAGCAATTCTATTAGAAATTAGCTGACTGAATTCAATCAGATTTTAAATTAAACTTTTTATTACATAATGAGTAAAGGGGTATATGCTTGAAATATGACATCCACCTAAATAACATTAATTGTCACTTTTGTTGATTAAATTCTCCAGCTAGTCACATAGTCTCTGTTTCACTACAGGAATTGTGAAATGATTCAATTATTCAAAATTTTAGTTACCAGTTAGCTTCCAATATTTGTATTTATTTTAAAAATAGATAGTTGCTTGGCTCAATTTAATATTTTTTGTTCTTTTGTTTCTGGCTCTTCCTCTCTTCCCTATATAAGTGGATATGATCTAAATATTTTTCTAAAAGAACAATGGGCTGGTATTTTGTACAGATTCCCCTTAAGTTCACTATCAATTTTTAGGGATTATAGGGGTCATGTATTCCAAATTTTTCATTTTACAAAGGAGGCAGACTTGGAGAGTTTACATGACTTTTATCACTCAGCTCTAGTAGCATAGTAGGTCCTCAATAAAGATGTGTTGACTAAAAAATCAATGTGGAGTTACATAAATACAATATCACAGTACTTACAATATTGCATTGCAATGACTTGTGTATAATAATAAGCTTTCATAAACACTCATAGCCACAACATCACCATGAGGCAAGAATCATTACTAGAATCTGTTAATTGTAGGAATTATTTAATGGGTAAGGTAACTGAAGTTCAAGATCAGTGAATGGTTTTCCCAGGATCAGACAGCTAAGCAGTTGAAGAGCTTAGATTTGAACTCCCATTTTCTGATTCCTGAGCTTTGGTGAGTAATCACTATCCATACTGCCTATAACAGCTTTTCTCTCTCTTGCCTTTCTCCATTCTCAGATCAGAGGCAGGAATTGGTGCTATTTATCTTTGTAAGCCCAGGATACTTGGATGAAAAAAAGCCCTCAATAAATGACTGAAAACAAATAAACCTGACTGGTCCAACTTTCTTCTATACCAACACCCCATTCACATACATTCTATATATTCAGAGGGTAGGAGGTGGCATTTGAGAAGGTGGAGGAAGACTGTTATCTTAAAGGTACAGAAAGGCTTCAAACCATTTAAACTAGCAAAACTGAGTCTATGCTGTCAGTATCACATTTAAGAACAATTCTGCTACGTGAGTAACTCAGCTTAATGAGGACAGAATTTGTTAGCAGTTCCCTGGTGCACGTGGTACATAAGTACTTAAGAGTATGTGCCCGATGCCTAGTCCATGAACTCACAGGTGATTTAAACTTCACTTGGGGAATTCAGTCACAATCACTAGGGAGGTTCTCCTCCACCTCCCCCACATGTGCATGCCCTCAAACCAAGTTTGGGCCATGGTCCTGGGTCTTCAAACACAAGCCACCATCTCTAGAGGCTCGTCTAATCATGGGTCCACATTGGTTTCTAATGAGATGTCCCAGGGTGAAGGGAGAAGCCCTTCCAAGTTTAAAGGCTTTGCTGCTTTTCCTCAGATTTTGGAAGTTAGATTATTTGGAGAGGCTGGAGTCCTGCACTACAAGTCTCCTCACAGGGTCTCCTTTCACTGACAGCTCCCTCTCCCCTAAGCCATTCTCCTTACTTAATGCTTCCATAGTAACTCTCTGGTGTTTCTGCATCTCCAGATCTTCTAACATCATCTCTGAGAAACTTAAGTTTGTACCAAAGGCAAGAAAAACACGTGCCAGCTCTGCTTTCCACTTGGCAACACCTCACCCCCACCTCAGTCAAAGAAACACAAAGAGCCTGGCTCTGTGTTTGGAGTAGGAAGGAGGGAAAACTGTAGAAAACAGAACATAAATTCGCGTTTCAAAAATATCCTACCACAGATGCTTTTTGAATTAATGTCTGAATGGTTCTGAACACAGTCACCATGATGAAATTATAATTGTTAGTTTGTAGGGGACTTCCTTTTTGTCTTTCCAAGGGCAAATGTGCCTTGGCACCTCCCCACCAATAACTGTTGAGGCATTTCTCGGAGGGGCCCCCCAGAAAGGCAGCTCACAGCTCGAACATATCACAAATTCTCTGTCTGGAGGAACTAAATTAGAGCTTCTAGAAAAAGAAGTTTTATTTTAAAATATGCATTAGAAGTAGGAATTTCTTTGTTATAAAAAAAATCTCAAAAAGTACGTATGTACTTTGACGTATAAGTGGAAATATAACAATATTATGATAAAACAGTGAATTTGAATAGCGACACGATACCCTTTGGGAAGTGCATTCCCACAAAGGTCCATTCTTTTGCCCTGCAAGTCTCAGATCAAATATTACTGCCCCAGGGAGGCCTTTTCTGACCACTCTATCTCCTACTTTATTTCCTTCACAACTGTGTCACTTTCTGTAATTAGCTCTTGTGCAAAGCAGAGTTCTAAGATGGCCTTCAAAGTTCCCACATGCTGTTATGTGAGTTCTGTCTAATCCTCTCCCACTGAGTGTGGGCAGGACCTGTGAATATGATGGAGTATGACTCATGTGATTAGGTTAACTCTGAGTTAGTCGAAAGTCAGGTGATCTGGTTGAGCCCGAGCTAATCGGAAGTTCTAATAGGGACTGGGCCCTGTGAGGGCCAGAGAGATTGGAAGCTCAAGACAGCCTCTGGAAATGGCCAAGTGGAAAGGAGCTGTGAGTGGTCCTTGACCAACCGGATGTCAGCAGAAAAGGGGCTTCCGACCTACAGCCACAAGGAATAACTCCATTATTTCAACGACAGGTGATCTTGGAAGAGAGGTCCTGTGGCTCCAGGAAGGGGTGCAGCTCAGCCAAGAGCTTTATTCCAGCCTTGCAGGACCCTGAGCAGAGAACCAGCTTGGGTCCCTCAACTCTTCCTCCTCAAATTCAGCTTGTAAAGTCAAAGCAATCTACACACAGTTTTCACACAAACTACTTGCCATTAATATACTTGCTCTTAAGACTCAACTGACTGCATCATACACATATTCCTGTGTAAAGCATATTATTTTTATATTTCAGTGTTAATAGTATTTATAGGAATCAAGAAGAAGCCTGTACTTACCCACCTGGTTATAAGAATGATAATAAAAATAAAATATTATGTTAAAGAAATACAGCAATTTTAATTTAAAAAAATATATCAAGCACCAAAAGTAAATTTGAAATGTTATATTATGATGGATTTGTTGAGACTTATTTAATTAAATAAGTGTTAAGTTTAAGTTTAAATTGTAGGAAGATGTCAGTTACCAAAATGTATACTATCAGCTTTTATTTTTTGTCTTTTGTCATTTTACACGTAATTGAAACCTGTCATTAAGGTAAAAATGAAGTGAATTGTATATGGCTTCCTATTGATAAGTATTGTATATTTTACACACACACATAATCTTTTCCTTCACGATGCTTCTACAAATCTTTTAGCCTTATGATTTCCCCTACAGTGTTTTTTTCTTAAAAAATTTCTCTTAGGTTTTGAATTGTTCCATGGTTTACAGACATACTACCATTTACTAAAGCAATAGCATCTATGAAAAGAAAAAAAAGTTATTTTTATGATACTCTCCAAAATAAACAGGATAAAATATATCATAACGATTTGTAATTCTGATCATTATTTTCTTAAATCTTTCTATCTCTATGCTAACCATATCAAATATGAAAAGCGTTACTAATATTTTAAAGTAAAAATGAAATTTGGTTATCAGTTCTGATGTACTAGGCCATTAGAATTTGTTTTCTAAAGTAAATAAGACGGTAATAAGAATTAAGAATTGTAGAGGAGTGCTTAAAGATGGTGAATTGGGCATGTGAGAATTATTAGCTCTTCTCATCTTCCTCTACCAAGTCTTCCATTCTTGAAGAATATCCTAGTAGAACAACAGATGCCAGGAATTGGAGGAAGGGAGGGGGCTGGAGAGAAAAATAAAAGAAGCTGGCCAGGCACAATTTAAATCCTGAGGGCATGTGGCCATGTTACTTAATTTGAGCTGCATTATGCAAAACAAAACAAAAATTATCTGCAAGTTGGCAAAGCCTGCTGAAAGTGCAACACAAGGAAGAAACCAAGTTAGCACGCAGCAGATTTAAGACATGCTCGCTGAGGTGCTTTGAAGAAAGCAAGCCGCACGACCCCCATCCTCAAGCATAAATAAACTCCAAACAGACTCATTTGCCATGAAGGATGAAATGTGGAGGTGCCGTGGCGCCTGGGTCTCTGCCTCTCCATGGCTCCTTTCCCCAAGTCGTTCTGGTGGGTTTTGTGTCCCAAAGTTGTCCCTATGCAAACAACAGGTTGAATATTGTAGGTGTGGGTTATTAAAGTGTCCCTGGGACAATGGCAGTCTGTGTCCCATTTGTAACGCTTGGATTATTCTTTGGAAAGTGCACACAAAATGTGACATGATGTTGGCTTCCAACATTATTCAGTCTGCATAGCAGCAAATCCTGCCCTGTCTCCCTGGAAATAAAACTCCACAGACATATCACTGCCATCTAAAAAGGAACCTCTCAGTTATGCTCAGAATTACAGACACCCTGATAGAATTTCTGTTAGGAGTTTGATTTTATATTTTGAAAAGCATTTATGATGGAAACAAATTACGTTCTATCGTGTTGTTCAGTCTCCCCAAAGAAAATCTGCAATCAGGTGAATCATATACACGTACACACATATATAGGCTATAGATGGGAAAAATAAGAAAGCCTTTATCTTTCAGAGAGAATTTCACATTACTGTAGATAACTCACAACTAGTCCAGGACAACAGACAGGATTCTTGACATTATCCCTCTTCTCATCTCATTTTTACTCCTTTTGATTTTAAAAGCTCTAGAGGAGAGTGCCAAGAGGTAAAAACTGGCTGAGAAAGGCACGTAGAGAAGTCAGGCTGTTCCTTACATTTCCTTTCCTTTTCCCTACATTCTTGGAGCTTCTGAAGCTTTGAAACTCAGCCTCACCTCATGGTTTATCAGAAAACTCTCAACGTAGGTGTCTTGTGCACAAAAGGACTAAGTGACATTGTGGAATTGAGGTAGATGTTTTCTCAATCACTTGGTTTTAAGTGCATCTTGATATTAGAATTTTAGAAGACAATTAGAACTAGGACTATAGAAATAGAAAAAGCATGTTCAATTATAGACAACCATCAATGATGGTTGGAATTCCCATAGAACCAAGTTGGAAACCAACTGCCCACGTAGGAAGAATTGGAAGTTGCCTAACAAAATAGAATTGGGGCGGTGGGGGCGGGGGAGCGGGGAGTCAGGGCATTATTCCAGAGCAAGAGCTTTTAGATTATAAGTCAATGTCTTCATCTTCATGATAAGAATCCAGTTATTTCCAATGTAGTTTTCTTTTTCTGATTTTTTTTTTTTGTCTCATAGGGAAGTAAACCATCATCAACGCAGGTTAGGAATGTCTTCCCTCAAATTCTATGGTATAGATACTTCCTTCTAGTAATTTTGCATGGGTCCATTAAGACACCAAAATGAGTGGAATGCTCAGTCTTTGGTCTAGACAGTCGCCCATTTTCCTCATTTATTGCCTTTCTGTAAGCAAATTTCATAAATTTTAAGCTATAGAGTAAATATGTGTTTAAAATACTGCTTTAATCTTTTTTGGCATACTGGATATCAACCTAAGGCTTCGTTTGGAAAAGAACATTGTTTCCATTGAAGAAATAGGTTAAAAGAGTCGTTACAGAGGACTGCAGCTAAATTGCATGTAGATGCATCTACCTGCTTCCCAAGTTACCTAGAACAGTGGGAAAATCTGTGCGATCTGAAGTTCCATGCTTTAAAGGGCCTGCGTGGAGCAGAAGCTGTAGCAGGTGGGCAGAAAAAATAGGCGGTACCTCCAGCTGGGGCATCGTGACTACCATGAATCCTTCCCTCCACTCCCAGCTCATTCATTAAGATAACATGGGTAACACTGAGACTGCACCTTGGTCACAAAGGCCCTTGTTACACAGACTTTGAAATTGCCTGCTGCCTTTTCTGGATCTGTCTTTTTTCTTGAGCTTCATTTTCCACCCATTATATGTCTATTTGGACCTGGCATTCTTACAGTCGCATTGATTTATGTTATTCTGATGTTTACTTTAATCAGAATCCAAAGTAGGGTAGAAGGGGTATGGTAGGGTTACCCAGCATGATTTTTGTTCAGGGTGGGCCCAGGGTAAAAGAAGAATATTGATAGCAATGTGGACAGGGAAGAAAATGGCCCAATTCATAATTTTGCATAAGCCAACTCAAATTTCAATTTTCATCTTTGGGGTATAAATGAGATGAAACCAGACTTCCAAGAAGAAGGTGGTTTAATGAGGTCCACAGAGGAAGAGAGGATAATTAGAGGCATCACCAGATTAATCTCATAACGTCACTTTCTGGAGAAACAAGCATTCCCACCAATTGTTGAGAGAGTTTGAGAAAAGGACAGTAAACCTGAATTTACTTTTGCTGAGAAAAGCCTTTAAAAACTTTTTTCCCCTCAAGATTTGGGCAGTGGGTTGGGTTAGGAAATGTCATAGGACTTTATATATAAATTATGAATATCTGAAAATAATGTGGACAAACTATAATCATTTATTATTTTTATTTCCATAAACTAAAAAAAAAAACAACAACAATGACACGAAATGCCACAACCTCTCAATTTTTTAGAAAGCATACTAAGTCATTTGTATGTATAGGTTTTAGATATGTCCTTGCAAAGAGAGTAAACATTAAAATAACCAAAAGGATTTAAATGGTGGGCTTGCGTACCACTAAAGAGAAGCATAAAGTACTTATAAAGTAATATCTTTTTCGAAAGAGGGCTTGAATCTTTTCACAGAATACTATATATTCTTATATATACAGATTTATATATAGATTCTATATATATAGATTCTTTACATATAGATTCTTATATATAGATTTACCATATATATATATGTATATATATATATATACTATATATATACTATATACTATATTTCTATACTCTTATAGAAACCTGAGAAATCAGAGCTAAAATCTCAACGAATGGTACCACAACGCCACCATCTGGCTTTGTAAAAGACAGCAGGGAGTTACAATGTAATAGAGGAGGAAAACTGTATGTTTTCTCTTCCCTAGAGAGAGATTGGAGAAAAGAAAATAAGGGACACGCCTCAGCCCTTGTATTTCTCTCAGCCCCGTAGTCTTGCATCTGTCACTAGGTCAGCTAACATCAAATGTTTGTGGTGTCAGAAACTGTCCCATCTCTTTTTCTGTTGCTATTTTAATTTGAAGAATGAACACATTTTTAGTGGAGAAAACCTTAAAAAAATGAAATCTCTTTAATGTTAGCAGTCTCTCTTTTCATTTTTTTGGACATAAAAGAGAAAGCCTTTTTAAATTAACATTAAAATACTGTATATTTCATGTTAGTTTGTTGAGCTTCTATAAACAGGCTTACCTCCCTCACTGTTTTCACCTTGCCTTTGGGTATGATTGTTTCATAATGTTGCTAAAGCTGCTTTGCATTTTTTGTTATTTATTGATTCTTTGCATTCTTTTTTAAAAAGTTAACTCATTTTGAGAGAGAGAGTACAGGGGAGGGGTAGAGAGTGAGGGGTAGAGACAATCCCAAGCAGGCTCCGTGATGTCAGCACAGAGTGCAATGCGGGGTGTGATCTCAGGAACCATGAGATCATGACCTGAGCCCAAATCAAGAGTTGAACGCTTAACCGACTGAGCCACGCAGGCGCCCCCAAAACTACTCTTAAACTGATCTTATTGGAATTTCTTCTTTCAAATATAGTAGAATATGTCCCATATTATCCAAATGGGGATAGAAAAACATGGGGCCATGTAGGATATTTTACTACAATTTCAGTCAATGTTTTAGGAAGAAGAAATGTGACACTAAAAATATCATAAAACATACTTTTTTGGTGTTGAGTTGGAAAATTGATTTTGACTAAGATCATGTTGGGGTCACTGGCTAAGTTCCTTTCAGTATAATGGATACGGTGTAGCATTAGCTGAATATCAGGCTAACTAGTCAATGAAGTGAAGTCATAACTGGACCATTAGCAATTTCTTTATGTAAAGAAAACCTAATTGTTAGTTGGTGTGGTGCTTGGGCATTATCTTCAATATTTCTAAGCATTTTTACATATAGCTGTGGCATTAATATTTTTCCTTATTTCCCATTAAACTTCAGAATAGCTAATTTAGATAAAATTCAAAAGCTTAAGAATAGCAATTAAAAATAATTTCTATGGTTATTTACTGAAAATCTGAATCATGAAAAACGTTAGGTCATCTATCTAGTATTTATATTTGTTGATTTGGACTTTTGCCAGCATACTAATTATCCATGTTTAAGCTATTAGTTTGGGTAGTATAAATATAAAGAAGAGAAAGATTGTGAGGAGAAAAAAAGTTATTTCTCTGTTCCTTGAGGATGCAGTTACAGAATAAACATAAAAAAATGAATTGTTTTTCCATCCTGTGGTCAAGGAACAGTTCAATTCAGACTTGAGGGGTTAGCCTGTTTCTACCGAGAGCCACCACACGAGGGCGGAGGTGCTGATCGCTTTTCAACAGAACTGTGAGAAAACAAGTTTTAGATTTCCTTTGTTGCATATAAATACACTGATATTGATTTAAATAATGAAGTAAATATTTTCCTAAAAGAATATTTTCTGGTAGAATTGAGTTGTGATATTTTTATTATATCTAATTGGAGACCACTAGATCAATTATCCTTGAATATACATTAGATCGTAAAACTTCACTGCTCAAAACTTCTATTGCTGGTTGAATAGCTTTCCATCTTCTTATCCTGAGGCTTTTCTCTTCTTATCCTGAGACTTCAATTCTGAATGTTCTCGCTAAACCCAGCTTCTGCATTTTCAGTGTGCTGCTGAATATATCCACCTGGATATTTCACCTTCATTTCAAATACGGTATTTCTGAAACTAAATATCATCTTTCAGTCCACCTAAAAAATAATTTCCCTGAGTCTGCTGTTCCCCTCCCCCAGGTATCCAGCCTAGAATCTGCGTTGTGATGTTTGAGTGTTCCTTCTCTTTCTATAGCTAAGCCAGCATTAGTAGACACGTGCATGTATTTTCCATTTTAACTTGACCTCACCATAACGACGACCTTGTTAATCTCATGACATTCAATTATTCCACAAGTAAAATTCAGTGACCGTCCACATGCCAGATACTGTTTTAGGCACTGAGGAAAGAGCAGTAAACAAAAACCCTGGCCTAATTTGCTTGTGTTATGGTAGAAACAGAAAGACAATAACAAGAAAGTAAATTACATAGTATAAGGTGACATGTGTTATGAAAGATATTTGGGCCCTGTAAGGGAAGACGGGAGGTGTTGGGGGAAGGAGTCATAACTCTAAATAGGATGGTTTGAGTAGGACTCGCTGACCCCGGATTTCGACCTTATAATTCCTTTTAATGTTGTGCTTTAGACAGAACCTTGTTTATCATCCTTGATCCAAGCAATCCCCAAAATCTGTGGGTTTTCTCAGAAAATCAGTGTGTTTTCCTTTTCATTTCAGTTACTTTTTGTCTTGGTTAGCCTGTTGTTTATGTTGAGATTGTTACAAAGCTTCCGAACTTGACTCCGTGTCTCTATGGCAGTCAGGTCAGATGCTTATCAGGCTGTTTTGATGTGGTCATGAGATAAACCAACAGTATAGGGATGGAGGTGACAAGTGCCTCTGCTACGTCTAGTACGTTAAAACTCCCACAATCCTCTACTTTCTCCCCCTTCTTCACGTGCCATCCAGATACCGAAGACCTATGGGAGGACTCCAAGGTCCTGGGGCCTGAGTCTCTAGATGGAAGGAACCTGGGTCCTAAATCATGGCATGGAGGATGACCTTCTGCTTGCCTTTGAACTTTATGTGAGTGAAAAATGATCTATAATATTAAGTCATTAAAATTTGGGGGGGGGAGCATATTTTTACAGCAAGTAGCATCATATACCCTAATTCATATAGCCTCCTTCTATCTTCCTATATTACTGAGATGCCCCACGAGAATTAACTTTTTTTCAGTACTACTTTGAATGGCCACTCTGCTGTTTATTCATACTTATGTCAAATCTGCAACTGTGGTTAAACCCAACTCTCTCTGTCTTCCTGTAATTAAGCAGAAGCTGCTGGCAATAGTTGAAAAAAAATTACAGTTGTACAGGCCAGGCCATGGCCTCCAACCTCAGCTGAGTCCGCAAAGCTGTGCTGCAGTTAACTGTGTTGCTCTCGTCAGCTCTCCTATTCTTTACTCTTCCAAAATCTCTGATGCTGGACCTTCACCAGTGCTTTACTTTCTCCATTTGACAGAAAACAGAATCCGATGGAGCCCTTACTGAACATCCTGCTATTGAACCTAGAGATTTACTTGTATACACACGTCTCCTTTTGCCCTTCCCCGCACTTACAATAAAATATGTATCCTTTCTCCTTTTGAAAACTAATCGTGTCCTCCATCTCATTTCTTCTCATCTTTTGAAGACCTTTCTTGCTACTATACTCTCAGCATCGTTCTCACTACCAGTACCTTCTTGTTGTATTTCAATGTGCTCCCGTCTCTCCCATCTTGGAAACAAACACCCTTCCTGGAGCCCATTCTGTCCTCCAGGTGCAGATCCTTTTTCCTCCTCTCTTTCATCACCACGTTCCTTGGAAGAACAGCGCACAAGCCCTTCCACTTATTCTTTCCCCAACTATGGTCTGGCTTCTGTCTCCACCAATTCTCCTCCACATTGTTCTTGCCAAGATCTGGAAGACGTTCATGTTGCTAAATCTAATGGGCATTTGACAATACTGACCACTCTCTCTTGAAATACTCTTCCCTTGACTTCTAACTCTACTCCCCCCTAAAGTTTTCTTCCTCATTCTCTTTTGGTCAGTATCCTCTTCTATCCTTTGATTAAGTTTTGATCTTTCACAGGGTTCTGTACCCGGATCTTATTTCTGCCAAATAGACCCCTTCTTCCTTGCATGACTTTATTATCTCTCATGATTTCACTTATGCTTAGAACTTCCAAAAAGACTTCAAGCCCAGACTTAGGCCCCATTCCTGCCAAAACTCTCCCTAGAATCTTTCCACGCCCTTCTTTCTTTGCTGCTACTACCAGTGACTAGGCCTTGATTGCCACGCAAGGCTCCTAACTGGTCTCCCTCTCTCAGATCTTGCCCTATTCCAAAACTTTCTCCTCGGGCAGCTAGAATGATACTTTAAAATAAAAATATGGCAGGTCACTACTTCACCCTAAACTTGTCGGTGGCTACCTAGTGATGCCTGGAACTTTATTCCTTAAAAATACAAATTCTTTAACGTGGTTTATGGAGCATTTTTAGGACTGCTTTTTACCTGTTCATTTTATTCTCTTAATAGTCCCTGTTCCCTGTAAGTTCCGACGTGGTGTGACTTCTTTCAGTTCCTGGAACAATTCTTGCCCTCTGGCTTCAGGTCTTTGCATGTACTGCTTGCCCCTATTTCTTTTGCCTGGCTGACTCTCAATTATACCTCAGGTCTAGCTTGGAATCCCAGCTAGGGAGCTCTTCCTATCCCTGTTCTGTGTTGCAAATCACTTTGTATTTCCATTACTGTAACACTTACCACAATTTATTGTCATTGCCTGTTAAATTGTCTGTCTTCCCCAGTAGACTGTAAACACTATCATATTACTAATATTCACAGCTGTTCAAAAATGGAATCGACTATAAAAGGGATGACACTCAAACATTAGGTAGGTGGTTGGATTTGATTTTTATAGTTTTGTCATCTTATGTTCTTACTGCTCTTCATGGGCCATATGTTGCCACCAAATTATTTGATTTTTCTCAAATGTGCTTTTGCTTTCCTTCTCTGTGATTTTGGATCATATCTTTCCCTTTGCCTAAAAATGTTTTCTCCTCTACTCTGTATCTTTGGAAATTATACTCCTTGTTCAACACAGTTCCCACACTGTCTTCTCCACAAAGACGTTTTATCACCCTGGTGAGGAAAGGTCTTGCCTTTCTCTGAATTCTCAAACACTATCGATTGTTATGTAAAAGCACTTATATATCACTTAAAATCACTGTGTTTCAATAAAAGGATACTTGGAAGAGTATCGCCTCTGCCTTCAATGCCTCTAATATGTTGGATCACTTTTACAGAACACATCATGGTTTGCCTTACGTTGTAGTTATACGTATACACAGCATCCCTTCTATCATAACTGAGATCTTGCATGTTTACGTGTTCTGCAATGCCTGGCATCTTGGCGTATATATGTATACCCTCAAAATATAGTTGTTAAATGCGTCAACCAACTGGTTCTTCTGCCTTATCTTCTATCTGTCTCCATAAGACCTTCTATGCCAAGCCAAATAGCCTTATTCCTGTTCCAAAATATGTTAATTATATTTTACCATTTCCTCTTTGCACATAGCTTTTATAGTCCACATTCATATTTCTAATGGTCAAAATCCTACCCCCTTGGCTCCAATATTGCTTTCTATGAAGGCTGCCAGAAGAGATTCTTGATTAAGGTGCTTGGCCATTTGTTAGCGGACCCTAGAAATGCTATGGGGAAAAAAAATTGTGGAGTGACCTGACTTGAGAAGTAATTTAGTAAGATCACCTGGTAAGCTGTTTAGGAGGGATGTGAGCTGGAAAAGAGTGAAGCTTGTAATGTTTTCCCACAGAGGCTAACATGTGCTTAAACTTGTCCAGTAGCAGTAAGGCTGGAAAATGGGGGTCAGGTAGTAGAGCATTATGTAAGGTGACTCAGTAGGGCTTTGTTTTTCTAATGTTTCCATTAGCGGGGTGCTAAGAAAGAGGAGAAGAAGACAGAGAGGTCGCTGACATCATTAGCAGAGGTAAAGAACACAGGAGGGTTGGCAGGTTTGCCAGCAAACTGCTGGTCTTTGTGCAGCGTTTGCTGCAGAAGGTAATCTGGCAGGGTATCAGAATCTGTTTATGTTTTCTAAGCTACTATGATGCATGCATCATTTATATTCATCTTTTATGAATATTTTATTTACTACTTGTAGTTTCTGCATCAAAAATATACTCAGCTAGTGAGTACCAGTTGGTTTTTGTGGCTCCCAATAGTGTTCAAAGCCTCTTGCGGCAGTGAAAGGCTCTAAAAGGGCCTTTCACTCCCATCTCTCTTTGATGCCAGGAGCAGCCTGTGGTGGTAGAAAGGGCATGAGTTTCTGAGTTAGAAAGATGTGGGTTTGAATTCTGTTTTGGTCACTTACTATTTTTTTTTAAGTTTATTTATTTACTTTTGGGAGAGAGAGAGAGAGAGAGAGAGGGAGAGAGAGAGAGCACAGGCAGGGGAGGGGCAGAGAAAGGAAGACACAGAATCTGAAGCAGGTTTCAGCACTGACAGCTCAGAGCCTGACGACGACGGGCTCAAACTCACTAACCATGAGATCATGACCCGAGCTGAAGCTGGTACACTTAACCTACTGAGCTCCCCAGGTGCCTCAGTCACTATTTGTATGACCTTGGCCAAATGACTTAACTTTCTGGAGATTTCCGTTCTGTTTTGTTTTCAAACTGTTCAATTAGTATCAGTAATAGCAAATTTATAGAAATATTATGAGAATCAAGTGAAATATGTAGACAGTACCTAGCACTGTCCCTGGCATATGGTCAGCGTGCCCTCCTTCTGCATGGTTGCTATATTTAGGAGAACATAAATACTGGCTTGCAAAGGACAAGAATTGAGGCAGAAATTGGCAACGTACATCTTCAGATGAGAATGGATTGAAGTCTCTACACCTGAAATAATTGTAGCTGCGGATATATGCCATGTGGTTTATTAAATGTAATTCAGAAACACGTGACTCCGCAAATTATCTTGGAATTCTTACATTGTGTAGATACTCAATACAATGTGTGTGTACAATTTGGGAGCTGTCTCTTTTATAGGGAAAGAAAGATTAGTTTTGTGTTTGTGAATGTGTGACTCATGGTTTGTATTTTAAAAGTGAGATTCTGGGGCAAGAATAAGTTGCAAGGGATTATATTTTCAAGCAATTTGAAAAGCAAGTTTTATCAAAGTTATTCTAAATTCATAAAGGTACCTGCTGCCCATTTCTTGTTTTGTATTTGATATATGACACTTTTTCCTTAGAATTGGGAAATCATCTTTGACCTTTTAAAGGTGAGCCATTGTCATGACCTCAGTGTTGAGGGACAGTTAAAGCTGACAGACAACATCCATAACAAAATCCAAGTAGTCTTTTTGATGGCCTGCTTGGTGAGAGCTTACCTCCTAAACTCTCAGAGGATAAGAGTGATGATGATGCGTCTTTCAGACCTACCTTTTTGTTCTCTTATAGTACTCTCAACTGTGGTTGAGTGGATGATTTCTGAACTCTCAAGATGATATAGACTCAGAACTAAAAGCACACAGCAATTACAGGAACCAAACACATTAGTTCCACAGGTATTTGATTTGACTTATACTTCCAAGTATACTGGCTTTCACATACCAGGTGTTTGTAATGATTGGGCTAATTTTAGTTTATTCCTTTTATAAGACAAGTCCGTATTTAAAATATTTTTTTGGATTTCTATTCAGTTGTCTTCTGCTCCATGGTCATTTTAGCAAACATAATACAAGGGGGACTGTGCTTTAGTTTATTCTCTCCTTTAAGGACATTGGAGATATTGGATGTATTTCAATCCCCAGTTGTGCGATTTGAATCCCTACCGCAGTATCACAGGAGAGTCTGGTCATTTCTGAGTATGTACTGTGTGGGAAACATGATAAACCGCATGTGAGAAAAAGGCATGAGGCTCGTTCTGTAGCACTTTAAAGAACTAGTAGGGAGCAACTTTCAGCACAATACAAAGACCAACTGTAAGGAAGAATAATCGGACAGTCAATTAAAATTGTTGAATGCTCTAATGGACTGTCTCAGAAAATGTCCAAGTTGAGGTTGTGGTCATCTGTAAGAACCTGTTACTTGGAGGGTAAGGGAAATTGTTACTCAAAGTGAGATATATGAAGACAAAAGTGGAGCTGCTCTAGCTGAAGCCCAGTGAGCCTCACCTCCTCTGGACAGCATTTGCATAAATCCCGAGGAAAACCCTTTGGAATCTGGGGAGCATAGTTTCAAGGTCAAGGACTCTAGATAACCCCTCCCTCATCTGTTAAGAATCCCTCACTTAGACTCCTCATGAAGGGAAATAAACAATTCTCAATTCTGTACTCTCTTCTTCTTAACCCTCTCTTCTTCTTAACCCTTTATTTTTAAGAAAAAATAAAGAATAAAACAAAATATTCTTCTGACTTTAGAACGTTTTGGTTAAATTATATCTATCTTTCCAGCATCTGAATTTGAAAAAAACAGTCATACTTGGTTTATTTTTCTGTTTTACAGTCTGTAGTCAGTTAATCTTCAGGTTCTCTTGATTCTCCCTTCAAATACATCTACCATTTTTTTCTTTTTTGGGCTATCACAGAAGCTCAGCTCCTGCCTGAATTATTGCACAAGCCTTTTAATTGTCTTCTTTTCCATTCCATTCTATGAATTACTACTGGCTTGAGCTTTTTGAACAACCCTTTTAAGATTATATTTAAGATTATGTCTCCATACATTCCACGGTTGTGAGCCTCTGTGAACACCAGTCCAGCTTCAATCTCTCTCTGATGGTTCAAGGGCTGAAATCCAAATGGAGGCATGGCCAGCAACTGGCAGTCCATTCCACTCTCTCATAGCATTCAAAATGGTGGTAAATATTTTTAGGCCCATGGGAGGGTGGAAAAGTGGCAGCCCTTCTGATCCCAAGTTTGATTAACATCTGGCTTTATAATCAATCTGCAGGATCTAGTGAAAGGCATTCTGCTTTGTTCAAACCACTCCAATGATTTCTGGTTTCTTACAGTGTCCTGTAAAACCTTATCAGTTGGATCCCTGTGTTACCCTCCTGAGCCCTCTCTCTCTCACCCCTAATTTTGATCCAGCCACATTGATATTCCTCTTCTTCAAACATGTTCATGTTCTTCAAACATGCCCAGCACCCTCCTGCCTGAGAGCCCTGGTACTAGTGGTTTTCAAAGTCTGGAATGTTCTTTCTCCAGACAGCAACATGGCTAACTCCCTCCCTCTCTTTAAGGCTTCATTCAAATGTCAACTCATCCGTGAGATATCTCATGGCCATCTTATTTAAAATAGCAAATGCCCACTCTCACTTTAGCCTTCCCACTCCTTCATTTTGTCTTTCTCTACAATAATTATTTAATAGATTATATGTCTCACTTATTTATCCTGTTTATTGTTTGTCCTCCAAGTGATTGCAAACTCCATGAGGGCAGGGAATCTTGTCTGCTGGTGTGTTTCCAGCACCTAGAATGGTGTGTTGCAGTAGCAGGACCTGGGTGAACATATGTTGAATACAAGAATGAAGGAAGGAATGAATGAACAGGATATAGTGCAGTCTCTTGAGCCCAGACTACAGGCTTTGCACAGGCTCACTTGAGCTTTACTACCTGCTACTTCCTGACACGCAGCCCATATTCCAGACATCGTGGGCTACTGTTCCTCTCAACACTCTTACCCATCCTTGTGCCTTTGGTTGCACTGTACCCTCCACTTGGAAGCCCTTTTGCATTCCCCTGACCTTTCCATATTCTCTGTGATTGGGCTAAATTTCCACTTACCCTGGCAAACCATCCTATCCCACTCAGCACTCTTCTTCTCTTCTCATAGAATATTTTCTCTACTGACTAACTTTACAATTAAATATATTCTGTATTGTGATATAATTTATATTCTTGTCTTCTGACATTATTTAAACTATGAATTTGTGTCTAACCCTTCAAATGTTTCTATTTTTTTCTCCAACTTTGGAAGCTTTTTGAGGAAAGGCCAGGTGTAAATGAATAGAACTGTTCATGGATAGAATTCCAGACCAGGGGCTCACCATGTCTCAAAGAGGATCAATATCTCAGCACCCTGGGACCACCGTTGGTTTGGGAGTGGACCTTGGCATGCCAGTTAGGAAATCTCTGTCCTAGGGTGCCTTGCTCATAGTAGGTGCTCGCAAAGTGTTAGTCAGTGGACCAGTTGATCTTGTGATTGTTTTGTTCTTAATAATCTCTGCAGCTTCAATGAAGTTTATGTATATATGTACTAATATTAGTTTTTTTTAAAAAAAGAGACATATAATCATTATTATAGAGTAAGAATTAAAAACTTCATTTTATGATGACGAGCAAGAAAGAATTAATTATAATATATTAATTGTTGGTGACTGAGCTATATTATAGGACTTAACATGTTAATTGGACACACCAAAAACTCTGGAGGTTACACACATGAGGAGTGACTGTATACACTTATTGCTCAGTTTACAGACAGTTTTACCATGACATTTCCATGGGGAAATCCGAGTGAGTGAACAATAAGTTTTAAATGGTTACTCATGCAGAAGTGAGGCTGGGAGTCCCCATTACATGTATATCTTGCTGCTCTGCTTAGTTATTTTTTTATTTTTATTT
Organism: Leopardus geoffroyi; assembly: GCF_018350155.1. Lineage (NCBI taxonomy): Eukaryota > Metazoa > Chordata > Mammalia > Carnivora > Felidae > Leopardus > Leopardus geoffroyi. Next base: position 127,365,507 of record NC_059327.1, read on the forward strand.
TTAATATGTTCATTTGGTAAGAAGTACTGTACTATTAAAAAAGAATATATGTGAATGAGAGCTCTGTATTTGATATCTAATGTCAATTATGTCAACTAGATATACGGCACAACTATAACCCATCTAGCAACTAATGCCCAAAGCTCTCCTTACCGTCGCTTATGCAAGTACTTGAACATATTAGGTATTCAATAACCCTTTCTAGAATGATAAAGTCAAATTAGATGAGCTGGATATGTGATACTTCTTTTTTTCAACTTCATTTTAGTGTGTTTTTATTTCTCAAAATAAATCTCATAGCCAACTTTTATAAACAGATATTAATAAAGGGCTAGAATTCATTTGAAAGTCAACTTCAATATAATTTTGGAGAGGAATTAAATATTAACTGTAAGTATAAAGTAGACATAGGTACCCTTTGCTCCAGGAAGTGGCTCATCCAGAAAAGTTTCATATAACTTAAATTTTTGCAATTTGGATCTTATTTATAATACATTAGAGGAACTAATTCTCAAAATCTCCCATCATGAATCTTTTGTATAGTGAACAAGCAAGCTGTAGTTTGTCTTTTGTTTTTCAATAATGATGTCCCATTTTTAAAAATTAAAAATAGCCACAGATGTAGGCTAAAAATTCCTAAAAACTTTTAGTAGCACCAATTTAAAAATGAGATATAACAATCTGAAAAATTAAAGTGTGCTTTCTACTCATATTTCAAATCTTTTGGCAAGCTAAATATTTATTAAAAGCACTGTTTATGGAAAACCAAACTGATCATTTTCCACTTGTTTTTGTGCAAAAAAAAAAAAATAAAATAAAAGCACTGTTTTCCTTCCTTCTCTAGTTCTGATGTTGTATCATTTTTTGATTTTGTGACATATGTTTCTCCTTCTAAAGCAGCTGTTAGAAAAGCTCAATTAGTTTTTAATTAATGAGAATTAATGTCATCATGAAAATTGTGTGAATTTTCTCTCATCACAGATAGTTTGAGCCTTTTGAAATATGCTACCAGATTTGAGGCGGGAACCTGTAGGGTTTCTCCAGAGGGAAACCAGACCTTCCTTCCTCACAAAGGCTAGACAGCCATGCCTACAGCATAAGGGAAGTCATGATGTGTCCAAATAGCACAAGCAGTTTTTTTTTTTTCCTCCACTCTGAAGAAAGTCTAGGAAATGTGCAAAATTAGTCGAAAGGTGACACTTGGTCCTAAATTGGATGTAATAACAAGTCAAGGAAGAGTTTTAGATCAGGAAAAACATTTCTGAAATTTGAACAATTTTTGCTTTGTTACTAATATTATATGGAAACAAAATAAATGAGAACTACTGAAACAAGAGACATTTGGAAAATTCAGGTGAGAAAACAAGAGTGCTGCTCCCACAGTCTGTTTCTATCCTCATGGTCAGGTGAATCATTATGTGGTGTAATTGTTCTCTGCCTCCTTGGAGCTCTACAAATGGGCAACACCTGAAGTTTCTACTCTTCTGGAAGTGTAAGTTGGAGGCTATTGTCATGGTTGGGCATCCTGTACAACCTTACGTATTCATCGGTTCATAGGTCACACTGTATCTGGTGTCTTAGATGACAGGAAGGGTGGCTAGGGATCTTAGTTGCAGTATAAATGTAAGTTTATAGAAGTTGAGAAGTAGCCTGGATAGGGCTCACTGTGTAATCCCTTTGAAGCACACTTAAACACTTAAAAGCTCTATGCAGGGATAGAAAATGAGTTCTGTGGTCTGTATCATTCTGACATGGACACCAGAGGGTAGGAGTCAGTCTCTGGATGGCATGCGGGTGGGAGATAATTTAATAGTTTGCCTGTAGCTTATGGTAATTTTCACATTTCTGGAAATTTGGCTTCATAGTCTGGCCTCTTGGGTCTTCTTTGTGGAGATGATCTGAATCTAAGAAGATAGATTCTATTAGCCTATGAGAACTACCAGGATGGATTGCCCCAGTCAATTGGAATGGTCAAAGTCCAAAGAGGACTGTACTGGCTTGGGGTGACTCATTCTGCCACCTAGAAAGTCTGTATTTTGCATGTTGATGTGGGACAAGGAAAGGAGCTGGGCGGTAGAACACATCCAGACCCATTTTAAGACATTTATTCATGTGAGCCATGTGCAATTGCTTAGCACGGTGCCTTTCACATAACAGGTTTTCAGCAAACACTAATAGTATTGAATTAAATCTATCAAATATAAGAAAATTTATTTCTAATTTTTCAATGGCAGGTAAGTGGTTTCCACCCAAGGGATCTCATACAGTCCTTCGTGAGAGGGCATTTGTTAAAATTTGTTGAAATGGTAACTATGGTCATACTTGCTAGCCATTTATTAACATCTGGTCACAAAGACTGGAAACAGGATTTGTTTTTAGAAATAAAAACTTCTAGAAGGAAGTCAATTTTTAGTGAGGCCATTGTATTTTATCAATTATCATGAGATGTGTGCATAAGGATAACACGTACGTTTACCTGTACAAAAGTTCTTAGCTCTGCCTTATTTACTATACTCATAATCCAGAATGTGTTTTTCCACTCCAAATGTCTGATTATAAAGTAGTAATAATTTGTTATCCAATTTTGTGGCTTGTAAGGTATTATGTAGGGTAAATGGATCTTCTCATCTTTTTTTTTTCTTTTTAATTGATGAAGCAAAGTACCATTCAGCAAAGTCTATTTTTAAAAGTATTTATTCAGTTGACAACCAATCCCAAATTAAAAGAGATGAAAAATAACATAATTAAGAAAACAACAAATTGCCTGTAGCTTGATATGTATGAGAGAAGAAAGGAGGTCTTACAATTTTCTAATGTTTCATTGACCCAAAACCTGTGCATAAATTCTGAGGTGGTTGAAAGTGACAACCGGTTCTTTTAATGATTCACCAAAGGAAAAAAAATCAACATCTGAAAAGAATAAAATTATGTGGATATAAGGTATTTGTCTTGTTTTGAAATAGCAAGTTTGTTGTAAGTGGTGCGAACCAAGCGAACAATGGGGTAAATGAAGTACCACTGGACAGAAGCTGGGTCTGGCATGAATTCAGCCTCAAGCTATGACCTTGGGGAAGTAGCCTGAGGTGTTCACTTTCCCATCTGTAAAAGGAGCAGTGATTCAGGTGTTCTAAGTGGCCCCAGGCAGGAGGGAAAGTTCCTAGAGATTTGCATCCTAGGCTTGGGCAGAGGACTCCTTGGAGGCATTGTCTCTGAGCCGTCCCTGAACTTACAACCCATGATGACCTGTGGCTATAACTGAAGCATGGCAGAGTTAAATAATAAGACCCAATATTAAGCCTTAGATTTGTTAAACCTTTGGGCAAGTCACAGCCTCTCAGCATCTTATATTGCAAAACCAGAGAGTCTAGCTCTGTATAGTTCCTCATAATCCCAACATCAAAAAAAATCACTTTTAATAGAAATTTAGAGCAGCAAAGATTTTGGTCTAATTAGATATGTTTTCAGATATATATTCATTGAGTGAGTTAAATGCTAGACAAAAATATTGTTCAAATGAGGAAAATAACACTGTATTAGAAATAATCTTGGAGTCAATTTTCAAATTAATAGATTCAGCACGATGAATATTTCCCTAACAGCAAAGCAATTATTAATACATAAATTCTAAGTTTAATAATTACCCTGTCTTTTCTTTCTCTCTCTCTTTCTTTCTTTTTCCTTCTTTTTCTCTATTTTCTTTCTTCCTTTCTTTTCTTTCTTTCTTTCTTTCTTTCTTTCTTTCTTCTTTTTTTTCTTTCTTTCCTTTCATGTGACAAACCATCGTCCTGCTATTATTATAATGGTTACATTGTTTACATGGCCCAGGATAAATCTCTCCCCAAAAAGTGCTCACAGAGACATCACAAATAGAAATATATGTGAAGAAAAACAAATATACTGTCGGTTCAAATTGTCTCAAATAGCAGAAAGGCAGTCTTTTATCGGTTTAGGACATCACATAGTGTCGTTTCTAGAGAGCCATTCATTTTGGCATAGTACTGGTAGTAAAGCTTAACGTGTTTTATGCTTGAGTTAACTCAAGATAAGTGTTTAGAAAACTTCAGGTTGATCTGTGAGAGAGTAGGCATTTTCTCATCTTATAGTTAAGACTTCAATGGTATGAGAGCAAGTTTAGAAAACGTTTTTATTAGACAAATTATTTAGACAAATTATACACAGAAAGCTCTGCCACTCATAACTGAGGCCTCCAAAAAGTGTCTTGTGTATTTGTATAATAGGCAATACATCAAAATAGGCCTATTTTAAATATTGTACATGATTAACAGTTTGTCGATAGCTAAAAATCACTGCGACATCTGGTATGCCCCTATATAGCTTGTTGTAAAGTATCGTTTTGTTTTGTTTTGTTTTCAAATCAGAGTTGGGAATGAGATCATGAACGTTACAAGGGAAAACAAGTTGTGCATGCACTTAGGTACTTGTCACCCTGGAAACAAAATGGTTTTTGCATGATAAGAAATTTTTCTGCCTTACACAGTAGACAATATTTGAAGATTTAGTACAAAAACAGTGACAGTACAAGATGCTCCCCAGAACAGAATTAGCATCAAAATATAATATACCTTAAGAATATACCTTTTAATTTCTCCTAAAGCAAATCACATAGGTTGATTCCTATATCAATCCTAGCTACGGAATGAATTAGATTAAAATAAGTGTATGGCTGCGTAAAAACACAGGATAAGTTCTTGCTTCCTACTTACCACATTTTAATGTAAGGATTACAAACAAAGTTCATTCTATAGTTCTAACAGGTAAGAATGCTACTTTAAAAGGGTTGTGCACAAAGAGGCACTGTTTTTGCTGTCATCCTTCTATACACTTGGCACTAATGTAAAAAATACATAACTCCTCCAAATAGAACTGAATAAAAAGGGGGGTTAAGTCGAGAGCCCGGTCTGGTCATTATATTTTCTTCTTTAGGATAATGTAGGACAGTAATTAAGGCCACATCAATATTTCTTAAGGGCTCCCACCTCTCCCCAACTACAGTTGTATTGATTGGCTTTCTGCTTTGGAAGAGGATTTATTAACCTTCGATGATCTACGTTTAAACTCTTATAGAGCTCTATGTGCTGCTGTGGACGTGGTCCAGCTAATAGCATTTTCCATTGAGATAATTAATTAAAAGTAAAATTATCAAGGTTAGCTTTATACACTGCTGAATAACAAATGCAAAACCTATTCAAATGAGTTACATCTAGGAACAAATAGTAAATCGCCCTGGATGTTTTAATAACAAAAGTATAAAATATTCTCTGTTGGCAAACAATGCGAGTCAGAATAACATTAAAGCAACCTGCCTTTTCTAACTGAAAAGACCCCCTGCACTATACATAGTTCCTGTATACAATACTGTTTTTTTTCAAACTAAAGCTTTATTAAATGAATTGCAATAGCAATGGCCGCCCTTTAATATATATACACATTATATAGGTGCATATATATGTATATATATATGAGATACTAGTTTATTTAACACAATAGAGGCTTCTGCCATATGATAAAGTGTACTGTACATAAGAAAAAACTTGTAATACTGTACAATCACATAAAGGTCATATGCACTGTTGCAGTGCGAGAGTAGTTTTAACTGTAGTCTTGACTGGCATATTAATGGCTTTTTTTGTAATCCTACAAAATTGCATTCTCATATTATGTGGCCTGAATGGTCTTTAAGTTATTTTATAAACACTGCAGGGGTTGCCTTTGGTCCACAGTTAAAGGACACTCAACAGCAGTGGAGCATTGTATGGATGCAGCAGAAGAATGTAAAAAGACTGAAGTTATTGCAATTATATTTTTAAAAATAGAGAAATGTTACGTAAGAGGCCTTTATGTGAAATTAATCCTGCATATGCTTTTAGTATACTCAGTGCACATTTCCTATACTTGAAGTACAGTATATGAAAAGCGGACTAATAGGATCCTAGTATACTATATTCTGGGGGAACAAGTTGAGTAATGAAAAAAAGTGGAGGGAAATGTACAGAAAGAGAGGACAAAGGAGAAAGAAATAGAAGAGAGAGAAGAGGGAGAAGGTGGCGAGAAAGAACTATAATTGTTACTAATAATCCTGATTTTTCTCAAAAAATAATGTTACATCCATGTTAGTCCCACAATATTACAGTCGCTCCTTGCAAAGGGAGTCCTACAAAAGAAACAGTGAAGAGATTCTGTTTGATGCTCATATGGAGGTGCCTCGGTCTGGATCATTACCCAGATTGAGCCCCAGGGTAGGAGTTGGTTGATAAGGAATAGATGACATTGTTTTTATAGGACTCCTGAAAAAGCCCCCGTTAGGTGCCCTGTGCCTAAAAGGGCCAGTTCGGTGCTCAGGCACGTTGCCAAAAGCGAAACCAGAGGCAGCTTTAGCTGATAGTGTGCGGCTAAGAGTCTGGATCTGCTCTGGGATAAAGGTTGTTGTGGTAATATGAGTGTTCCTGAAATCACTGATTTGCTCCAGTGCTTGTCGTGTTGGCAAAGTGTCAATGTCCAGAGGGGTCAAGTCAATTGACGAGGTGGAAAACTGTTTATGGGGGCTGTCGTCATCTGTGCACAAGCTATTTACACGTCTATGGAGGTGCTCCAGGTCAATTTCCTTGTCATCCTGGAGATGAAGAAAAAGAAGATAAGGTTCTCATCAGTACTAGCTTCCATGGTTAAAAAAAAAAAAAAAAAAAAAAAAAAAAAAGTAGTTCAGCAAACATGATATGTAATTAACTGAACTTCGGGGTTTATTCATTTAACATATATCTATTGAGCACCTAATATGAGCCAGGCATTGTGCTAGATTCTGGGGGTACAAATATGACTCTGAGATAAGGTTACCTATCATAAATCTTTTTCTTTCACTGGAAGTTCTATAAATGTCACATGCAACTACAAAACTATGGGAACAGTAGATGGGTGATTGCATTCTATAAGATCAGGGACAGACCCAGGCAAAATACAAATAAGAAGTATGGTTTTAACAACTCACTTCCCCACCACACCTCTTCTTTCCACATGCTTCCTCCTTTTTCAGGGTGTCTTATTTCAAGCTGGATTTTTGTTCTTTTCCACTATTCACTCCTAATCTTAACTTTCCTTTCTTGGAGCTAAGTGATACGATATGCTAGTTCAAACTAAAGTGTTAGTGACTGTTAACATGTTATTTCTCTTTAGGCCAGAGAGATGTGAGATTATTTAGAAAGAGCAACATTCAACACAAAAGAATCAATTTCTCGATTCATACCACGCTCAAGCTATCTAGCACCTGAATGAGGCAATATTGTGAGGTCAGTGAGACCTTTAGAGACATCTTCAAGTCATGAGGTGTGAATGACAGCTTTGGTTTTGGGCCAAGTTTTTGCTAAATGGCCTCTAGATCAAAGATGCTTTGAGCTAACCTAATGGAGTCTTAGTAAGAAGGTACTTAATAAGAAAAAGGAAGTAAAAATCTCATTATTTCTGATGTTGAAAGCAATTCATAAATCCTTTAGGATTTTCGTTAAAAGTGAGCATTAAAGCCCAATGTTTGAAAAATAAAACTGGCAAGAAAAAGAATTGTCTTTTATCAGTCATGTTTATAGCCAAGTTCAATAAATTAATTTCGTGAGGGTTTAAAAATACCTATTAATCATAAGAAGAGAAAATATTTGTTCATAGATCTGGATTAGCTGTCATGAGTTAGAATGGAGTATGTATTTTTTTCATTGTGCTATTATAGTGCTCCTCAGTGAAAAATATTTTGATGTGCATCACTGTTTTTCCTTCTCCTTTCTCATTTCAAAATCCAATAAAAATATCTATTAATGCAATATTATCACTGAGACTTTAGAGGGTTGGAGATATAATTTTATGGTTCCCACAGCAACTATAATGTAGTCATCCATCAACAGATATAATAATGCAAAAATTTAATATTATATATAGTAATTCAAAATATAAGGAGCTTGGGGAGTCCTTAATTTCCAGATTTTTGAGAATATGAAATCTCAGCTATAATGTTGCATTAATGTGGTCTTTTGCATTGAATCAATGCCAATAGAGATACCAGAAGCTTATTCCATAAAGAAAACACTACAATAAAACCTGATTAATTTTTAGTTCATATTCCACTAACTGAGAACGTATGATCATTTGGATAGGTAGAAAGCTAAGTTTTATCTTTGGTAAATCAAGCTTTTCCTTATAAATGGTGCTGATCAATTTTGCCTATAAAGTGTTAGAAAGGAATTCTCAGACTACTTTAGAAAAAAATCTGTTTGAAAGAATACACTAACATGTAAACATTCATATGCAAATCGGAAGTCATTTTTATTTGTGCATTACAGCAGATCTTCTCAGGATTCGCTCTAACCATCAATTAGTCAAAGTCTAGTTACAGAAAGTTTAAAAATGTCCTTTGAAACTATCCAGCAAATCAAACCATGCAGCAAACTCAGGTTATTTTTCATTTCAATTTGTGAAACTTTAGTGAATATAATTTCATTATTTAAAAATTTTTCACCTTTTACATCCAGTGGAAATATGATAAATTAATCAAGCAATTTATTTTAACTTCCTATTTTCTCTGATCATTTATAAATTCCGTAATTTTTGATGTAAACAAGGCACATGCCACTTTCAAAGAGATACTGTGTATAACTCTGCAATTATTCTTTCAGATCTCTGAAAAAATTTTAATTTTATTTTATTAAAAATTTAATTCTAGGTGATCCACAAAATGGATTTATTAAGCCTAGAGCCATCAAAGAGCTAAAAACATATGATCATTTCTATAGGTCTATATACAGACAGAGGGAAGGAGTCACTGGTGGTGAAGAGACAAATTACGATTATTTTGCTGTGGCGCTGTATTTCTTACGCTGAATCTTAGAGACACAAGTAATTTACCTATAAGTTCCACAACCTATTGAGATAAAATGTTAAGCATCTTTGTGAACTGGCCAAGGGAATCACAACCTTTAAGAAAATCACTGAATTAAAGTCTATCTTGAGATTTGGCAGAATGTTAAAGCCTTTCATGGCACATGAAATTGTCAGTCTTTCAAACACTAAGCCTCCTTTTCATTTATCTGGGATGTCCTAAAACGGAAATTGGTATTGGCATCACCACTTTTTATATTTCATAAATTTATTTTCAATATTCAAAGAAAGAAGAAATAAGGACTGCCCCCAACCCATTACCCTCTCCCTGGTGATTAATCCTGCCTGGAAAGACAACCTGCTTGTTGGCTCAACTTAGTGCTGAAGCTCTCAGTCAAGTACCTCTTTTGATGGGACCCGGGAGCCTTTCCTCTTGTTCCACCACGTCTCCAGCATAGCTATAAAGCAGGAGAGGACAATTCCAGCAGCCAGGATACAAAAAACTCCTGCAAAGCTCTTTATGTCCAGGGCGCCTCCTTTCTGCTTTGTGTCCACTGAGGAATACAGGTCACACTGGCCATTCTTTGGCCACCATTTATGCTTCAGGATGTCCATGTCACCATTCTGCTGAAGCTCCAGGATCCTTGGGGTAAAGAGCACAGTCATGTGTTACTGCAGACATGGTTATTGCTTCGGTCCACAACACATCCATTTATAACCCCACCTCTAAAGGATGGTGCTTGTCAAGGAGAAATGAATGTATAGAATAGCCTGCAGAAGGAATGTCAGGACACTGAAAACGTTATTGCTTTGATTTTATAGACCGAGTTGGGCCACAGGCGTTCCTCTCTCCCCTCTCTCCCCTCCCTTCCTCTCCCCATCCTTCTTCTTCTTTTTTTGGTTTTATTCTATAAGTCTAAATATTCCCCTCCTGCTTTGTTGCAATGTGTTTTTACAATTACATTTCAGAGGCACTGTTTTTATGTGGTTTCAAGCTGCTGCAGTTCTGTGTCCCTTCCCTACATGCAGAATGACGCTTTGGATCTTAATGCTTTTATGAAGAACGTTTTGCTGCTTAGAGCAAGATGCTGGCATAATGTCGCCCGGCATATGCTACACACAAAGAAATTCAATTAAAAAGTCTTCTATTATTTAACACAGTGTGGGAGAAAGCCTTGGGACAAGTTTGAAGTTGATAAAATACATCATTTTTGGGTTTTCACACAACTGATGTAGTTTCCCTTTCAATGCCAAAGGGGAAAATAATCTTACCTTGGAGAACAAGAAGAAAAGATGACCAGAGGCTTTTAGAAGTAGTTAAATTCAGATAAGAAATACCCTTCTTCGTCTTCTTCCCCCCCCCCCCCCAGAATCTGGGGCTAGCTGCAAACACTGAGGCTTTTTTTCAAGTGTGATTTTCATAGAGGTTTTATTCTCATTTCCAAATACTCTTGCCTACCTCTGGCCTTTCTCCAACTGTGTCCCCTCTCACAGGGTGAGAACGGTCAGTGCCAAGGCCATGAGCTGGTCGAGCGTGTGTACCATCCTCGAGGTTGCTAGATTTCCCACCCAAACAGTTCAGAGTGCTTCTCCAGGAGCTGGGAAGGTTTGTCCCAATATTTCCTCCTGAGAGCGAATCTCATAGCCACAAGGGTATCATCGGTCTATAGAGTGGTGTTTAGAGAGTGTGTACTGAGTTTGGATGTACAAACTCAGGGTTATATACCTTTGTGTGGGTGATCCTTCACTGAGCAGGACAGAGCTGGAGGTGGAAGAGAGGGGGCCAGGGACCAACTCCCCGGGCCACTGGGTCAGTGTAGTATAACTAGCTAGCCACAAACTAGAAATTCAAACCTGGCCTCCTAAGGGCCATGGAGGTGTATTTATCAAGGTAAGAGGATTGAACATATTTTATCTAAGCGTTTTTAGCTCAATTTATAATTTTTATATAGTTAGCCTTAGGATATGTGGACCTAAATAGTACTCTTGCCTTGGGTCTTGGTCATTTGGGGAAAGACATCTTAAAACTTTAAAGAGAAAAATGATGTCTGTCTGGAAGGAGTAAATGCTCTTTTGGTGACACATTGCCTTTTTACTGGTTTCATATCATCCAGGGGTTTATAAGAATGAGCTAGAAGAGGGGCGCCTGGGTGGCGCAGTCGGTTAAGCGTCCGACTTCAGCCAGGTCGCGATCTCGCGGTCCGTGAGTTCGAGCCCCGCGTCAGGCTCTGGGCTGATGGCTCAGAGCCTGGAGCCTGTTTCCGATTCTGTGTCTCCCTCTCTCTCTGCCCCTCCCCCGTTCATGCTCTGTCTCTCTCTGTCCCCCAAAAAATAAATAAACGTTGAAAAAAAAATTAAAAAAAAAAAAAAAAAAGAATGAGCTAGAAGATAATGGTTGGGGTGGAGTCAACATTCCACTTGAGTCAAACAAGAGTAAAACCAGTCCGAAGGGCTGTGATGGAGACATGGTCTTATCATCCACCTTTGGCTGTTCCCATAGCCTCACCCCCAGCACCCTCAGGACACTCCGGGATCGACACTGCTCTGGAGTTTCCTTCACAACCTGGACTTCTCCTTTTTTATGATACTGATCTGTCTAAAGGTCTGTTGCTTCAGGGTGTTGCTCAAAAAGTGCAGTTAATTTGATTCATTGAATTTACTAAAATGATTGTGAATACTAATGGATTACATTTTCATCCTTATTCTTCCCTCTTTTCAGAGTCATTTGTATTTTCCAGACTCTACAAGTGTGTTCTATGGGACAGTAGTACCTAGAGGGGTTTCTGCAAGAAAAGGGTTCTGTGGTCACTAACTTTGAGAAACACCCTCTTAGCAACTTACAGAGAAGTCAGTCTATTAAAGGTTCTAGGAAGACCCGTAGAAAAGAAAACTTGAATGATTTTGTTTAATTTAGCATTTCCCAAAGTTCTCTGACTTTCCTTCTTTTTTTCCTCATTGTTTTCTTCCCTAATACTATATATTAATAATTTGTGGAGCTAGAGTTTTACGGAATACACTTGAGAAACAGTGCTTTCACCCAAAGAAACAACTACTCGTGGGAACTGGTAGCATGGTGTGAGGTATCACCCCCATCTGTAATCACAGCATCAAATTCGCTTGCTTGGCCTATCCACAAAACACATTCAAATAATGTTGGTCAACCCATTAGCTATTTGCCTACCTAAAGATGCTAGGTAGTCAGACACCATTGAATACTTTGAGGGAAAAATTTAGTCATCTCTAAAAAAAAATATTCTTAAATTTGACATTAGAGGTATCTGTAGATACCTTCCTATTCATCTATGTGTTCAGTAAGTATTTAAAGAATGATCTCACACCAGGTATTTCTTTGGGTCAAAATTTATATTAAACCACAACTGCACATTCAGCCAGAATGGCCTGAGCAACATTGTGATATTGTTTCTTTTCAATGCCCTCAATTCATGTTAATTTATCTTTTCATGCAATCACATGTTCATTCGGGAACCAATGATTGCCTACTCTTTCTCCTCAGTGGTATCTTTATCACAACGTGTCCTTATTATTTGCACACCTGAAAAATAATTTGGTTTTAAAGATAATCATTGAAGTATACACGAAGTATACTCTATGACACCCATTTTGATGCGAATGGGGCGAAAGGCCTTAAATCCAAAGAATGTGTTTAATTATAGAACTTTTAGGTTCAGCAAGCTGGGTGGTAGGAATTACCGTGGGCAAAGAGTGAGCAGACTCCTCTACTTGCCTTCAAGGATGATCACACCACAAAGATCTCTTTATCTGGTTGGTACCAGGAAGCACAGGTAACTGAGGCATTTCATGGACACCCCGTTTTGGGGGATAGAGAGACTGGACAATAGGACCCCTCAGTTAAGCCCACAACAGATTCTAGGAATATAGGCTGGCATGGAATAGAAATGTTGGGAAGGAAGGAAAGTGTTTTCTTTCTTTTTTTTTTTTTAAATTTTTTTTTCAACGTTTATTTATTTTTGGGACAGAGAGAGACAGAGTATGAACGGAGGAGGGGCAGAGAGAGAGGGAGACACAGAATCGGAAACAGGCTCCAGGCTCCGAACCATCAGCCCAGAGCCTGACGCGGGGCTCGAACTCCCGGAGCGCGAGATCGTGACCTGGCTGAAGTCGGACGCTTAACCGACTGCGCCACCCAGGCGCCCCAAGGAAAGTGTTTTCTAAGCTCAGGGTTCTGCCATAAATTCTTGCTACATAATCTGATGCTCCTGGAAATTCCATTAGAAAAGTGTAACTATACCTTTCTTTTTGTTATTTAACAAAAGTCCATTTAAGGATTAAAGAAAGTTTAGCAAAATCTAATGCATTGCCTTAAAGACAAATTGGATGAGCCCGTTAATAAATGAGGAATATATATATATATATATATATATATATATATATAATATTCAAAGGCACTGGCATCTTTAAATGAAACTTGAATCATACATAAAGGAAAGTTTTGTATTTAATTATAATTATCATTGATGTGTGTGTGTGTGTGTGTGTGTGTGTAATGTGTGTGTGTGTGTGTATGGGTGTGTATAACAATGCAAGAATCTAGCTGCACAATCCTTAACATGTTCAGATCTTTAGTCCCACGGAATAATTGTTTTTGTTGTATTTGTAATTTCCACAAGATGGCAGTCTTTGCTCACAGACAGCAATGTGTTCTTGTCATTCTAGTTAATTGGTGGGTTTGAAAGGTGTCAAGTATAAACTTAAACTATTAGAAAGAAAGTTGGATAATAGACCATGATGAACAACTGGATAAGTAAAACCTCTTCTTGGAGTGTAGTCCAAAAAAATTCCTGCCATTTTTACCCCAGAGTGATGAGAGCAGTGCTTCGCACTTTTGAGAGTTGTTATGGTGAAAACTCATGAAGCCATAAACAAAAGCATCTTGCTTGTTGTTTGGCACTTAGTAGGCTACCACAACTCAAATGCTAGAATTATTATTATCCGCATGTGTGACAGCCATTCTTTCTTTGGACCTGTTCCGGTACCTATTTCTTAATGGAGAGTTATATTCCCAGATGAATCAGTGAATGATTGATTCACTGACAAGAACATTGCATTCCTTTCTTTTGTCCAAAAGTATTAAAACATTTGTCATCCCCTTGAACAGAAAAATTTTAGCAGTCCATAAAACCGAGCCTCAACTTGAAAATGGTTAATAGATCAATTCTGCATGCACTGAGTTCTTTATTGGTATAAATGAGCAAATTTCAGGAGACGTGAGTGGGGAAGCAGAAGATTCTTCTTTCATATTCAAATAAAAATATTCAACAAATTCGAGGTGTTCATCTTGAAAAGCTTTTTACTTACTTTGAAGATACAACAGCCTCATTTGTGTGTGAGAATTACACTAATTATTGATCACTTACAATTCTTAATCACTGCTCTAGAAATTGATTTTCAAATTATTTATAATGAAACAGGTTGCTGAAAGATGAATGCAAATTTCTGATCCCACGTAAGTGGCTTTGATTTTGCCTTTGAATATCATAGCAGTCTGTGGATTCCTTTCTAATTTTCTTACCCGTGGGTAAATTCCTGCTGAGCTGTAAAAAGATACTGGTTATCTGAGAAAAAGGACACCTGACTTTTCAGTTGTTTCTGCTGGGAACAAATTTAGAGGTTATCAGAGAGTTTAAAAAATTAAGTGCAGGAACTTTGATTTCAGGCCATATGTGTAGGAACTCCTCCTGTGATTCTTTTTGCAATTAGAATTTTCTCCCTACATTCATAGATGCATAAACTACTAGAACAGAAGTGAGAGAGGACATCATCTATTCTCTTCACTTCCCCCTCCACTCACTCTATGGAGGAGAAACCGAGTCAAATAGAACAACAATTCCTCCAAATTATCACACTCAACACACAAAAAAACAATTTATATAGCACACTGGAGTAGCCTGAGATGAAAGGTAGGGGGACATGCCTTGTCTGTTTTGAGGGCTGAAGGGATCAATATTTTAGCGATATTCTAGTACATCATGTAAGATACACCAATTGGGAAGCACTGTTGCAGAGATGGGATGACTTTTTTTTTTGTGACTAACATAGAGTAAATTGTTGAGTGAGGGCTACAATTCAGGTCTGTCTTCCAGCACATTTCCCCCTACACAGCCTCTGATATGTAACTATTTAGAGAAGAACGCTGTCAGTTTCAGAGATTTGTTAGACCTTAAGTAAAATTGTCACCAATAGGTTTCTTCTAAATCTATTGAAAATGTAGCTTTTCTCCAGAACTTCATCGATCTTCCTCAGGAGGAGTAGGCCTGCTGAGCAGTGGGAACAAAACTAAAATTAGCTCAATATGATTTAAAATTTAATCTGATCTAATAAGTTAACATGACTCTAGCTTTAGCTCAATTTACTTGAGAGAATTACTCAATCCTTCCATTTCCTCCCCTTTTCCTTGCTTTTTTCCAAGATGGCATCAGGGTTTTTAAAGAATGACATTATATCCCTTACATTGGAGGCTTGGGAGGAGGGAGCTGCTGGCTTCTTGCTGGTTTTGCTCTGGCAGCAATCATTTTAGGTATGATGGGCCTGGGTTCAGTCCTTAGATATGAACTGGTGACTACTGGTGAAGCGGGCAGAGGCTTTAAGTCCACCAATGTTGCCTCACGTCTTTCTCAGTTCCTTTAAGGCATGTGGGCTCCTCTCTGCTGACTCAGCCTCTGGGGTGCTATACACCTTTCTCAGCTTCTGCTGTTTTGTTCATGCAGCCCTTAACTATTCTTTAGCTTTCAGATAGCATTGTGGGGTCATCTTGTCACTTCACTGTGGAGGGCTCCGAAGGTGCCCTAACTCAGCATTCACACCACATGGGAGCAAGAGAGGCCTGGGAATAAAGACCTAACCCTTGTTTTTTCCTGACTGCAGCTCTGGCTTTTCCCACCACCCGAGGTCTCCTCTGCTGGTGAAGAGCTTGGTAGGCCCCATGACTCCTGTCAGAGACTCTAAGGTAAGGAACCCTCTACCCCCTGTGGGCATGCATTCCGGTCCAGCTAACGCCCCTTCACCTGCCCATCTCCTGCCCCCTGCCCCGTGCTGGAAACTTCTGGCCAGAGGAGGTATAGCTTTCCTTTTCTCTTCTGGATATCCCTCTTATACCCAGGGTCTTCAGACTTCTTGGCCTGTCATAGTGGAAGGGAATTGAAGCTACATAATGACAGAAAATCTATGATCTGAGACCTCCAGCTGGCATTTCTTCAATCTGAAGTGTTGAGGCAACGTGACACTAGAAATTGGTGAGGGTGAAAAACATCATTTTAATATCTTAAAAACATTGATCTGACCTGTTTGTTATATGCTTATGAGCTGTATGTAACCAAAATTTAAAAAAGATATGTAGGATAGAGTCTCATTACTTATTAATGTTTAATGTCACTTAACACTGAGAAAGAAATTTGGGAATAACTGAACAGAAGTATTTTTGACACTGAGTGGATCTATTTTGGCCCAGAATACCCACATTATTAAATTCATTTGCTGGGTTCTCACGAAAATGTCTCTCCATGGTTACTGAGAAAGAATTAATAATAGCATGCACACGATTTTCAGAAAAATGTCAGCTCAATAGGTTTTTCATTCATTTGTCCTTTCTTTCATTCTGGGCTGAAGAAATGCTGGTAAACTTGGATTGAAGCAAAAGCACTTCTCAGAGATTCAGGTTTAGTATTCAATTAAGTGTAGTGGTGCTCTGACTGGCATATCCAATACCAGTCTTTGAACATCAGAGTTGTGAAAACGAATTTTATCAACTTCCTGCGAACTGGGCATCAGTCGTTTTTTATTTTCTTAAGCAAAATGTCTTAATGTCTGGTTAGGAGCATTAGATACAACAGATATTTCTTGATAACATGTAATACCTCAGTAATACCAAATAACTGAAGACAGACTATTAGAAGCTATTTCCTTTGTTTAAATTGGACTTTTAACTAATTCTTCCAGTTAGTTGAGCCAGACGCCGTTGTTTCGATCCGGTCCACTAACATTATCTACCATCTCACATAGATGAATATGGCATTTCAAATAAGCTTATAAATATCATTCTTTAGGCCAGAGGACCTTTTTTTATAAAGGTTTAGGCAATAACAAACCTTTTTGTTAAGGGCCAGACACAGTTGCAACCATGTGACTCTGCCTTTATAGTTACCAAAACAGGCCTGAGCCAGATTTGGCCTGTTGGCTGTAGTTGCTGATCTGTTGTGGAACCCCGTAGCAAATAACTCTATGAAGTCAACAAATTCCCATTTCATTGACAAAGATATTGAAGTTCAGAGGGCTTAAATGACTTGGCCGAAGTCACATCATGAGAAAGCATCAGAGTCTGTTTTAAAACCAAAGATTTTGACTGTCATCCCAGTGCTTTTGACCATGTATTAATAATATATAATAATTAATATGTAGTAATGCCTGTTGTTAATATGTGTGTGCCTTTAAGTGAGTACAGAGATGAATTTGAGGTAATACTCTATATTCATGATGGCACTATAATAGTTCAAGTGAGTTTTGGATTTCCTTGGTTTTCTGATTATCCTGGAATAGACATCTGGAACCTATACCCCGAGACTGGGACCACCCATGTTACAAATGAATGACTGCCTTGATTATTTGAGATCAGGTTGTATTTGTCTTGAGGTCTGTATTTGCTGAATCATTTTCTAGGCAATGGAGGCTTTATCTTGAGATCAAAGGGAGGTGAACAAATATTATACTTAAGAGAATTTCGGGCAGTGACTATGATTTACTGAGAATGGGTAACACAATAGATTGAAGCAGAAAAGGCGGGGTTTCTTTTAATCAAAGTATATAAAAATGGTTTCTAACAACCTGTGACTAGAAGTACTATAAACTAACGAGAAGTTTTTCAGGGTTGGTAGAAATTACTATGGATGATTTATGGGCATGACAGCATGTTGGTACTGGAAGGGGTCTGGGAGATGAGATCATATTTGATTCCTGCTTAGTGATGTGGAGTGACCTGCCTGGCTCCCCACCACAGGGCACAATCAACAGACCTGGACTTATTTATACATTCAGTTATTACTGAGGACTGCTGTATGTCATAGACCTGCATGAAAAAGACGAGTTTCCTGCATGGCTTCAAACCAAGTGAGTGGTCTCTCACTTTCAAATTTAAAGAAAAGATAATTCAGTAACATCTTTAATTGGTCACATCTGCTTTTCTTATTAAGAAAACAGTGTCCATCCTCATGTAGTAAGTAATGTCTTCTTAAGGCACCCATTTTTCTGTGTAGGGGAAATAAGCTGTAAACTTTTCCAATCTATTTTCCACAGGAATAGCATTAGTAAAGGCATGTATAATGCTGCAAAGTTCATGAAGCACTTATCAAAAACATTACATATCATGTGATTTACTGCTTAAAATAATTTCGTGAGGGAGGAATTATATTGATTGATTGATTGGATGACTGATTGATCACACCCCTCTCCTTATTCCTATAAGAGGCTTAAGAGGGCTGATGTTATTAAATTCTCATTTTAAAGCTGAGGAGATTGAGGCTAAGAGGTGAAGTGAAATTTCCCAAGGTCACAAGGCTGGTGATTGATCTGGCCAGCTCTCAAACGAGGTCTTTTGGCTTCTGCTTTTTTTTTTTTTTTTGAATACATTGTCAAGATCTTTATTATCCTCCCCCAAACCCCCCATGATAATGGAAGCTGCCTCCTTATTTCCCGCTGCTTTATTAACTGAGGATTTGATGACTCAAGTTCCTTGGCTAACACATATTCCATTGTATCCATTTACAAACATTACACTTTGTGTTACACATCCTGATGTCTCCAGAGAGCCACATGAATATCGCATGAGTTCATTAATCTCTGTGCGATTAGAATAAACGTCAGATGAATTCATTCTCATGAGGCACTCAGGGGACTTTGCCAATGTTATCAAAACAAGGCAGTGTGTTCAAAATAAGGAAGTGGTGTTTCAAAACCTTATCCTTACTCAGTGTATGTCAACCTATTGTGAAGTTTCTATCTATGTGATGCAAACTTCCATAGTTATCCTACTGAAAATTTTCCTTAGAGTTTAAACAGTAGCCCATAAAAGGTAAATATTTATTTATTAGATAACACTTAACTATTTTGAAAAATGTGTGACACTTAAAACAATTTTTATGTTCCAAGTTTGATGACATTTTTTGTTGGCTCTAAGAACCGTCATACTTTACAGATATGTCATTCTTTGAAGATGAACCTGAAAGCTGCAGTGAATGGTACCCAATCAGATCAGTCCTTCTAGGTCAGAGTCCGCCTCTTGCACCACAGTCTCGCTTTGCCTCAGGGGGCAAAATCAACCTCTTTCACAGAGAAGCAATTGCTTGAAAAATCAAATTAGCAACATGATGGATCTCAAGACTTTGGTGACTAGTGAACTTTAATTATTATATATTTTATGTGTTTATGCTGGCAGTAAAAGTCAAGCACTCATTATAGAAATGGCAGACATGATCTTTCATAAAATGAGTGCTGGGCGGCAAATGACTAGATAATCAGGATAATGAAGGCAAGCCAGAAAGATGCTGGAGAGTTGAAAAGACCCTGACAATGGCTCCCACTGAGATGGAGGGCATAATTGCAATTGGAAAGAGAACACTTTTGGTGATCTTTAAAAATGTCAGCTTCATCCTTAAGCTCAGTGTGATATTTGGGTTATAGGGTAAAGGGGAAAAATTCTTTCATTCTGCAGTGAGAAACTGGCAGTGACCATCTGGGCTTACAGTCACCCTTCAAACAGTACAAGATCTTCTCGTGCAGACCTTTCAAATGCATGTTTATGAAAAAGGGTCATAAAGTCAAACTTACTTCGCTTAGCATGTTATACGCATTTTATGATTTTAATATCTTTGAGTCTGACAACTAAACCTTAAAATAAGTGGGATCTTGAAGTGTGTACTATGTGTAAATGGATAATGATTGTGATATGTATCTTTGGCACAGCGTTAGGAGACAGAAGATTATGGAGAAGGAAACTTTTGAATGCAAATATATTCTCATGAACATCTGCATAAACACTGAAGTTTTCATAAGTTGACTAACAGTTTAAATATGTGGAAGGAATTTATTATTTCTAAAAGCTGCTACAGTAGTAGGTACTTCACAATGAGAATTCTTTCATAATGCAAACATCTTCTAGATTAGAGGATGTATATTGATACATGTTTTAAAAAAAACCCTCCAGGTACACTTATACTAAAGATGGTGGACAAATTCGGTGTAATTAATTAAAATTCTCAGGCAAGAGTTAGATCATTTGATAATAGTACAACTTTGTGAAAACAATTTTACTTTGCTTAACCCATATTTTCATAGATGGCCAGTGTAAAGTACTTTAAAAGCTATATTCTAACTTTTTAGGTATATTGCATTATATTTAATATTATTCCAGTTCTGCTGGAAAAGTGTTTCAAAAAATTTCTGAGGTACAGAGAGAGAGAGAGAGAGAGAGAACCCCAGGCAGACTCTGCCCTGTCAGTGCAGAGCCTGATGCGGGACTCGAACTTAAGATCCATGAGATCATGACCTGAACCAAAGTCAGACACTTAACTGACCGAACCCCTAAGGTGCCCCTCAAATTTTTTAATATAGATGGTAACATAACGTAAACTTTCCTTGAAGTGACTAGAATCATTCAAAAACAGAGCTTCATTTTAGACATTTTAAAAAGTGAATTCAACTTTCTAACTTCTTTCTATTATGAATCTGAACATGCTATGTTTCTCTCTCTTTAAAAAAAATTTTTTTTAACATTTTCATTCATTTTTGAGAGGCAGAGCATGAGCAGGTGAGGGCCAAGAAAGAGGCAGAGCCCAACGTGGGGCTCGAACCCACCAGCTGTGAGATCACGACCTGAGCCTAAGTCAGATGCTTAACCGACTGAGCCACCCAGGCGCCCCTGAACAAGCTATGTTTCTATAAATGGGGGAAAAAACCCAAATGGTCTCTTGGGCGATTATCTGCAATTACGTTACTGTGTAATTCTGCAGTCGATGATGTGTTCTGCCAGGGGCCGTGCAATGAAAGGCGCAAAGGGTCACCAAACCTTGGATTTGGAACGATGGACAGTTTAGGGAAGCTTTTTGTTTCTAAGTGTTGTCATAGTTGCCTCCTAATGAAACTTACCTTCTGGATTCTTGATTTTAGACTTGTAGCCTCAGCACTGTGTGAACTAAATGTCTGTGGTTTAGGCCACCCAGGCTGCGGTACCGTGTTATAGCAGCCTGAGCTGATGGATATACACAGACTGCGAAACAGAGCACAGCAGCAAGTGTTGTGGTTTGCGTATAGCTGTCATTTAGGAGTCATTTTCCTGTTCAGTACTTTTCCAAACCTGGAATGTCTCTTCTGAATGTCATCTTTCTCCCTCTGGATCATGTTTGGGATAGAACTGGTCTTAGACTCAGAACCTGCAGAATTTATGCTTCTTCTTTTCCTTACCAGTATTTAGGATGTTCTTAAAAACATCCTAAACTAGGATGCATACAAATATAACATCTTTCTTTTTAGGATGTCACTTTATAATTTGCAAAGCATTTTATTGTCATTGTCTTGTTTTTATTACACAGTCCACAAATTAAACCAAGAATCCTTTACTTTATCATTTACTTTAATAAGCAAAGTCTTCATTTATAAACTTCATTAATTTAACTCCTGTCATGTGGAATTTCTATAGTTGGGATGTTGCAGCCATATAAAAAATTTTTCTAATAAAAATTAATTATGCAAACGAGAATGTGGGAGAGATGTTTAAACTACTTAAGAAATGAAATTGTTTCCAAACACTTCACATATGATAACCTGATACAATAACCTACTTGAAGTAAACTGATTACGAATCATTATTTAACACAAGATCTCCGATGCTAATAGTTAGCATTGGATTATGAATGCTAATAGTTAGCTTTACTTTCGTTGGTAGGACCCAATCTTCATTAAAAGTGTAATATTGTCAGATGCGTAGCATTCGTCTTTAGGCTAATACCAAACACCCACTCTTTGGGCATATGTTAATAAGTAGGAACATAAAGTTTAAATAGAGTACCTGGATTCCTTAAGTAGTTAAAAGAACAGGTCTCACTTGGCAATGAAATATTGGCTGTCTTTTTTTTTTTATGAGGCAGCAAACTGAGGTACTCTGACATAAATGATTATTTATAAAAAAATGACATAATGTGGTATAAAGTAGCAGTGAGACTTATCTAATTCCATGCAGAAAAGATAATTGATGTGTTACTGCTGTACTTCACAATTTAGTTTTCCCACGCATGGGAGATATGCTGGGAATTAGTCTATTCCATCTTCTTAATGAGACTTATCTATTACTTCAGATAATGTATCTATTTTCTTCAACCAGCAGGACTAACTGCTTACTGGAGTGAAGTTTTCAACAATTATTAGAAAGGAACTTTACCAATAGACATAAAGGGGAATAGTTTATCTTTCCATGTATCTATGTGTTGAGATAAAATGAACTGGTACGGCCATGCTGCTGTTATGAAAGGGATGTTGACTCCCATAGTTCCTGTGCAAGCTCATGCAAGCTGCTTGCTATTTTCTATGATAATAGCAAGAGCTATATGCACGGCAATGTTTACTTACTTGATGATATGGTGGGAGGCTTCAATAACTCGAGAAAAGGCTTGATAAAAATTGAGTGTCATTCAGCCCTGATAACAATTGTCAGAGGGATTGTGTGGCTAGTTTCTTTATTCAGAAATAGGTCTGATGATACCATATACGTTTATGTACCAAACGGAGGCATTTGCAAAGCCTGCTATTTCTCTGCTTTACCCCAAACCTGACATAATCAGCATTTCAAATCTGTTCCAAATCTTGATAAATTAGAAATACAAGCAATCTAGCTAAGTGATCAGATATATTTATAAGAGCCTTGATGAATAATTGTAGGAGCGCAATTTGCCCGTGTTTAGATAGCCAGTTATATTTTTCAGTAACTGAATTGTCCAAAATATTGGTAAACTATGAAGAATCTTTACCTTGTATACGGTGGTAAACAATAGTGGACACTGTGCTCTATTTGTTTCTAGGTGAGTAAAAAAGGATGAAACCCTCTAATAAAAGTAGCACTGAAGTAAAACTCAAGTTTTACTTGAGTTGCTTCCAGTAATGGCATATTCCATACACAATAATTAGGCACACTACCTTAGCAATAAGGGTAATGTAAGAAATAGATCCGCCTTATAGCAAGAGTAACATTCCCCATGTTCGCTTACTTTCTAGAAGAGACTACACTCTAGGATACTATAGTGAATGTGCTTTGAAGTGATATTCCTTTAGTTGTAATGAAAAAAAAAAAGGACTTATGCTCTTATCCAGTTCTTGCAGTGCGGCATGACCTGCAACATGAATCAGAGGAAATTAAAATATAAGGATTGCTTCTAGATTCTTTGTCATGTTAAGCATCAAATTGTTTCTCAGTGAGTCTCAATGATGGTCCACAGAGCTCTGGAGATCCCCAGGATATTTCATATGCAAGAATTGGTCTGGGGCACCTGGTTCAGTCGGTTAAGCGTCCAACTTTGGTTCAGGTCATGATCTCACGGCTCGTGAGTTCAAGCCACGCATCAGGCTCTGCACTGACAGCTCTGGGCCTGGAGCCTACATTGGATTCTGTGTCTGTGTCTGTCTCTACTTGTCCCCTGCTCACACTGTCTCTGTCTCTTTCTCATAAATAAACATTAAAAAAATTAAAAAAAAAAGAATTGATCTAAGACATATGAACAGGATATGCTGGAACTGGGGTGAACATCTCTGGTGGAGTGTGCAACAAAAAAGAGATAGGGTGGTACTGCGTAATGCCAATAATCACAGCCTGAGAACAGTGGACAGAGTTCCTAAGTTTCTGAATTTTTTAACTTTTTAACATTTGGATTCCCTTTTCCTTTAGTTCTAGGCAGTGGATGCCTGGAGCCATGCAGCTGGGAAACATGGCAAACAAGGTCAATAGAGATCATATCTAGTAATTGATGACAGGGCCACTTAAGTCCTAGCAGCCCCTACTGAGAATCAAAGGCAACTATTCGGTTTCTCTTCCATCATCTTCTCTTACCCTATGTTACTCTTACCACTTTCACTTATTATAAATCAAGATATGATCCATATAGGAAATTAAGGACACAAAGGGTCAAAGGCGCAACCCCAACATCTTAGGTGTTTTAGTGAGCAAAATATAGATGATGTGAATTCTACTTACAAAACTATTTGCAAGTATGTGGGTGGATGGAAGGCATTGACATAATAAATGATGATCAAAGAGAAGTCAAAGAATGATGGTGAGGTACAGATAAGGGGAAATAGTTTAAGGATTGAGGTTTTTGGAAGGGGAGAGTATAGCAGTTAAGAATGTGAATATAGAGTTAGACAAACTTGGGTGGAATCCTCATGTCATTACTTCCTGAGTCTGTACTGACAAAGTAACATGACCCTCTGAGCTTCATTTTTTTCTAATCCATGAAATGGGATCATACCGATCTTCAATTGTAGCGTGCATTCAAAGAGCTCAGCATGATATCTGACTTACATGAGGTTCTCAGTACCAGGTAGCTATTATAATCATTATAAAGATTAATGTGGTGCATCCATGATGAGATGGTAGAGTCCATTTGCTTACAGGTTTCCAATTTCTCTTTTCAGAACTAAATACGGACATAGACATGGGCTAAGTCCAAACCCATGATGCTGCCTAAGGGAAAATGTCCATTCTGATAGTTTAGCCAAGAAAATAGAGTGTTAGACTGTGGAGTATTGAGACTGTGGTGGTGGTGGGGGAAGCAGGCAGCTGTGAAAAGCCTAGGAAAACATCATGAAGCTTTTAGGAGGCCATGCCAGGGGCCAGAAGCCTTATGAAGACAGCAGAACAGCCTCCATTTCAGTGTCATCATTTACTATCTTCTTAAGCATGACCTCTCACTGACCTGGATTTACTTTGAGGGACAGAATACAATTTGGGGTGAGGACACTACATTTCAATAGAGCTAGCTCTTTCTCCAGATTTCTTGTCAAGTTGAGACTGAGAAGGCCACCGAAGGACCTGTCACTGTACAGCAAATTCACAGCTGCCCAGGAAGCAACACAGTCAATCACTGTCTTTCCCATGAAGGCTACAATCAATAATGCCACAGGAGCATTTCCCCCCGAGAACCAATAACTGCCTGGAACTGTGGGAGCCCCATTACAACCCTGAGAATGTGATGTGGAAAAATGAGACAAACAAAATAGTTTACTCACCAAAAAGAAAAATGCAAGAAAAGCAACACCAACATAAGTTTAATTATGAAGTCTTATTCTCACCGTAGGGGGGTTCCTATATTCAGAAGCCAGCCACAGATCAAACAAGAGCACAATGGGTAGATTTGTTATTTATGAGAATCTGACTCCTAGACATTTCATGAGATCAAATTTTAAATTTTGTATTAGGCAGAGGAAACAAGGGTGTCAGCTGGTACCCAGAATTTACCTTCGTTGATTTTGTTACGAATAACATTAAAAATTTTCTTTTACTGATAGTATCAGTGCATTTTCAATTATATGAGCTTCTGGGGACTTGAGAATGACCTGAACTCAGGTATAAACTGGACTTGGAAATTCCAGCAAGAACTACTGATTGCAGCATAATGGACCCTCAGTTTAAGTCACCTCTAGTTTATCCGTGTAACACATCACCATAGCAACTCTTCTGATGTTCTCTACAGTTCCCAACTTTTGCACTGTACTTCCGCCTGTCTCATTCTTAGCAGAGGATCTTATTTCCTACTTTACTGAGAAGATTAAGCCACTGGGTAGAAACTTCCTTATGTCTTTTAAATGACATCATTCTCTATTTTATCCTAATTCTTGCAAAAACTGTGCCCACTCCTGGTCAAAATTAGCTTTTAACAGAAAGCCTTTATCCTCAACTATATGTAACTATTCCAGGGATTTCCCCATTTGAGTGGTTATCAGCATCACTTGCGTTTCCTTGGCTATCAACCAGAGATTCTGACTTACTAGTTCAGAATCCTCTCCCCCAGGGGATCCTAATAATCAAGCTGGTTTGGTGAAATTATAGATATCTATCTTTGAACTCTCTCCAGGAATTCGCTTATAGTTTTGTAATAACTGTTTTGTTCCTTCACCAAAGTGATTGGTTTGACCTCTTCCAAAGGATTGGGAGCTCCTAGGGTCAGGGAATGTTGTCTTAGGGATCTTTGTGTGCTCTGCGGTACTTACCATAGTAGTTTGCTCATAAGGTGACATCAATGTGCAGAAGGTGGAGCTTAGGAAAGGAAACTAATATGTGCTCACTAGGTGGCAGTAGGGAGTAACAATACCTAATAGTTTCTCACATTTATTGAGCACCTACCTATCTTTTCACCTGTATTAACTCACTTTCGGTGATTCACTTATGTAATTCTCAAAACCACTCTGACTTTACTCATTTTATCTCCTTTTTAAAAATACATTTAAAAACTCTGGAACAGAGGAGTGAAGTAGTTTGTGTAAGATCATATGGCTAAAGAGTATTGTTTTTGGTTTGTTTTATTTTTGGCAGGGAGAGGGGGAACAGAAAGCCTAGACAAACAGAGCATTGCAGAGATTCATGAAAGAAACATTACTTAGTTCTGGAGAAGGAGGGTGAGATCACTTTGTGAAAGTGATCAAAGAAAGTGTTATAAAGGAGGCAGCTGTTCGAATCGAGGTTTTGAGATATAGACCCAGAGTGCACAGCCGTTTCAGGAAAAGGAATAGTACGCATGGGTGTGTGGTGGTGATTGGATAGAAGCTTCGGGGTGCCTCGAAGCCCCTCGTCAGCTGAAGGAAGCTCAGTGTCGTACCTGTCTCCTCCCTATATACTCAATTCCAAGGGTGAGAAGGACAGAGAGTTGATGGACAGGCCAGCTCTATGAAGCATGGAGAGGAATTGTGGTAGTTTTCCCATCAGTCACTGAACTTTCATTTTCCCCTTGAAAATCATCCCAACCACACTTCTCCCTCCTTCCTAACCCATACCTTATTTTGCAAATGATCATTTCCCTTGTATCTTGCAACTTTGATAAGCTGTCTTTTAACTGAACTTTCTAAAAGCCCTTGTGTCTTAGAGGATACTAGTACATTTTGAACACCAAAACTTAAACTTACAACAAAATTGAAAATGATTTTTAAAGTTTTACCAATCTCTCTGTCTTTGGTTTTGTCTCTGTCTCTCTCTGTCACACACACACACACACACACACACACACACACACAGTGAACAGGTTGGCACCACCAACCCCCCGTCCATCCAATTTACCTGACCTACTTAATAGAATGAAAAAAATCACCAAGACAAAAGTAATACTTTCTGTTGAAACCAAATGTGACTACAGCTGAAGTATACCTGTACCCATCCAATTGTTGCTCTGCTTTACTTAACATTTATGACTTGGCAAGAATTCTGACAACCACAATGAAATATGAAGATACAACACATTGATCACGATGATCTATGTTTCCTTTTGGCCTTATCTTTAACATGAAAAAAAAAAAAGCAAGAAAAGTAATTCAGTGCTCCTCCTGCCTGTGTCCTTATCTCCATCAGGCTCCTCGTCATGTTAGACCTTGCAAGTAGGTTGGATCATTTGGCACACATTAAAGTTGTTTTTTGGGGTTAAAAATAATAGAAATGGAAAAACTCTAGGGCATTTTGATGGGAGTATGCTTGCTATCTTATGTACATGCCTTTAAACAAAATCCTGGTTTAGATTCCTATAATCATTTGGTGCCCTTAGACGTTTTTCTCACTAGTGGAAGTGGCTCCGGACTCCCTTTCAGGGATAAGTTCCAACTAATTAGTCCTGGCCTCCTCCAAACTCTCCAAGGAGTCATCTGAATGATGCAGAGAGGTTCTTGTTCCAAAATTCTATCCTGCCTTTAGTCTGTAGAGTCTTAAGGAATTTTTCTGGGTAAAAACAAACAAACAAAACAAAACCAAAACCCCAAATCCCTATATTCTACAGGTGTTACTATTCACAGGGGTAATTTACATTAAAAAAAAATCACACACAAATTACAACTTATGGGGTTTTCAGAATGACTGTCCATCCTACTTTATACGTAGATATTTACCAAGTTCTTAGATGACCACTTACTCTTGGACCCACACAGCATCTCTATACAATGTCTCAACTCAGTTAGACTTCAGAATACACTCAAAACCTTTTTAGGTGAAATTTTGATTAATTTTATAGATCATGTTTTCTTGATGATAAGTAAATAATGTGTTTTTGGATTTAACACTTTTTATACTTATTAATCTTTCTAAACACTTATAAAAAATGTCCTTGATTTGGTAGGCATCACATACCCAAGGAAACCTACTAACCCCAAAACCAATATAGCCAGTCTTTTCTTTTGGGTAAAGAAGGTTTCCTCTGCAGCTTAAAAAAAACGTACTTACCTCATGGTGACATTGTGAGAATGAAGACATCCTAATTTTTTGAATGTCTTTAAGATAAATGATTTCAAATACCAGAGAGTATTTAATTAATTAATTTTGCCCTTGATAATCTAACAAATTAGCTTTGATAATTAGTATGCTATTTCTCTGAATGACTCAAAACATTTTACATATAATACTTGACTTGACAAACAAATAGGTACTGCAATGTTTTTTGTATATAAGGTGATTAGTCTTTATAAAAAGAATAAACCTGCATCATAGGGTGATTACTTACTTTTTCCAAAGTGCCTTCTATGGCATAACAAACAATTATTGCTCAACAAACAATTATTGAACAGTTACTATATGCCGGGCAGTCAGCTGGTGCTGAGAACAAATTTCAAGCCATAGGAGATGATCCTTTACCTCACCAGTGAGGCACACCGGCATTAATGAAATAATCACATGAATGTAATATGACAGCTAAGAGAAGAGCTATACTGTGGAGTCTATAATAATGAGACTTGATTCATCCAGAAAATGACAGGGGTCAGAAGGGGATACATATATGCTTTGGAACAGCTTTCCAAGTCTTTAAAAATGAAATGTCCTTTTTAAAATTAAAATTAAAATTTATTATTATTATTGTTATTTTCAGAGAGAGAGAGCAAGCATGAGTGGGATGGGGGCAGAGACAGAGGATAGGGAATTACAAGCAGGCTCTATGCTGTCAGCACAGAGCCAGATGCAGGGCTCGACTCACAAACTGTGAGATCATGACCTGAGCCAAGATCAAGAGTCTGACACTTAACTGACTGAGCCACCCAGGTGCCCCAAAAATGAATTGCTTTTATCATGAAACTAAACAAAGCAGAATGGAAGAAGAAAGTTACTTATAGACAGGCATTTTTGACTTTGTATTAAGTTACATGTGCTCCAGTGGTTTTATTTATTTATTTATTTATTTATTTATTTATTTATTTTTAGGGTGAGAGAGAGAGAGAGAGTTGAGGAGGAAAAGAGAGAGAGAGGTAGAGAGAGAGATTCCCAAATAGACTCTGTGCTGTCAGTGCAAAGCCCAGTGATGTGGGGTGGCCTCAAACTCATGAAAACCATAACATCATGACTTGAGCCAAAATCAGGAGTTGGACGCTTAACCAGCTGAACTACTCAGGCACCCCAAATTACATTCACTTTAAAACAATTCCTTTCAAATTTGTTTCAGTGGAGTAAGAGGACAGCGAGTGTTATGATCAGTTCTGATGGATGTCATGCCACTGTTTTTTTTCCAAAGTATTATGTATCTTTTGCTAGATGTAGTTTGAGATGGAATACACTCTAATCTTACGTACTACTATGCATACATACACGCAAACAAGGTAAGAGTGGAGAATGTTCTCTTTCATCTCCTTGTAAAAAATCTGTGACTTTTTGTCAATACTTGCAAACATTTGCTTCTATTGAAGAGAATTATATTTTGGGGGAAAGTTTCAAGTGAGAAACAGAGTTGACCAATTAGAATAATCACAATGAACATAACCACCAGAGCTACAAGTCCATTTTAATGACTAGACTAAGCAAATGAAATAGCCACACTGTGTTACAGAAAAGGTCTGAAAAAATGTTCTTTTAAAATGACACATTGCAGGGGCGCCTGGGTGGCTCAGTCGGTTAAGCGGCCGACTTTGGCTCAGGTCATGATCTCGCGGTCCGTGAGTTCGAGCCCCGCGTCAGGCTCTGTGCTGACAGCTCAGAGCCTGGAGCCTGTTTCAGATGCTGTGTCTCCCTCTCTCTGACCCTCCCCCGTTCATGCTCTGTCTCTCTCTGTCTCAAAAATAAATAAAGGTTAAAAAAAATAAAATGACACATTGCAGGGGCACCTGTGTGGCTCAGTTGGTTAAGTGACCGACTTGGGCTCTGGTCATGATATCACAGTTCATGAGGTCGAGCCCCCGTGTCAGGCTCAGTGCTGGCTGATAGCTCAGAGCCTGGAGACTGCTTTGGATTTTGTGTGTGTGTGTCTCTCTCTGCCCCTCCCCTGCTAGCACTCCGTCTCTCTCTGTCTCTTAAAAATAAATAAAAAATGTTGGGGAAAAAAAAAGAATTCAGCCTTCTTTGGGGAATTAAAATAAAAAATGGCATGTTGCTGGGCGGGGCGGGGGTGGGGGGTGGATTAGGCAAGATAACAGAGCAGCATGGAAGTTCTTAGCTTCTCTGGTTCCTGAAATGCAGCTAGATCAGGACCAAACCATTTTGCACACCTAGAAAACTGACCTGAGGATTAACACAACAATCTGCATAACTTGAGCCACAGAATTTGGCAGGTATACTGTGCGGAGAAGTCAAATGACACATTGCAATATACTATAGTGATTGGCTTAAATCACTACCACAGTTGGCATGACTACCAAAATGCTTTGGATCTTTTTTTTTTTTCATTCAATATTTCATACTTTTTCACATCTTGGTAGTCCTGTTGAGACCAAATCCAGGAGTGACAAAATGCCCTGAAATAATTATTCCTGAGAAAGAGTGCAACCCGAATGTTCAACAATTTGTAGAAAATAAGGTATATTGGCTTGAACATGCTGGGAGAGTTGACCATCCTGCTTTTGTGACTGGTATTTAACCACATTGCCAGAGTAGCCCAGCTGGTTTCCATACATAAAGTATGAAATAAAGTATTCTTATGCCATAGTGTTGTGTGGCCACAGCAGCACTATTCTTTAAGAGCAGGTACCGCATTGTGTTCACTTCTGTAGCTTTTTCCTGGCACAAGCACTAGGCACATTGTCACACAACACACATTTGTTAAATGAGTATTTGGTAACTTCCCCTTTCCACCACAACATGATTTTTATGATTCATGACCTTGGGATATTGCTTGCCCTTTATTCTTTCTCAATTAAAAAAATAGCTTTTAGAATATATCAAAGATCTATATATTTACATGGAGAATTTTCTGGTTCTTTGTCATAGAATCACCTGTTGCTCATTGTTACACAATCTGTAGTAATTCTATTTACCTTGGGGTTTCTTTTAGAGCTAACAGAATCAGACAACCAAGCCCTGCTGCAAGCACAGGGTGAAGCTAACTGGGGACCACTTCAGGGAGTCCACTAATAATCATTGTTCAGTTTTTTTCCCTTTGCTGAAAGAATTAACTCTGTCTGCAGCAACAGCAAAAACAAAGAAAAAAGAAAAAGAAACATACCATAACTAAAGCAATTGCAATTTTCATCTTCCTAATAATTGAAAATATAATTATTTTCATTTTTAAACAATATATTTAATTGGATAGTTAAGTCTGGCTCCATATTTAGCTTCTGAGTCAATACAAAAAAGAAAAAAAAGAAAAGAAAAAAAAAAGAAAAAGAAGCTAAGTCAAACTGACTTAGCTCATGTTTTGCACTATTTAAGATCAAGTGCAAATGTAAAGACAAGTCCATTTCCCAAGCTTCCTAAACTGTGAGTTCCACTCATAGGAGTATCTGCCATTGGGATTAGGGGCCACTCACTGCCCTTTGATAATCTTATCTCCAAAAGAAATTCCTCATGCTCACTGACATGAACAAAATGTTGTGTATTTTTATGTGTATTAGTCTCTGCTGTGCAATCTATTTTGTTAAACCTAGGAAATTAGAAATCTGTGGCTGAGGGAGTATTAAATAACCAGGAGACAACATTCTTCCTTTTATTGATTTGACTCTACTCTTTTTTTCTCTACTTAAGATGAAATTTAGTTTTTTTTTTTTTTACCCCCAGAAAATTCACATTGAATTAGGCAGTTGTTCATGACAAAATGATGATGATGATGATGATAATAAAAGTTATTGCAGCTTAGAGTTTCTGAGCACTTCTATGATACTAGACTATGCTGAGGGTGTTACACACATTATTTTATTTCATCCTTAGATAACCCTATAAGAAAGTAACTAATGTTATATCCATTTTACAGATACGGGACTGAGGCTAGGAAAGTTAGGATGCTAACTCCATGAGGCCAAGGTTTGTAGTCTAGTTTGTTGTCAGTGCCTGGAATCACGCTTGGTACCTGCTGGGCACTTCTGAATGCTCAAAAGCACTCAGTATATATTCATAGACTAGATGAATGAATGAATTAGTAGTTAGGATATATATTGGAAAAAAATTCAGGAAGATTCTAAATGATGAAATTGACAATGAAAAAATGTAGAATATCATATATAATAGCTTTAAAAGTTAACTATAAGAGTAGTAACGAAGAAGGCCAGATAGAGGAAATTAACATATTTCTTAATCAGTCATTGTTTTGGACATGACTGCTCATCAGAATCACTTGGGGATCATCTTTGAAAAAAGTGAGATACATTTATGCTATAAGAAAAAAAAACACTGTAAAAAGAAACATGTAAATTAAAAAGCTCCACATTTCCTTTTTTCTTACTCTTTCCCAACCCTATTTCTCAGATTTGCCCACAGTTCAGTGTGTGTCTTTTACCCACCCACACATGAATACACATTACTTTTACTTTTCACTAACAAGACCGTATCATTAAACTTATGTATGATTTGCTTTTTTTAAATTAAAAAATAATGTATGCAATTGATACTTGTCAATATCAATATTACATTCAACTGTATAGACACACCATCGTTTATTTAGTCTCCTACTGATTGTACATCCAAATGTTTTTTTAAAATATTAACAGAGCTGCAGTCAAAATCCTTGTATGTATATCTTTCTACATCTAGAAGTAAAATGACCAAGTCTAAAGGATAAAATGTTAACACCCATTGCCAACTTCCTCCAGAAAAGCTGTAGCAATTTACTTGAGAAGCTTTTACAAAATGCAGTCTCCTGGGCTGATATCCACATCCACTGAATCAAAGCCTTGGTAAGTAGAGCTTGAGAATCTCTCTATACATTTTAAAGCTTTCCAGGGGAAATCAGTCAGGTGTGAGAACCACTGATCTAGATCATTCTCTTCTTTTTGGGCCAAGTGTGGTTGAGAAAGGAACTAAACTCAGTGTTAGCATAATAGATGTAGTTTGTTGAAATTATGTAATCTTTCAATGATCAACAATCAGATATAAGTGATAATTTTCTTTTTTTTCACCCTTATTTACTGTTGAGAGACAGAGAGAGTCTGAGCATGAGCATGGGAGGGGCAGAGAGAGGGGGAGGCACAGAATCTGAAGCGGGCTCCAGGCCATGAGCTATCAGCACAGAGCCCGACGCAGGACTTAAAACCACGACCATGAGACCATGACCTGAGCTGAAGTTGGACACTTAACTGACTGAGCCACCCAGGCAGCCCTATAAATGATAATTTTCATTGCTTTCAAAGGTGATATCTTAATTCAGGCTTATAATCACTCCTTTTGAGTAAGTAGAACAGAAGAGAAAAATGAACCAAAGTCCAGAAACTTAAAAGACCATTCACATATGATATGATAAAACCAAGTATGGAATTCAGGTCCTTAAACTTTAAATCTTTTCCCCCGTGACCCCTCCCATTATACTTTATGGCAAGGTGGATTATCACTATATTGTTCTATACAATTAGAAATATATGTGTAATGACTCTGTGGAAATGGGATTTTAGATTTTAAGAAGAAAGTTCAAGTATCATTTTGGGCTGTGTCTTACAGTTCTGTAAAAGACAAGGAGACAAGCAGTTGTCCGATGTAACAAAAGTAATCAACATCTGTATCTAAACATGTCTGAAAAGATCTGAGGTTAGGACTATAGCAACTTCAGCACACAGATTGGTCCTGATAATATCTCTAAATCTTTTTCTTAAAGATAAATGATTGGGACCATAGAAGTGACCAAAGGAAGCAGCTGTTCTGCATGGATTAGAGAACTAAGTCTAACCAGGATGCACAGAATGAAGAGGCCAGTTCCCAACAGCTCCCCAGGGTTCTGTCTAGCTTATTGCACAGTGGGGCTGCTGTCCTGGGCTCTGAAGTATTTCAATCAACAAAATTCTGTATCAAGAGTAACTTAAAACTTACCTCTCAAGACAATTCCTGCCTATACAAAGGGTAGAATGGCATTTTCATGATGATGAATTTTATACAGTTATTATTCTTTAAAAATTTTTTTATAATTAAAAAAAATTAAATCTATATTTTTGAAAGACAGAGAGACAGAGTGTGAGTGGGGAAGGAACAGAGGGAGAGGGAGACACAGAATCTGAAGCAGGCTCCAGGCTCTGAGCTGTCAGCACAGAGCCCAACATGGGCTGGAACTCATGAACTTCAAGTTCATGACCTGAGCTGAAGTCAGACACTCAACCAACTGAGCCACCCAGGCGCCCCACAGATATTATTACTCATAAATGAAATGGTGGATATGAGAATGGCCCTTATTACTACAATGTAAAATGGGCTCAGAATTAGGAAAGTAATCAGGTCAACCAGAACCTGAGATCCAGGCTTGTGGATAGGAAGAAAAGGAAGGAACTAATATCTGTTGATCTCTTGGAATTTATTAGATACTATGACTTCGACTGTCTGTGGTTCTTGGTTAGGGCTAGAGGTGAGGGCAGACTGTGGCAGAGAAATGAGTCAGTATAGCCAAGGGAAAATTGTAAGTATTCATGCAGTATCAGATAGGCAATCACCGATGTATTTCCTAAAGGGTGAGTTCCCTAAAATAAGTTTGTTACCAGATGCTGCCACCTTAGGTGAGTGGGGTGGAGAGGTGGCATCATTTTGGGGGAACACTGACTACTTTTCCTCCAAATTAGGAGTCCTTGAAAGGATGTACTCTATATCAAGTTGGGGACAGTTAAGTGGCCAGACCAGAAACAATGTGTCTAATTTGTTGCCCTGTAAAAATGTGATAATCCCAAGTGTTTTCTCCCCCTTCAGGAATTTTTACACTCTTACTGGGAGGGCCATTCTGCAACTATAAGTAGTATAGTGCCTGCAGTTTGAGGAAGGCAAAAGCACCCGCCTCCATGTGGAATTAAGAGGGAAAAGGTAAGATGATTTCTATATGGAGATTGGGATTGCTTTTTGGACCATGGGTCTGTAGTTGAAGAAATGGTA
Source organism: Leopardus geoffroyi (assembly GCF_018350155.1). Lineage (NCBI taxonomy): Eukaryota > Metazoa > Chordata > Mammalia > Carnivora > Felidae > Leopardus > Leopardus geoffroyi. Next base: position 127,400,887 of record NC_059327.1, read on the forward strand.
CCTACTTGGTCGAAGTGACCCAAAGTGCAGGTGTAGCTACTAGAAGGAGATAAACAGAGTTTAAGCATACTAGTGTGTTAAATACAAACATAGAGTGACAGTCAATGCTTTTGTACAGAGGAAGCATCATGGGAAATAAAGATGGGGAGGGGCAGAAAGAAAGGGAGACACAGAGTCTGAAGCAGGCTCCAGATGTGGGGCTTGAACTCACTGACCACGAGATCATGACCTGAGCTGAAGTCAGATGCTTAACTGACTGAGCCACCCAGGCCCTCTATACTTTCTTCCTAAATAATCTCACTCATTCTTATGGCTTTAAATACCACCTACGTGTTGATAAATCCCAAGTTTATGTCACCTGTACAAATTGTTTCTCAAAGCACTAACTTCCCAGTGGGCTCTCCACATTATGTCCTCAGTCTAAATATATTTGTTCTTGTTCTCCAACTGGGCACATCTGCAAGTTATTCCCTTCACCATAGATGGAGTCTCTTTTCATCTGATTGCTTAATCCATAACCCCAAAGGCATCCTTCACTTCTTCCATCTCCACATTCTATCTATCATTAACCTATTAGGCAAAAAAAAAATATATGTTCTGCATCTGTGAAGTCTGTCCCTGTGTGTATTTAAAATCCATCCACTTCTTGCATCTCCAGAGCCACTGTTCTGGGTTAAACCATTATCAATTCCAGCCTGGATTATCACGTTAGCTTTACATCTGGTCTAAAAGTTTCCATTATCTCCCTTTCCCATTTGTTCTGCACACAAAATCCTGAGAGCTCTTAACATGTCTAAATCCTATCACGTCATTTCCATGTTTCTATCCCTTATATGCACACTGCACTTGGCATAAAATATAAAATCCTCGGTATGACCAACGGGCTTGTGCAATCTGACTGACCTCTCTTCCTACCAAAGTAGCCTTACCCCTCATTGCTCTCCAACTGACTTTCTGCACTCTAATTACATTGATACAGAGGTTTGAATTTTACATTCTCTTTCCATAGGCTTAGTACATGCTATTTCTCTGTATATAATAGGTTCTCTCCACTCTTTGCTTGGCTTTTATCTACCAATTCTTTGGGTTTCAGTTCAAGGTACTTCTCTGGAAGCTTCCACCTGGAATTGTCACACTCCAGTCTGTTCATATTTTTGGCCAAAGCAAGTCACAAACTGAGCCTTCCTGAGTTTAACAGGACTGAAATGTATAATCGTTCCTTAGGGATATTAATGTTGATAAATACTAATACAGTCTACAACAATTAACTGCAAGAAGACTATAAAGTCTTGATACTTGATACTATACTATAAATGTATCAAGTTTCTTTGTTTTTTATTGGAATTGTATCAACTAAGTGTGGGAACATTAGTGGCTTCATGTTGATAAGAAACTTGACTATATGTATATACAATTTAAATATAGGAAAATGAGAACTAAATTAAGTATTACTGGATAAATTCAGTTTTCCTGAGAGATAAAATCTTTCAAAACAAAGGCCAATGGTGGGGGGAACATTAATAAAAAGTAACTTTGTAGGGCGACATTTACTATTTACTGAACTAAATAATCTGAAATGTTTCATTAATGTTTAATATGCTAATGGAAATTCAAACATTTTACATGTGACCTGCTGGTGATAATGCCATTTATATTTGTGTCTAATTCAAATCTATTGGTGGAGATTTGTTTTTAAATTTAAATCCAAGTTAGTTAACATACAGTGCAATAATGATTTCAGAAATAAAATTTAGTCATTCATCACTTACATATAACACTTACATATAACATCACTTACATATAACACCATTCATCACTTACATATAACATATAACATAACATATAACATATAACATATAACATATAACATATAACATAGCTTATACCCACAAGTGCCCTCCTTAATGCCCATCACCCAGTTAGCCCATCCCCCCACCCAACACCCCACCAGCAACCCTCAGTTTGTTCTCTGTATTTAAGAATCTCTTATGATTTGTCTCCCTCTCTGTTTTTATCTATTTTTCCTTCCCTTCCTCCATGTTCATCTGTTTTGTATCTTAAATTCCACATATGAGTGAAATCATATGATATTTCTCTTTCTCCGACTGACTTATTTCGCTTAGCATACATACACTCTAGTTCCACACACATTGTTGCAAATGGCAGGATTTCATTATTTTTTATTGCTGAGTAATGTTCCATTATATCTATATCTATAGGTATCTGTATATATATATATATGTATCTATGTATCTATCTATCTAGTGGTGGAGATTAAAGATGTAGAAGGTAGAATCATGACATACTACTCTGTCCCCTCTCTATATATGGAACACACACACACACACACAAACACACACATATAAAATGTATATCTATCTTGAAGGTTATAGAAAGTCAATTTTCATAAAATCTTTGTTATCTTAAAAAATTATTTGCAGAAATTTGCAGACAGATAACATCATAAAATTCCACTTTGCTTGGAAAAATAATTATAGTCATAATAGTATCAGTATAAAGGGAAAGGAAATAACATTTTTTGAGCATTTATATGACCTGATGTATAAAATTCTCCAATAACCCCAAGAACTCACATTATTAACTTCATTTTACAGCTAAGGATTGTTAGGTGTTGAGAAATTAAGTATGTGCCTAAAGCCACAAAATATGGTAAGTGACAGGGTAAGGAGACAACCCCAAATTTGTCTGACTCCAAAGCTCAATCCATTACCTCACTGATGATGATCTGGTGACCCTTTTAAGTTCCTTAAATCAAAGTTCACTCATAGTCTCAGCTTTGGGGCTCACTGACTTTTTTGGAGGGTGGGGAAATCTAGACAATAAGGACCCAACCTACATGCTTACCATAAGCACAATTTAAAAATTAGAGCTATGCCTTCCCTTAAGGACTTTATTTCTCTTAGATTTAGTATAAGTACCCTAAATTACACACACACACACACACACACACACACACACACAAATCAAATCAAATATCCTTTCCATTGGCAGAGAGAATCAGGTGAAAGGGGAGATAGAAATCCACTATTTTAGAATCTCCACTAGACTATCTCAAATTTTGAGCAACTACCGATATAATTTTAGGGAGCCTAGTATAAGTGAATCAAACTGAAATCTGAGCAAGATTAACTCCTGCAAAACACCACACAGAGGTAGCATAGTTAATGGAGATTAATGCATGGGGTCAAGAATCAGAACTCCTGGTTTCAAAGTCTGGCTCCATTATTGTCAGTTGTGTGGCTTGGGACAAACTTCTCTTTGCTCTAACTTCCTTACCTGTAAGATGAAGATAATAATAGAATGAATCTGCTGGGGTTGTTACAGGGATGATGAGTTAAAATTCATAGAGTGCTTAGCGCAGTGCCTAGCACCGAAGTAAGTGCTATGTTAATATATTAGGTCTTGAAAAATAAGCAACCTTTCTATTAAGCCATGTTCACTGATTAATTTATTGAGTATCTACTGTGTGCTAATCATTGTTAAGTGTAACTCTGGCCAAAATAGAGAATTCCAGGAATTTTTTAAAAAGGTAATTTTTGGAGATATAATTATGCATGTTTAACAAACATGGAAGTTTTCCCGAGACAACCAATGCCTTTCATCTTTTTTTAAAAATAAAACAAATATGATTTCAGCACTCATGATATACTACATTGCAAAAGGATTTTTCTACCCTTTCTTTTTCCTATTCTTTGCTGAGTTTTGTTCTTTCCATGCATAGTACACACATGGTAGGTGTATATCAGTGGATGTCATTATGAACAACAACAAAAAAGAAAAATGGAAAAGGAAAAAGTTATTGTTCCTCAATACTTACTTGAGAACACAGTAACAAATTTTAAGTTTTCACTATAGTGGTCATGCGGGTTGGCCCATCTGAAACTTGTTTCTACCAAATGAGTTAATAGAGAAGAAAACATTATTTTATTGACCAGACAATGACAGCATTGCTCTGAAGAAAATGTGCCTATGTTCTCTATGGGAACCTATCATTTAATGCCTTTTATATTTTAAATCATAATTTGAGCTGGGAACATTTCCATCATTTTTATAAAGAACCCAAGTTATACTGACATAGGAAATGTTACATTAACATAGGAAAAAGTGTATTTCCCAAAGGAGGAATATCAGGTGTTTTTTTTTTTTTTTTTTTCACCACAGGGTCCTAGATAAGAAATAAAAGGACTTAAATAGATAGTTGGTGACTTTCTTCTTCCAACAGTAGATTTAATTTTTAAATGAAAAAAAAAGTTATATGTGGAAGTAAGTTGTTGGTTATATATATAACACTTTCTGCAGGGTGTCTAAAGCATTGGAGCTTGAGATAATGAGTGAAAGGCAAAGATTCTATTTGAATCACTAACGCTCAAGACTACCAAAAAACACAGGATGAACACAGTGACTCCTTTGAATGTGTACCTAGAAAAATGCTGGCTTAAAGCATAAGAGACTGTTAAAAACTGAGAACAAACTGAGGGTTGATGGGGGGTGGGAGGGAGGGGAGGGTGGGTGATGGGTATTGAGGAGGGCACCTTTTGGGATGAGCACTGGGTGTTTTATGGAAACCAATTTGACAATAAATTTCATATATTATAAAAAAAAAAAAAAAAGAAAAATGCTGGCTTGGTACACTGCTTCGATCTGCTTCGTTAGAGATCAACATTCGTTTTTCTTTGGTTTTCTTTTCTTTTTTTTTTTTCCTTCCCAATTCGTCATTCAGGCTTTGTCCCTTACTGAGTCAGTAGACCTGGATTCTGATGTGGCAATGCTTGCTTACAGTTTGATAATGCATCTTGGACTCAAGAGTCCAAATACACAGGAGTATTTATGAACTCAGACTTTATTGGTATTTCTAAAAGTTATATGTACACCTGCATATTGTAGCATCATTGTCCTTGGATGACTATAGTTCAAAATGGGTCCGTCTATTTACCTTTAGTGTTGCTTTTGTAGCCACACAAATTTTTTTTTAAAAAGCTTCAAATTTATCCTGGTACCTTCTGAGGTTGAAGGTTTCTTTGTCAGGACAAATATTAATGGTTTGCGATGTTTTTTGTTGAATCCTCCTCTGAAGCCTGCCTTAAAAAAAGATTTAAAGGATACTTTTCCTGTAGAATATTCTGACATCTTTATTCGTTACAATTTGTGTTTTCTTACTAGCCTGATACATTCCCATCACTGGGATAAAAAAAGGTCAGGTCATAGTCATTGGTATGGGCTGTCAGTGATGGGATTCTCCAAATTCATTCCTCTGCTGAAACTTGGTGAACCAGTTCAAAAAGGAAATACAGTGTTTTGTGACTTCAAGTTTAATTTTATGTGGGAGAGACTGAGGTATTTTTACGGTAGTGATCTTATGCATATTATCCAATTTTATAATATTTGATTTGATTAAGGGAAACCAAAACCTTACACTGACAATTTTGCAGTGTCTAGTTCCACTTGTTTCACCTTTAGCAGAAAGCAAATAATTGTACACATTTTCAAAATTGGTGTATAAAATAGATGCTCAAATGAGGAATGTGAGCCTTATCTCGTGACTCCAGAACAAGAAGAAAGCGAGAATCAGAAATGATGGGGAACATGGGAAAAACCATTCATGAGTAATTTGGTTTCTTCCAGTTGCAGAGCTGGGTGTTCTCATATGTGTTAAGCCAACTCTTCTTCCCAGCTGTCCCCTGAGGGAGAACTATTATCAGTCTGGTTTTACAAATTAATGCCTTGAGATTAAGTTAGTTTGAGTAACTTGCCCACCTTTTCCCAGCAGAAAGAAACAGAGCTTTGATGCAAATCTTAGGAGGTTTAACTCTTAAGCCTATCCATATGATAAAAGAACTTCTATAGAGAGAAAATACCTTAGGGAAAAGTTAAAAAACAAACAAACAAAAAAAAAAAAAACCAAAAAACAACAACAACAACAAATAATTTTGGGCAAAGTAAAATTTAAATGGTTAGTGGAAATTAACTTTTCTGCTTACTCTATGGGCTGGGATATTCCTACTCTTATGTCAGCCCTATATGGACCATTTAATTCTGAATACCTCAGAGGGAGATGATTATATCTACATTGATGAAATGTACCTGATGTCAGTGTTGAAGGCATCAACAAATCCTGCCATACTTGGAAACCTTATGTGGGGTTCTTTTTTTTAAATTTTGCATATAATATCTTTATATTTTACATTTACATAACAGCTTTACAACATTTTATTTCTATGCTTTGCTTCTTTCTTTTGAGTTATCGTTTTCACACATTTTACTTCTATACCTGTTATGTGCTTCATAGGACACTGTTATTATTTTTACCTTAATTATTTTTCTTTTTTAAAAATTTTATTTAAATCCAAGTTCGTTAACATATACTGTAACAATGGTTTCAGGAGTAGAATTTAGTGATTCATCACTTACATGTAACACCTAGTGCTCATCCCAACAAGTGCCCTCCTTAGTACCCATCACCCATTTAACCCATCCCCCTCCCCCCAACTCCCCTTCAGCAGCCCTTGGTTTGTTCTCTGTATTTAAGAATCTCTTATGGTTTACCTCCTCTGTTTTTATCTTATTTTTCCTTCCCTTCCCCATGTTTATCTGTTTTCTTAAATTTCACATATGAGTGAGATCATATGGTATTTGTCTTTCTCTGACTGACTTATTTAGCTTAGCATAATACACTCAACAATAGTCAAATTATGGGAAGACCCCAAATGTTCATCAACTGATGAATGGATAAAGATGTGGTATATATATATATATATATATATATATATATATACACACACACACACACACATATATATATATATACATATACATATATTCCATATATACAATATTCCATTGTGTGTGTGTATATATATATATATATATGTATGTGTATATATATATATATATATATATATATATACACAATGGAGTATTACTTGGCAATCAAAAAGAATGAAATCTTGCCATTTGCAACTACATGGATGGAACTGATGTGGGGTTCTAATCTGTGCTTACTTAAGTGATCACTATTGATAATTGAAGGTACATCAAAAAGGAAACAAAGTCTTCAAGCTTTGAGTTCTCTGAGATATGGGGAAGTTCCTTTTCATAAATATATATTTATAAACAGGTAGATAAATAGGTAGGTAGATATGTCTGTTATTTCCTTAACAAGAATTTAAATTAGAGGGGCACCTGGGTGGCTCAGTTGGTTAAAACGTCTGACTCTAGATTTCGGCTCAGATCATGATCTCCTGGTTCTGGAGTTTGAGCTCTGTGTGGGGATCTTCACTGCAGTGTGAAGCCTGCTTGTGATTCTTTCTCTCTCTCCCTCTCTTTGACCCTCCCCAGCTCTCTCTCTCTCTCTCTCTCTCTCTCTAAGTAATTAAATAAACTTAAAAAAAGTAGAAAACATCTTCCTTTGTTTAATAGGCGGGCTGCTCCAGAAGCAGACACCCAGGGAAAGTTTCTACCATGGAAACTAATTTTGGTCTACCTTATGAACAAGACAGCCAGAGCATGTTTGAGTGTCTGATAGCAGGGCTCAGGCATGAATTCCTGTCACTTGGCACATGGGGGGATGCACATAAGGAGGGCGGAAGGATCCACATGCTGATCCTGCTCGGGGGTTCTTTCAAGGGTAGACGGGAGAGTATAAAAGCATCTGTCTTCTGGAAACAACATAAATGCATATAGCTGCACTTCCTAAATGTGACCAATTATTCAGAGAGATTAATACTATGAAACTGAAAGCAGCATTCTAGAAAACCTCCCTGGTTGACAGTGGTGGAATAACTGCAATAAAAATCCTCAAATTCTTAAGCAATAACGACATTGATTTGAGCTGTAAAAAGAGTAAAAATATGTTGTTAATGCTGCTAAGCCAGCAGCATCTTTCCCCAATTTAATGCTATGCTTTCTCTTTTATTTGTAATTTCTCTTCTACTTTCTTGATTTTTTTTTTAAAGTGGTCCCACATGTGCACCACAAAACAAATGTTTGCTTGGGATGTGTTGTTTTCTTAGCATCGTTATGGAGAAAAGGTAAGAAAAGGACATTTGTACTGCAGCCGTGTGAGAAGCTGTCCTTTTCAAAAGCATTTTTGCAATGTGGCCATTAGCTGCTGATGGAGTTGCCATGGTTATAAGAGGTCCACTGTGGGAGAAATCTTCATTTATTATCAGATTTTGACAGCAGCGGTCAGAATGCTTGATGTGGGGAAAAATAAGAACAACAACATAAAAGAGGCTTGGCCATTTTAGCCGCACAAAGAGTTGAGTTATAACATTAAAAAAATATTCAACGAATAGTCATGGGTGAGTTGAGTGCCAAGAAAAATCTTGCTTTTGAAATAAAATGTATTCCTGTAAACAGCAGAGGCAGAAAATGATAGTCTACTAAAGAAACAGGAAAGAAACGGCGGCAGGCATAAACCTACTGAGTTGAACGTGATTAAATTATTGCATGTAATGGTTTCCAGCCGTTGTGCTGTTTTCTTATGCACTCCTTCTCATGCAAAAATCTGGGTGATCTAAGCTACAACTTTAAGGGTAACTGAGCTTCCTGTGTCTCGGTGCTTTAGTACATGGAAAAGCCTTTTTGCTAAATGTACCTGAAAGCCCTGGAAATATTCTCACATAAAAAGTATAATAAATCCCATTACATGGGCCTCACTCTGCTATGGCTTCACATCCTCCATGGAAAGTCTATGGTATGCATATTAGCTTTCTTCTTTAGTCTTAGCACTATAATATGAATTTGATGTTTTTTGCTGCTTTGGAATAACAGCTGATTTCTCTTGATGGGTCAGTGTTTAGAGATAAAACACAGCGTGTCCCTAGTCTCACAGAAATATAAATATGTAATAGATTACGTTGAGTTTACTTCTGGCTAGGGCAGGAGGAGAGGAGAGACCATGTTGGACTGCAATGTGAACACCAGTCTGTGATGTCTCTGGTCTGCTGAGCAGAGGCGAAGCTTGCTTATTCGAGAAGGTGAGCTGACAGGGATGAGGATTTGGCTCAGGCTTTGGGGATAAAAGTCGGAAGACGCACAGAAAGAGGGCTAGTGGCAATGGGCGGTGCATGGTCCTCCAGGCAGCATAAAGGCTCAGTGAGGGATCCTGAGCGGGAGACTGCACATGTGGCAGGTGTCTTTGTGTGGCAGGCTCAGCGTTTATACCTGGAGCTGTTGCTTCTGCAGGACTCAGAGCTGCCGCCACCCAGGCTTCCTCTCGGCAGGCCTCAACCTCAGTCCTGGGCTTTTTCTCTTCCTTGCCCTGCCACACTCACCCTCTTCTCTGAAACGATGCACTCCATCAGCTTTAGAACTCATCCTAAGAATTTTATTGTGGGTTTAAGGCGTTCGGGAAACGAACTCCTTACAAATTAGAAGGCAGCGCGTGTATCGGCTGCACACAGGTCTTCACTGTCATCGGAAGCTTCACAGACTAGTTGATACCTGCTGTCTCCTCTCCCTTACCTTGGGTTTGCTGGCACTGTTTCCCACTGTGATTTTCATCATCTTTACTCCATGGAAACTACTCTCCTGAGGTCACTGATGATTTAGTTGTTGACTGCGACAGATAGTTTTCAGGCGTGACCTTCTTGACAGCTTCTCTCTGAGCCCAAGTGGCGTCCCTCCCATCGAACCTGCTCCTGTGAAGCTGTCATTGATGGAGCACTGCATATACGTCAAGCATGTAGCTAAGTTTTTGTAACAACTCATGAGGTAGGCGTAGGTCAGGAAATCGAGATTTAGAATTCAAGTAGCTTCCTTGAGGAGTCTGGCTACTGACACGATGAGTGACTTTTTTGGGGCCAACCATAGGACATTACAAAGGCCTTACCTCACAGGCCTCACCTAGGAGAGCTGCTCTCCCCACCCCAGACTTGGTGTGCAGCCGATAGGCTGTAGTCTCTGAGGGCAGCTGCTGTCAACGACTCTGGCCCCCTCTGGCTGGCCATGTTCTTAGGCATGTTTGCATTCTTAGCCCAAATGCTAATGGCTGGCCGTCAGTGGAGGCCTTCTTCAGGCTCCTGTGCTGGAAGCCTTTTTTTTAGGGAAGAAAAGGAAAACTTAAAGACATTTTTCCCTACTCTAACTCACCACTCTGTGCTTTTCCACTGCTAGCCCTTTCCCCTTGTCCCCTCCCCAGCATCCCTCAGGTGTATAAAACTGCAGCAGTCTTTTATCTGTGGGTCCCTCAGCAGTAATTGGATCCGAACGACGTCTGTGCCGATCTATCTGATCCTTGGCCAGTGTGCCACTCCACGCGGGAAAATGGGACGGAGCCCAGGATGGGGGAGGGTGTAGTATTTTCTCCAGTTTAGCCTCTTGCTTATACAGTTACTGTAAGTGCTTTTAAAGGCTTGACTACTTGACTGTTACTTTCATTTTTGGCTCGTTGCTTCAACCAGCTATTCCAACAACTGGCAGCTCAACTCCCTCCCACTCACTGAGCTCCTGACACCTATCTGGTTCACACAGTAAGAATCGGAGCTGAAATTAAAAGCCAGCCTGTCTGACTAAAACAATCTGAGCTCTTAACCACTATCCAGACTGCACCATACTTCCTGAGCAAGTTTTCTGAATTACTTCCATGGGCTCCACATCCCTTGTTTGTCTTCAGTCTTGTGCAATTTTACTCTTCCTGGGAGATTTATTCTCTCCTATGAATTTCATCAGCACTCGTGAGCTGGTGTCTCTTCAATCTTTAGTGCCAGCCCTAATCTTTCTTCTGAACTCAGAATGATAATTCTAACTATCCACGAGATATATCCTCTTGGATGTTCCAGAGGCAATTCGTTCATTTATTCTTTCATTCATTCATCATTCATATATTTAATAGACATTTCTGGAGTACTTCCTACGTGGTAGGCTCTGTATTATTCCTTAGAGATATGGAGGTGAATAAGAAAGCACACTCTCTGCTGTCCCGGAACTTGCTCACATACAGTTGTGGAGAAAGATGTCGAACATGAACCCTGACTTATACATGCATGTGTTGAGCGCCAGGAACCCAAATGAAGGGTGTTATAGAGTGTGTACAAAAGAAGCCCATAACCTAGCTTTGTGCTTCGGAAAATGCTTCTCTGAGAAAGTGATATTAATAGAAGTCACCAGGAAGGGGGAGGGGAGGAGGAAAGAGTGTCCCAGGCAGCAGAAATGGTATTGAAGGAAAGAACACGGTTGTATTACAGAGATAGTGTGATTCTGGCCATACCTGGCAACCCAGAGGTGTTTTTCATTCCTTTTCGAAACCCTAGCTTGAACTAACAGGTGGTCGGTCTCGTCCCATCCTGGACCTTTAGCCTATAGATTGAATCCACCAATACATCTTGATATTTTACTCCGTGGATTTTTAAGCCTGTGGCTGCCTAAAATGCCCTCTGCTTTAGCTCTCAGACATTTATACTGGGGACCCTGTAACATCCTCCAGTGATGACTTCTCTCTCCCCACTGAGAACTAGACAAATAGCAACTCTTCTGTCTTCACCTGTTCCTCTCTCAGCTTCTTCTTTCCTCTCCTGGTAATTACAAGGCTTTGATTAAAGGATTAATAGACAACCCAGTATGGCCTATAGAATACAGAAATGACATATAATTTTGGATTGTTTTGATGGTTTACAAATAATGTATTTCACAAGTTAGCTATATAATCTTTAAAAAAGAATTATACAATCTTTGATTCCTACAAAAGAATATGTACATGTATTTAACTTAAAAAGCATAATTAGTAGCCACCTCTGACCATCTACCACCCAATCTAAAAATTGTAGGCCAAGTCATGATTTTAGTTCTGTAAGGGAGGCTGGCTGCCTAGTCTGCATTCCTTCCCATTGCAGGGATGATCTTTATGCTACCTCCAGAGATGGCAATCAAGCATCTTCCAGAACACTTTACCTAGCCGACATGCTTCTTGGAAGTAGCAGGGCTTTAAAGTCAGGGGGTATCTGCCCTTTTTGAATATCACAGAAGTTTGAGAACAAAGTGAATTTGGATGATAGCCAAACCTCCATAGGGCCCATTTTGGTTCCTTTAAAATATACCATGTCCTTACTGTTCACATTTCGACAGTAACTCCTCTTACTACTGAAACGACTTTTAACAAGGTGGCTTATTCTAGCAGTGAGAATATTTATCTATTGATAGGATGTCTTGGAAGTGGTGGCAGTAAGTTTTTATAAACAGACTTTCCCTTCAAAGAGACAAGTCAAATCACAGATGTTGCGAAGAAGGTGGCCTGTCTTCAATTGGTTGCCAGAATTATTTTACTTGATAGAATGAAAATTGAGAAGATTCGGCGTAGCTGAGTGGGTCGGTCAGTTGAGTGAGTGACTTTGGTTCAGGTTATGATCTCATGGTTCGTGAGTTCAAGCCCCACATCAAGTCGTGCACGTTGGGCTTTGTGCTGACAACGTGGAGCCTGCTTTGGATTATCTGCCTCCCTCTCTCTCTGCCCTTTTTCTGCTTGCATGTGCACGTGCGCTTTCTCTCAAAAATAAATAAACATTAAACAAATTTTAAAAATTGAGAAGATGCTATAGTTTATGATTTCTGGAAGACACTATTTATATCTTGTTCAGCGATGAATCCCTGGTATCTCAGAGAGTGCTTGACAAATAGGGGGCAGGTAGTAAACATTTGCTGTTGTTAAGTTGATCCACTAGCCAAACTACCTAATTTACTCAAATGGTACATGTTGAGGGTAACTTTATATCTCCTAGGGAAAACCAACGTTCATAAACATCACTGAAAATAAATATCTTGAAAGGAATTATATGACATGGGCTGTACCTGAGGCTAATATTTAGTCAGTATGGCTCTGGTTAGAACTAACATCCTTGCCAATGGGTCCATGTCCTATTCTGCCTGGTTTGTACTCCATTTTGGGGGGGGGGGCGCTATGTCTTCATTCTGATATGTCTGTGCCTGTAAAATACAGTTGTTAAATATTTACAATATCCATCTTCAATATCAGTTGAAGAAATGATTTCACCATTTATGTATTTAATCTTTCATTTGTTAATTCATTTATTAAAAATTATTGAGCATCTTCTATGTGATACTTTCAGTAATACTAAGATTCTTAAACCATGGTCCCTATTCAAAAGTTCTTTATATGGCAATGACTACGGTAATACCATAGGACAAATGCTTTATCAATAGGTGTAAAAACACTATGGGGAGACAAATGAGGGCATCATTTTGCTGAGTCTTTATGATGAACTTTTATTAAGTCCTCATCATTTGATTTTATTAAGTCCTTTATGATTTCGTTTACTATGTGAGGTATTATATGTACATTATCTCATTCAATACTCACAGGAACCATACAGAGTAGATACCGTTGTTATCCCCATTTTACAGAGAAAGGATCCAAGGCATAAGAGGCTTGCTAAGATCAATAGCTGACCAGTGGTGGAACTGGAAGTTGAATCTATGCATCCTGACCCCAGACTCAGACTAAAAAATATCCCCTTCATTATATCTGAACATTTGGCAGTTGTTAACCTAGATTTTTCTGAAAAATAAAAACTTTTAGTGCATAGTGACTACTACCGGGTATCCCGGTGATCAAGTTCCAACCATCCAACACAGATAATTTATATTTATAAAAAATGTCTTCAATTTTTATTATTACTTTGATCCATCCATCACCTAACTTACACATTTTTTGTTGCTGTTACAGTCTGTCCCATCTGATTGTGCTAATTTTAAGGGCTACATGAATCATTTTGTTAGGTTCAGATATACCACCTCAATGTGCACATTGTATTGAGAAAGACCTCTGAAATACATACTAAAATGTTTAAGACTCAACAAAGTTTAACTGCCATCAATCATTGAAAACAAAGTCTGTGGTTTCTTGTGAGGTTGCATTGAATAATTGAGGGTAATCACAATGATCTGAACTCCAGAAAGTGGGGATTAATAAAGGACTTGAAGTTTGCTTCACTGGCAAATCTCAGGATGCAAACATTACATCTTGTGCTCACCCTGTAAATCCCACAGGAAGACAGTTCACTGGGAGGAAAAAAAAACAATTATGTTGCTCTTGCTATGGTCTGTAAACACCAAGCATTTGAAGAAGCCTATTAACCCACCAGAGGTATCATTTATCTCGGCAGCTGTAGACATGTTTGAGGTAACTTAAATTTAAGCGGAACTCTGTCTTAAGAGGTTATTGTGAAGTGGTTAAACTTTCCTCTTTTCTGCCCTTTTGACTTTGAGCCACAAAGAAAGGTCATGTGTGGCTGATTCTTATGTGGCTAAACAATATCCTAAAGGAAAGCTTTTGGAGTTTTATCTTGCAAGCAGGGTTCATTTAATGATAGCAGTGTGTGAAGTGTCCAGTTACCTGATTCCAGTCTATGCTACATTCTCAGCACAGTGCCTGGTGCCTAGAAAAAGTGTCTGTGACCATTTTCCTCTCACCTGTTCTGTATTTTCGTCCTGGGCATTTCACTAGTTATTATTTTATTCAGAGTATGAGCAGAGGAAATAAAAGAAGATAAAATTAAATTAGCAAGTTATACAGGCATGTGGGGTTTAAAATTTTGGCAGAGGAGGAAATAAGGTTTTTGGACCCTCTAAGGACTTGACTGACACAAATCATTGTTCTCCATCCTCACTAAAACTGTACCGAAAGTTGATTGAGGTGCCTATTATTTAGGATAAGATAGAGGGCTAGCTACTACTAGGGGATAGACTGCCCACAATGGAAAGTTCTTTTTATGTGCTCTTTTGTCTTCCTCTTGCAGTCATTTTTGCTGCGATCTAACTCTCTGAACCAACTATTGGACTTTGTTCTTTCATATCATTAAAATCAAATGCTATACTCAAAAGCCAGGTAGACTTCCTTCTAAGAGATTTTGTCTTTAATGATCTTGTAGCAAAACAGACTTCACCAAAGAATAATGTGGGATGGTAGGAAGTCACACATGTGGTTTGGGGAACAGAGACAGCAGCTGAGGCCAGGGGGAGAACTCTGCAGTTTTGAATGATAGAGGGAAAGAGCAGCTGAGAGCAAATGGGAAACATCAAGATGGCAATCAGATTGCACAGGAATGGCCAAGAAAAGATGAATTTTCTGTCCACTGGAATTTTGCATAACATACTAAACAGTGTACTTGGGTTAGTAACCTGACTTTTGTGTCTTACCCGGATAATTAGAGCCACATGGAAGGTATCCCAGTTAACATCTGTTTTTAGGTCTACTGATGGATGGGTATGACATCCTCATTAATATTACTTGCGTCTGTTAAATGTGTGGTAAAACTATAGCTCTCGTGGCAGAACCTTAATCTTCCTATGGATCTGTTACTTTATAATTCTTTACTGTCTGAGGATGTATAATATCACTGCCTCATGAGTGGAACTATACCTATTGTGAATGGGGAATGAAAATTCAGAATACCACAATAGCTGTGATATAGACAAGTAAAAAAAATTTTTTTGCTTTATTTATAAAGGGACTAGGCTTTAGAGAAGCCAGTGATCTTTCACATTAAAAAAAACCCCAAAATCTCTTAGATTGAAATAAATTCCACCTTTCTCTTCTGGTTTTATTCTAACCTAAGACTAGGAAAAAAAAGAAACAACTTGTCGCAACCGTGCAGTCCTTAATCCACATAAATTTGAATCACGGTCTTCTGTTTATCTTGTCAAACCTATAAGATTGGGTTGAGTAGGTTGAACTCAATATAAATAGAATTTAGCTAGATTTACACAGAGGAAAATAAACATTGAACATTCTTCTCTTTTTTAAGTGCTTATGGTAATCTGAAATATTTGCAATGTATTATCAAAGTTGAAAACTTCTGGGAAAGAAAAAATATTAATAGCTGAATGGAACTGTCACAGTTTTCTTCAACTTTATATAAATATTATCATTCAAAGGCTTTCAATGAATTTTTATATTTCTTCATTTAATCTTCCATGATCAGCTATGATTTATATTTAGCACAAGGTCTATTTGATGTACGAAAAGCTTGGGTAACCTTCTATGAATTTTTAAGAGTTATGAGTAGGGCTGAGAATAGATTCATAGAATTTAAGAACCAGAAAGGATGTTAGTCAGATAGAGATATTAGAGAGATTGAGTGACTACCATCATTTTACCGCTGGCTATTTGCAGGGGGACCTGTATTCCTTCTGCCAGTTTTGAGTTTTATCCTCTGTACTACCCTGATTCCTACAGATCTATTTTTAAGAATTCAGTCCATGACTCTGATCAGTTGTCAGTTGTCTTGGTTTTTGTTGATTGACTCTGAAGCATGAATTGAAACTAAAATTTGTGCCTGTAATTTCAAAATTTGTCCAGGAAGTATTTATTGAGTACCTACTCTGAATCAGGTGCTGTTTTAAATGCTTTGGATGAATATGTAAATAAAAGAGAAAAGGTCCCTGCTCTCATGGAAATTGGAATGAAATTAAAGCAAACCATAACATCCAGGAAGGTATCCTTGGCTTTTCTTATAATGCATCAACTTAGGATTTCTGATCACCAAATTACTGGAACTTATCTTCAGCATGGAGTACTGTCCAACTGTTGCTATTGTATTTAAAAAAGCCTAATCTCAGAGGTCTGACCGAACAGTTCCTTAACTGATACAAAACCACTAGAATTCTAAAATGTCTCTCTTCCTTCTCCATGTCCAAACATCATTGAAAATTTCCTTTTTTTTTCTCCATAACTTTATTCAGGAAGCATGGGGACTGCATACAGGACCACACATATAAACACGCCTCTGTATGTATTTTATCAGAAATCTTACAGAAGACTTTCATGGGTCAACTACCAGGCACTGTGCTTCTGAAATGCTCTGTTCTGTATTTTAACAGCCATCATATTCTTTCTTATATTATACAGTCACTTGCATATATATCTGTCTCTTAATCTATAATTATAACTCCCTCAAGAGAGCAAGCAGTGATGCCCAGAATGTTCTCTTTGAATTATGGTTGAATTGCTTTAACCTTTCAATTGCCTTCCATTCTAACAATCACAATATACTTATTAGGATTCTTTATCCCAGAGTTTGGTTCCATAAACAACCTAAATTACTTTATTTATTTATTTTTTTTTTTTAAATTTTTTTTTCAATGTTTATTTATTTTTGGGACAGAGAGAGACAGAGCATGAACAGGGGAGGGTCAGAGAGAGAGGGAGACACAGAATCGGAAACAGGCTCCAGGCTCTGAGCCATCAACCCAGAGCCTGACGCGGGGCTCGAACTCACGGACCGCGAGATCGTGACCTGGCTGAAGTCGGACGCTTAACCGACCGCGCCACCCAGGCGCCCCATAAATTACTTTTTTTAGAGATATTTTCTGGCTAGAACTTATAATTGGAATAAGGAGCCCAAACACTGCAAACCAGAAAGAACATATAATTATTATGACCTTAAGTGTATATGTTTGTGAATGTATATAGAAATAGGCACAGAAAAATTAAAACAATTGTGTCAGGGAAGTAGGAAAATGACAGACTTTTTCCCTTCAAATTTCTTTTAACACTGACCCAAATTTATTGTATTTATTTATTTATTTATTTATTTTTAAATTTTTTTTAACGTTTATTTATTTTTGAGACAGAGAGAGACAGAGCATGAACAGGGGCGGGTCAGAGAGAGAGGGAGACACAGAATCCGAAACAGGCTCCAGGCTCTGAGCGGTCAGCACAGAGCCCGACGCGGGGCTTGAACTCACTGACCTTGAGATCATGACCGGTGCTGAAGTCAGACGCTTAACCGACTGAGCCACCCAGGCGCCCCATGACGCAAATTTATTTTTAAGATAGTGTAACAGTGTTTAAACAGTGCTCACAAGGGGAATGCAAGGGCTCTGAAGTGTTGAGTTTCAATTCTTCACTAGTTGGTTATTCTAAGAAAACTATTATAGCATCACTACAGGCATCAGTGAGGAAGTTATCCCTATCACATCCATTAACCCCAAAGATATTTAAGACTGAAAAAGTGACAATAAGAAACTAACTTAAAAAATGAAAACTGAGAAAATATACCTCCTCCTACCCTCCCAATGGACAGGAATGAGGAAAGAGACAGTGCTGTCATCTAATTAGTTATTTTCGTATCTACACCCAGTACCGCAAAAACAGAATGAATAGGAACAAAAAAAAAGACTCCCACTTTAATTAGAGTTTTCAAAGGAAGAGATAGGAAGAACTCTGTAAAGCAGTGCTCCTCAGAAGACTCAATAGTTCGCAGGAAATCTTTTAATTATGGAAGCTGATAAAGCACTTTGTAAAGGCTCCTTTATCTAGTTGATGCGGAATGTTTTTCACTGCTTCTTAAGTACAGGTGAAAAAGAATTTATTTTATTTTGATCCTAACTAGAATTTATTAGTCATGATCTAAAGGAAAGAAATTAAATGATCCAGCAATCTTTTTGTTGAATACGTTTATAAAGGTCTGTTGTGCACATGTAAGTTACTGAGTTTGAGCAATAACTTTTTTTTTTAAACTTATTTATTTTGACAGAGAGAGAGAGGGAAGCAGAGAGAGAGGGAGAGAGAATCCCAAGCAGGCACCGTGTTATCAGCGCAGAGCCCTATGCAGGGCTCAAATTCACGAACCCACGAGACCATGACCTGAGAGAAATCAAGAGTTTGATGCCTACCTGAGTCTCCCAGGCACTTCTGATTAATAACTTTTAAATTCATATTGAAATTGAAGAGAAATTCAGTAGATATAAGGCATAGTAGAAAGACTAGTATTAGAGAAGCAGGGGAGCTAACCTGATAATATCTAAGTATGTACTTGATTTTTTTTACTTTTTTAAAAAATCTTTAAATTTTTTATTATTTATTTTTTTTAAATATGGAATTTATTGTCAGATTGGTTTCCATACAACACCCAGTGATCATCCCAATAGGTGCACCCCCCCCCCCCCATCAACCCTCAGTTTATTCTCAGTATTTAAGACTCTCTTATGGTTTGCTTCCTTCTCTCTCCCTGTAACTTTTTTTTCCCCCTTCTTCTCCCCCCTGGTCTCTGTTGAGTTTCTCAGGATCCACATATGAGTGAAAACATATGGTATCTGTCTTTCTCTGCCTGACTTATTTCACTTAGCATAACACTCTCCAGTTCCATCCACGTTGCTACAAAGGGCCATATTTCATTCTTTCTCATTGCCATGTACTTGATTTTTAAAAGATAAAAATACTCATATATGTTGTAAATAATGGCAATTTTAAACAGATAGAATTTAAGAGCTGCATTAAATATGACCATTAAAAAATTGCACCTATTATTGTAATTATTGTGTTTTTAGCCAGAGTTGTTTAAGTACATAAAATGCTCACTTGACAGTAGTGTTGAAATATTTACTTATGTGTCTGGAATATGTTGAGGGATTTATTCACAGATTATGGAATAGCCACAGCTGACCCAGAGGAACATTTCAGAGCTCTGGCCCCAATTGTGTTTGGCTCTGTAATGATAGCTCAATTTTAATAAGTAATTCTTTTAGAAATATCTAGCAATGCTCAGCATATTTTTTCTCTTCATTTTCTTATCTCTTATTCCTAATTCATGTGTGTGTGTATGAAGTTCTGTCTGTTTTGCTTGTCTACGTGTGTGTGTGCACATCCTCACTCTCGTACACCCAAGTGTATGTACACTTTAATAAGTCCAGGTATATAGAAACATACAGTATATGCATATGGGCACATACTTAAGAAAGAAGAAGTTTAAAAAGAGGGCAAAACATATGAATGCCAACACAGATTGAGGATTCAGTATTAACGTATACAAAATACATAGATGTAGAAAATGGAATTGTGTGAAGAGGGTAGAGAAAGAACAGGAAAGAATTAGTTAAACAAGAGCTTTGAGTGGAAAGCTTCAATCTGAGTGCATAGAGACTGCTCACCAGACTGGCTCTTGAGCCTTGTACAGTAAAACAGCGGAAACCGCTTGTTTGAAGATTTACCATTCTCTGCTGTCTTTCTGGGTAGCCCTACCTAAAACAACACCCTTCTTGTCACCCTCTATCCCATTACCCTGCTTATTTTTTCTTACTACCTGTAACCACTCTATAATACAGTCATTTTACTGCTTTTAAAATGTACCTCTCTGGAACATACAAACCTCAACAATGATTGGATTTTGTATCTCTTTTTCACCATTTTCTGGTCCTGACCGCTTAGAACAATGACTGGAAAATAGTAGACACTCATTAAATGTTTGTTGAATGAATGAATATGTAAATGAATTCCATATTTAAAACCTCAGTTTGTTACAGTTATGAAGGCTACCTCAACTGCCCAGCTATTTTTAAAAAGGCAGGAAATGAAAAAGAAGAAGCACTATCAAGGAGAGGATTTAAAATGTCCATAACATGCCAGAATTCCAGAAACATTAACATTCCTCCTGGTTAGAGGTAAGTAACTGGTTCCAAAGTGAACTTATACCCTTTATGGGAAAGGAAAAGATCATAGCACACTCGATTTCAACTCTAAAGAAGTAATGCCCCTGGAATCATTAGAGAATCCTTCTAGTCTTTTTAAAACTCAAGATATAAGACATTGATGCAATTTTAATCTCAACACATTTCATTACTGAAATGAATTTTGTTCATGTATTAACTGAAGAAATAAGTCACTTAATAGCCGCTTATTCTGAAACTGAGGTTATAGTTCTAAGTAAGAGATCGTTTATATGCTTGTGAAGTTTATAGTTTTGGTGGGGAGACAGGGTGAAACTAGAAATTAAACAAGTAATTACATGAATAACCAATTATTTAAAATCGTTTTAAATTCTAAGAAGGAAAATTACAGGGGGTTATTGCAAATATAATAGTGATACACAACTCAGTGCTAATTGTCAAGAAATTCTGCAAAGGACACTGAAGTGGAGATATAACCTGTACTTTAAAAAAATAATAGAATAACTAATTATCCACATGAAAGAAACTTAAAAGGGGATCACTACTGCACACCACATACAAGATAGATTCTAAGTAGATTACAGATCAAATGTGGAAACAAAAATATTACTATTAAGAAGAAATAGGATATGGAAGGATTTCTTAAACAAGGCAAAACAAATACAAACTATACAGGAAACGATTGATAAATTCAATAAAAGAAATGACAATACAATTAGAACTTCTGTGCATGAAACGATACTATGAAAAAAGCAAAAAGTTAAACCACAAAATGGTGGGAGATATTTGCAATAAATTAAAACAGCAAAGGAATGGTATCTCTAAAATATGAACTCTTCATAGGAAGATAGGAAAGTAACTTGGTCTAAAAATGGGTTATTAGCAATTTATAATAGAGAAAACCCAAATGGAAAAATAACATGAAAATATGATCAATCTCAGAAAAAGAACAAACTAAAAATTTCAAGGAGACATTTTTTCACTTCCTTATTACTTTAATACAAATTAAAAAGTATGATACTAGCAGGTATCAGTGAGGACGTATGGCTTTCCCTCAGCGCCTTTAGTTCTTTGTTCAAATATCACTTTCTCGGCACAGTTTTCTCTGATCTTTGTTTAGAATTGCAGTTCTTATCCTAGCAGTCTCTATCCTTATTCCTTGCTTTATTTTTATCCGTAGCACTATTCCCATCTGACGTACCATATATTTTATTTATTTCTTTTCTACCACATTTGAATGCAAGCTCCACTTAGGCAGAAAGTCTCATATATTTGGCTCACTGTTATATACTCAGTGTCTAGAATAGTGTCTGCCACATGGGACACAATATGAATGAGTAATTTGTTTCCATAAATCGCTAGAGGCACTACCTATTGATACACTTTGGGCAGCTATTTGCCAATAATGTTGAAGATGTGCTTGCCATAAACTCAGTGTTTCCAATTGAGGCATATTCTTCCAGATAAACTCTTGGGCACTTGCCAAAGGAGATATGTACAATACTGTTCATTTCAGCATTATGGTAATGGCAAAAAGTTGGAAGCAATACAGGCACCCATCAATCAAATTATAAGCACATTTTAATGCGTTCCTACATTGGAATACTGCACAAGAGTTAATGCAAATGAACTAGATCTACTTGTATATCAACATGGATAAATTTCAAAAACATAATGTTAAGAAGAATACACAAGTTGTAGAACTGCATATACAGTTTGATATCAATTTGTAAAGGAGCAAGGTATTTTTTATGAATATATTAATAAATAGCACAAGTTTATAAACATGCATGGAAATTAAAAGCACCAAATTCAGGAAAGAGGTTACCTCTAGGGAGAGAAAGGAGAGGGAATAAGGTAAGAATACATTCAAGTCTTTTTATTTGTAATGTCTGATTTCTCAAGAGGGCTGCTGTGTGTATGGGTATTTGTTATTTGGTTCTCTCCACTTTTTGGATAAAGCTGATAAATATATATGAGGTTCCATCAGTAGGACTTAATGATGGATTGGACCTGGGAAGAGACCAGGATTTAATGATGGATTAATTAATGACCAGATTTAGATATTCTAATTCATTCAATTTTGGGGAACCACAAAAGTATCCAAATTAATAATTACTATGGAAAGGAATTACATATTTATAAAAGGACTGAATGTAGGATTCCTTTAAATCCAGGCACCCTTGGTGTATGGAATCTATTCCCAAGAAATCAGTTTATATATAACTAGTTCAATTACATTGTGCAAGATATATCTAGAAGTGAAACTTTCTGAAATGTTTAATTATTAGTAATCATTTGCAGAAATAAGAATTTAATAATAAAAAGTCTAATAAAGCATTGATGTGGCACAGAATAACTGTTCTTGGGGAATCCTCTAATAAAGAATAAAGTTAATGAGTTCCATATAAAAGTTTCTTACAGTTAGAAATATAAGACCAAATATATGCCAGACTGCTTAATGCATCTTCTTTTTTTTTAATATATATATATATATATATATATATATATATATATATATATTTTGAGAGAGAGAGAGCACAAGCAAGGAAAGGGCAGAGAGAGAGAGAGGCAGACACAGAATCTGAAGCAGGCTCCAGGACCCAAGCTATCAGCACAGAGCCAGATGCAGGGCTTGCACTCACAGACCACGAGATCATGACCTGAGCTGAAGTCAGACACTCAACTGACTGAGCCACCCAGGCACCCCTTAAAGCATCTTCTAAATACGCAGGTTGCTTTTGTAGAATATAAATTAATAAAATGTCTTAAACTTGCAGAGTTTTTATATTTTTAAAAGTAAGACCACCTAGGAGTTTTTATTCAGGAAAAAACTTAATCTTGAATTTAACAAAATGGTAAATTTAGAAAATTTATCTCTTGTCTGTTCAAGATAATAAAAATTGTAATAATCATCATAGATTGAATTCCCATATTCTCTTTTCTAAATCAAGTCACAAAATATAAAGTTCTTTTCTAAGCATTACTCATTCTAAATTAGAAAGTGAGTTCCTGGTATAAACTGATTTTTACAAAAGGATTGAAATGATTCCTTTCATTTGAAATGATTCATTTAGATTGAAATGATGCATTTTAGTTACTATTTTACTAGTATGTGTTCTTAAAGGGTTTGTAATTTTTTTCCTCCAAATACAACTGATTTCAAGGAAGTCCCCATGGAAGCCAGATCTTAAAACCATTTTTTTTTAAAGTTTATTTATTTTTGGGACAGAGAGAGACAGAGTATGAACGGGGGAGGGGCAGAGAGAGAGGGAGACACAGAATCGGAAACAGGCTCCAGGCTCTGAGCCATCAGCCCAGAGCCCGACGCGGGGCTCGAACTCACGGACCGCGAGATCGTGACCTGGCTGAAGTCGGTGGAAGTCAGATCTTAAATCTCCTCCAGATAGCACTGTAAGTTTAGCTCTAAGACCATTCATACTCTTTCAGAAATAAAGTTCTTGATCTCAGATCATTCCTTTTCCAATTTTCTTGGTAGATGGAAGTAGAGAAGGCATGTGATATAATTGCTCAATAGAGCAAGGAATAAAATATATTTAATACCAATCAAATTACTTTTTATTTCTTATTCCTCTTAGCATGCATTCAGTGAAGGAAGCTTCCTTTCTGGGGGATAACTCTATATCTAAATGTCAAAAACTATAACTCTCTGTGAGGGTTGCTTATTAAGAATTTGCTATGGTTCATTTTACAATGACACCTTCATATTCAGTGGTGTCAGCGTTTGGAACAGCAATCCAAGATCAATTCATTTTGGCATTAAAAGGAGAAGGAAAAAAAAGCAAGAGAGAGAATTGGTAGCTTTACAAGAGCATATGGAGTCATTCAAAGATGAAACAGATTCATTATGGTGCACCCACGCAATTCCCTTCCAAATAGCCCTTCCTACCCCCATCTTAAGCAGCAGGCACTGGGGAACTGTCAATATGAACACTGATCACCCACAGGAATACAAAGCAGCCTTAATGCATAATTTGCTTAAGCAGCAAGACTATTTTATATCCTTAGACCATGTGCTGAACTCTTGGATAAATTGGCCCGAGGGGCACTGAACATGGGGTGGGAAAAAGAATAGAGGAATTGCTTCAAAAATACTTTCTTCCTAGAATTATCTCTTTTAAAACTATAATCAAACCCTTGGAAAGATAGTGTGAATGTAGCCTGGAGAATGAATGATGAAGTGGGTAGTGAGCTGCTCTTTGTGGGGCGAGCTGTGTCATTCACAAATTACAATAGCCATCTTTCTTATTCGGAAGTTCTCTAAGGTGATTAAAAAAATGACAATTAATTGGGTTAATTGAAATATTCAAGACTGAATTCTTTTTAGTGGAATTAATGTTGCTCAAGGGATTATTAATGAAAAATTACCAAAAAATCCGTACAGGGTTAGGATAGGCTTACTTACATATGGCCATGAAGCTATGTATAATATGATAATTTATACATAGATATCTCTCCACTTGCCTATCTGGGAAAGCCCAGGATAATCCCATTCAATATTAGAGTTATTCATAATGTCAGACACTTAGCAAGAGGGTTCAGGTATTCAAATGTAAAGTGAGGCACTAGGGAATTATAAGAGCAAAGATTTTAAACTATCTTTGGATAATTTTTTTAAAAAGTGTATTTGATGCTGTTGATTTCTTCCTGAAAATCTCTTAGCTCCATTGTGTTATACACTTCTGCCTGACACATTCCATTCAATAAAATAAGGACTTATATCTAGAGATTCAGTGAATGTGAGTTGGTTACAGTTTCTGAGCAGATACATCACACTTCAGAATGTATAGCTCATGGGTGTTAATAATGCTGGAATCCTGGTTTACAAGGTTTTGTAATACATCAAAAGAAAGTTTGAATATCATGTAATGTCTTGAACCTCACATAATAAATTATAGCCAATTTTTGAGGAAAAATTATTTGAATAAAACATGAAAGCTTTCTTCATTTCTTTACTCTTTCATTATTCCAGGAATTCTCACACCCAGGGTTTTTACCTTTGGAATTATATTATCACACAGCTAAACACAGCACTATAAAAACCTGGGTTTTAATTCCAGCTTCTTCAAGCGACCAGCTATGTGACATATGGGCAAGCAACTTGGCCATTTAGAACCTCAGGTTTTCATTTGCAAAATATAGGCGGTAATATCTTATGGGACCCTCCTGAGGAAACTATGTCCAGCATAGTTCTTGCTCAAAAAATGCTCAGCCCCTGTTTCCTTCTCACAATTTCACTTCTTAAGAAACTTTAAGAGGGGCGCCTGGGTGGCTCAGTCGGTTAGGCGTCCGACTTCAGCTCGGGTCACGATCTCGCGGTCTGTGAGTTCGAGCTCCGCGTCGGGCTCTGGGCTGATGGCTCAGAGCCTGGAGCCTGCTTCCGATTCTGTGTCTCCCTTTCTCTCTACCCCCCCCCCCCCCCCCCCGTTCATGCTCTGTCTCTGTCTCAAAAATAAATAAATGTTAAAAAAATTAATAAAAAAAAGAAACTTTAAGAGAACATATACATCTCCCTCCATGAAGGTAGCAAATACCTTAATGAACCCATAAAAATGGTTACATTATGATTAACAATTTTGACAAATCCAAATTGTATCTTAGCTGTTGAGCTGTTTTTATCTGATTCAAACTACTGAAATAATTCCAAATGTTTTAACTGTTTTTTCTTGACCTAAACTTATGTATATTAAAAAAAAAATAATTCTCTTTATAATTGTTTTGTAAGTGGGTTTCTCAAATACTTATTGCAATGACAGTATGCCATGCAATACTTTCAAGTATTTATTGCAATATTTCTTATAATACAGTATTTCTTCATTGGTGCTGTATTAATAATAATAAAGGACAGTAATAATAGTAATAGATATCAACAAGTTGATAATAGTGACAGGGGTTGACAAGTTGATAAGCTAATATTTACGTGGGAGTCACTCTGTTTATCACTTTACTTTGTTTCTCATGTAATTTTCATAAGCACCATCAAAAGCAAAAGCTGTTATGGTCGCTTAATTGTGAGTGAGGGAATTCAGCCTTCCAAAGCCTCAGGGAATCTAGGAACTACCCTAAAGTTACACAAAGGAGTGTGGCAGGACTAGGGCTTGAACCCAGCTTTGCTTGCTCCCAAAGTATTTGCTGTGGACTGGTCATGTCATATATTACTTCTGTTAAACAGGATTCTCTTAGTGGGTAGTATACATGCGATCCTTAAATAACCTGGTGATAGACCCTTCTGGAGTTAGAGTAACGCAAAGTTCTTTATTTTTTTTTTAAATTTTTTTTTTCAACGTTTATTTATTTTTGGGACAGAGAGAGACAGAGCATGAACGGGGGAGGGGCAGAGAGAGAGAGAGAGAGACACAGAATCGGAAACAGGCTCCAGGCTCTGAGCCATCAGCCCAGAGCCCGACGCGGGGCTCGAACTCACGGACCGCGAGATCGTGACCTGGCTGAAGTTGGACGCTTAACCGACTGCGCCACCCAGGCGCCCCACCGCAAAGTTCTTTAAACTTTAAACAAAAACTTTAAAATGAAAACCTGAAACTTAGCTTATTTTTAATAAGATCAGAATTTGCTATAATTTACCATTACAACATTTTATGATGTTAGCCTATCATTAATTAGTCTTTAAGCATAATTTTGTTTCCTTAACAGACCTATTTCAAACCCAAAAGCAAAAGTGCCTTTGGTTTTAATGAAACTTTACTTCCAGTTATCATTTTAGTTTACAGATTTCACTCCTGTGAGTAGAAATAGAATCCATATTTACTTTTACATATTTATTTTCATGTACTTAGTATAAAAATAATAAATATATAGCAAAGTCTCTTCCATTTTCTCAGACACTGTGGATAAGCATGGTTTACTAAATCCTGCAGAGGCATGCTGTTGTGTTTGGTCTGTTAAAAATTTTATGTCAGTTAAGCTTGGCCATATTTGTTAGTTACATGTACTAATTCTACGTATTGATCGGCTGTGAGTCTACTCACTATCTATCTTTAATAGAATAAAACAAAAACACATTTAGAAATTCAAAATGATTTCTATAATCATTTGCAAGGAGGAGACAAGAAAGGATTAATATCGTAGTTTATAAAGGCATATGGCAAAAAGTTGAAAAGTGAACTTGAAAAATTTGACTAATTGCTTTTCTTGGGATATGTACAAGAGAGGCATAACTAAGAGTTTGAAAGTACGGTGACCAAAAATATTTTGTAAACTTTTATATTAAACATAGATCTAGTATAAACAAACACAGCAATTGTTGAAATGGAAAATAGAAGAAAGATGTTTCTTTTTCAAGTAATTGACTCATGTTCTACAGCATTTGTCACTGTATCTTCCCCTTGACAGTTAATTCCAATATGGATAGTAATTGATTTCTGGAATTGGAGAAATCCACCTTGACTTACAAAGAAGGCACTTAAGTGCAAAATGAATTCAGATTCCTAAAGTCTCAAGTGAATGTTGACAGTCATTTGCTACGTCTGTCTTTTGGCACTAGATTATAACCTGAGTTCTTAAACATGATGTGAAACCCATAAACTCTGTTTCTTGCTCACAAGGATCAAATGATGAGCCTATCAATGTGTTTTCTTCAACTATAATGCATAAAAGATTTTAAGACTAATGGCCAGCAAGCTAGTCAACTTTTCAGAAAATAATTCTCACTGGTTATGGCAACAATTATTTACTCTAATTCAGTCATGAGCTCATAAAAAATACTAGAAGCACTTGTACTTGCTTTCATTAAATTATCAGATTAAAATCCTCATCTCCAAATTCCATAAACCCAGGTTATTCAAATATCCAGACTTGAGTTGCTTCAGATTTATATAAACATTGATTCAGAGCTTCATTTACTTACAAGAACTGTTGTACTTATTGCACAACAGGATGTTAAGAAAGACTAAGGCACAGTGGGTTAATGCACTCTGACATTCGTTCTTTCTTTACAAATCCATTCTTGAATGTTTATAGTGTGGAAAGCATTTTGTTTGCATGATCTCTGCATAAGCCTGTGAAGGCAGTTTTATACACAATTAAAATGCTACATTTCTGGGTATGATATAAATTGCAATAACAGTAAAAATTTGGGATTATGGGAGAGGGAGTAATTAATGGGAACAGGAAAAAACTTTATGGATGAAACTGACATTTGAGGAGGACTTTGGGAGATGTTGAGGACTTTAACGGGGGGTATGGGAGAGAATTGCACTCCTAGTCTCAAATTTGGTATGAAAAGTGGATTTGGAATTTGGCAATTATTTGAAAGCTTTCACTAACATTTTAAGGCAATTTCAAAGATTTTTATTCTTGTTCATTCTTCTATGTGAATGTCAGTTCAGTTTTATTCAAGGGTTCAGAAAACTACAAGAAGTTGAAATGGAAAATAGAAGAAAGCACATCCTACAGCAATGTCAAATAGCATGAGTACGAGGAAGAGAGTATTGAGTGAGACAATTAGGAAGTCACTTTTATTTTTGCAGAGAGAAGTTTTAGAGGTGTTAGAAGTGATGAAGTTGGTTATTGAGAGTGAAGGAAACTGAATGTGAGGTGAGAGTATGATGACAGCTGATGCAGAAGCAGAATGGTAGTTTGAAAGAAAAAACCAAGCTAAGTAAAGGGAATAAATTGAGATTCAAGGCTGGAAGAAGGAAAAGACTAGTTCCAGCTGAGGTAAAGGATGGGCAATGTAGAAGGGTGAGAGGTGTGGTTAGCGTATAGATCTTAAATAGGTTATGCTCCATGAGTTGAGCCTTTGGCAGCAGAATTTAATCATTTAATCAGCATTAGTACAAAATGGTTATGGTTATTGATTTCTATAAGAAGCCCACCTTCAGTAATGTTATATAAGTATATTCTTTATGAAACTAGAGTGTTGTCTTACTGAGAAATCTCAGTATGTTCTCTGGCTTGGAATGTGTTAAATATGTATATAACCATTTCATAAAGCTTTGCAATTACAGAGCATTTTAATATACATTATGTCATTAAATGGCCACATAACCAATAAGAGGAAGATGGCAGCAACACCTTCTTACATTTGAAGAGAAGGTTAGTGTCTTGGAGAGATTAAATTACTTGGAAAGGACACACATCAAAGAAATGGCAACATGGGTGCTTCTCCCTTTGCCCACTGCTCTCTGGCTGTCTCCTAATCAACCAGTTTAATCCCTTCTCTTGCAACTGTCTGCTGAAGAACTGACATACATAAATAGAGAAATAGAGCCAAAGAATGATATCACATTAATGGTTTTCCACATAATTTAAAATAACATTACCCTGTCCATAGAACATGGCTGGAGATGGGTATTCTAAACTATCCTAATTCCATTGTGGGAGTCACTATTGCTCACTTCCCTCTTCTGATTCCTCTAGTATTTATAAACGATACTTGCAGTAATTATTTGACTTGTATAGAAGAAAACATGCATTGATAACTGGACATAAGCATTCTGGCTTCTTACTTCTATACTTCTCAATATAAATTTATCTTCTTGCATTTTTTTGACTCCATTTGGATTGTGTTAGTATATTCCAATCTCACGCAAAGTGAATGCTAGGTAAATTCTGGATGAACTTTTTAAAAAATGCACAAAGAAGAGGCTAAGTGCCTCATCTATGAAAAGTCCACCAATGCATTTCCAACTTCCAATGCCCTTCCATAGCACTCAGTCGCCATTTTTGACATTTCTTTGACACAAATATTTGGAGTTGGAGATCTTGAAGGTGGGCATCTCTAGATAATTACAGATTCGCGATACTATCAGTGTGTGTGAGTACCTGGGGTGAAATGAAAAGGAAGGTCACCAGATATAAAGCGATGAAGTTACTCTGAAGACTGATGGATATCACCACTAATGTCCAATGAAAAATGGATAAGGAGAAAGAAAAATTTTGGTTCAGGAATATAACCATTAACTTTAGGATATGGAGGGATGTCTGGAAGGTGATAAGGACTGGGAAGAAACAGTAAAACTAGATATTTGTATTTTAAGTTCATGGATTTCAAAAATTATTAAAGCCAAGGAGATAAGTCAGTGGAAGATTTGTAGAGGATAAGAACTATACCTAAGAGAGCTTCAAAGGAAGAGGTGTTATATGTAGGAAGTAAGTAAGCTTTTAATCAGTGTGAGGAGGTGCATGACCTACTGGAGCGAAAGAGTAAAGATATGTGGGACCTTGGTAATAATAAAGTAGGGGTCCCATGGGCTCTGGGGAAGAGACAAATGAGGAAGTTGGTGGTGGCATGTGGCCAGAGAACCAGACAGGTTTAAATGGAGATGAGCACACAACAGAGTATGGGAGAGCAGCATCACAGAAAAGCAAGTGCAATTAAGAGGGAGGGTAATGAGCTGAATAAGAAGATGGGAGATGTGTATGGTGATTGGCGAACACAAGATCAGGTGCCTTGTGGATTGTGATTCACATTATCTTCTCTCTGTGATATTCAAATTTCAGCCTTCCTCTTTTCCTTCTTGCTCCAAAATTCCCCTTCCTTTTGACTAAATTCTTTCAGTGCTTCTCATATCTCTCAGGGCATTTCCATTCTTGATCTGCATAGTTCTTTGCTCTTTGTTTTCCAATCATATTTCCTGTCTGTATTTTATATTTCTTGGATCCCCTGGGATTGATGATCTCTGGAAGACTGATTTATAGCTGTTTTCTACTTAACATACATATTTAAGAAGAAGTTTGCCTTTATAGTAGGGAGGTCATTCCCACAATAGTTTTTTCATGTCCTTACAGTCTCAAATGGTTGGTGGTCCTGTCACCATATTGCACATTACCACGGCCATTGACCAGTGACAAAAAATTAAATCTCTGTTTCATAGAGCAATATGGTATTAATAATAATTTGCTACAGCATTTCAATTTTTTAGTGTGAAATTTTAGGCACAGAAGAAAGCATATGCCACTGCTCCTAACCATGCGCAGAGCAGTACCATTAAAAATGTACACATTCTACCCCCCCCCCCAAATTTTTAGACTGTTTCTTAGCTTTTTGCTATCTAAAATGAAGACTTTTCTGATGTCAAACACGTTAAATAGAAAGCAAAACAGCTTGGTAATTTTACAGAAGAGCTACCCTTAGGGGCTAGTTTTCGTGTCATAATTCTTCAACCAATTTTCATTTGAGTCAGACAGATCTATCTCTGCCTTTTTTGGATTCCAACATCATATTAAGAGGGTCTAGTTGGGTGAAGCAGATGTCAAAGATGTCAAACAAATGTTCAGTTTACTTTATCCAGATAGTGCTGTAAATTATGCAGTTTTTAAATGCAACACTAATCTTGGCCTTCTGAGTTTTCCTTTGTGTCTGGAAGATAGTGAAAATAGGTAAAGTGCTTCAAAACGTTACACATATTCAAGTCTGTACTTTTAGAATTTCTTGTTATTTCAAAATCAACCTTTTGAAATATTTGGCATGCCTATTGAAAAAAAAATAGTCAAACTCAGGGACAGATGGATTGATTTGTTGAACGTACAGCATAATACTGCAGATCTTAATTCAAGTAATTGTGACCGAGCTGTTTAACTTATAACTGCTTTTCCTAAATGAAAAGCATCTTTTCACTGTATTTTTGTTACACTAAGTAATGATCACTTGTAGACAATTGTAAAGATTAACAAATGAGTTAATGAGGGCATTCCAAATTATAATCTGCATCAGAAAACAGAGTTAAAAGTGGTTTAGTGAATGGGATCAATCTGCAAAAACTGTAAATAGTTACTGAAAAAATAACATGTTCACTCCCTCATTCAGTGAAGGAACTCTATGAACTCCATGAACATGTGTCAAGTGTAAGATACTGCTCTGCTGGATATAGGAGGAATCAAGAACTTTAAATGCAGCAGGGAGAGCCTGGGTGCATTTGGTAGCTCAGTTGGTTAAGCATCTGGCTTCGGCTCAGGTCATGATTTCATGGTTCATGGGTTCAAGCCCCACCTCAGACTCTGTGCTGTCAGCTCAGCTCCTGTGCTGTCAGCTCCCTCTCTCTCCCCCATCCCCCACTCCACTCATGCTCTTTCTCTGTCTCTCAAAAATGGATAAATTAAAAAAAAATAAATGTAGCAGGAGAGATGGAACATGTCATTATATTTCATATATGATTAAAACTAGAAATTATTTATACAATGGCTTAAATGGCATGAGACTGAGTATATGTGATTCCAAATCCTTGAATAAAAACTGAAAACTTCAAAACAAACACAAAAATTTTATTTAATGATTACTAAATAAAATGACTAATGCTAAGCACTCTGAATAATAACTAAAATGTACTGAGTTCTTTTTCTGCAGCAGATGCATTCCTCGATGTGTTACATGAACTAAACTCTGAATTCTCACAATATCTCCATGAGGGAGTTTTAGGGCTTCTTCCAGGCATGTCATGTCCTCACTACCGTAATTTTGCATTTGAAAGTTCTTAGCTACCCATGTGGCTTGCTCACTTTCTTCAGATCATGTCTCAAACAACATCTCAGTAAAGCTTTCTTCCCTGATCCCTATTCCAAATTTGCAACCTACTTCTTACCTTTGTATCTCCCTCTTTTTGGTCTGTTTTTATTCTTAGCGCCTATCACCTATTAACATATTATATATTTTAAGTATTTGTCTTCTTATTGCCTTTCTCCCTCATTTGAATGTGTGTTTTGTGAAGGTAAGAATTTTTGCCTCTTTTTCACTTCTATATCCACAGTTGCTAGAAAATACTGGACATATGGTAAGTATTCAATGAATATTTGTTGAGTGAATGAATGTAGTCAGGGAAGAGGCCAGTTTCAGGCAACCAACTTGAACAATGGAAACCTGAATAACGTAGAAGGGCCCACAGTGATCCTGAACCCCTTGGCTGAATACAAACAGGCTTGTTAGGCAACCCACCTCAAAATATCCATAAGTCCTAGCTGACCAAGGGTTACTTACACCTGGACACAGGTACCAAAAAAGGAAAATTCCATATGTTCCAATATCTCTTCACTTTCCCCCTTCAACTACAGCCCCTCACCATTGCCTTGTGGCTGATAGTTTCAGCCTTGTCCTGTCCTGCCCGCCAATCTCTTGCGGTGAATTCAATAAACTTCTGTCTCTTTTGTTCTGCCTTGGGTGATTTCTTTCACTACCTGAGCCATCGGCCTCCACCCAATTGGGTCGCCCATATTTGGTGGCTTCATCTGATAGGAAACCCCCACATCAGAGCTGTTATCATCACACCCATACACAGTTTACGTGTTAATAAAAATCTTTATATTTTAATATATAAAATTAGATAAGATATATCCCAACATGTGTATATATACATACACATACATTCTCGTTTTAATATTTTGGGATCTATATTATGTAATATCTATCTTATATTAGATAAGATATAATAAAATATATATTATATATATTTTATTTATTTATATATATCCTTATGTGCAAATGAAAATAAAATAATTTCTAGTATATAATCATAGGCATCAAGTTCAGGAAATAGATATTATGATTTATTTACTATTTAAAAAATATTAGCATACTTTTTTGATAGCTGCTACTTATTAAGGATCTATAAATTACAATGCTAAAAATCACTGCAATTATTTCCCTTACTTATTTAATAGATGCAAAATACCAAAACTTAGGGGGGAGGAGTTAAGATGGCAGAGAAGTAGGGGGAAGGGATTTCCCTCATCCCTCAAACACAGCTGTACTGAAGTCAGAACATTTGGAACATCCGGAAAATCAATCTGCAGAGTGGCAGAAGAATCTCCACAGGTGGAGGGAGACAGCTTGCTGGGATCCAGGTGCAAGTATCTGAATTGGGGGAGATAAAACTGCATAGGCATGGACGGGAGAGAACCCCTTTTGTGGAGAGACAAAAGAGAGAAGACAGAGGGCTTCTGTGTCTAGGAATTCCTCCCTGGACCACGGACTGGGGAACAAGAAATACGGGGAGTGCCAGTCTCTATTTTACCAACAGTCTTAGGAGCTGAAACTTGGTTTCAAAAGTTTGCGACTTTCTCCGGACTGGAGTTGGCCATGTGCGCATGCGTGGGGCATAAGGAGCCGCCCCAGGGCTCTATAGTGATCTCAGGGGAGGAGTGGGAGAGAACAGTTCCCTTCCTGGAGTACTGTGAGGTGGGAATAGGGTTTATTGCCTCCCCAGGGAAAAAAGACCCTGCAGGTGCCAGCCAAAGGCCTTTTATTTGCAGGGCTGAGTGGCGCTACCCCAGAACAGGGTGTGAGGGTGCAAGGCCCTTTAAGACATGGGGTTTTGAATCCCAGCCAAGCGCCTAGGAGACACTTGAGACTGGAGGAGGACAAACCCACAGCCCGCACTACTCTGTGAGGGCTGCCTGGTCTGGGGAGGAGACATTGGGTGTCGCATTTTTCTTCCCTCACCAACACTGTGGGGCAGGATATGGGAACAGGAACAGCAGGCCCCAGCGGAGGCAGGACCCGCTTACACAACCCCCCCCCCCAACTTTATCTACTGGAGGAAGACTGACACTGAGCCAACCTGACAACCTCTCCTCCAGACCAGCACCGCCAGGGGTCTCAGGCACCAACAGACAACTGTCTTGTGTTTTTGTCTGTCTGTCGCTTTGTCTGTTCTTCTCTTCTCTTTCTTTTCTTTTTGTTTTTACCATCTTCTTTTTTTTGGAATCAGGCTCATAGTTTCCGATTTGTTTTTGGTCAATTCTATTATATATGTGTTATATATATAGTTCATATATATAGTTCATATATATATATTCTATATATTCTCTCTCTATATATTCTATATAATACATATATTCTCTGTATATATTTGTTTTATTTGCTTAAAAAGGCATTTTCACTCTATTCTTTTTATATCTTTTCTATATCTTCTTATTTATTTTCCTTCTTATCTGGATTAAGTCTAATAGTTTCCTTGACTCTCTGCTTGATCTTTTCTCCCCTTTCATGTCTCTCTTTGTATGGGATCAGGTCCCCTGCCCTTTCCTTTTTTCCAGGGTTACTTCAACGAACAAATCAAAGCACACCCGGTTGAAGGTCCAAACACTCCACCACTACAAGCAACGAGGAGTTTTGCAGAGGACTGACCAGTGGGAAAGAGCAGTCAAAATGCAACAACAGACTGCACACAACACACTCCAAAAACACTTCCTGAAGTGCCAGGCCCTGGACAGCGTATGGCCCCTTTTTACTATAGTAGTACTTGTAGGTGAAGGACGCATCACAAGCTACTAAAACACGTAAAAGACAGAAACCTAGCCAAAATGACAAAACGGAAGAGTTTTCTTCAAAAGAAATTCCAGGAAGAAATGACAGCCAGAGACTTGCTCAAAACAGGTATAAACAATATATCTGAACAAGAATTTAGAATAACAGTCATAAGACTAATGGCTGGGCCTGCAAGAAAGCATAGAAGATAGCAGAGAATCTATTGCTGCAGAGAAAAAAGCCAAAACTTAGCAAAATTAAGTAACTTGTTTTAGGTTACAAAACTCAGATTTGAACTCACATCTGTTTATAGTCAAACCCTACTTTTCACTATACCTTGCTACCTGCCTTGGTTTAACATTTAACATGTGATGAACTATAAATACACATTTTGACTATTTTCTATTTTTTTTAAACTTCTGTACCCAGACCAACTGACCACATTAGATCACAAATAGCACATCCATAAAATGCTTTCAATTTTCTGGTGTCTTTTGAGAAAACAGGAAAAGAAACATTTAGTTATTTCATGCTCTGAAAAAAATTTGTCCTAATCAATTTGTTAACATTTAAAAAAAATTTTTTTTAATGTTTATTTATTTTTGAGACAGAGAGAGACAGAGAATGAACGGGGGAGGGTCAGAAAGAGAGGGAGACACAGAATCTGAAGCAGGCTCCAGGCTCTGAACTGTCAGCACAGAGCCTGACATGGGGCTTGAACTCACGGACCGTGAGATCATGACCTGAGCCAAAGTTGGACACTCAACCGACTGAGCCACCCAGGTGCCCCTAATTTGTTAACATTTAAAGATTATCCGCAAGTGACATTTTAGAGATTTTATTTTATTTATTTTATTTTTAGAAATTTTAAAGGAAGCAGTTAAAGTTACTTTGAAACCAGATATATGGGGCAAATTAAAGATTACACTCATTTGTATTTCACATTTGAAACCCACAAAATGACTTGACATTAAAAGTTATTGAACAAATCTTTCATAATTGGAAAAATATTTCCACCTGTTTACTAAAAGCCAAACAGGTTAAATACATATTTCTGTAAAAAGCTCTTATACATTGTGATATTTTTAAATGAAGGGTTATTACATATACTTAGTACAGTCTATTGGGATGATTATCTAATTTAACTTTCCCAGGGAGAGAAAAGACTGGAAAGAGTTAAGGGCATGTATTTAGAATTGAACTTTGATGAGTCAAGCTCATTTAAATTTATGATGAGAAAATTTCTTTCTGGTTCAATTGTTTACTATTTTCCTCAAGAACTTACTCATGACAGCTCATTAGGAAAGCAATTTGCCAGTTTTTATCAGAAGGCTTCAAAATGTTCAGACCTTCCGATTTAGTAGTACATTTCTGGGAATTTATGCTGAGATAATAGTTTGAAATTTAGAAAGAGTTTTATACACAAATGTGATCACTGCAGTGTTGTTATTTTATTTTAGGATACTCTAAATTCCAGAAATAATGTATATTCCTTAAATAATGCAGTATACAGCAGAGTGGTAGGGTTTCTTCTCAAAAGCCCTCTCATTCCCACCCTTCCTCAGAAGTGACCATATCAAACCATTTGTTTTTCATTAGCCTTGAGGGAGTCATTTGAAGAATGTCTATTATATACATTCATAGCCATAACATAAATGGGACCATTTCATATGACCAATGATTTTTATAAAAGCACAAGGAGGAATGCTTACATAAGGCTTGGTATAGCCACTAAAAGAATTGTTATATTGGTTTTAAAGTGTTTGCAAAGAATTTATAACATAAAATAAGATTATTCTACATACTAAAGAAAAGCAAGATATACATTAAATGTGGAAACATACATACACATTCAGAATGAAATAAATTCAAATACTATCAGTTATTTTTGAGGTTATTGGGTAACTATTTTTATCTTCCTGATTTTTTTTTCATATGTTTCAAGTTTGCATGGCAAAATTCATGTTTAGTTAGATTTTTTAAATATGCTAATTTAGAAAAAGGAGAGGAAGAGCTCATACCTTGTCCACACAGTCAAAAAACAATTGTTTATTTCTTTATCCAGAATCAGAAATTCTGATTTTTGAGACAGAGAATTTTAATCTTTTAAAAGAAATTCATGTGTCCTGCTTTTAGATTACATTTATATGAGATAACTTTATTTTGAGGTTTTTTTTTTTTTTTTTTTTTTTTTTGGAGGGGACAAGGAAGAAATGCTAAATTAATGAGTTTGACTCCTATTCTCATGGTCAGTTTATGGATGGGTGAAGAATCACTCTAAACCTTTTCTTAAGTTCAGGGTAGATTTGGAACAACTGGATATGTGTTTGTTTGCTGTGCATTTATCCCCAAACTACTAGGTGCTTATTATATGACAGTTATTGTGGTACAACTGGATTTTTTCCCAGAGGCTCCTTTAGGTAAGTCTTGATATTTGTATCTATGGATATCTAACTCAACAGGTGGAAGACAGTAGTCATCCAATAAGCATTTGTTGAGTGAAAGAATAAAGAATGGAAAGGTCATATTTAATCACTATAATAACATTATTCTATCCATCATACAGATGAGAAAACAGGCTAAATCATGAAGTCATGGCCTCACAGCAAGTGTAAGTGACCAAAATTGTTATACTAACTCTATAGTATAACAAATTCATATGCTGAAGTCCCAAACCCCAATACCATAGAATGTGACTGTATTTGGAAGTAGGATCTTTAAAGAAATAATTAAGCTAAAATG
This sequence comes from Leopardus geoffroyi, assembly GCF_018350155.1. Lineage (NCBI taxonomy): Eukaryota > Metazoa > Chordata > Mammalia > Carnivora > Felidae > Leopardus > Leopardus geoffroyi. The sequence continues at coordinate 127,439,270 of NC_059327.1, forward strand.
AAGTCATTAGGCCCTTAACCCAATATGGCCGGTATCCTTATAAGAAGACAGACATGTGCAAAGGGAAACACCAGGTGAAGCCATAGGGAGAAGTTAGTCATCTACAAACCAAGGAGAGAGGCATTAGAAGAAACCAACCCTACCAACACTTTGATCTTGAAATGTTAACCTCCAAAACCATAAGAAAATAAATTTCTGTTGCTTAAGCCACCCAGTCTGTGGTACTTTGTATGGCAGCCCTAGTTGATTAACACATTACCTCTCCCACTATTGTAGAACCAAACATTCTACCTCTTTTCTACAAGGTATCAAGATGTTGAATTACTGAGTCAGTGTATTAAACTGTGTTGAAAAATCAGGATAAAACAATCTACCTTTCAAGGTTATTATAAAGATTCAATAAGATAATATATATAAAATGCCTCTTGTAGTGCCAGGAATATAGAATTATCAATTAATTCCAGCAAATGTCAAATAGCAGTGGGGACATACGGGAAAAAGTAGAAGAAAGTTTCCAGATGTGCAAGGCCTTGCTGAGGGAGAGCAGTCCAGGCAGATGGAACTGATGAGTCAAGATGTGGAAGCATCAAAGACAGCATGATGTGTTTAGAGGAACAGATAATAGTACAGTGTCACTGGAACTAATAGTAGAGAGAAGGCTGAAGACACATGTTTGGGTAAAGAAAACTCAACACAACCCTTCTTGCTATTCCACCACAAGGTGAAGTAATATTCCATCAAGTTTAGAGAGCTATGCTGTGGCTTTATGGCCAGGGGAGAAAAACCCTGCACTGGCTCCCCATTTCACTCAGAGTAAAATCAATGTCCTTCCAGTGGCCTACAAAGCCCCCAGTTCTCTGGCCCAAGATTGCCTCTCTGACCTTATCCTCTCCTTTTCTCCCTCCTTGCTTTCTTCACTCCAGCTGCCCTGGCCCCTTTGCTATTTCTTGGGCATACTGGTATACGCCCACCTCATGGGGTGAGCCCTCTGAGGCTTCCCCCAGATATCTGCAGGGCACATCCCCACATTTCCTTCAAGTCTTCATTCATGTGCCATCTTACCAAGAAGACCTGCCCTGACTACCCTTTTTAAAATTGCAAACTACCTCCCCTATTCCCGAATTCCTTACATGTTACTTCTCTTTTTAACAGCACTTTATCTTCTAATGTTTTATATAATTTACTTGTTTGTGCTGTTCAAAATTTATTTCTTTCCTCTCCTCACTGAAATGTAAGTTCTATTAAGGAAAGGGGTTTTGTTGTTGTTGTTATTTGGTTCTTGAATTTAATGTTTTCACATTTCCATTTTAGTACACGCTTAAGAATTTTATACCTTTACAAATACTAATTTACTCAACACATTTCTCGGCATTAAGGGGATGGTGAACATAGAGAATTAATTGATTTGTCCAAAGTCATAGGTTTTCAAGAACCATTTTCATGCATAAGAATAAAAGTTCCATTGGTCTACCAAATTGCTATAGCATTAGTAGCAATCAATACTGATGAATTGTGGTGTGCAAGGTGGTGAACAATTTATTTTGAAATACAGTAGTTCTTCTGTGGTGTATTCACATTCTGCTTACTTCAAATTACTCTTGAATTTCAAAATACTGTCCTGTCTTAGGCTATTAAGTGCTAATAAACATTAGCATTATTCAGTTGAAGGGAGCTATTTTTTCAGTGATGCGTGCAAAGTGTTCCAACCTCTGGTTAGGAAGTGCTTTGGGGTGGAAAGTATAAGCCATTATTATTGCTTGTACAATACTGTTTTTACTTTGCAATTTAACCTTGAAAAAATAATAGGTAATACACAAACAAGAGTACAATACTTAGAAAAGCTTAGTGAGTAATGCTTGATATGAGGTGGGAGACATGGTCCCCCACCCTGCTACCCACTCTCTCTCCTAACAGTGAAAAGGAAAGTGAAAGCAAAAGTGGTTAGAAGTATGAGCTGTGGATCCACTTAGCCACCTCTGAGATAAGTACTATTACTATCCTTATCCACGAGAGGGTAGTAATAGTACTTATTTCAGAGAATGGCTGTGAAAATTAAATTCCTACATAAGAAGCACTTAGAAGAGTATCTAATATATAGTAAATGCTCAATAAATCTCACCTATCAGTATAACTTCAAAAGCCAGATACCTTTTCTTATTAAAAGACTTACTGAAAGGCACTATTATGGTATAAGACACTCTTAATAACTGTTATCTACAAATTATGCTTCGAGTGATTGTCAGGTGACAGGCTGTCTGTTAAAAGACTATTAGATAACGTGATATAATTTTAGTTATTTGAGTTAAGGTCTTTTCCAAGTTACTCCAGACTTCATTTTTTTCTCTAAGCAATTTATTGACTTTGATATGTAGGATGAAAACACACACACACACACACACACACACACACACACACACACAGATACACACACACCATGTAATAGGTCCATGTTATCTGAGATGCTTAAAAGAGTTGAAAAATTAGTAAAAGATCACTTTGACTTTATTACTTATATTTTACATATGTAAGACCCCATGTTATCAGTCATAATAGTGTAATAGAATGTCTCATGTGATATAGTAAACATACTGATAAACTGAGATAAATCTATGTGTCTATCCCTCTATCTTTCCTCAACATTCTTAGGGAAACTTTCAGCATAAAGAAGCTCTAATTATGTAGGAGATATACTTAGTGTATAGCTGAATATTTTTTTAAAATTATGAATTCAGTTTTTAGATCCCTAGTGGGATAATCTTTCTTTAAAGATTATTGAGATATCATTTGTACTTTTTTCTTTAAATGAACCCAATTTCCTATGTAAGAAAAGATAACAGTGAAGTGACCTATAGTGCCTTATAATATTTAGAGGATTCTGAAAAAAAAAATTCACCTTTATACCCTGAAATGTCAAATGTGATCACTCTGTTTATAATCCATGATGGGAGGGTTTAAATTGAACTCAAAACAAGGAATGAAATGCTAATGAGTTCTTACACATTCATACTGATCACTGATTACAGAAGAAGGGTTTGAAGTCTGAAATAGAGCAAATTCTGTTGCCCATGAATTTTTTTAAAGAAAAAGAATCAATCTTGGAGACTGTAGACCATGGTAACTCACTGCTATACACTAAAATACATCATTCAAACATAGTCTGACATTCAAATATAATTAATTGAAAATACACTTGAATACTTAAATTAGTGATAGATTTTAATTAGGGTTGTGATGATCTCTCTCTCACAAGTGTGGGTGGTGGACAGGGATTAGAGCATAGGACAGAAACCCTGTGGGGGCCTATGGCTAAGACAGATATAATTAATTTTGACTCTATACTTCAGAGCGTAACATCTAGCAGCAAAAGCAGGAACATAGCCACAGGGCACTTGCAAACTTTATTTGAAAGATAGAGCCAAAGTGTCAAAACTGTGCAAGTCAAATATTCCATGGGTCGAAGGAGCAATTCTGGGGTCCAAAATGGAAGATAAAGTCAAAAGCCATGAGTTATAAAAAAGGCAGGGTTGAAGAAGAAGGTGTAGAAGAAAGGCAGGAACAAGGACAGCCGGGGGTGGGGTGGGGTGGTGGGGTTACGAGTTGGTGCTCTGAGGGGTGTGTATTACTCACAGACTTTAAAAAGCAGTATAACAAGGCAAATGTGGAGTTCGGTCACACAAAAAGAGCCTAGGAAGAGCCTGGGATTTTATGGTGTACTTAAGTTTTAACTGCTACCCCTCGAAGGCATTTGAGTTTGTAACCCCTGGGGACTATTGCTTGACAAAGGATTAGGATATCCACAGCTATTTTTAATCCAATGTCTGTGGCTTGTTTCATGTATGGGTTGGTCTTACTTAAAGGACAGCTCCTGGGGTTTGGCCAAGAAAAGATCTGTTTATACCTATTAAAATTATTTGGGATGGCTCAGTTGTCAAGGAATAATGGATAAAAAGAAAATAGGAGGTGGTTAGTGAAAACATTAAGGTAATTGTGAAATGTTTGCTTTAAGTTACTTAATATAGGGGTCATCATGATGCAAGATGTGAGAAAAGAGATGCGAAAGCACAATCTTGGAACAAAAGGGCTCTGTGCAAATGCAGGATATGGTAGTGATTGATGTTTTTGCATTGAGATGGGAAGGTATTTAAGGTTTTGACATAATCCTTTAAGTCTACTTAAATAATAGGTAACTAAAATATTTTTTTTCTTAACATAAAATATTGATAGTAGACTTTCCACTTTCTTTGGGTGCTGCTAGTATATAAAGGACTTCTCGATGTAATGAAGTACTGAAGCATGAAAATGATAGTCTCAACTTTAATGAAAGAAGCTGATGAACAGACATCCTGCTTTGTTTAATATCTCATGTTAGTAATTTGTATGATGAATATAGGTCGGTGGATGTTGCTGTTATTTATTTGCCAAGCCACCACTGGTACAGAAGCCAGTGTGTGGTGCACTTCAGTCTCTTCACATTTGCCATCAAAGCAGAAAGTAATTTTGACTAGTTCTTCTGCTGATAAATAGCATTCTATGCTATTTGTGGATATTATACAAAATCATTACAGAGATTCCGTACAGAGACAATTTCAACTGTGGAGCTTAAACTATATAATCTCCTTATCATCCTTTTACATTCAACATGGAATATTTTGTAAAGGGTTTATTTTTGGCTACCAAAGAGAAAAAAAGATGACAACTTTTTATTATTCAAGCTGATGTAAGAAGAGGAGTGTGACTGTTAGGCAACGCTGTCCTGGTATAAAACACTGAATACCTACAAATTGGTTAAGTAGCCCTAGTGTATGCAAAAGCACAGCGGGTGGCATAATAGTGGAGAAATGGTTGGGATTTTGCCCAGACTAAATAACTCAAAAAAGATTTCAGTCCACTGTAGTATATTTTCCTCTCCAGGGTCAAATATTTAACCACAATAATTAGTCCTAAAATTAGAAAAAAATATTTATGGGAATAAGTTATAAATCCACAGAATGATTTATGATGGCAACTGTGAAACTGTTGATATTTGGGTAGCCCGAGGCAAAAGTAGAAACAAAGGCTGGCATCTTGCATTTCTAAATGTTTGAAACTGTAAGTCAAGCTATAAAATTTTAAAATAAAATACGTTCTTCAATCTCAGCTACATGACTCTCTTCCCTTTCCACTTCCAGTTCTTTCCTGCACCTTGAGGACCTTGCATATCCACACTCCATCCATACCCCGCAGACAGCTTTCCCTTAGTTACCCTTGGGCCTAGGGAATTTCACCAGTGATGTATGCTTTCCCCTTCGAGAATGAATTGGGGATAAGTTCGGGCCCGGAAAATGGGATCAAGACTGTTTATGTGTAGAGAATTACAGGGCCTGGGACCTTGGAGTATGGTATAGGAGTGCACAGGTTCATGGTGGAAGTGACCCTTTGACTCTGCAAATTCCCCAATGGGTAGGAAGGGAAGCAGCACAAGCAAGGCCAGAAGGGGGACTTTAAAGAGCAGAGCTCAGGGCAGGGGTCTTTCTTGCTTATGTTTAAACTCTGATGCATCTTAATAAGAGTTAATGTACACAGTGTTTTTTATTCACATTTAGCTTTCATGTTCCTAATCTCATTAAACTTTGGCAAACATCTCTGTGAGATAGAAAGAAATTATTACTATAATTTTACAGATAGGGAAACTGAGTCTTAGAGATTAAATGATGTATCAAGGCACCACAACCAGTCAAAGAAGCAGTTGAACTCACACCCAGGTATTCTTAGTGTAGGATTCTCCCCATTGTACTGTCTCAGGCAGACGTTGGCCAAGTGTACAATGGGTTCAATACCATACCGTCAATGTAGAACTCATTTCCTAAGACTTCTGAATGTTTAACATGGGGGGAAAAGCCTTTGGATAACATATTTAATTTTCTTAGGCTGGCATGATTAAGGGAAAATCCTTCCATGCACACCCAATTATCTAGCTCTAAAGTTGGGACCTAAACCATTCTCATTAACATACAGGGTTTTAGAACCTTGCTCTACTCACAGTGGTTCCTGTCCTGCCTCAGCAAAACACAGCAGGGCACTTTGAACCCATTTCTTTTATGTCCTCTTGCCAAAGTCTCAGCATCCTCCCTGTTGAATTACTCAGAAGTATAGTTTCAAATTTGGGGTGTATTTGCCTTAGATACTTTGATTCCTTCCCCACGAGTTTCTATCGCAAAATCAGAAATGGGTGCCTGGGTGGCTCGGTCGATTAGGCAGCTGATTCTTAATTTCAGCTCAGGTCATAATCTCACCGTATATGAGATTGAACCCAACGCCAGGCTCTGCACTGGGCAGGGAGCCTGCTTAAGATTCTCTCCTTCTCTCTCTCTGCCCTTTCCCTGATCAATCTCCTGTGCTCTCTCTGTCTCTCTGTCTTTCTCTCTCTGTGTCTCAAAAAGAAATAAGGGCGTCTGGGTGGCTCAGTTGGTTAAGTGTCTAACTTTGTCCAGGTCATGGTCTCACTGTGAGTTTGAGCCTTGTGTTGGGCTCTGTGCTGACAGCTCAGAGCCTGGAGCCCACTGCAGATTCTCTCTCTCTCTCTCTCTGCCCCTCCTTTGTTCATGCTCTCTCTCTCTCTCTCTCTCTCTCTCAAAAGTAAATAAACATTAAAAAAAATTAAACAACAACAACAAACCAACCCAGAAAGAAACCCAAAGTAACTGCCTTCTATTCCTATCTTATTGGCTCCTCTCAGGTTTTAGTACTCATAAGCTCATACATACTCTTATGGAATGTTTGATTATAAAGTAAATACACAGAAGGTTACCTTCATCAAAGTCTGATCTGCCTGAAAGACTCTGATTTGTTGCTAGTTTTTTCATATTGTTTGTTTTAAACATGGTGCCATTGGATGGACTCGGTGATTTTCAAATGATATTCTTAGTGGATTCTTTTAAAAATGGGGCACCTGGGTGGCTCAGTCACTTAAGCGTCCACCTTCAGCTCAAGTCATGATCTCATGGTTCGTGAGTTCGAGCCGCACATTGGGCTCTGTGCTGACAGCTCAAAGCCTGGAGCATGCTTCAGATTCTGTGTCTCCCTCTCTGTCTCTGCCTCTCCCCCACTCACGCTCTGTCTCTCAAAACTGAATAAACATTTAAAAAAATGAAACCTATGTGGAAAATGAGTATACCTACAATAAATACAAACAAACTTGCTTTTAGTAGAAACATGGGGATGAATTTCCTAGAACTCAGTGTAGCCATCTGTAATGGTTAATTTTATCTGTCAACTTGACTGGCCACAGAATGCCCAAATGAAACATTATTTCTGAGTGTATATGAGTATGTTTCTGGGTGAGATTAGTATTTGAATCTGTGGACTCAGTAAAGTAGACTACTCTGCCTAATGTGGGTAGGCATCATCCAATCTACTGAAGATTTGAATAGAACAAAAAGGCAGAGGTAATGAATTTGCCTTGTTTCCTGCCTCATTGCTTGACTTGGGGCATCTCATCTTTACCTGTCTCTGGACTGGAACTTACACAATTGTCTCCCCTAGTACTCAGGCTTTTGGACTTGAACTGAACTATACCACTGGCTTTCCTTGGTCTCCAGCTGGAAATGGCAGATACTAGAACTTCTCAGCCTCCATAATTGGATGAGCTAATTCCTCATTCTCTCACTCTCTCTCTCTCTCTCTTACACACACACACACACACACACACGCATACACACACACATTCATATATAAGTATATACACATTCCATATATATCTGTGTGTACACACACATTCATACATAAATACATATGTACATTCATACACACACATACACAAATAGTTCTGTTTCTCTGGACAACCCAGGCAAATACACCCAGACTTCCCTTGCCTCTACTGTGTGGCAATGTGGCAGACACTGATGTAACCTAGAACTCTTCTGAATATTGTGTGGAAGTATCAGTGTAGCCCCTTGTTACACAAGCAAGTAATTCAACTTCTGGACATTCGAAGTTCTGTTTTGATAAATCATAAAGCTAGGGTTCATGGGTCCAGGATTTTTTGTGAAGGGCAAATAGAGTTTGGCCATGGTTTGGCCACTACTGATAGTTGCTACTCTCTTTATCAATATGTTAGAGGCCATATAACTTCTGTTGCTCCCTGTTTGGTCTATGTTATTTTACAGGAAACAGTTTTAAGCTAAAAGACATGAACTCATTATAGGATTTTAGTTTCCTTAAATTCAGCTTAGTATCACCTTGAGTTTCACGGTTCCCAGAAATGGTCTCCTGACATAATCAGATTATCAATGCTGAGAAGTACAAAACCATAGCATCATCGACTCCAAAAAATAATTGTTCCAGAACTGTAACAGCTCAAGGGAAGAATGACTTAAGATAATTGTTGCAAATGTGAAAAATAATTATTTTTTGCAAACTTCATTGATTTATATGTAAAAACTCTGTATGACTCTAATGACCAAGGTCACATTTTGCCTTGAGTTCATCAAAAAACTATACTTCTAGAAATTAGATGTTTCAAGGTTTATCATTGGGATTTGAAAACAGTCACAATAGCCAATTACTAACTGGCATTTTGAAAATGGTTCAGTCTCCAATCATCTTCAAATTTTAATTTTCTCATGTGCACGTATAACAGAGGTGGTTCAGGAAGAGTGGGAGCCCAGTGGAAGAAATGTGGAGTACGAATGTAAAAATTTTGAGAAAGAATAACTTCAAACTATATATGATACCCGGAGAAACCAATGTGTACCTTCTCCACCCATTCCCTTGAAAATCATTACATGATTACAGTAAAAGATGTACTTGGTGGGAGTATATTATGTGAATCTTATGGAAGGGAATAGGCCATGTAGACAGAAGTCTAACCTTGAGGTTAAATTGAAATTCAGCCAGCTAAAGACTGACTGTATTACAGAGAGTTTGACAATTTTTTTTTTTACTTTACTGACATCAGTGTAATTAATTTCATGTGTATCATTAAAATTTTTTTCCAAATGTGTAGGGATTTCAATAGGGTTCCAACATAAGTCTGGTGGCATATTATTTTTAATGATAATGATGATAATACTAAATAGCCAATATTTAACCAAACTATGCATTGTGCTAAGAATGCTATTTTAAATATGAAAAGACAATAAATGTGTTTGCACAGAAATTTTTGATAGGTTGACTAATTAATGTTCAGAGACATATTTTCCATGCCTGATTATACAATTCCATCATAAACACAAACTATCACATACAGAAAGCATATTTAGAAATATGGCTCCACATCAACTCAGAGGTTATCTGCGTATCTAATACTATGTTTGAAATTTTTTTCATTAGAAAATACTAGCTAATAATGCAAAGGTATTAACTATAAGACATGATGTAGTATAATAAAATATAACTTAACAAATTATGTTGATACAACATAAATTCTCATAGTAGATGCATTAACACTTCACTCACTGGAATGAAATTCATTAAGCACTTAAACCATTTTGTATCTGTTACAGAAAGAGAAAGTTAGCAAAATAAGGTGCTAACTATTCAAAACAGATGTCACAAGTAAATATGCAAAGCTCATATACTAGGCTAGTGTCCTTGGTCTTACTAAGAATAATTTCTTCTTATTTTAGATAAAATTTTTACAAATGTGTTTGCGTTTTATAGCATATATTTTTCTTTATGAGAGATGGATTAAAAACAACTCTGCTCTGAATTCTTCCCTAGTCCACTGACCCCTTCAATCCTGCCTTGGGCCATACCATGGTGACAAAACCAGGGAAAAACCAAAACACATTGTCCATAGAATAAAATCTTATTGGTCACAATTAGTACAGAGAATTGTAATTACTTTTTTATATCTCTATTTCTTTTTTGCCTGCTAGTTCTTTAAAGGCTGAGATCATGTTTTATTTATCTTTGAATCCCTAGCACTTAGTACAGTCACTAATACATGGTATATCCTCAATTAATATTTGCTTAAATAAGTTTGACTTGAAATAGCATTTCATAAAAAGGGAGCACTGAAAGGAAGGTGATAAGAGCAATTATAAAATTGAGAGCAAAGTGTCTGATAGGAAAGACAAGCAATATGGAAGTCAAATAATAGAACTCAAAGGTCATTGAATGTAGAAGAAAACATGTATATCTCAGTAATACCTAATGATATTATAGTAAAAAGGCACATTAAAAGAATACATTTTCATAATAATCATTCAAGATTAAAATAGTCTGTAAAGATAAGGAAGGGTATAATATTTGAAGGAAAAGCTTTAGGTATATTAAAAATTATACAGATTACCCAATAGTGACAGAAAACCAAAATCTAAATAGGAAGCTATTGGCCATAGTTAACACATAACAATCATTATGTCCCTGATTCATATAAAGAGAAAAATGCTAATTTTTACACACCCACAGATTAAGAAAACCTCTTAAAGATAATAAAGGTGAAAGGCTTGATACACAGATCATCCTGAAAAACAAAAGTGCTACAGTATACTACTGTTTTAAAATTCCTCAGTGAGAATTTTTTGGAGTCCATTTCAAGGCACTGTGTTGGTCTTACACTGTATTATGTTAAATCTCATTTCACTTGATGAACTTAAACAAAAGAAACAATGGTTATGTGGCTTAATAAATTCAGTCGCTTGATCTCATCTTTATCAGAGAATAAAAACTGTTATGATATTTATATGAAAATGTTACTTTGTAAATTTTATGGCTAAGATAGTAATCAGTACACTCACACAAACCCTGGTAAAAGCACACATTTTTGGGAAATAGAAGTAACATTGATTTATTTTCATAGCACTTTTGTGACAAGACAGGATGGTTTATCCTTGGACTTGTGACTTTGAAAGCCACGGCTCTCTATGAAACCCATCTCAGTAGATTTCTCTTTTGATCATTTAAGCCCATAGAAGGTACTTCATGTTAGAATTATACTTCTTCAAAGGCAGTGGAGATAAGCCTTCTCTATTGGTGGTGCCTCTTAGTTATCACTAAGGCCATAAAGAACATAAATTTAAAAAAAAAAAAAAGGAAAATCTAAGTTGCCATGGGAATCTACATGTACTTGGTCAAATGGCTCTACTATTTAGTAGTTTAGCCTGTATTTCCCCTTCAAAATCAGTTTAAACATACTACTCTTTCAAGAAACTCCCTTTGCTTACCAGTCTGATTTAGATTCTCTTCCTTGTTTTCTTTAAAAACCCACGTACACCTCTGAGTTAACCTTTCCTATGGTATACTGAATTGTTTTATTTATTTATATTTCAGTCAGTTCAAACAAACCAGTTGGAGGTAAGGGTCATCTTATTTGTCTTTGCATCTCTGTACCCTAGGAAAAAAAGCCATCACAGAATAGGCTTTCAATAGATGTGGAAAGTTTTTATTTCATTATAAATAAAATTATAGCATCTGATATCAACCTGAAATTTGACAATCACTTGAAGAAGTGTCCTTGTATTAAAAAACAATCTCATAATGATTTTCTTTCCTTTTTTACATTAATGCTATGGGTCCATTCTGAACGATAGCTATGCTTTTTAGGAAGAATCTGGAAACTGCTGTTAGGATGCCATCTTAATAATGTGGGAAACTACTTGGTCTTATTCTTTTCATCACCTTATTTATGTGAGACCGAGGGAGTCCTCTGATGAGGATACAAGTGACTGAAAGCTTTGGTCTACAGTAAGACAGGAAAACCATATCAACATCATAGTGCACTTAAAGTGCCTTACTAGCAACCTCACTTGAATGTTGTTCTTCAAACTTCCATTCTTGCTGCCACCATGTAATTAATTCAACAAACAGCAATGATAGAGTGCCCTGCATATGCAAAGCACTGTTTTAGGTCCTTAAAATATTTGTTGTACTTCTCAGTTGGCCAAACTGCACATAACAACACCCAAGACAGGTCTTCCTTTGAAATTCTTCAGCTGCTCAAATACCACTCTGAAAACTATTACTTCGATTCTAATATATATGATGCTATATATATTTATATATGTATGTGTATATATATACATATATATAATGTTTATTTATTTTGTGTGTGTGTGAGAGAGAGAGAGAGAGCAACCTTGAGCAGGGGAAGGGCAGAGAGAGAGGGAGACAGAGAATCCCAAGCAGTCTGTGCGCTGCCAGTGTGGAGCCTGATGTGGGGCTTGAACCCATGGACTGTGAAATCATGCCCTGCACTGAAACCAAGAGTCTGACGCTTATCCACCTGAGCCATCCAGCACCCTGCTGCATAATATTTTTATTATTTATTCATCAGTTATCAGCATATGTTGCACAACATATTGATTGATTATTTACTTGCCAGTTTCTCCTTCCATATTGTAAGCACCTCTATGAAAAGAATTACACATTAATTCATGCATTCCTAAGTCAAAATTCATTAAAAGTCATATAGAAGATGCTTCAATTTGTTGAGATAAGAAAATTGAATTTGGCAGCATAAAACTCACCTGGACTGCCAGTTATGCTAGAACAATGCTGACAATGAAGACATAGCTGATAAAAAAAAAAAAATGACAATATGAAAAAGAAGTGTATTATTTTAACAGACATTTACAGACCACTTGTCACATTCAAGGCATTTAGGGAAGTAAAACATAAGCCAGTTATAGTGCCTGCCCTGCAGGGGCTCATGGTCAATTGAGGACATGCACACAAGTACTATAAGATCTCCTCTGATGAGTATAGTAGGGATGAGTCAGTGCAGAATGAAGTGACTTCAAAGAAGAAGCAATATCAGAACTGAATCTTGAAAAAAAAAGAACTGAATCTTCAAGACTGAGTAAAATTTCATATGGGTGAGGAATAGAGATATTTCAGGAAGTGGCAAAAAATATGGTGACATGTAAATTCAGGGATTTCTTCAGGAATACTGAATGTACTCCAAAAATGGAGGCAGGGGTGGAATAGACGTGGCCATGGTGATAAATGAAGTTGGAAATTTAAGAGGGAGAATCTCTAAGATGATACAAAAAGATGTGGTACATTCAAACAACTTAGTAAGTGTGAAACTCAGAACACTTAGTTATCAAAACAGGCTTTATTTTTTTTTAAGTTTATTTATTTTGAGAGAGAGCGCAAAAGAGAGAGAGAGTCGGGGATGGGGGGGGAGAGAGAGAGAGAGAGAGAGAGAGAGAGAGAGAATCCCAAGCAGGCTCCACTCTTTTAGCACAGAGCATGATGTAGGGTCAGACTCATGAACCATGAGATCATGACCTGAGCCAAAACTGAGAGTTGGACGCTTAACCCTCTGAGCCACCAAGGAGCCCCTCAAAACAGGCTTTAAAAGATACTTGACTGGCACTTGACTTAGGTGCCAAGTATAACAACAAATAACCTGTTTTGAGAAGGCAGAGCACACTGGGAGTGAAGCAGTTCTTACTGCTGTCCGTGGACTAGTTTTGTGACAAGAATGGAGGACACGAAGCCCCACCTTAAAGTGGGCTTAAAGATGTCACATCAATATGCAGGAAGAATGACTGAAGAAAGGACATAGTGAAGTGCAGTTTGGAGAAACTTTTATCTTGGGAATGTAGGCAGCTGACAAGCCCTGATGTTGAGGATGGAGGGACTGAGCTGGAATCAAACCCTATAACTGCGCATCAGGGAAATATGTCAGGTCAGTCTGTTCTGAGAACAAAGCTATTTATCTTGTTTTTAATCCAGACCAATTATACCAGAAGCGATGCCACTTGTAATAATAATCTTTTAGGAGTAAACAAGATGTTCAGAAAGGAGAGTATGAATTAGAAATTTTGGAGAACAGCATGAGGCAGATAAACCAGAATAGTACTGTGATGGCTTGACGATCTGAGGCATTACATAAATTCCAAAAGAATAAAGCCAAGAGTATATGTACTGGTTTGTACCTAAGTCTCCACCAGACTGATTGATGATTTTGCTTTCTGGCTTAAGTGATGAGACAACAATGAAACATCTATGAAAGAGCACAGAACACTGACAGTAGTACGACAGGAAAAGGAGTTCCCAAGTAAAGGATGAATTGCTAGCATGAACATAGAAACTAGATGATATGAGATGATGATCCCCCTTCTTAAGTGTTTAATTAGAATCCATCTCTTTAAAACACAATCTTAGAACGTTTTCTGCAAATAGATTTCACAGTGCTCTAAGAATCCTCACACGTAATCTCACAGAGGAGGTTATAATAACTCCACTTATTAATCATTTATATATACTTGATTTTATTTCATCTTATCTTCCATTATACGTTTTGTTTTATGTACTTTACACTTCTCCTTTTTGGAATCCTCACAAGTCTATCCTACGTGTTGGGTTCTGTTATCTCCATGAAACAGATAAGGAAATGGGGCCTCAGAAGAGCTGAGTTAATGCCAGAGATTGTATAGCTAATCAGCTGTAGAGCAAGGGCAAATCTAACCCAAATTGGGTGAACTCCAAAACCTCAAAGGTCTCATTTTCCAGAACTGATTTCCCAATTTTCACATCCCCACCTACCCTGACATGTTCCTCCTATAGGTTTCCCATCTCATTAAATGGCAACTCTACCCTCCCAGTTTTTCATACCAACAGCCTTGGAGTCATGCTTGACTCTTCTCTTTCTTTCAAACCCCGTAACCTTTTAGCAAATTCTCTTATTTATTCAGAATTGGACCACTTGACATACCCTTCGCCACTACCATTAGGGCCGAGTCACCATTATATATGGCAGAGGCCTCCTAATTGGCCTTCCTGCTTCCACTTTGTCCACCTCAGCTTGCACACAACAAAGCATTCACTGTGATGTTTTCAAGCCTGTATTCAGGTAGTACCATTTTTCTGCTCAGAACTTTTAATGTTTTTCCACCTCAATTAAATTAAAAGCAAAGTCCTGACAAAGTCCTTATAAAGTGTTATGTGATATGGCCCTGGGCCACCTCTTTGACTTCAACTCCTACCACCTTTCCTCTTAGTCATTTTGCTCTGCTTCTTCCCTTTACCTTGAGCACACTGTCAATCACACCCCAACTCAGGGACTTTGCATGGCTAGTCCCTCCACCTGGAATGCTTTCCCCCAGATATCTGAATTCCTTGCTCCTTCACTGCCTTCATTTTTCTGTTCTCATGTCACTTAAAGAGTCTATCCTTGACCATTATGCACAAATTAGTAATCACTGACCCACAACCCATGCCGTTCGTTTTTCTCCTTGCCTCGCATTTTTGTCCTCTATAGCACTAGAATGCAGGTTCCATAAATGCAGGATATTTTTGAGCAGAAATAATTTTGAAACCATGTTTTGTATGAACAAGACCACCCTAAATAGCACAGACCAAAGCATAGATTCTAATACTTTCTCAGTGAGACACTGTATATAACTACTTTCTGTATGAGAGATTTTTCAAGTGAGTCCAGTAATACATTAGAGTTTTAGATTGCCTTCTTGAAATATAGGAATCAGGAAAAATGAAGAATGGAATTTTGTAGCCCTGGATTAAATGATAAGAATGATGATACATATAGACCTCCCATCAATTGAGGTCTATATAAATGCTTCTTCCATCATGAGGCCTTCCCTTATAAAGTCCTCTATCACCTTCATATTCCAGTAGCACTTTGTATCTTATGGCTCTTACCCCAGGGCCATATAACAGTTATATACATGTATGTATGTGTGTATATATATATATATATGTGTGTGTGTGTGTGTGTGCTTCTGACTCTGTCAAAATATATTACTCTTTGAGCCCTTTACACAGAGAGGTTGCCAGCAGAAACAGACATAAGTGTTGCTCTCACAAATTGTCCAAGTGTGACCCAGCTCAGGAGAGCAGAGTTCTTACTTGGGCTGTAGCATGGCTTGAGCTTAATGAGGACTATGGGAAAATGGGCTCTGCTCTGGCCCCCAAGTGTTTGCACCCTTGGTACAAATGTGTGTTTTTATGATGCATCTTGAGTAGACAAAATGCTGCTCTCAAATGGTTTTGGCGGACATGAGCAGATGGAAAATCTTGAGAGGATTCTTCATGAGCACCCAAAATAACCCACATATAATAAATATGTAAAACACTGAAGGTAGGCTGGAGGTCCTATGTTCTATTGGGCATGAGCTAGTATATCTGAAGCTCTTATAGATGATGTGGCCCTGTTTGCACTCCCCAAGTGTGAGGAGTTGGAGAAATTTCAATTAAAATAGCATAAGAAAACCACCTGATGGTAAAACTAAGAATTAGAGTTAACTCCAAACCAAATGTCTGTTGCAAAGTTTGCTTGGTATTTGTTCCATTTATCTGTGGTTGTCTGTGGCAACGTGCTGAAGCACAATTAGTTCTCTTACTATCTGTTTAGGTGCAGTGAGAAACATGCATGTAGGGGACCTGCCTTCTATTAATGGAGATTGCTTCTTTATTTAGGAATTAAACACACTATGTGTTCTCGGTTAGTTAAATGAAAGCGTTCATGTTTTGTGGGCAGTTTAGCTAGACTCTAATTGTTTTGTTTTCCAAAGAGAAAGCACTCTTTTTCCTTCATGAGGGATATGTTCGATCTGATACCACTGGACATAGAAATTATAGAGACACAGCCATTTTTTTTTAAGTAAGCAGCGTTTAAAAAATATCAGTTATTTTGATGGTCTAATATCAACTTTCATGCTACTGAAGACATTGCTGTCAATGTAAAAAATGAAAAGATTTTCCATTCCTCTCTTTTCAAGACAGCTTGAAAATACTTTGCTACTTTTTCCTAGTAAGCTTTCTAGCCTTGCTGAGCCTGAGCAAGATTTTCAAGCTCTGCTTCTCTCAATGCTTATTTATTTGTTTTGAAGAAATGTTCTTAGGAACTTTCTTTAGAAACAGATTAAGATAGAGCTTACAGAACTGCAAAAAGAACATCCCTGAAAAGTCCAAGAGATTTAAAAATTTCATTATTCAACAAATATTTGTGAAAAATCTCTTATGAGGCCATCACTGTTCTAGGTTCGGGATATGCAGCCATGAATAAAACAAGCAATAATCACATATTTTGCAATATTCCCACATATTGTGGGAAGGATACAGATAAACAAATATACACATAATATTTATGCTATGTCAGATGGTGGCAGTGCTATGAAGAAGAAGAAAACAGGGATGGCTAATGGGGAGTGTGAGGGTCGGGGGGGCAGGTTTGCAACTTTAATGGGTTGCTCAGTGATAGCCTCAATGAGAAGACAGTTTTGCAAAGACCTGAAAGAGATGAGGAAACATGTCATTGAGATATCTGGACAAAGAGAGAGCTCTTTTATCAGAGGAAAAATAAGTGCAGGGGTCTGGAGGCAGGAACCTGCCTGGAGTGTTCCATAAACAGCAAGGAAGCAGGGGGGCTGGAGGAGAATGAGGAAGGGGACAGTGGAAGAAGCTGAGACCAGAAGCCACAGAGGTGACATGAGGAACTCAGCTGCTATAGACCATTAGGATAACTTTTTTTTTTTTTTAATTCTGAGAGCGGAAAGTCATTGGAGAACTTTGAACAGAGCTGAGTCATGATTAAACTTAAGTTTTATAAAGATCACTCATGCTGTTTTGTTGATGATAGGCCATGAGGGAACAAGAGTGGAAGCAGTGTTGGTACCATTTGTGGCTGACTGTACAGTTAATTCTCATTACTCATGGCAGTGATCGTCTGTAAAGTTGCTGCATACACTGAATTACTGAATACTGAATCATTGCTCCTAGGGGAAATATGGGGTTAGGTGCCTGTGAGTCTTTGGTAATAGTATTTTCATAAACATCAATACATACCCTTACTTTATGCCTGTTTCTGTTTAATGATATTGTATTTAATATATATTTTTGATTCGCGAACCTAACTCACAGCCAACAGCACTGTAACTTTAGCCTGAATGAAGCATGTTTTAACACACACATTTTTTCCTTATGACACACCACAGCCTTCCTGCATTTAGGAATACTAGACAGTACTTCAGCACTATTCAGGGTCACTTTAAAAAGCAAAATTATCACCCCTCCCCCCAAAAAAAGGACACAAAAATGCAAAATACATGACAGTTAGTAGACTTATATGTGAGCTAGAAAAGAGGTCAGCTAGTCCCCTTGTTTGACCTTATCAGGGAGCCTGAATGTCAGGAAGATCTGCATGTGTCTGCAAATGACTGGAAATACTGCAGGTATTGATTTTAGGCTCACAAATAAATTTCAGTGAGTAAGTGAGTTCTCAAATACATAATTGTAAATACTGAGTTTCTATTACAATATTTTGTTGAAGGGTAATTCTCCATTTTGTTTCTACATGCCTTGTAACAGCTTTTGTCTTAGACTCTCTTCAAGGATGTTTGCCTAGCAAACAGCCTTAGGGGATAGAGACAGATTTTTTTTTTCTTTGTCTGGATAATAGAGGTAATGTCTCCCTCTTGTGCAAAGTTTGGGCAGGTTTTCTAGTAGACCCAACATTAGACTGGGGTTTCCTAATCCCACTCTGTAAGCGGGAACCATCTGGGCTTGGCTCTGAATTATTTCCACTGGACTTGGGAGCAAGGTGATCTTGAAAGCATGAAGCCCATGCTGTTCATTCTGCCATGAGTAATAAAGTCCTTCATTTCTGGTCCAGGAATCTCATGTCTTCTGCCAGCATCTATGAATGGTGGCAGGCTAGTTTGGTACCTATAAGTAGTATAAAATCTCAGACCCTTCATAGTTCTTGACATAGTCTTAATTTAAAAATTTGACTCTTACATCTTTTAAAACTGTTGCTTACAAATTGGGGGGGCGGACAGGTGTGTGTCTCATTTAATGAAAGTGCTTCTCACATTTCTTGATAGGAGTTTCAACCAAAATAATAAAATAATTTCTAATTTCTAATTTCTAATACACAAATATCCACTTGAATTAAATAGTCTCCCTTTTACTTTTTTTCCTTGCTATGAAATTATAGAAAGTGTTCTTTTTTTCTTCAAGCACTGTCTTGTAATATAAAACTCCTTTAAGTGACTACATGTGTCTACTGGTAAGTCAAAATAACACCATTTAAATGTGGTTTCACTTGAAAAAAACCGTATAATTTGAGAAATAACCATAATTTTACATATATAGAAGCTATTTTGACTGGAATAGCAATCTGACTGACATTAAAACACTGAGTAAATGTAGCTGGAAATACAGGATTCCCCTGCTTCTCACAAGAGAATACCCTTTGTTAGAAATAATTCATGTGGATAATGTTCTAAAATTCAATTCTAATTATTCCAGAGTCCTTTTTTTTTTTTGTTAGACCTCCAACTATGGATCAGAAAAAAAGAATCACTGATAGTGCTTTATTTTTGACACTATTATCATAACAATGCAGATACTGTAAATCTAAAATAATGAGTCATATATTAAAGCTATTTTTTTTAGTAAATCAGAGATTCTATTATGCAAAGAGACTATTAAAACTATAATGCAAAATCATATAGTACAAAGTGGTCAAATCTCATATCTTGACAAAGTTTTCAATTTGAGAACTAGCTCTTACATCCTCAGTACTGAGTCTTTTTAACAGTAAAGTCAATTTAAAATTTAAAAGAGAATGAGAATGGAATGGAAATTCTCACTGATGACTCAGCTGTGTTTAGGTCTGCAATCTGCCTACTTTATATCTCTTCTTCCTGATGTCTTACTCTCGCCTGCCAATCATCTAGTGCAGAGGAATTTATGGCAAAATGCAAGCTCTAAAAAGTTGAAAAAATGGAATGCAAGCTGGCATTCATCACCACTTCCTAAGGTATGACATCTATCCAATAAAAGTTTTTTCTTTTAACATCAAAACTTTCTATTTGACAAAGTGAATTTCAGTATGTATTTTTTTTTTAAATATGACATGATGACCATATCTCCAAAACACCTAAAAAAGATGACTAGTGATTTGTGGATGAATATGCAGTCTGCTGTTTTCAGCTTATACCTGCCCACTTTATTTCCCTTATACCCAGTGAGGGAGGTGCGATGACAGTTTTGGAATCAAGCAGTATTCATCTTGCTTGTCCTCCCGCTTTTTTGTTTCTTTTTAATTAGTTTTGGAAATCCCTCATGGAAGTTTTATAAGACCTCTTGGACTTTAAGCTGCGATGTGGCTCTTTTCCTCCATTTCTTCAGTTCTTGGCACCTTTTGCCCAATCCAAGAACCTTCAGAACCATGGAAGTCTAACGAATGTTGCTATTGCTGCTGGTGTCTAAGTTGTGTTAGAATGTCTTCCTGCTGCTCGCGTTACCACTGAAGGCAGGCAGGCTCTGCCTTATGCCCATTATGGTCCCTGTTTCAATGCACACTCCACTGCCTGGGGTGTCCATAGAAGTGTGAGGGTACTTTATCCTTTGTGCCATTCTCTGTTAACTGGTTACAAAGCTTTGTTACCAAGTGCTCTCCAGTTCTTACACAAATTTTGGATAAAAACAGTTATTTCAGTTGCTTTGTTCAGTGTTTGTATTAAAACAACTCACTAGAGATGGAGCATGATCAAATACTAAAATTGCTCTTGTCCCGGATGATGAGGATGTTGCTATTCAGGTGAGCAGCCTCATTACTTATGACTAATTCTTCCCCTGGAAGTAATCAGAATCTGAAGGCACTATAATCTTGGTGGCCCATTTCCTCAGCCCTCCAGACGTGATAGAGTCTTGAAGTTAAAAGCATGAATTCTGGAGCCAGACTTTCAAGGCCTGAACACCAGATCCATCACTTGCCACTCATATGATCTTGGGCAAGTTATTTAACCTCTTTGTAACCTCCATTTTTCATCTGCAAACAGGATAGTTGTGAAGATTAAATGATAATACATGTAAAGCTCTTAGAAGAGTGCCTGGTTATAGTATGCCCTATATAGGCTTTTGCTACTAAAATTATTAGAGTGGTATTATTTCAATACTCAATAATAATACCACTCTAAAATTTCCTGAAGTTTCTGTAATTTTATACCAACTTCTATTGACCATGCTCCAGATATATCTATTTAATTTTTACCTCCCTTCTCCACTCTGAAAACTTTGATTCACCACAGTGTACCATCATCGTATTTCAATTAGCTACCAGCTGAAGGTGTTGGAATCACTTCCATGGGTTCAAGTTCAAAATGATAAGGTTCATCTCATGCTCTAAGAGTAATCAAAAAATCACATATAAATATTACCCGAAGATACAAGTGGTAAACATAAAGCCTTGCTTTCTGCTCCTGAAAATCCCTATCCCTATTAGTAGAAGGTAAGAGTAATAATCTTTTTGTACAGGATCCCAATGGAAGTAGGAATGAATGGCCCATTTCAGCTCAATACTCATTCTGAAAACGATCCAGGTCACTGACTCGGTACAAATGAAGTTCCTCTCTGCTTCAATTCAATTACTAATGAACATCCTGATTGCCCTCAAAAGTAAATTGGCAGCTGTATTAGCTTTTACAAGAAATTTGTACCTTAGGCAATCCAACTATAGATTTCTGCCTTCAGTGTAGCTTCCAGATAGTCACATAAGGAGAGACTTGAGTGGAATATTTTGCTTTCTTTTTTTTTTTTTTTAATTTTTTTTTCCAATGTTTATTTATTTTTGGGACAGAGAGAGACAGAGCATGAACGGGGGAGGGGCAGAGAGAGAGGGAGACACAGAATCGGAAACAGGCCCCAGGCTCTGAGCCATCAGCCCAGAGCCCGACGCGGGGCTCGAACTCACGGACCGCGAGATCGTGACCTGGCTGAAGTCGGATGCTTAACTGACTGCGCCACCCGGGCGCCCCGGAATATTTTGCTTTCTGAATATGAGTGCTGGATAATATTTTTTGTTTGTTTGTTTGGTCCAAGTCTTCATTATTTTGCTAAATGTAACACCAAAGTAAATCTTACAACTACATAGCAGCATGCAAGAGTCCATTCTATTCCATTAATACTGTTGAAAGTTTACCAGATGCACAGTACTTTGCAAGTGCAGTTATCTCAAGAAGACATCCAACATATTACAACTCTGAGGGGTGATTGGTTATACCAAATGTATGAAGTCAACAAATACTGAACTGAAGAACTTGGTAATATTTGACTTCAGAAAGATGATGATGGTCTTTACGAACCCTGGCTGATATAGTCATGCTCTTGTTACAATATTGTCAAAAACAGTACAGTTAAATGTTAGCTGAACCTTGTAAGAAGACTTACTCTCTGTCAGGACCGAAAAGCTTCAGTACATATAAACTAGAGCTAATGAAATATCAGAATATAGTGAAAAGCCATAGAAAATTAAACCTGGAATGGTTAGGACTTATGGTATTTGTATCTAAAATAATAATACTTAGAGGAAAATAGCAGAAATTCAGATATTTATTCAGTCATTCAAAGAGTATTAAATGCCAGGCATATGTGAAGAATATAATAGTGAATAGAGCAAACAATAAACAGACATCTCTATACTTCTAGGCCTACATTCTAATGGGGATGAAGGGATAAAAATATGAATAAAATACTACCTGAAGGCAGGACTAGCTAAAGAAGAATTTATCCTTAAAGACATATTATTATGTATAGGCAGGTAGAATTACTCAGATACCAGACTTCTATACATACCACAAGCCCAAAGCATACCAAGGATAATACATTGATAACTGTTTTTCCCCTGGGCAGTAGAACATCTATGAGAACAATCACACATTCAAACCTACTTGAACAATGAACTTGACCATATAAGCCTTTCTGAAACAGTAGATAGTGTAAAAGGATCCAAGAAATACTGACCTTCTTATGGGATATTTTATTGAAATGATAGTTAGAATTGGTTGTCTTCTTGTCACAGTGGTCCTTTTCGGTATGGTAATTATGAATCAAATATGGGGATGGAAATGTGTGATTGAGAATGTGGAATGACTGAGAGCTGTGTGTGTGTGTGTGTGTGTGTGTGTATGAAGGAGGGTATATGAGTTTGTGTAAAGTATGATGTGTATATGCAGATGAGGAACTTAATTCTGTAATGAGAAAATCTACTAAAAGTATCAATTCTCTGTTTTGGGGATTTATCTTAAGATTTCCACTGTGTTTACATATACTTTACTTGATGAGGGTACTTGTATATTGGTGAACAGATTAAATTTATTTTATTTAGTAACTTAGACATAATCATCTATAGTAGTTCTAAGCTGACACAGTGATTTTTCAAAAATACTAGCTGGGTTAATTAATACAAATAATTACTTAATACATATTAGGGGTTTTTTTTGTTCCCTAATTCTAACACTTTATGGCACTTGTTAATTTTAATGTCTTCATAGACGGGGGATATAATTAAGGTTGAAAATATTTACTTCTTTAATGGAAAATAAATTTAAATTGTTCTCACATAGCTAGAATATATTTATCCCTTCTAACACATTAATTAGGAAGAAAAACACTTCACTAGAATGACTACTGACTCTAGTAAACAATTCTTTTTTTTCCCCTCAAAGAGCATTAATTGACACCTAGAAACAATTATTTTTGTTATTCTAAAATAAAGTTGATATTTTAGTAAAATTCTTAATGTTTTACATTTGCTTGGATGTAGTGATGATATGTAGTTAAAATATTTTTGTGATCTATTCTGCATACCTTCTGAGTCATAATGATTTTGTAATTTAAAAAATCTCAAGAATTATTTTAATATTCCACAGGGTATTCTTTTAATAAAAAACTTGCCTATGAATATAAAAATTATGCTAATAAACATATTTCTCACATTTTTTTTACATTTTTCTGAACTCTATCTATGTATATTGGTAGAGTAATGCACTGTAATGACTTTTTTTGCCTGAATCTAGAGTTATGATAATAATCAGATGGTTCACAAAGAATCAATAAACACCAAAAAAAACTATTAATACTTGTGAAGAGTTGATAATAATGAGTAGGTGAGATGATGAGAGACTCAGAATAATTTAATCTGCCTAAAGTTTTCTAAATGTGATTTTTGACATTTTATCAAGCAAAATTAAAGTAACAATCCTTCACTTCAGAGCTTTCAGTAACATTTTCATTGAAGATAATTTCTTTAAAAGGAATTACATCTTATTTCTGGAAATAGAGTAAGCAAGTATATGACCTAAATCTTTTGGCTTTTGGAGAAGGGGCTCTATAATTTCTTCTAATTTTGGGCTTCCAAACTGTGTGTCTGTTGGATGGAGGTTTTCTACATCTTCCCTAATTTCTTGGATGTTACTTTAGAAAAATACGTTGAGGAATATATTGGCTGAGAAAAATTATAAAGTTATATAAACGCCAGAGAAAAGAGCAATACAACTATGCTTTTTCTGTTTTTTCTCATCTGTGACATGAATAAAAATGAATCAGATTTCTGTATTTTATTAATTTTCTTGTAAGAAGGGATGTGACAAACTAAATATTATGGTTTGTTTCATTTTCTTATCTTATTCTTTATGCAAGGCTTCAAATTTAAGTGATTCTAAAGGAGATCCGTCCCTAGAGGCACTAATGTTCTCAGATTCTAAAATCGACTTCTATGGTACTTCCCAAGTGTGCAGTTCTGAAATACGGTTATGGTCAGAAGGTGGAGCAAAGAGCAGGCAAATGGGACATAGGTCTTTTGTTGGGTGATACGCTCAAGAATGATAGAGGGGTAAGGGGTCTGGAGGTCTGGTTATTTTCTTACAGCTTTCATTAAGTTTATTTTTGTTCAAAGCATGTGTTTTTATTATATTCTTTGTTGTTCAGTAGTAGATTTCATGCTAAAATTCAATGACAGCATCCATTAGTAGAGTCTACTTGAATCTCTGAACACTGGAAAGGAAGTATGTAATATCCACTTATTTGCTGACATTGGGGCAGTGGAATTTTCAATTGGCTCCTTTATCTTCTTCAAAAAAATTTTATTACATTTTTCTTCATGGGTTTTTGAATTCTATATGCCTGTTTTGTAATCCTACATTTTGCTGGTCTTTTAAAGCATCCATTTATATGCATTTATTCTATTTTTATTCTCTTGTATCTATTGTTTTATCAGGCAGTTTTAATATTCTGGTACTACATATGCTTTTTCTCCTTACTCAGGCACTGTAGTCTATAATAATAGCAATCAAGGCAGTTCATTCTGACAAATGTGTGTCAGAAAAAGCCTGCTGTGACTTTGAAATATTGAAAGTGACTGATAACATAATGTGTGAAGCAGAATAAATGCATACAAATGGAAGTTTTAGCTGAGCAGTCAAAGAATGAACTAAATACAGTGTCAGAACTCGGCCCTGAAAGCTCTGGGTGTCAGTGGTTACAATGGCAAATTACTAAATGCACTTTGCAAAGTGTTTTATGAATAAAGCAGGGGCTGGACCTTTATCATTTCTCTTTGTGCTTGGGCTTCTGCAGGAAGCACAACCAAGTGATGTTCCCTTAAAAACTTCCTGGTTTGGGAAGTCACGTAGTGTTTAAAAAGAAGATAAAGGCCCTAACGGGCAGTTGGGAAATATGATAAGAAAGAGGATGTGATCCCTAAATGTAGAACATGAAAAATTTGGCTACCGGACAGACAGACATCTGGGCTACAATAAATCTACTTATTAAGAAACACCCTGGACATAAAAGAGTAAATCTTGATTGGCGATTTGCTGAAACCTGTCCTCATATTTGAAAAGCATACTGACATTTGAAATGGAGTGCTTTGAAGAGAAGGATAATAAAAACAAATCTTTCTAATATTTGAACATTGCCTGGATGGCAAATAGAGTTTTTTCATGTGTGAGACACACTGACTTTACCGATTTCTTGCCAACTCCTGCTTGCCAGCATGCACAGGGCTTAACAAAATCAGACTTTGTATACATTCAGCAGGGACTGCACTCTCATCCAAGGGAGGAACTTCATTCGTTTGCACTAAAAGTAGGTTGTTAGAGAAAGAGATCGGCTAAGCACTCCAACTAGTGGGGGAAAAACAATCTCTCTCTCTCTCTCTCTCTCTCTCTCCTTCTTTCCCTCCACTTCCCCTCCTTCCTCCTTCTCGCTTCCTCCCCCACTCCTTTCTCTTAGCTAACTATATTTAGAAGGCAGTTTATTCTTCCTCAGGGATGTCAAGGCTGGAGGTACAAGTGAAGAGAGTCTGTGAGTCCTCTGTTGGCAATTTTCACACATACAAAATAGAACACTTCTGGGCAGTGTTATAAATATAGGTATTAGAGAATATGCCTCAACCCATGTTCTTTTTAGAAGTGTGAATGAATTTAGTGTCTCTGGCCTCAGAGTTCAAGGGAATAAGCCTGAGATACACTGGTGTTGGCAGGTGCCTTAGGAGATGTTGCCAAATATATTAACGAATAAAAACGGACTGTGCCTTCTCTGCCATTATGAATGCGCCTACTTTGAGAAAACTAACCACTGGGGTGGAAATGTGATGGTGTGGGGGAGGCTCAAAGTTTGCTCAGACAACTTTGTTTTCATCTTTTGTTCTGTAGCTTTGTTCGCTTTTTTCCACATTGTTCTCTTGTGTTTCAAGTTTATTTTTTCCCCCTCATTTCCGTTGTATTTTAGACTTCTGTCATCTCTCATCTGGATTACTGCCATACATTTCTGATTGGTCTCTCAGCTGCTAGAGTCTTGCTTCCAGATAATCAATAATCAACACTGCAGGCAGAGTAAACATCATATAATGTAAGCTTTTAATATCTAATCTCCCTTAGAAGCCTCTGATGGTGTCCTTTTAGTCTCAGGAGCAAGTCTGAATGCTGTGACCTGGTAGCCTGGGCCCTGTGAAGCAGGCGGAGGTACTCCGCTACAGCTCTGTGTACCTCCCTGGGGTCATTTTCTGCCACTCCCTGGCTTATGCTCAAAGCCACATAGTGCCTTCTCCTCCTGTTCCTTCCGTTTAGAATGTACTTTACTTGCTGGACTGCATTAATCTGCTAGGGCTGCCGTAACAAAGTACCACAGACTGGGTGGCTTACACAACAGAAATTTATTTTCCTCCAGTTTTGAAGGCTAGAAATCCTAGATCAAGCTATCAGCAGGGCAGGGCTAAGTTCTTCTGAGGCCCCTCTCTTTGGCTTGTAGATGGCTTTTGTCCTCTCCCTGTGTCTTCACATGGTCTTTCCTGTGTGTGTCTGAGTCCTAATTCCTCTTCTTATGAGGACATCAGTCAGATTGAATTGGGCTTGCCCTAATGACCTCATTTAGTCTTAATTACTTCATTAAAGATGCTATTTCCAATTCACATTTGGAGGTACTGGGGGTTAGAACTGCAGCATACGAATTTTAGGGGCACAATTCAGCCCACAACATCAACTAACTTTGCTCTTTATTTTTTTATTTTTTATTTTTTTTCAATATATGAAGTTTATTGTCAAATTGGTTTCCATACAACACCCAGTGCTCATCCCAAAAGGTGCCTTCCTCAATACCCATCACCTCCCCTCCCCTCCCTACCAGCCCCCATCAACCCTCACCAACTTTGCTCTTTAAATTGTCTGTTCAGGGGCGCCTGGGTAGCTCAGCTGGTTAAGTGTCTGACTTTGGCTCAGGTCATGATCTCCAGGTCCATGAGTTCGAGCCCTGCATTGGGCTCTGTGCTGAAAGCTCAGAGCTTGGAGCTGCTTTGGATTCTGTGTCTCCCTCTCTCTCTGCCCCTCCCTGACTCGTGCTCTGTCTGTCTCTCTCAAAAAAAAAAAATTAAAAAGATTTTAAATTGTCTGTTCAGATCAATTCCACTAGGAAGCCTTCTCGATACTTTTCATATGGGTTCTATACTGATTCCTTCTGTTCCCAGAACACATATCACATTGAACAGAAAATAGCCTATTCATTTGTTTGCCTTCCCTCCTAGAGACTAGACAGCTTGGAGACTGGGGTTATATGTAATTCATAGCTCTAAATCCACTGTCTCATAGACTGTCTGGCACATAGTAGGTGGTAAATAAATACATGTTGAATGAAATGAAGTATTGCTAGTTTGTTTTTTCTTTCTCTTTTCAAATCAATTTACACTAACTTGAAACACAGTAAGAACACTATATAGGGTTGATTACATTGGTTTCAGTAGAAATTTCCCTTTTAGGTTGACCATAAAATTTTTATTGCATGTTTAAACCTTTTTTTCATATCGGTCCTGTGGTGTGGATGTATCAAAATAGGCATACAAATGGGAATTTTGAGGTAATGCAAGGCTCCACATTACATGTTCTGCCTAAAAGCAGTTGCATGGATTTCCAAAGGGTAAAACTAAAGAAGAAAGGAAAGCTTATGGATTCAAATATGCTCTTTACCAGGTGTTTCATTCTGTAGCCTATCTGCTGTATATAAGTTCATGCTACACGAAGTAACCAAATCCTTTTGGAACACTTCCTGTGCATTTCAACAGTTCCGAACTGGAAATCCTGTGTTAATCAAAAGAATGAATCCCGTGTGCTACCTGCAAAACTGGCTATGTACATAAGGTCATTTTTGGTGGCGAAGAAAAAGAACATTCTAACCTGTGGGAACACATCAACTAACTGGTTGTTAAGATAGATATTCAATGTTGGCAAAGGATGTGAGAAACTTTAAAAGTGCTATGCAATGGCCCATTATTTAAATCTTTCCTAAAGGGATTTCCCTACCATGTTTTGTGAGATTATGCAGAATCTGTACCTTAGAGGTAGCCAGCTTTCAGAGAAATGATTTTATAGATGGTGGTCACAATGGCTATTTGAGACCCTCAAATGGTCAGCTTCCCATGAGTAAGACCCAGGGCCTGACCATTTTTGTATTTAGTTAAGGTGTCTCTACAAGCCTTTGTTTCAGAATAGAATATTTTTGCAGTGTGTATATAAAAGGTTTAAAGGGACAACTCCTTTTAAAGCTTTTAGTATGTTACTCTTTTTATTTTAATCAATGATAACACAGAAAAGCTTTGCTTGAACATTTGTTCAAAAGCTTCTTTTTGAACAGGCTACTTTCTCATTCATTTTTTAGATTTTTCTACATGCAAAAAGGTCAAAAAAGTTCTTAAAGTAGGACACAGAATTTTGTATAAACCATCCCAAAGGACTTACGTTTTTAATATAAGGAATTTGAAAGAAGAGTCAGCAGCATCAGCTGAGAAACTCGTGTGTTTCAAACTCTACATCAAGCACTGAGGTGCTTAACAAAGGAAGCAAGACTTCCTTCTACAGCAAGTTGCTTACACACTCATGTTTCTTGGTTCCTCCTTCTCTTCTCTATTCCTCCACACTCCACAGTAATTCTGAATAAGGGATATGCAATTCCAAGACTTTTAGAATTCAGGAAAAGAACAACATATTTAGGGGATTTGATTGAGGTTGCTCAATTTTTGTTTCATTAAGGAAGGGCATTAAGAAGTTCTTTGCTAATTTCCTGAATGAAAAGATATTTAATTCTCCACATACAAAACAGCTATAAAGTCAGAATAAAATATAGTTGTTTTTTAAAAAAAATTTTTTTAAAGAGAAGACAGAGGGGTAGAGACAGTGGTAGACACAGAATCCGAAGCAGGCTCCAGGCTCTGAGCTGTCAGCACAGAGCCGGACAGGGGGCTCAAACTCACCAGCTGTGAGATCATGACCTGAGCTGAAGTTAGACCCTTAACTGACTGAGCCATTCAGGCGCCCCCAAAATAAATTTGTTTGAACTGAATTCATTGAGTTAACATCTGACTACATTGTCCTTCTTTCTCTCTTTTCTCACTTGACAGTGGGCTGGTGTACATCTTCTTGGAGCTGGTATCTGTCTGTGGAAAGGTACTGGAAGCTGGCAATAACAATGACTGGACTTTCACCAGTCACTTCACATGGAAAGGTTATTTAAACTGAGGTGGGAAGCTGAGCAGGAGTCAGCCAGAGGAAACATGAATGCCGGAATGAAGCCCTGAGGCAGAAGCAGTCACCCTGAGCAGGACAGTGCCTTGGAATGCAGTTCCTGGGGAAGAGTGGCAAAATGGAGAGACACCAGACAAGAAGAGTCTTGTAGGAGTCTTTTTTATCTCTTCTGTTTTTCTATTTGTCTGCATAATATCTGATTCAAAACTTACATCTACTTCAACTTTGGACGTCTTAGAATCTAGGAGGTGGACTAGGATTTTAGGGTTGTTAGTTTATGGTATAGAACGAAGTACACAAGATTGATAGTAGGGAAATCTGGACTTCTCTGTAATCTAAACGCTGCCAGCATGTAACTACATGATTATAGCTCACTCAGCTCTCTGCTCAGGCACTGTGTTTTTCTAAAGTGACCTGGATAAGACTGGCTATGAAACAAAAGACAGTTACTGTTTAGTTTCAAGAATCTATGACTCTTGGATTTTATTTATTTATTTATTTATTTATTTATTTATTTATAATGTACATCCAAGTTAGTTAGCATATAGTGCAATAATGATTTCAGGAGTAGATTCCAGTGATTCATCCCCTATGTATAACACCCAGTGCTTATCCCTACAAGTGTCTTCCTTAATGCTCCTTACCCTTTTAGCCAATTACCCCACCCACACCCCCTCTAGCAACCTTCAGTTTGTTCTCTGTATTTAAGAGTCTCTTACGTTTTGTTCCCCTCCTTGTTTTCATATTATTTTTGCTTCCCTTTATGATTCTTGGATTTTAAGTTAACAAAGGTCCTATAGACTTTATAATGTAATGTAGGGGAAGCCACTAAGAATATAGCCTTAACATTCACAACTCAGGCAACAATAGATGTTGGAGAGGATGCGGTGAAAGAGGATCTCTTTTGCATTGCTGATGGTAATGCAAACTGGTGCAGCCACTCTGGAAAACTGCATGGAGGTTCCTCAAAAAATTAAAAATATAACTACCCTATGACCCAACAATTGCACTACTAGGTATTTATCCAAGGGTACAGGTATACTGTTTCAAAGGGGCACATGCACCCCGATGTTTATAGCAGCACTATTGACAATAGCCAAAGTATGGAAAGAGTCCAAATGTCCATCAATGGATAAATGGATAAAGAAGATGTGGTATATATATACAATGGAATATTACTCGGCAATCAAAAAGAATGAAATCTTGCTATTTGTAACTACGTGGATGGAACTAGAAGGTATTATGCTAAGTGAAATTAGTCAGTCAGAGAAAGACAAACATCATATGACTTCACTCATATGAGAAATTTAGGATACAAAATAGATGAACATAAGGGAAGGGAAGCAAAAATAATAAAGAAACAGGGAGGAGGAGAAAACATGAGACTCTTAAATATAGAGAATAAACTGAGGGTTGCTAGAAGGGTTGTGGGTAGAGGGATGGGCTAAATGGGTACAGGAATTAAGGAATCTAGTCCTGAAATCATTGTTGCACTATATGGTAACTAACTTAGATGTAAATTAAAAAAAAATTATAAAAAAGAATATAGCCTTGAGGATATAGTAGGAAACTTGATTCTTTCTTTAGGCCAAAACAAAACAATACAAAATGAAGAAACAATAAAACAGCAACTTATTTTATTTGTAAATTTTTCTTCACCCTCCATGAAAGCCAGAGATTTAGTGATGAAAGACAAAGTTTCTACTTTCAAGGAATTATTTTGCTAATAAAAGAAATATATATTTTACTGGTATAACAATAATGGCCAAGTAGAAGGTAGATTGAGGTAAAAACCTGAAAGACTTCTATCCATTACACTAGTTAATACCATTTTTTTAAGACCCCCATAGACAAAGAACCGTTTGAGACTAGATCAGGTTACAGAGAAACTGATTGATTATAAGGATTCTATAGACACAAAAAGAACAACTACCACCACAAAAGGATTTGAAAAATAATGTGATACCGTCTATATAGCAGTTATGGAAAGTGATGTTAGTTGTTGAAGATCTCATGGTTGATGAGGTGGAAGAAATTAGACAAGTGGAATTGAGGAAAAAGTGCAAAAGGACATAACTTTAACTGCTTAGCCCTGTATAAGTTAGGTTCATAGAATCAATACTAAAATATTTTTCCCCATTATGCTCACTAAACCTTAGTTACTTAATCTATAATGAGGTACAATAATCCTTCCTTTCATGATGTTTTACAAGAATTAAAAGAGGTAATATAGATTGAGAATAATCCATACACGACTGAGTATGAAGATCAAGATATTGAAAACAAGGACAAGAAGCAGCAAAATGGATGCTGGGAGAGAGTGAGAACAGTAAGCAGCAAGGAAGTCAAGACCATGTATTAGAGCAGTAGCTCTCAAAGTGTGGACTCCAAATCAGCAGCATTCGACTTCACCTGGAACTTGCTAGAAATGCAAATTATGTTCACATAATCAGGAACTCTGGGGCTGGGGCCTAGCAATCTGTGTTTCAGCAGCCCTGCCAGGTGATGCTCATACTGGCTCAAGTTTGAGAACCACTGAGTCAGAGTAAACCACAGCAGAGCTGAGGCAGTCCAGAACAGCAGTTCATGAATTTTTTTTAAGAAACAGCTTTCACAAAACCCAGATCAACAACAACAACAACAAAAGAGAAATAGCTATCAAGCATCAACTCTGTTGCAACGATTGCTCTAGATCCTGAGGATACAGAAATTGTGAGATTTACGGTCATTACTTATTATGTACTTTCCCAGGCATTTCTTGACTAATGCCTCTTCCTGTTTTTCCTGTAGTATCAGTTCTCGGTGCTGGGCTCTCTTCTCACTGCACATATTTTCTTTTGATTCCCCCCGCCTTTGTAACTTTGTATCGATAAATCCTAAATCTGTGTCTCTCTCCCCCACCTTACCCCTCTCTAGTGTCATACTTTCGGTAGTTTTCAGATAGACCTCTTGATGTCACCACAAATTCAGTGTGTGCAAAACCAATAGCACATTCTCCCTTTCCATACCACCCTCATCCCCATGTTCCTATTTGTAACTTTCCAACTGGGTATATGGTATCATCCCTCTTTCAATTTTCATCCTTTAGTCAGAGTGTATTGGTTTACAGTATGCCTTCTGGAGTGAGGGTTCAAATCCCGGGTTAGCCATTTGTTAACTGTAGCTTGAGAAGTTGTACTAGCACCTATCTCTTCGGGTGTTGTGAGGATTTAAAGAGTTAGTCTATGGAAATCTTTAGAGGAGTAACAATAAATGTGCCATAAATGATAGTATTATTATGGATATTATTCTTCCTCCTTTGTTCCTTATATTCTCTAATACCTATGAATTCCTCTTTCAGATTTGCTGTAAGGGACATTGTAGTGGACTCTTCAATATCTCTTCCACACCATAGACTGACAGCTTGAACTGTAAGTGTATATTCTCATGGCGTCTGCTCAGGCCAGGGGTACACATAGGACTTACAACGAACTAATTAAGCTGAAGAGACAGATTTATATTCACGCTTTAGAGGAGAGAGAACTCTCATTTTCTTCTCCTTAATGGAAACAGGGAAGCACATCGCCCCTGTTGCTGCTGTAAGCATCCTCTTGTCACAAGGCAGGTCAGCCTGAGGACAGGCCCATCTTACTCACCAAGGATGGATGAGTAGAGACATGGAAGTAACTTGGTTTTTGGCCAATGT
Source organism: Leopardus geoffroyi (assembly GCF_018350155.1). Taxonomy (NCBI): domain Eukaryota; kingdom Metazoa; phylum Chordata; class Mammalia; order Carnivora; family Felidae; genus Leopardus; species Leopardus geoffroyi. Next base: position 127,472,702 of record NC_059327.1, read on the forward strand.
CCTGCAACCAGAGCCCACGTTTCATATAACTAGCCCCTTCTACCTATCAAATTGTAACTCTTATTATATTGATTTCTATCCTAAATTTCACATTTATATATTTAAGTTCCTGTCTAATAAAAATGCCAAGTTTACCAAACCCAGGCCAAAGTCTTAATTCCCCTGGCTCCTAACCTGCTTCTGACCATGCTTGACCAACTCAGTGGAATCACCATACACTTATTTGTTCAGAAGAAAAAGTTATCTTTTTTTTTTTTTTTTTTATTTTTTATTTTTTTTTAAATTTTTTTTTTTTTTCAACGTTTATTTATTTTTGGGACAGAGAGAGACAGAGCATGAACAGGGGAGGGGCAGAGAGAGAGGGAGACACAGAATCGGAAACAGGCTCCAGGCTCTGAGCCATCAGCCCAGAGCCCGACGCGGGGCTCGAACTCCCGGAGCGCGAGATCGTGACCTGGCTGAAGTCGGACGCTTAACCGACTGCGCCACCCAGGCGCCCCAAGAAAAAGTTATCTTGAATCCTCTATTTACCATCACATCCATATCACTTGCCAGTCCTATAAGTTTTATAGCTACGAGAGACTGGAACTTGTCACTTTTCACCATCTTAATTATACCGCCCTAGACCTAGCCATTATTGCTTCTTCGCTTGATTATGGAGCTAGCTTCCTAACTGATCTTCCCACATTTACTCTTGCCCACTGCTTCTCTTGCCCTCCCTCTTTTCTACCATATTCCTTCTCTACCTTAACAGTTAGAGGTAACAAATACGCCTCTTTTAAAAACTTCCAAAAGCTTGCCTTTGTTATTGAGGAAGAATCTACAGTTTGTATTATGTTTTTCAAGTTTCTACCATACAACACATCTGGGCCTGACTAACTCTTTCATTTCCTTTCATACCACTCTCTTGTTTGTTCACTCGGTGCCATGCTGGACTCCTTGCCATTCTTTAAACACTCCCAAGCTGGTTCTCATTTCAGAGCTTTTACATTTGCTGTTGCCTATGCATAGAATACTCTTTACCCACATTTTACATTCAAGATTGTAATCAAATGTTGCTTCCTCAGAAGAATCTTTTGTGACCCATCCCAACACTGATCCATCTTTATTCTCTGTCCCACTTGCATTTTCTATATTGCGTGTTTTTCAATGTGAAATTATCTTACTTGTTGTCTTATTTATTGCATGTTTTCTCCTCCAACTCTCTAGTATAATGTAAGCTCCAGGAAAGCAATAACCCTGTCAAACTTGTTCTCTATTTTTTTCTCTAGAAAAACAAAATAGTATGAAGCACTAAGTAGCTCCTCAACAAATATTTGTTGGTTAAATGAATAAACATGAATCCTATTCTCTAATATGTTGCTTGCCTTAATAACCAGAAGGGAGAACAGGACTATTTTCCCCTCAAACATTTAACAAGAATTTATTGAACACCTAATAAATATGAATTATATGTCTACAGAAGATTAAAAAGGAGGGATAAGATAGATTTGCTCTTCTTTTCAAGCTAAGAATTTAGAACATATTGGAAATGTCAAGGTATAAACACAAGAAATGAATAAAAAAGTGACATATATCACTACAGTTTAGTACAGGCTTGAGCTGTTTCCTTGAGCAAAACAAGGAAAGAGAGGGAAAATAACTGCAGTATCTTCCACAGCTTTCTATTTTCAATACATTTATTGTTTACTTCTGATCAGCTGATATAAGACAGCTTCAATTTCAAATGGATCTGCCCCCTCACTATAAAGGAGGACTTTGGCTGTTGGCATGATGTTTAAGTTTCTGAAAATCACCTGAATCGCCCATAGGCATTTTAGCAGAGAAGAAGGTGGCTACTTGAGCGGGCCTGAAGACAATTTGGAAGCTTGTTATTCTAGTGAACACTTGTGCATGAGCTTAGACTCATTTATAGCAGGAGGAACTCTCATTGCATGACGTTGGACAGCATGGGTTCAAACCTGGCTCTGCTATTTATTAGCTTTATGACCTTGGAAAACTGAAAATATTTTCCTTGACTCGGTTTCCTCATCTGTAAAATGAGGCGAATCATAGTATTTACCTCAAAAGTTTATTGTAAAGATTCAATGGCCATATGGTTAGGGCACTTGGAACAGTACCTGGCACACAGGAAGTCTTCAATGATTGTTAACTATTCTTTTAGGCTACAGTGTAGTTTCTCTATAAATTGGGATAACACAATCCATAGCACTCTATTATTTGTGCTACTTTTTCTATATGTCTATAAAGTAATGACAATTTTTATTTATTTTTTCATTTTTATTTATTTTTGAGGGAGAGGGACAGAGACAGAGCATGAGTGGTGAGGGGCAAAGAGGGAGGGAGACACAGAATCTGAAGCAGGCTCCAGGCTCCATGCTGTTAGCACAGAGCCTGGTGCTGGCTGGAACTCACAGGCTGTGAGATCATGACCTGAGCTGAAGTCAGAAGCTTAACCAACTGAGTTACCCAGGTGCTCCAAAAATGACAATTTTTAAACAGGTGTTCTAGTCATGTTTATGACTCTGTTAAACATATTTACTAATATTTCTGCTCCTTTATAGAAGATATAGCTATGCTTCTGAAAACATTTATTTTAGTAATGAATTCTAAGGATAAAAAACTGATTTTTTTTTTTTTTTTTTTGAAATCACATTTCAACGTTTATTTATTTTTGGGACAGAGAGAGACAGAGCATGAACGGGGGAGGGGCAGAGAGAGAGGGAGACACAGAATCGGAAACAGGCTCCAGGCTCTGAGCCATCAGCCCAGAGCCTGACGCGGGGCTCGAACTCACGGACCGCGAGATCGTGACCTGGCTGAAGTCGGACGCTTAACCGACTGCGCCACCCAGGCGCCCAAAAAACTGATTTTTTAACAAAGATATTGGCAGAACGGGGTGGGGGTGGAACCCTGGACTGAGAACCTGGATTTGTAGTCCCCAGGGCATGTTCCGACCTAAGTTTTTTTTGTTTCTTTGTTTGTTTTTCCTGATCTAAATTTAAAGTCTGGGCAGGTCATCCAACTTCTCTTCTTAGTTTCACATTTGTAAAATAAGGGAATTCTAAATGCATGCTGAAGTCATATTCATGTCTCATATTCTATGGTTGTTCCTTCTATCAAGGTAATTATCATGCAAGCCCACGTGCTTATTCCCACGTTGTTATTCTTACAATATTTTAAGGGTCTATAAAAAAGCACCACATTCTTTGATTATCTTCAATGACATCAAATTTTCCCTGTGAAAAAATATGTTGGGGCTAAGTCTTGTGCGTAAGATGAGTGTTTTGAATGGAAAAGTATGACGTAAGTATAATGGGATAGAGTATTTTTGAGAGGCTTATAATTGCTTCTCAGGTGCGCGTGTGTGTGTGCACACGTGTGTGTGCGTATGTGTGCTTTCTTTTTTTTTTTTTTTTTCAACGTTTATTTATTTTTGGGACAGAGAGAGACAGAGCATGAATGGGGGAGGGGCAGAGAGAGAGGGAGACACAGAATCGGAAACAGGCTCCAGGCTCTGAGCCATCAGCCCAGAGCCTGACGTGGGGCTCGAACTCCCGGACCGCGAGATCGTGACCTGGCTGAAGTCGGACGCTTAACCGACTGCGCCACCCAGGCGCCCCCGTATGTGTGCTTTCAAGTGCAATACACATTTCCAATTTTAAGTTCTTAAGTGTTTTGTTAAAAATTCAGCCTTTAGTCACACCTAATTTATGCCACTATAATAACTATGCTTTTTGTAAAACAACTGCTTTTTGAATGAAACAATACTTCCTGAGATCTAGAAACAGCCCAAATCTTACAAAATAATGAAGGACTGATCAGACTTCTTGCAAAGCAGCTTGGTCTAATGTCATGGGCTCATTATCCAGCTGAAATATTGCTCTGCGCTTTGCACTAGTCATTTATCTTCCCTGTGCCTCAGTACTTTTTTTCAGAAAATTCTAATAAAGACGCTTGTTCATAAGGGTTACTCTTGTACCTTGGATGAAGTATTCCCCAAATGCTGTGTGACGTAAGTGCAAGGAAAATAGAATCTTGCAATGCTTCAAAACCTACTCCATGGGATTGCACTATCTGATGGTTGGGTTTGTGTTCAGCATTAAGAATGCTGTCTGCTTCTTGAGAGTAAAGGCTGGTAATTTTCTTAAAATTTGGCTACCGCTTTACGAGATTAATAAAACTAACCTCTAATCATATGGTGCCCAAATGATGAATATTTTTGAGATATCTCCATATGGGAAATATCACCAATTGTACTTATATTCTCATTTACATAGGCCAAACACTGAAGCAAATGTGAATTACTTAGGTTTTCCACCAGAAGCAGCAGTCAGGGTGATGGGTAAAGTCCAGAGAATATTAGGCACAAAAATAGATTTATGCAGATTCAGGAAACAGAAAAAAATCACTGACTAATCAGCTACTTCATTTTTTCTCTTTTGCCGAAGTTCCATAAATTTAAAATTGTAGGTTTAAAATAAATGTTTTAAAAGGGACAGCTCTGAAATAGGAATAGTATATTATTTATGGTTTCCAGAGGCTAATCCTTATTTAATAAATGCATATAATATGAGAAGAGACAATAATTTCCTTTAACACTTTATTAAAGTATGTTGTTATTTTAAATGAAAACGCATGTACAAATGTATATTATTATTTTATTCTACTTTAGTCTCTATTTGACAGTGAATCTTTCATGCCCTCTCTCGCTTTTGTTTTGCATCCCCTGAAACATTTTTCTTTCTTACTTTGTATAAACATGACCATCTAAATTATCTTGTTTTCTTGATCCCGAACAGAAAATGTGGATGTGATGAAACCAGTTGGTTTCAGTGGTGTGTGTGAATGTATTTTGTAAAATTTATTTACTTTTTTATTTTTAAAAACAGTACCTGATGTGTGAGACAGAAGACTACCACTAGGGATATGTAAATGTAATTTGAGCAACTGTAGAACGAAAGTCTGTAAGCTGGAAGGCTGTTTAAAATAAATATGCACTGGGTAATGACTTACATTTTTAAAAAAATAATCTAGAAATCGTTTTCCAGTTGATTTTACCCAGAGGTGAAACTGAGCTGATGCAACACTTGCAATAAATGGTCGAAAAAGAAAAATAAGAGTTGGAAGGAGAACACAAGAGAAAGCTGTTGTGACCACTTGAACCTGCACATTGTCTCCCTTTCAGATTCCTGGATTATATGCACTCCTCTGATTGCCACCAAGTCCTCTCTACCCCTCTTCAAACGATACCTTTTTTTCTAATCTTTTCTCCTCAATCTGAGAATATTCTCCCCACTTCACAGCTGGAATACTACAAAAGTCTTGTAAATGGCTTTTCTCAATTAAGCTTTGTCTTGTTTAACCCAACACCTTGGATTCCTCAAATACTCCTGCGTCCACATATTCTCCTCAGAGCCTCATGGAGCTGGTGTGGGGTCCTGAGTGAGGACATAAGCCCCAGCCTGGGCTTGAGTCCTAGTTCCATTTGTAAATATTGTGTGACTTTGGTAGGATACTTACCTGAGTCTCAATTTCCTCAAATTTATAAAATGCAAAAAAAAAAAAAAAATTAATAAATGCCCAATTTACGGAGTTGTAGTAAATACTACATGAGACATATCAAATGTTTAGCACATACGTATTTCATAAATAGCAGCTATCTTCAGTACTCTGGTGTAGCACACTTTCTGTTAGCTTCTCTGCTTCTATTCACCTGTCACTATCCTCTTCAACCAAATTATTCCTCCTCATTGTCTTTCAACACGCGGTGACTTTTTCGTTTTGATACTTTCCTCATGTTTTCCTGAGTATCTCACTTAGACTTGTCCCCATATCCAAATTCTACTTATCCTTGAAGCTTTCTAGCTCAAGTCTAGTAAAATAGCTCTATTCTACTCAGCAATGATCTCTTTTTTTCTAAAATTTTTCAACATTTATTATCCATACCGGTGTAATGTATAAATTCATATTGCTAAATATTTACACATGTATCTTGATAATGTCACTCCTACTCTCAGAGCCCAGAGACTGTATATATTATGTATACCCAAAGGGAAAACAATTCTTTAACTTCCGGTTATAAGTGTCTATGTGAGAGCTCCTTCCAGCCTTCTGAGTGCAGAGGTTAATTTTGGAATTGCTAGCTGGGAAATCAGCTTTTTTTCTCTTCCTGAAAAGGGAACAAAGTGGTTTAAGAGTACCTCATTCTTATCGGTGAATAAAAGGATTAGGGCTCTAAGCTTTCAAGTTAAAGGAATATTCCTACCTTCCTTGTGGGAATGAAAGTATATAAGTTCTTAATAGCAGGGAGCTGGAAAGAAAGGTGGACATGTGCTCTGTTTATTTTCTTTTTTCTTCTAAGTTTTTATTACTCATTATATGAATAATTGGAGAAAGCCAGAAAGAAAAAAAAAATATTATGGTAACAGAAAATAGAAGACTTTTCCTTCCTTCCTCCCTCCCTCCCCTCCTCCCTCTTTTCCTTCCTTCCTTTCTTCCTTCTTTCCTTCCTCCCTCCCTCTTTCTTTCTTTCTTTCTTTCTCTTTCTTTCTTTCTTTCTTTCTTTCTTTCTTTCTTTCTTTCTCTTTCTTTCTTTCTTTCTTACTTTCTTTCTTTCTTTCTTTCTTTCTTTCTTTCTTTCTTTCTTTCTTTCTTTCTTTATCTTTCTTTATCTTTCTTTCTTTCCTAACAAACACAAAGAATAGGTATTTAATTTATTAGAATATAAGTAAATGGGATGATCTTTGATCAAAAAGTTAGGTAGATCTTTTGTTCATTCATCAAATATTTGTTAAATGATTACTCTATGCTTGCACAAAGGTAGCCACTAGAGATGTAGAGACATATGCCTGAACTCAAGGGGCTTACCAACATGAGGCAGGACCCAAGAAGTAAACTGTAAGAAATATTAAGACAGAAAAAGATCTAATGTGGTTTTTCTGAATCCAAACAGCAATCAGGAAATTATGATTCTTTTCTTCAGGAAAAATTCTTTTCTTCAGGAAAAGAAAAAAGAAGCATTCAAATTGGTAAAGCAAAGTAAAACTGTCACTTTTGGCAGATGACACAATACTACATGTTGAAACCCTAAAGATTCCACTAAAAGAGTGCCTGGGTGGCTCAGTCAGTTAATTCAGCTCAGGCCATGATCTCATAGCTTGTGAGTTCGAGCCCTACGTTGGGCTCTGTGCTGCTGGCTCAGAGCCTAGAGCCTGCTTTGGATTCTGTGTCTCCCTCTCTTCTGGCCCTCCCTGGTTCACACTGTCTCTCTCTCTCTCTCTCTCTCTCTCTCTCTCTCTCTTAAAAATAAATATAAACATCACAAAAAAATAAAAAAAAAGATTCCACTAAAAAACTAACAGAATAAATGCATTCTAAAGATACAAAATCACCATACACAAATATTTTGCATTTTTGTACACTAATAATGAACTAGAAAAAAGAAAAATTAAGGCAATAATTTCATATGCAATTGCATCAAAAAGAATAAAATACTTAGGAATAAATTTAGCCAAGGAGGTGAAAGACTTATACTCTGAAAACTATAAGAAACCAATGAAACAAATTGAAGATGGCACAAATGGAAAGATATAGCACATACATAGATTGGAAATTTAATATTGTTAAAATGTTCATACCACCCAAAACAGTGTACATATTTGATGCAATCTCCCAAAATGCCAATAGCATTTTTCACAAAACAAATAATCCTATAACTTATAAGGAATCACAAAAGACCCCAAAAAGCCAAAGCACTCTTGAGAAAGAACAACGTTGGAGGTATCACACTCCCAGATTTCAAACTATACTACATATCTTTAGTAATCAAAATAGTATGGTGCTGGCACAAAAATAGACACACAGGGCAATGGAACATAACAGAGGGCCCAGAAATAAACCTATGCATGTATGGTTAATAAATCTACAACAATAGGGGAAAGAATATACAATAGGGAAAAGATAATCTCTTCAATAAATAGTGCTGGAAAAACTGGACAGCTACATGCAAAACAATGAAACGCAACCACTTTCTCATACCATACACAAACATGAACGCAAATAATGAAAAACCTAAATGTAAGACACGAAACCATAAAAATCCTAAAAGAAAAACATAGTCAGTAAACTCTTGGGTAATCAGTCTTAGCAATTTTTTTGGTTGTTTGTTTGTTTTTGGATCTGTCTCCTCAAGCAAGGGCAACAAGAGTAAAAACAAACAAACAAACCTGGAACTACATTAAACTAAAAAGCCTTCCAATGAAGGAAAAACAAAACAACATGGCTACTTACTAAATGGGAAAAGATATTTGCAAATGATATACCTGATAAGGGTATTCGAAATGTATAAAGAACCCATACAACTGAGCACTAAATAATTTGATTAAAAAATGGGAAGAGGACCTGAACGGACATTATTTAAAAGAAGACAAACAAATGGCCAACAGACATGACAAGATGCTCAACATCACTCATCATCAGGTAAATGTAAATCAAAACTACAATGAAATAGCACCTCATACCTGTCAGAGTGGCTAGTATCAAAATGTCAGGAAACAACAAATGCTAGTAAGGATGTAGAGAAAGCACTGTTGGTGGGAATGTAAACTTGTTCAGCCACTGTGGAAAACAGTATGGAGGTTTCTCAAAAAATTAAAAATAGAAACACCCTACAACCCAGCCATTCCACTTCTGGGTATTTCACCAAAGCAAAGAAAAACATTAAATTCAAAAAGACATATACATCCCTATGTTCACTGCAGCATTATTTAAAATATCCAAGATGTAGAAGAAGCCTAAGTGGTCATTGATAGATGGATAAAGACAATGGGATGGAGATATATATATATATATATATATATATATATATATATATATAGGAATATTACTCAGCCATAAAAAAGAATGGAATCTTGCCATTTGTGACAACATGCATAGACTTAGAGGCTATTATACAAAGGGAAGTAAGTTGGACAGAGAAAGACAAAAGCCATATGCTATCACTTACATGTGGAATCTAAAAAAACAAAACAAATAAGACAAAACAGAAATAGACTCATAAATAAAAATAATGAACTGGTGATTGCCAGAGGGGATGAGGGTGGAATGATGGGTGAAACAGGTAAAGGGGATGAAGAGGTACAAACTTTTAGTTATAAAATAAATAAGTTATTGGGATGGAAAGTGTAGCAAAGGGCATATAGTCAATAATATTGTAATAACATTGTATGGTGACAGGTGGTAACTATGCTTACTGTGGTTAGCATTTTATAATGCACATAAATGTAGAATCATTTTTAGTGCATCTGAAACTAATATAATATTGTATGTCAATTACACTATACTTCAGTTCAAAAAAATTATGCCTGGCCTATCCAGGCTATTCTGGAAATTAGGGCCCCAGTAAAAATAAAAACAAAAACAAAACCAAAGTGAAGCACAGATATTCTAACAGTTAACAATGCAAAGGGAAGAAACAACAACAAAAAAGAGGCTATATTCAAGAAAATTAAAAGTAATTAAACAAATAAAAGTGGTCATTTATGGACCAAAAATGAAAGTATGTCATGTGTCAAGGATTATGATTAATGCTATTCTGTGCCCCCAAGAGGGAGAGGAAGGCGGGCAGAGAGAGAAAGGGCAATCTGTAAGTATTTATTTAAAACACAGATTGTTAAACATCTATGACAATTTTTGGAGCCATACTGTCTCGATTTGAATCTCAGCTCTCATACTCAATGGCTTTGTGAACTAGGACAAATTATGTTACCTCATTATGTCTCAGCTTCTGTGTCTATAAATTGAGGATAATACTAGTACTTACCTCACAGATTGCTACATTTTGCAAACTACATTTTGCTACTCAAAATTTGGCACATGTAAACATAATATAGTATTATTTTTATATGCTTTTAGAAGAAAGTTGAGGGAAGATAGGGTGCATGATGATGAGAAAACTGGACATGGAATTAGGACTCTTGAAAATTTTCTAGCTTTATTGCCTTTTGTGATTCTGAGTAAGTAATTTACCCCTTTGAACTAGTTCCATCGTTGATGAAAGGGAACTACCGATTATTCCGTTTATAAAAATTCTGAAATTCTGTGACTAGGTTGAAATATTATTTATGCATCTGTACCAATATCATGAATCCAACAAAATCATTCTCCATACAATTTGAAATATGTCCTTGTTTTTGTGTGACTAGGTGGTTCATTCCTAAAGTTTAGAGATAGAAGCCAATAGGCAAAAAAGGGACTTTTTTATTGATGAAGTATAACATTAAACTTATGAATTAATTACTCCTTGGTATACGCTAAAATTTGAGAACAGAGATGAGCTCATACTAAATGCTCAATAAATATTTTTAAATCATTTTTTGGTCTTATGAATGGTTAAGATTCTGAAATCAACACTGGAGTTTATTTTATTAAAAGAGTAATAATATCACTGAAAAATTCAGCTCTCTTCTACTCTTAAATGTTTTTAATGTAACAGCTTTTGACTAAATAATTTTTGTATACAAAGACCTATTACAAGACAAGGGCCACATAGGCATTTGATGAAATGGTGTCAGAGAATTCACTGCAAACATCACTCACCCACTAGAACTCTGGCCTATCCAATGAGATTGCATAAATACTTCAGCTTCTGCTGCCAAGTTATCTATTATTTGTGCAGACAAGGAAACAAAACTCCTCAATCTGATTCTATGATTATATATACTGTAGCATTTACTGGTCCTTAACAGTCATTCCTGAGTGTGTCTACAATCATACAATTGTAAAGTGAGTAGATCCCTATAGCCTGTGTTTCTGATGCTTAACCTAACATTTGCCAAAGCTCAGGCCATCCATTCAGCACATTCACTTGTAGTATAATAGTTGTGCACTAATATGCAAACATACAATAAGCAAATGAGCGTTTCATATGATTGTTTTGAAGTGTCATTAAAGTATAGAAGCATATAAGATACTTGGCAGATAGTGCATAATATATGTAGTTACTATATCAATACATAATATTTATTAGATATTAATATTTATTACATATTTGAATACTTTGGTATCTTATAAGTCATGGTATAGGTGTATAGATACCTGAGAAGAAATTAGCATTTAATTCATATAAAAATCACCCTGAATGCTATCATTTTCATTGAAAATAATTATAGTAGCAATCAGTGATCTAGCATAATCAAGAGCCCAGGATAAGTTGATGTATTAAAGTTGTTTATAATAATTTCTAAGGTGTACTACAATCATTAAATTTTATGGTCTATAATTTTTTAAATCAGTTAATAAAAAAGAGATATCTTTTCCCTAATGGCCACAGCACAAGAGAATGAATGCACATATTTTCTGAATTCAGGGAGGGAGTTAGGGTAATAGATTAATGTGGCACATGTGTATAAAAGGATGCATTGGCACATCAACAGTCGCCAGATCATGTTTCTTTCCTAGATCTCTCTTCTTTCAGATGTCCAAGAAACCAGGATACATAGGTCATTATTTAGGAGCTCCACAGAAAGGGACAATTTAAATTGCCAACATCCATAATGCAAATCAAAGGAAAAATAATGCTCAATGCTTAGTATTGTTTTTCAGCAGTTCACTGGATTGTATTTTCTCAGAATTAAAAATCTCTCTTAGGTAAAGCGCCACAGGGATAATAAGAAATGGAACACTTAGTGTGATTTAATAACTATTTCTTTAGTTGCCATTATGTTTGTGTATTGATTTTATTGGCTTCTTCTTTTGCATAAAAGACCCAGAAATCAGTTCGGGAAACAAAAAGAAAAGCCCAATTAACTACAACTATGGAATAAATAATCCTTTTCTCAACTACATGGTTCATGGTAAGTATCCATTAGACTTTTCATAAACCCCGGCATCTCCTTCATTCTATTACGCTTTCCATCCTACTTCTAAATTAGTAAAAACAACGGTGTGCCTCTTTGCTTAGAAGTATCTCTTCTAGGGACACCTGGGTGGCTCAGTTGGTTGAGCGTCTGACTTTAGCTCAGGTCATGATCTCATAGCTCGTGAGTCAGAGCCCCGTGTCAGGCTCTGTGCTGATAGCTTGGAGGCTGGAGTCTGCTTGGGTTTCTGTATCTCCCTCTCACTCTGCCCCAACCCACTCACATTCTGTCTCTGTCTCTCTAAAAAATAAATAAACATTATTTTTTTTTAAGTATCTCTTCTATTTGTTCCTTCCTCCTCATTCTCCATTGCCCAGTTATGAACTATGCCTTCCTTGTCTCATGCTTCCAGGTTTGCTCTAGTTTTGTCAATCCTAATCCATCCTTCAGCTCAAAACTAGATTAACCCTGCCTTAAATACCCCTGCTTCATCCCCCCCCCCCCCCCAGGCTCTAGAATGGGCTATAGGTTTTCACAGCTGCTTGTGGTCTACAATACGACTTCCAAACTTCGAATTTCCTTTCAAATTAACTTGCTGCCCTTGTTGCTTCTCAGCATATTCTCCTCTCTCCTACTTCTACCCTGTTGTCTTCATCATTTCTCCAAGAATTATCTATGTTTTCCTTTCAGCTTAACTATTCTCTACTAATCCTTCAAGGTCAAATTCAGAGCTCACCTTTTCTGGAGAACTTCCATTCATGATTCCTTTGATTAACTCTTCATTCTGTATAGTATTCAATTCTTTCAATATCTCAGCTACACAACTTAGTGCAATATAAAGATGCAATACTGATACTGTATATATGTAAATGTCAGCACAAGGTTCTAGAAATGTCTCTATTGTTCATTGTTTCATGTGCACGGGCCATGAATCTCCAACTAGACTGTAAGTGTCTTCCAGGTAAGATCTCTACAGCATAACTGATTTCCAGTTTGTTCCCCTTAGAATCTACTCATCAATAAAGGTGTTTTAACTGATTAATCACTTTTTATACATAAGTACTTTACCTCCTAATTTATTCTTATTTCATTTTTGTCATTTTTGATGTTTTCAGAGCCATAGGGGGCCACTGGTAGGTTGTATGTTTGGTCATAATTATTTACTTATTTCTTCCCTTTATGTGAAGTACAGTTCCCCACCCCCATTGATTCTGGGCTTGGCCATGGGGATTCTTTTTCTTGAGTGGTTTGTGGCAGATGTGGTATATGCCACAACCAATTAAAAAGCACAAGCAGCACTTCAGGTTTCTGGCAGCCCCTTCTGCAACTTCTCATTGCTGTGAAAACAGGTTGTCCCAGATAGGGCCACGTCTCCAACCTGGCCCTGGAATGAGAAGTTGACCTGCAGCCCGCTGCAGACTTTCACCCAATCACAGCCTTATGTTTCATGAATGCAAAAAGTCACTGGTACTCTGGGGCTTGTTTATTACACAGAAAAGCTGTCTAACACAGACCTTGGAGTTTGTCAAACTTCCTCTTCTGTAGATAAGGAGAGAGGCCTAGATTTTTTGTCAGCTGATGGGAGAGTTTGGACATCGATTCTGGACTCCTGACTTAATTTTGTTTTTGTTTTTGTTTTTTTAATGAAAATACCTAGCTTTTTGTTATCCTAAAATCTGGAGGAATGCAACCCAAATAGTTTGAAATTTGGGGCCATAGTACTACCTGGTACTGCCCTCTTGGTCTGGCATTGGTTTTTAGAAAATAGGTAGCAAAATATCTAGAAAATAAACAAAATGCAGTATCAATGTCAAATGAAATATACTTCTACCGAAAAGCTACTGCAATCTCTTAGGTCCACACTTGTTTGGTAGTAGATAGAATGAAATGCAGTGATCTTTGGGAGTGCCTCTCAGGCCCAGGTCTTTCAATACACACTGTTAATCTAAAATACACATTTCAAAATCTTTTCTTTTAAAAAAAAATTATAAAAGAAAACTTGAATTTGAGGATGAATATAATTTCTTAATTTACCATCTCCTTAATTCCGTGACAAAGTCTCATATACTTTGATGCCAAGTGAGGGAGTCTAAAATTCTTATTCTTTTCCTTTGTGAAATTCAGATGGAAAGATCCTATCATTATGTGCTTCAGTACATCAGACTGGTCCTAAGTACATTTAACTTTGTCCTGAAGTTTATTTTATGGTTTAGTATTCATAGGAATGAATTCATTTTGCTACAACACTTAGTCCTTAAAAATTCAGAGACTAAACTGCTAATTAAGTTCTAAAAAAATTATTAACATACTGCTTTCTTTTGCATATCAATTTTTAAAGAGTAAAACCAGTCATATGCAGCAATATTTCTCCCTTTTTATGGAAAAAATAATACATCAGTACATGCTTTAGGAAATGAATGTGTCATTTAATAACATTTATAACTACCTTTTATTATTGTTGTTTATTATGCTTTTCCAAACAAAGAAAACAAAATGTAATAAAACTAAATGGGTAATCAAGTAGATTTTCTTTTTCTATTTTTTTGTCTCTCCTTATTTGGACCACACACAAATCTTACCTTTGTGAAAAAACATCCCTGTAAGGACTGCCATGTTGCAATGCAATTCCATATCCCCGATCAGCAACGGTGTTTCCAATGGTGTAAAATGAACAATCTGGGTCATTGATAGCCACATATTCCAATACAGCTGCATCCCATACAAACGCATAATTTCCATATTTTACCTGTGAAAATATGGAGAATAAAAGCAGAAAATAGGATTTAAGTTTGGAATTTTAAGTTATACAGACAAGGTAAAAAATATTACATTTGTGTATATTTAGTTGTATAAAAACATGGTAGGACCTATATTTCTACATACATATTCTGAATGAGAATTTGGCTTTTGGCTAATTTAAAGCTCAGTTCTCTTGGAAATGAGATAAAGTTAGAATGTTGTTTATGTTTCCAGGCAACATAGCTTATAGTAGTAAATCTCATCTGGACTGGGAAAACAATAAATATATGAAAAGAAGCCATGTCTTTGAGCTTCTCTGAGTACAGTAATTCTTGTAATTGGACTTGTCTCTTTGCGGACCTGGAAGTTACACTTTTTTAGTTATTACGAGAGATATTGTCTTCTAACACGAGGTTATTAGGCTTCTAAGCCAGGTAGGTTTTTCTACTCACCCGATATAGGTATTGTCTCCTTGCATGTGATATTTTATCTTTTTAAATGTTTTTTATTTTATTTTTGAAAGAGAGAGAAAGACAGAGTGTGAGTGGAGTAGGACAGAGAGAGAGGGAGACACAGAATGCAAAGCAGTCTCCAGGCTCAGAGCCATCAGCGCAGAGCCTGATGTGGGGCTCCCACTCAGGAACCCTGAGATCATGACCTGAGCCAAAGTCCAAGGCTTAACCGACTGAGTCACCTAGGTGCCCCTGCATGTGACCTATATTCTAAATGAATGTTGTAAGTCAAACTCTCACTGAAGAAAAATAATTAACACTACCCTGCTGACAAGACATATTTCCTATCTTATGTTATTCTAAGTTATCTGTTGCCAAGTGTGGTCTATGGAAATTTTGCAGCTGGACTTAAATGAAACCCTTTTGTTGGGCATTGAAATGAGGAAAGAATAATTATACAATCTTCCCTCTCATCATTTAGGGAACATAACTTGATCCTGGGTTGTTTACAACACCTTTTAGTGATTATCTTTTATGTATAAGTGTGACTTTTCCCCTAAATTACAAATTTATCAAAAATAAAAGGCAACCTTAATAAAATTAATTTAAAAATTATGTATAAATATAGAATTTAATTAAGTCACAAAATAAACAGAACTAATAATTAAATCAAATATTCAGCTAGTTTGTTTGTTTAGAAAGCAATTTCTTGGTAAATCTGACTAGGGAAAAAGAAAACTTTTACATATAAATACAGATAGAGGAAGTGGTATCAGCAACATGAAGGAATAGGAGGTCTTCTCATAGAAACAACAATTTGGCAGCCATCCATGAACAAAGTACCTTTGTGGGAGCTTTGGGATCCTTGTTGTGTAACTGTGACAGAATCTAAGACTGAATAATACTTTCAGGAGACAAGGCTGTTCTCAGTGATTGGCTAACCAACTGTTGTCCTGTCTACATTCCTGAAAGCAGCCTATCCCCTTGAGGACTTAACTCCAGTACTACAAAGGTAGAAGACAAAAATGCTCATTCTCACCACTTCTATTCAACATAGTACTAGAAGTCTTAGCGAAAGCAATTATACAGGAAAAAGAAATAAAAATATCCAAACCAGAAAGGAAGAAGTCAAAATATCTCTGTTTGCAGATGATAAGATCATATATGTAGAAAATCTTAAAGACTAAACAAAAAAAGCTGTTAGAACTAATAAAACAATGCAGTAAAGTTGCAGAATACAAAATCAGCATGCAAAAATCAGTGGCATTTCTATACACAAGCAATGAACTCTCTGAAAAAGATATTAAGAAACAATGACATTTATAATAGCAATGAGAATAACAGAATACTTAGGAAGAAATGTAACCAAAGAAGTCAAATATTTATATGCTGAAAGTTACAAAACAGTGAGGAAGGAAATTAAAGAAGACATAGATTAATGGGAAGAAATCTTGTGTTTGTGTATTAGAAGAATTAACATTGTTAAAATGCCCATACTACCCAAAGTGATCTACAGATTTAATGCAATCCCTATGAAAACTCCAATGGCATTCTTTTTTTTCCAATGGAATTATTTACAGGAATAGAAAAAACAATCTTAAAATTGACATGTAACCACAAAGACCCCAAATAGTTAAAGCAATCTTGAGCAAGAAGAACAAAGCTGGAGGCATCATGCTTTCTGATTTCAAAATACGTTACAAAGCTACAGTAATCAAAACAATATGATAGTGGCATTAAAAAAATTAGATCAATGGAACAGAACAGAAATTTCAGAAATAAATCTATACATTTACAGTCAATTGATGGTCTATAAGAGTTCCAAGAACATCCAATGAGGAACGGATAGTCTGTTCAATAACTGGTGATAGGAAAATTGGATAGTCACATGTAGAAGAATGAAATTGGACCTCTATCTCACACCATATACAAAAATCAACACAAAATGGATTAAAAACTTAAATGTAAGACCTAAAACTTAAAACTCATAGAAGGAAACATAGGAAGAAAGTGTCTTAACAGTAACCTGGGCAGTGATTTTTGGATATGAGACAACCAAAAGCCAGGCAACAAATGCAAAATTAGATGATTGAGATTGTATCAAATTAGAAAGCTTCTGTATATATAATGAAATAATTAACTGAGTGACAAAAGCAAGCTACAGAATAGAACAAAATATTTGCAAACCACATATCTGATAAGGGATTCATATCCAAAATACATAAGGAACTCCTATAACTCAAAAATGGCAAAAAAAAAAAAATAATAATAACCTGATTGAAAGATGGGAAAAGGACATTTCTCAAAAGAAGATATATGAAAGGCCAAAAGATATATGAAAATGTGCTCAACATCATTGGTCATCAGGTCATCAGGAAAATTCAAATAAAAACCACAATGAAATATCATCTCAAACCTGTTAGAATGTCTATTACCAAAAAGACATAAGATAACAAGTATTGGTGAGGATGTGGACAAAAGGGAATTCTTGTACACTGTTGGTGGGAATGTAAATTGGTACAGATATTATAGAGGTTCTTCCCCAGATTAAAAGTAGAACTATAATATAATCCAACAATCTCAATTCTGGTTATTTATCTAAAGGAAATGAAACGAGTGTCTCAAAGAGATATCTGCACTTCCATGTTCATTGCAATATTATACACAATAGCCAAGACAAAACAAGAATCTAAATGTCTGTCAAGAGAGGAATGGATAAAAGATATACAATGAAATATTATTCACCCTTATAAAAGAAGAATACTCTGACATATGTAGCAACATGGATGGACCGAGAGGACATTACGCTATGTAAAATAAGTCAGACATAGAAAGACAAATACTGCATGACCTCATATTTATTTAGAATCTAAAATAGTTGAATTTACAGAAGCACAGAGTAGAATGGCGTTTGCCAGAGGTTGGGGGTGGGAGATAGGGAAAATGAAGAAATATTGGCAAAAGGACGCAAGTTCCAGCTATGCAAGATCAGTGAGTTCTGGAGGTTTAATGTATAGCATGGTGACTATAGTACAGAACCTGGTGAGTACATGGTAAATATAGTTTATTGGTACTTGAAATTTACTAAAAGGATAATTCTTAACTATTCTTATGACAAGCAAAAATAAAGGCAATGATTTGAGGTGATGGCTATGTTATAGCTTTATTGTGGTGATCACTTTACAATGCATATATGTATCAAAACATCAAGTTGTACACATCAAATATATAGTACAGCTTTGTGGTCAACTATACCTCAATAAAGCCAAAAAAATACAGACAGTTAAAAACTAGAAATGAAATAAGTTATTTATATGGAGTAAAAAATAGTATGCAATATTCTACAGGAATAAAATTAAAATATCGATAACTTTGATAATTTCCTGGGAAAAGAAAAATTATCAAATTTTCTCAAAAGTAGTACTTTTACTAGCACAGAGAAAGAGCTAAATAAAGTTGATAGTAAAATATGAGAAACAGCCATAAATTTGAGTGTTTTTTTCTCCCTAAAATATCAGCAAAATGATTTTAATGGTATAATAAAAGAATAATGTATTATTAAACAGGAAAAAGCAACACTGATTCTGTATTTGGAAGGTTACTAGGATAATGTATCTTACAAATGAGGCTTTATCAAATTTTTAAATAATCTTTAAAAGACATCAAAAGACATTTGACAAAATTGAAAACCATTATCATCTATCTACATTCCTATATACCTAATAAAGTAAGAACAGAAAGATTCTTGCTTAACAAGGCGTAGACTAACTACTTCAAACTACCCCCAAAATTAACATAGTTGTTATTATTATAGCCTATGAAATAAGTAAGGAAGCAAAAATCTGATCAAGTATCCCAACAAAATTATCATTATTTGATGACATAGTTATGAAACCCATGAGAATCACATGAAAAAATATTAGAAAAATAAAGATCTCAACAAAGAGATTGGTTATAAATAAATATATACAAATCAGTTGCTTTTCTATTATTATGTCAATAAGAGAGAAGACATAATTTTAGTAAGAATATCCTTTTACAGTAAATATAAATGCCTAGGAATAAATTTAACAACAAATGAAAAGGGACTATATAGAGAAAACTTCAGCACTTGATTGAAATAGACTTGAACTTGTTTCTAGATAAGACATAACATATTCCAAAAAGAATAGACATATAATTGCAAAATAAATGCCAATTTTACTCAGTATTTTTGATATTTAATGAAATCTAAATAAAATGTCAAAAGAATGTCTTAGGACTAATTAAAATCTTTGCATATTTACTTGGAAGAAATCAGATGAGAATAGCAAAGAAATTAAAAAAAAAATTTTAACGTTTATTCATTTTTGAGAGACAGAGACAGAGAGACAGAGTGTGAGGGCAGGGAGGGGCAGGGAGAGAGAGGGTGACACAGAATCCAAAGCAGTTCAGGTCTGAGCTGTCAGCACAGAGCCTGACACAGGGCTTGACACCCATGAACTGTGAGATCATGACCTGAGTTGATGTCAGATGATTAACCTACTGAGCCACCCAGGCGCCCCACAAAGAAATTTTGAAAATAAAAAGTGATTGGAGGGACACCTGAGTGGCTCAGTTGGTTAAGCATGAACTCTTGATTTTGTCTCAGGTCATGATCTCACGGTTTGTGAGACTGAGCCTTGTGTTGGGTTCGGCACTGACAGTGTGGAGCTTGCTTGGGATTCCCTCTCTTCCTCTCTGCCTCTCTCCCCTGCACTCTCTCTGTCACCTCATTCTCTCTCAAAATAAATAAATAAACTCAAAAAAATGGTTGGAGACTTAGAACATCAAGTAGTAAAATATGTAATAAAGTTTAAAGATAAAATAGCATGGGATTTGTTTGAGAATAAAAAATCAGTGGAATAGACAAAAAACCTACAAAACTGATAAAAGTATGTAAATATTATATACATAAATGTAAATATATAAATATGTAAATATATAAATATTATATATATGTAAATATTATATATATATATATAGGTCATAATTCAAGTCAGTGTGGAAATATGAAATATTTTTAAAATGGTAGCGAAACAGGTGATTATTTCAAAAAGGTCAATATTAGAGTACTATGTAACACCAAAATAAAAAAAAATTACTATAGTATAACAAACTAATTATAATGAAAAAATAATTTAAGTTAAAAAAAAGCCCACAAAGCTAGAAGAACATGTAAGAATGTATTTTTCTTATATTGGAAAAATGAAATATCTAAATATAAAAGGAATAAAATATAAGTAAATATTTGATACATTTAGTTACTGCATTTTTAATGTATTTTCTTAGACCAAGTCAACATTAGATATTTAATACAAAGTGTTTCATGAAATATAGTCTAAAAGCTATAGGCCTATTTACTGTGCTCAGTGAATACTTACCATCTTTTGTTGGGGTGAACCCCAACCAAACTATGAGATGATGAAATAGAGATAAAAATTCTTTCCTTGAAAAAATTATTCAATGCAATAATTCAATTCAATTTAATTCAATCTTGACACTTTAAATTTAAAAAAATTTTTTAAATGTTTATTTTTGAGAGAGAGACAGATCGCAAGCAGGGGAAGAGCAGAGAGAGACGGAGACAGAGAATCCAAAGCAGGCTTCAGGCTCTCAGCTGTCAGCACAGAGCCCGATGTGGGGCTCAAACTCACAAACTGTGGGATCATGACCTGAGCCAAAGTCAGACGCTTAACCGACTAAGCCACCCAGCCACCCCTAAATACACTTTTTTAAATGAAAAATGGGTAATATAATCAGGAAAGGTTTTATATACATGAGGTTTGATGCACTTATAAAAACTAACAGATTCTTGGAGTGTTGGTATGAGAAAGGGGGAAATACTTGGTTAGATTTCCTCTACACTGATTATTCATATCTTCAGTCTTATACCATATATACTCACAGGCAGGATTATACTCATGTCCCACAGCCCTTCCTCCCCTTTTCTGATCTTTTGCAAAAATGATTTTCCCTCTACTCTTTGGAGTTCTTAGGTGAGACCCCTGTAATAAAAGACAGATGAACAAGAGGAAAACAAAAAGAAGTTTATCAACATGTCATACCTCATGTATACATGAGAGATACTCTGGGAAAAATGAGTCCCTCAAGGTGATTTTAGAATTCAGCTATCTAAACTGGAAAGGAGAGGGGGGAAGCAAACTTTTTATGAGAGAGTAATCATATTTATGAAAGGTGAATGGTCTTTGGTAGAATAGATGAGAGGTGTGATCTTTTATGACAAAGTTTGTCTAGATATGGTGTTCACTTCTAGTTACTTCTCCTGTGATGTGAGTCATTCCCTGTTGATGAAATCCCAGGGAGGGGATTTATGACACTTGAGTTCCTTTCTGAGAATTTATCTTTAGGTAAATAAGGGTTGTTTAGAGAAAGCTTCTCCCTGCTTTTGCTGTTTTTCAAGTGCTTACAGCTCAAAATCATCAATATACTAAGGTAGTATATTTTGGGGTGGCATATTCTGTTACCTTTAATTACCAACTTTCATATCTACTTTTAGCTTACTAGGTCTAAACATACAAGTAACAGAGACAGCAGTGACCCTGAAGCCTCCTCTAACAAGCTACTTTGATTTCTGCTTTTCTCTTCTTGCAATCAGCCACTCTGGCCTCCTAGATTTCCTTGCACTTCTTTATAACTCTCAAGGGACCTCCTCAGTTGGGGACATATTGCTTTGCTATTAGAAAAGTGTTCTAGCATGGCTGTTACTGCTTTGTGAACTGTAAAGCTCGAATTAAATGTATATTAACATTATCATTGCCATATACACGTGTTTCTAATAATTCTAATGTTACAAAGCAACATGAATTCATTTTTAAAGAGAACCATTAAAACAGTATGATTATAGCCTGTAGCAATACCAGTGAAATGTTGTGTAGTAACCCAAACCATTTTAGCTTTTAAAAATATCCTTTTTTTTTTTCATCTACTAAAACATAAAATCATTGTCTTTTGGATAGTTTTTTACCACTAGGTTAAAGCTGTCTAGAAAATATGCATCAACAAAACCTAAAGTCACTGTTCAACAGGATAACAATGGAAGGTTTGAAAATTTTTAGTCCATCTGACTAGGTGATGGGATATTACTTAAAAATTTCAACTAGTCTTGGGGTGCCTGGGTGGCTCAGTCAGTTGAGCATCCGACTTGGGTTCAGGTCATGATCTCATGGTTCATGAGCTCAAACCCCGCATTGGGCTCTGTGCTGACAGCTCAGAGCCTGGAGTCTCCTTCAGTTTCTGTAACTCCCTATCTCTATGCCCCTCCCCCACTCACACTCTGTCTCTCTCTCAAAAATAAACATTTAAAAAATCTAAAACAATTTCAACTAGTCTTTGCTCTTGAAGTCATATTTCTATAAGCAGCTACATTGTAGGCCACTGACTTATTTACCAGTGGATTCCATACCAAGTGAGTGCTTCATACAAGTTTAAACAGAGGGCAAAGTGCATCCAGAAGCTTTATGTCATCAAATTCCAGGCCCCATTTATGCTACAGGGAAAAGAAGCCAAAATGGCATCTACCTCCAATATTGTCAATCTCTGGTCCCTAAAATAGAGATACCAGAATGCTGTGGGGATTAATGGAAGGTGGTAGCTGCTAATGCTCAACACCTGTGTCCTTATAGTGGAGCTGAGATACCAATAGTCTTGATGGATTTCTCATTGTTGAGATGAAACAAGGCTTAATTTCATTTCCATAGTATGATTAAAGTAGTATTTCTTTGAATTCCACTTTACTCATAATCATTATGCATTAACTTGAAGATTTTGAAGGGATCTGTAAGAAATACAAAGGTAAGACTTGGGCTCTTGCCTTCAAGCTGCTTACAACTCAGTAGTGGAGATAAGTCAAGTACTACTTGTAACACAAAGCTTATGATGGTATGTACCATAAACAAAACTTAAAATGTTAAAGTGATTTAAAGAAAGGGAAATTGACTTTCACTGAGGTAATCAGGGCAGCCTGCTTAAATATTCTGGTAACTGAATTTGTTGTACAAGAAAACCCCAAATATTTAAGTTCCTTATGTTTAGTGCCTGATTAAACACAGATACTCTTTGGAAACCAGTTTTTGTTCATGCACACTTTTTGAATGTTCTAGTTTTCTGCAATTTTCCATCCATCAGGTGAAGAACTATAAATATTCAATATTATTTTCTCAAATATTTGCATTTCTTGCCAAGTAAATTGAAGGATGGGAAAAATGTATTTTCAAAACCTGCACCTGTGCTTCTCATCATGTTTTGGATTATGGCATATTTCTTTTCTTCTGTAGAATCCTCTTGTCCTGAATGCCCCAGGTTTGAATCCTCTACTGTGACCTAATGCTAAAAACACTTTTCTTTTCAATTCATTAGGCAGCCATCTCCTATAATAACTGCAGAAGTCCACACAATAAGCAAATAGACTTTCACTACCAGTTATCCCAATGACTTTGGTTTTAATTGGGAAGCCATATTCTTTCTCACACAAATCTTTGAGAAAATTTCTTAAAAGTGCACTTCAAAATGTATAGCTACAGAGATACATCAATGATAATCTTTTTTTTTTTTTACTAAAAAAATCAATGGGACAATTATGGAAAGATGACATTTAAACCAAAGTGTAAGATGAGATATCCCTTCACTGAAGGGATATCTGTCCTCTGATGTCTTCCTTATTTATAAAGAATTTTTTCCATTCTTAAAAAATGCCCTTTACACACAAGTTTATTTGTTCTTCCCAATACTGCGAGGCAGCTGATATTATGATGCCTAACTCAGATGTGGTAATGGAACTTGTTTTAAGTGTTATCAATGACTAGATTTGAAACTTCAGCTCAAGGTCATCTTTTTTCCACTACACTAAAGATCAGTTTCTGGGAGATACTTGCTGTAGGAATTTAAAAATATATGAGATATGGTAGCCTTTGCCTTCAAGGCAAAGCCTACCTAGTTTGAAAAATAATATTTATACAAATAAAAATAATGCACCATAGTATAAAGCAAGAGCCATGAAAAGAATGCAACTTGTTTAATGCTATATGATCACACTATTAAGATAAATAAAAGTTAAGCTTTTAAAAAACAGCTTGCCTATTACTCAGCCATACAAAAGAATGAAATCTTACCATTTCCGATGACATGGATGGAGCTAGAGAGCATTATGCCAAGTAAAATAAGTCAGTCAGAGAAAGACAAGTATCATATGATTTCATTCATATATGGGATTTAAGAAACAAAACAGATGAACACGGGGAAGAGAAAAAAAGGTAAACCATAAAACAAATTTTTTTTAAAGTTTATTTACTTATTTTTGAGAGAGAGGGAATGAGTGGGGGAGGGGCAGATAGAGAGGGAGAGGGGGATCCCAAGCAGGCTGTTTGATGTGGAGTTCATGCGGGGGGCTCGGACTCATGGACTCTGAGATCATGACCTGAGCCCAAATCAAGAGCTGCATGCTTAATTGACTGAGTTACCCAGCACCCAAACAGACTCTTAACCATAGAGAACAAACTGGGCGTTGCTGGGGGGGAAGTGGGTAGGAAGATATGTTAAACAGGTGATTGGGATTAAAGAGGGCACTTGTGATGAGCACTTGGTCTTGCATGTAAGTGGTGAGTCATGAAATCCTACACCTGAAACTAGTATTACAATACTATATGTTAACTAACTGGAATGTAAATGAAAACTTGAAAGAAAAAAACATTAAAATTCTCAACTACAAAGAATTATTGGGATGAATGAATATCTGGTTTATATGATTTTGGACGATTGAAGCCTGTTGATTTTGTAGTTACTGCTATCTAAGTATTTCAGGTTTTCAGGATTAAAACCAAAGCAGAGCTTTTTAAAATTAAAATAAAGGCTGCAGGATGGAAACTTATTATTTTTCCTCACAAAATAAAAACCAAAAGGCCCGAGAACAAACTGGGAGAAATAAATTCTAGCTTTGCACACCAAGCTAACTTCTTTACAATTTAAACTAATGGTCAGTAGGGGATAAAGTGATTGTGAATTACAGGCGCAAAGAGTTATGATTAACCCAGAATCGATCTACGGTGGTCCTTATAATTCATTGCCCACATAAGTCCTTAGATGGGATGGCTTTAATATTTATGACATATGGTTCTAGGTGGTGGCCTCTCCCACTTTGAACAAATTAATAATTTAGCATCATTCATCATTTCATCTGAATTTATCTAGCAAAATAAATCATGCCCAAGTCCATATTTTAGTGCTTAAGACTCACTTTTAAAATATATATGGCTTTGTTTACTGCTGCCCTAATTGCTGGCCTACTATATTTTACCTGCTATTATTTTGAGATTTGAATTTGTGCTCCAAGATAGTCATCACAGGGAATAGATTTTCACAAGGAAGATATGAATGTGTTTAAAATAGATATCAGCTATTTAGAAAATATCCTTTTTTAACCTGGAAAAGAAGCAGTGTATTTACTTAAAAATTTTATCTTTGCCTCTCTTTTTTGAGGCCATTGGAATACTAATTTTTTCAAGTGTATTAAAGCATTCTGGGAATGTGAAAAACTAAGCACAGCTAACTTTTCCACTGACAACTTTCTCTTGAAACAAATGGCTACTAGGGTCTAGAAGACAGAAGGGTAGTAAGGCCTGGAGTTCTGGATAATTCTGTGTGGGGAAAAGACTAAGAAATCTCTCCTGCAGGCAGGGTGAGTACCTGAGAAAACCAGCAGAACCTCCAGGGAAGGCAATGAAGAAACCAAGTTTGGGGCAATGCTTTTCTCACAATTTGGATTTCAAATCTTCCTGCCCTCTTTCCTTAGATATTTGTCCCCATGAATATGCCTGTTCTGCTGCCTTTATTTAAAAAGATTTTTTTTAATGTTTATTTATTTTTGAGAGAGAGACAGATGGAGCACGAGTAGGGGAGGAGCAGAGATAGAAGGAGACAGAATCCAAAGCAGGCTCCAGGTTCTGAGCTGTCAGCACACAGCCTAATGTGGGGCTGGAACTCACAAACTATGAGATCATGACCTGAGCCAAAGTCAGACACCCAACCAACTGAGCCACCCAGGCGCCCCTGTTCTGCTGCCTTTAAATTAGTCAGGAAGGAGTTGAATAAGTGGACACAGATCTGCCCTCATGGAGCTGGGACACAGCAGAAGACTGGAGAGCCCCAGCTTCCTCCAGGTTCCTCAGCAGGGAGATTTGTGAATCACTTTCTTCTATACTCCGGTCTATACTTCGGTCTATAAGGAGAGTGACATTTCAACTTCTGTAGCAAGACGGACAATCCCTAGAATAATCCAACCATCAGATTTGAGTCCTCATAAACTGATAAAGAAAAAAGACAACCCATAGAGCAAGTGCCACATTTAGAGAGGGGAAGATGAACCTGAGCAAGAAGAACACATTCTGGGACAAGAGCATTGTGGTACTAGTAAGAATCCAATTTTAAAAGAAAAATAAGCAGGGTATTTAACCAGATTCAATTGTGAACCTAAAAAGATCTATGTGGCTATAAACTAACAAACAAACCTCAATTTCTCAACCAAAAAATTGAACAGATGAATTGAAGGAGAAAATGCTCATTGTTCCTACAGGCTCAAATGGAAGGACTAGGGTGACAACTGTCCCAGTTGGCCTGTGATATCCCAGTTGTAGCAATGGAAGCTCTACATCAAGGGGAACTTCTTGTGGGGCTGGCGGGGGGGGGGGAGTACAGGTTTTTGGTAATGATACAGAAGGTTGGGGTACAAAATCCATACCACAGGATAAAAGATAGGGGCTGAAAGTGATGATTTTTGTAGCAGATGGATATGACATGGGTTATTGGGAATTGAGTATGGTGGAAAAGGAAATGAGAAAGCATACAACAGAGACTGTATCTTCCAACTTGGGGATGAGGCAAACCAAAAGTTTTTGTGTCTTCCAAAAGGCACCAATGCTCAGCTGAAGAGAGCAACTGCTAAATTAGTTTGGGCATAGCACAAGAACAAACACACATTATCGGATTGTTCTCCTCATAGCTCTCTGAAATGGGGTAAAGCTAGATTCCCTGATTCTGAGGTTGCAAATAAAATGTGCTGTGGTAAACAAAAGGAGGAAATTTTGATAATAGATCTGCTGAGACTCTGTAGTATAGACTGACTCTTTTGGACTTTACCTGAATGATCATGTTTTCTACAGTAAAGTTAGGAGTCACATAATGTCAACAATAAAAATAATCACCCTAGCTCTTAGGTATTTTGATTTAAACAGTGTAATGTCAAGTTGTTTTCCTAATTTCTATGAATATGTTAATAAAACTGCATAAAAAAACAAAAGTTGACTGATAATTTGTCCAAATACAATCTACAAAGAAATGTAAACTTCATCAAATTTGATTCCATAGCTAAACTTCTTATCAAAGAAAATTAAAAGATCCTACCTGCGAAATATTCTGTATACCATGTATATGACACTGCAAAAAGGGACATGGTTTGTTTACCTGAGATAATGAAGCTTTCATTATTTAAAATTTTTATCATTTTTTTGTTTTGTCAAAATGTGAGAAGCACTCAGGAGATTTTACTTAATAGAAATGGAAAGAGATGGCTTTCTTAGACATTTGCCTACAAGATGGCTATTAACTTTTCAATATAGATGGCCATAAAGTTGCATATTCTAAGTGTGAAACAAGAAGAATGTTCTCTAGTTTGGAAATACATTGAGGATAACAATGGAGAAAAAGATGACCATAAAAGAGAAATTTCTATGCTGCTTTTCCCAAAACTGTTTGATTATTTTTTTGAAGAAACCAGTGTGCTTGGAAAAAGATGAACTGACTACACCTGAGTTGTTCAATTTTATGTGGAGATTATGACAAAAAGCTGCAGAGAAAAAATGACACATTTTTTGAAATAATATTACTTCATAATAATAATAATAGCAGAAAAGGCAGCTAAAACTATAACTTCTGCAATCCAGCATTGATTTCACATGTTCAAAGTACCTCTGTGCTTTAAAATCATTTTGTCAAGAAACAGGACTCTAACTTAGGATAACATTCAGAATGTTTAAAAGTGGTGGACATCTCAGACAGATTTAGTCTATAGATTTGTAGATGCAAGGTTTAGGATTGATAAAAAGCTGGTCTTTTATTTTTAATTCTTTTTATGTTTATTTATTTTTGAGAGAGAGAGAGAGAGACAGCCCTCAAGCGGGGTAGAGGCAGAGAGAGGGAGACACAGAATCTGAAGCAGGTTCCAGGCTCTGAGCTGTCAGCGCAGAGCCCAACATGGGGCCTGAACCCACAAACTGTGAGACCATGACCTGAGCCGAAGTATGACGCTTAACTGACTGAACCACCCAGGCGCCCCAAAAAGCTGGTCTTTTAAAAGCAAGCTTTTAGAATCGAAGTGTATGGAAGGCCAGAATCCAATCCCTACAAGTTAACACACCTGCTATTGCTGATAATTTTTAATTCCTAAGTATTTCATGCTCAAACATTTTTGTTAACAGCATATTTAGATTGATACCATGCCATTGGGATGACACCAGAATCATTATAATGTGGGTTAGATAAGAGCAGATTTGCAAGTCAAAGTGAATTTTATGTTTAGTTATTTTAGCTTTATCACTCTATAAAAGAAGGATGTGCTAAAGGTTGCAAGCAATTCAGAGAAGTATTTTTGGAAAGGGAAACAGAAAGGGTAAAATCATCATACAGTATCACGTACGGCACTGAAAAAAATATGCCATTGTTGTTACTTAATATAGTTAATGTTTAATTATATGTTTAAATCTACTTATGCTTAATTAGTATTTTTGTATTTGTTTCCCTTTGGAAAGTCTTGCCCTTATGTGTCTTAAATATAGTTAAAAATTTAAATCTCTAATACAGAGTTTAAAAAAGAACAAAAATAACTGCTTTACCAGAGGATCAAAAGAAAACTTAGTAAAATATTGTTATATTTTATCACCTATATCATTTGTTTAACTAGTAACTATCAGTTACTACTATTTGACAGTTAACCTAGTTCTATTGTTTTGTTTAAACAAAGTAATTTTTTATGTAAGAAATGAATAATACAGAATAATATATAGTCCCAAATAAAGGTCTTTTTTCATGTTTTTATGTTGAAGTAATAATACATCTATATAATTATATTATTATATGTTTTTGGTGTGGTGTAGCTGTGTTATGGGTTGTCTAGAAAGTTGGTAAATATATTAATAAACGTTTTTGGCATAATTAGCTGTCTGTAATAAATAAAATCAAACCTTTTTCTAACTCCTCCCAAAATAATTTCCAGTTGGATTAATAGTTCAAAATAAAATAGTAAAAGCCCTGCAAGAAAAATAGGGGAGCATATGTAATATATGTTAGGAAAGACTTTTTAACCAACATATGGAATATAGAAAGTATATATTTGTATAGCAGACTTTTTTAACATACATTTTATTTTTAAAGGCATTTTAATATGCCTTTGTATGGCTATATATATATATATATCTATCTTTGTATGGCTATATATATATGTGTATATATATGTATATATATGTATGTATATATATGTATATATATGTGTATATATATATGTATATATATGCGTATATATATATACAAAGTGAAGACCATCAAATTTACAAAAAAAAGTTGGAACATGGGGACAAAGAATTAATATTTATAAATATATAGGTGTTCCTCTAATTAAGCATCCTTTATTCTAGCAAAGAATAGAGGATGCAAAAGAAAAATAGATAAAGCATCTGGAAAGGCAATTCTCAATAGAACAAATAGACGTGTTCAATGAGCGTATGAACAATACCCAAATTCATTAGTGATTAGGTGAATACAAAATGAAATAACAGGAGGCTACTACTTTATATCTATTGGTCTGACCACATTTAAATATATTGCTGGTGGAGATGCATTGAAAAGTGTATTCTCACACATTGCTAGTGGAAACAGGAAAATGTTATAGTCTTTTTCAAAAGTAACATCTGTTCAAATTAAAAAAAAATATATAGATGACTTTTGGCCCAGGAATTCCATTCCCAGAAATATATCTAAGAGAAATAAAAATTTTAGATTAATGCACAAGGATCCTCAGTGTATCACTGTTTCCTTGTGGCACCACATTGGAAACAGTGGTAATGTTCATCAATCGTAAAATGATGATGTGTTCCTGCCATGAAACATTATGGAAATATTAAGAGGAATCTATTAGAGCAATACAAGGTGTCATGGAAGGATTTCTATGATGTACTTGCAGAATGGAAAAAATCAAGGTGAGAAATTATTTATAACATAATCTCATTTTAAAAATCAACAATGACTCCAAATTATATAACTTTTTGGGACTATATATATAAATATTATTATGTTATTAGAAATGTTTAGAGAAAAATATGGAAGAATTAATATGTCCTGTTGGTTTTCTTTTGAGGATAGAAAAATATGGGTTATGGATGGAGGTAGAAGAAGAGAGAAGAATGGGAGAAAGCCAAGCTGAAAAGTAAAAGGAAACCGAATGCTCTAAAAAGGACATGTGTAGATACATTTACACTTTTATGAGATACATACATGTGTAAATATGTAATTAAAGGAGGTTTTTTTTTAAAGTCAGGTTTATTGAGATCTAATTTATATATATAGTCAAGTTTGCCATTTTTAGGTCTCTAGTAAGAAATACTGAATAAAAACCCTGAATATTTTTGCTTTATGTTTAGAAGTTTTAAATGGCATCATTAACATATATAGTTAAATAACAGTTAGTTTTTGAAACCTATGCTGATTGATAAATTTATAGGTACTAGGGTATTCATAATTACATACTCACAATCATTTGCTATCATAACTGACTCATTTCTATTCATTCTGGCGGAGTCATTGACATACACTTAACTTTAAGCTAAACAATATGTTGATAAAAAATCGAAATTCTATGTTAATACAAAATGCTAATAGCAGAGGTTTGGAAGAAATCCAACATGCATGTTAGAATTGCTGGGTCTTGCCAACTTTCTGTTTACATTTCCCTTCCCCAACCACACTTTCTATTGGTGTGTGTGTACATATTCTAAAAGAATATTAAGTAGATAAATTACTTTTGAAGCTATATTGTAAAACAAAACAAATCCTAACACATACATCTCAACTTTTATAAGTAGTCAACTTTATCTCTAATTGGGTTTCCTTTTCATGCTTTTGCTCTTATTTCTTATACATAGTTATAGTTTCTTAAATGGCTTATATGCTTTTTTTGCCCTTGGTTCTTTGATATTCATTTTATTTTGCTAGGAATGTTTTCCTATCCACTCGTTTCTTTCAATCTTACTCTGTCCTATCTGCTTCAATTTGTCCTAATCCTTTCAGAGTTGGGATTGGTTTAAATGTCACTTATTCATGGAAGTTCTCTTTGACCTTCAGCCTTAGTGTCCCTCCTATATGATGCTATTGCACCTTGTATATACTCTTAGAACAGCATTTTAGCACACTGGAGTATACTTGCCTCTTTTCATTCTGCTCAACCCCATGTAACTGGAAACTCCTAGAAGACTGGGACTGCATCTTTCTTATCCAAGTACCATTGCCTCCCCTGTGCCTAGCCTAGGGTCTAATATTATCAGGAACAGGCACCTGATACATATTTCTTATTTAAGGAACATTGCTTCATTTCCTTTCTTTTGGTCACTAAGACCACCATACTTTTAACTTCCTATTCCTTCAACAATCACTATATTCCAATTCTCCAACATTGGTAAGAAACACCAAATAAGAACAGAAAGTTGTGACAGCTCAAAATTTCTGCCATGCACAAACAGATCATAGTGTCCTGTTAGGACAAAGGTATGTGAATAAGGAAACATTATTACATTAAAGCATCTTCTGTGAAGTAGAATAGCTCCAGACTCATCAAGTAGAGGTATGATTCAGATATCACTCTTCAGTAGACTGTTTTGAAAGATTGGCAGTGTTTCATATCTTTGTTGTCCAATATGGTAGTCACTAGCCACATATGGCTATTGAGTACTTGAATTGTGGCTACTGTGACCAAAAAACTGAATTTTAAATTTTATTTAATTTTAATCCACTTACATTTAAATAATCATATGGCTAGTGGCTATAATAATGGCATCACTAATTAGAAGTATTTGCTTCTGTGAAAGAGTATGACTTTCCACCCTTCTAGAATCATTAGAGAAACAGCCATTTTCGTTATATAACCATAGATGGCCTTGGACTTCTACTTAACTCTTTTGTATGTATGTATTATGATTCCCAATTACCTCAAGAGCACCTTGAGAGCAGGTAAGTTTTTCTAGACTTACTGTACAGACAATACTTAACTGAATTAATTGCTTCAAGAAGGAACATTTATATGAAAGTTAAGGGAAAATATCAGCACTTGACTATTGCTTAATACTAAAAAGGCCTGTGTAACGCCACAATCCTCCCTGAAAAACAAAGCGGGAAGATTTTCTTATAAAATGAAGTGGAAAATGAGTAAACTAACTCTTAGATTAAGATTTCGTGTTGGTGATACCACTCACTGCTCACGGCAGGTTTTAAAATACTAAATTCAGCATTTTCACATTATGACTTTGTCATGTTGTGGAAACATGATGACATTTCAAGATGATGGTAGTTCACAGTCTATTACACATTACAGAAGAGCATTAAAAAGGAATTTATACGGTGATCAGTTGTCACAATTCAGTATCACACCAACTTCTTGGGCCAGCAGTGAGAAAATAAAGGTGTCATATTACAGGCTTATTCCTAATTATTTGGTTACCTAAAAGAGAATAGATGCTTTTTACAAAGAAGCTGGAGAATTAGTTTTTGCATCAATTTGGATAAAATTCTGTAAGTGACTTGATGAACAGATTACCATCGTAAATGTTTATGGACAGGTCAACAAACGAAGAACACAAATTCTGGTCAGAAATGAAACTGAATCCTAGTAAGCATTTTACAAGAAATACTTTTGAAGTTCCACTAAAACCTCAAAAATACAGCCAAAGATCATGTTTTGGTTGGTTTAATCTTATACAGATTCAATTACTGTTCTTTCTTATAGATGAACTTTTGGAAACTATCAGCATGTAAAAACAATTCAGCACTTGGGATTGGTGTTACAGAAATGCCTTAGCTAAAAATGGCCCTTAGTCATTAGAGCAGTTTCCAATTTATTTTTATTTTTTATTAAAAATTTTTTAATGTTTATTTATATTTGAGAGAAAGCATGAGCAGGGGAACAGCAGAAAGAGATGGAGACAAATCCAAAGCAGGCTCCAGGCTCTGAGCTGTCAGCACAGAGTCCAACTTGGGGCTCAAACCCATGAACCGCAAGATCACGACCTGAGGCAAAGTTGGACGCTTAACTGACTGAGCCACCCAGGCGCCCCAGTTTCCAATTTATGAAAAGAGAAAAGAATGATAAAGGAAATAAGCCTCAAGAATAAGAATGAAGTATAAGGCATGAAAATAGGACATGGTCCAGGATACTCACGTATCTATGGTATGACAGTATGATGATAATATGATGTGTGGGGGAGGGCTGAGTCAGGTACTTCCTAAAGTAGGTATACACCCTGTACATACTATATAATCTATGCTATGCTATATTTAACCCAAATCATTTAATCCAACTCAAACCTTAATCATGCTATATTTAATCCAAATCCAATCAAAATATCAAATACCACAGTGCAACCACCTGTAGCATTTTTATTGACATAAAATTTACATATCATGAAAAGCACAAATTTTAAATGGCTAGTTCAGGAAGTTTTGATTAAAATACACTTGTGAATACAGCATATTTCCATTGCCCTAAAAATTTTCCTTGCCCTCTTCCAGTTAAACTTCACCACTATTTGGATTTCTATCATCATCATAGATTAGTTTTGCCAGTTCTTGAAATTCACATAAATGAAACCAAATAGTTGTACCCTTCTGTCTCTGGCTTCTTTTGAACAATACAATGGATTTGAGATATAGCCACATTGGTTTGTGATCAATAGTTCTTTCCTGAATATTTCTTGTAATATTGTGGCTTGAATAGACCATAATATATTTTCCTATTCCCCTGTTGTTAGATATTTGGGTTGCTTCCTGTTTGGAGCTATTACAAATAAAGCTGTTGTAAACATGACTGTATGTCTTTTATGGATGAAAATTTTCATCTCTCCTAGGTAAACACCTAGGACTGGAACTGCTGGCTCATGGGCTAGGTATATGTTTAGTTTAGTAAGAAACTGCCAAATGGATTTTCAAAGTGGTCTCTAAACAATTTACACTCTAATATCCTGCAAGTTCTATTTGCTCTGCATTCTTGCCAGTATTTGGTGTTGTTAGCCTTTTTAATTGTAGCCATCCTAGCGGATGTGAAATGTAAATCATTGTGGTTTACATTTTCCTGAAGACCAACAATGTTAATTAAGTATATTTTCATGTGTTTATTGGAAATTTGTATATCCTCTTTTATGAAGTAACTGTTTTTAGTCTTTTGCTAACTTTTATTGTGTTGTCTTTTAATTATTGATTTTAGGAGTTCTTCATATATTGAGATACAAGGTCAGATATGTCTGTATGGCTTGTCTTTTCCTTCTCTTAATATTGTCTTTGACAAGTAGAAATAAATATTTTTATTTTGATAAAATCCAATACAACAGTTTTATTCATTGTTAATGGAAACTGTACTTTATCCTGAGATATAGTTTTAATCTTACAAGGGTTTTCTGGAATTTTCATGGAACACTGGATTTGTTTACATAGCCCTTCTAATTGGCCACATGTAAACTCCAAATTTTGTCTACTCTGTTGTGTATGGCAGCTAAATTATGATGAGCTTTTTTGGCCTTTTATTATATTTTTTTTAATTTTTAGTTTTTAATATGAAATTTATTGTCAATTTGTTCCCATACAACACCCAGTGCTCATCCCAACAGGTACCCTCCTCAACACCCATCACCCACTTTCCCCTTCCTCCCCCCACAATCAACCCTCAGTTTATTCTCAGTTTTTAAGTCTCTTAGGGTTTGCCTCCCTCCCTCTCTAACTTTTTTTTCCCCTTCCCCTCCCCCATGGTCTTCTGTTAAGTTTCTCAGGATCCACATAAGAGTGAAAACATACGGTATCTGTCTTTCTCTGTATGACTTAGTTCACTTAGCCTAACACTCTCCAGTTCCATCCATGTTGCTACAAAAGGCCATATTTCATTCTTTCTCATTGTCAAGTAGTATTCCATTATACATATAAACCACAATTTCTTTATCCATTCATCAGTTGATGGACATTTAGGCTCTTTCCATAATTTGGGTATTGTTAAAAGTGCTGCTATAAGCATTGGGGTATAAGTGCCCCTATGCATCAGTTCTCCTGTATCCCTTGGGTACATTCCTAGCAGTGCTATTTCTAGGTCATAGGGTAGATCTATTTTTAATTTTTTGAGGAACCTCCACACTGTTTTCCAGAGTGGTTGCACCAGTTTGCATTCCCACCAACAGAGCAAGAGGTTTGCCATTTCTCCACATCCTCGCCAGCATCTATAGTCTCCTGATTTATTCATTTTAGCCACTCTGACTGGCGTGAGGTGATATCTGAGTGTGGTTTTGATTTGTATTTCCCTGATGAGGAGTGACATTGAGCATCTTTTCATATGCCTGTTGGCCATCTGGATGTCTTCATTAGAGAAGAGTCTGTTCATGTCTTCTGTCCATTTCTTCACTGGATTATTTGTTTTTCGGGTGTGGAGTTTGGTAAGCTCTTTATAGATTTTGGATACTAGCCCTTTGTCCAATATCTTTGCAAATATCTTTTCCCATTCCAGCAGTTGCCTTTTAGTTTTGTTGACTGTTTCCTTTGCAGTGCAGAAGCTTTTTATCTTCATGAGGTCCCAATAGTTCATTTTTGCTTTTAATTCCCTTGCCTTTGGAGATGTGTTGATAAGAAATTGCTGCAGCTGAGGTCAGAGAGGTTTTTTCCTGCTTTCTCCTCTAGAGTTTTGATGGTTTCCTGTCTCACATTCAGGTCCTTTATCCATTTTGAGTTTATTTTTGTGCATGGTGTAAGAAAGTGGTCTAGTTTCATTCTCCTGCATGTTGCTGTCCAGTTCTCCCAGCACCATTTGTTAAAGAGACTGTCTTTTTTCCATTGGATATTCTTTCCTGCTTTGTCAAAGATTAGTTGGCCATACTTTTGTGGGTCCAATTCTGGAGTCTCTATTCCAATGGTCTATGTGTCTGTTTTTGTGCCAATACCAGGCTGTCTTGATGATTACAGGTTTTTAGTAGAGGCTAAAGTCTGGGATTGTGATGCCTCCTGCTTTGGTTTTCTTCTTCAATATTACTTTGGCCATTTGGGGTCTTTTGTGGTTCCATACAAATTTTAGGATTGCTTGCTGTAGCTTCGAGAAGAATGCTGGTGCAATTTTGATTGGGATTGCATTGAATGTGTAGATTTCTTTGGGTAGTATTGACATTTTAACAACATTTATTTTCCCAATCCATGAGCACAGAATGTTTTTCCATTTCTTTGTATCTTCTTCAGTTTCCTTCATAAGCTTTCTATAGTTTTCAGCATACAGATCTTTTACATCTTTGGTTAGGTTTATTTTATGATTCTTGGTGCAATTGTGAATAGGATCAGTTTCTTTATTTGTCTTCCTGTTGCTTCATTATTAGTGTATAAGAATGCAACTGATTTCTGTACATTAATTTTGTATCCTGCAACTTTGCTAAATTCATGTATCACTTCTAACAGACTTGGTGGAGTCTATCGGGTTTTCCATGTATAATATCATGTCATCTGCAAAAAGTGAAAGCTTAACTTCATCTTTGCCAATTTTGATGCCTTTGATTTCCTTTTGTTGTCTGATTGCTGATGCTAGAACTTCCAACACTATGTTAAACAACAGCAGTGAGAGTGGACATCCCTGTTGTGTTCCTGATCTCAGGGGGAAAGCTCTGAGTTTTTCCCAATTGAGGATGATATTAGCTGTGGGCTTTTCATGAATGGCTTTTATGATCTTTAAGTATGTTCCTTCTATCCCGACTTTCTCGAGGGTTTTTATTAAGAAACGATGCTGAATTTTGTCAAATTCTTTTGCTGCATTGACTGACAGGATCATATGGTTCTTATCTTTTCTTTAATTAATGTGATGTATCACATTGATTGATTTGCGAATATTGAACCAGCCCTGCAGCCCAGGAATGAATCCCACTTGATCATGGTGAATAATTCTTTTTATATCCTCATGAATTCCATTTGATAGTATCTTGTTGAGAATTTTTCCATCCATATTCATCAGATATTGGCCTGTAGTTCTCTTTTTTTTGCTGGGTCTCTGTCTGGTTTGGGAATCAAAGTAATGCTGGCTTCATAGAGTGTGGAAGTTTTCCTTCCTTTTCTATTTTTTGGAACAGCTGAGAAGGATAGGTATTATCTCTGCTTTAAATGTCTGGTAGAATTCCCCAGGGAAGCCATCTGGTCCTAGACTCTTATTTGTTGGGAGATTTTTGATAACTAATTCAATTTCTTCACTGGTTATGGGTCTGTTCAAGTTTTCTGTTTCTTCCTGTTTGAGTTTTGGAAGTGTGTGGGTGTTTAGGAACTTGTCCATTTCTTCCAGGTTGTCCAGTTTGTTGGCATATAATTTTTCATAATATTCCCTGATAATTGCTTGTATTTCTGAGGGATTGGTGGTAATAATTCCATTTTAATTCGTGATTTAATCTATTTGGGTCATCTCCCTTTTCTTTTTGAGAAGCCTGGCTAGAGGTTTATTAATGTTGTTTATTTTTTCAAAAAAAAAAAAACAAAAAAAAAAAAACAACTCTTGGTTTCATTGATCTGCTCTACTGTTATTTTAGATTATATTGTTTATTTCTGCTCTGATTTTTATTATTTCTCTTCTTCTGCTGGGTTTGGGGTGTCTTTGCTGTTCTGCTTCTATTTCCTTTCGGTGTGCCATTAGATTTTGTATTTGGGATTTTTCTTGTTTCTTGAGATAGGCCTGGATTGCAATGTATTTTCCTCTCAGGACTGCCTTCGCTGCATCCCAAAGCATTTGGATTGTTGTATTTTCATTTTCATTTGTTTCCAAATATTTTTAAATTTCTTCTCTATTTGCCTGGTTGACTCATTCATTCTTTAGTAGGGTGTTCTTTAACCTCCATGCTTTAGGAGGTTTTCCAGACGTTTTCCTGTGGTTGATTTCAAGTTTCATAGCATTGTGGTCTGAAAGTGTGCATGGTATGATCTCAATTATTTTATACTTATGAAGGGCTGTTTTGTGACCCAGTATGTAATCTATCTTGGAGAATGTTCCATGTGCACTCGAGAAGAAAGTATATGCTGTTGCTTTGGAATGCAGAGTTCTAAATACATCTGTCAAGTCCATCTGATCCAATGAATCATTCAGGGCCCTTGTTTACTGATCCTGTGTCCAGATGATCTATCCATTGCTGTAAGTGGGGTATTAAAGTCCCCTGAAATTACCACATCCTTACCAATAAGGTTGCTTATGTTTGTGACTAATTGTTTTATATATTGGGGGGTTCCTGTATTTGGCACATAGACATTTATAATTGTTAGCTCTTCCTGATGGATAGACCCTGTGATTATTATACAATGCCCTTCTTCATCTCTTGTTACAGCCTTTAATTTAAAGTCTAGTTTGTCTGATAGAAGTATGACTACTCCAGCTTTCTTTTGACTTCCAGTAGCATGACAGATAGTTCTCCATCCCCTCAGTTTCAATCTGAAGGTGTCCTTAGGTCTAAAATGAGTCTCTTGTAGACAGCAAATAGATGGGTCTTGTTTTTTTTTAACCATTTTGATACCCTATGTCTTTTGTTTGGAGCATTTAGTCCATTTACATTCAGTGTTATTATCGAAAGATACTGGTTTAGAGTCATTGTGATGTCTGTAGGTTTCATGCTTGTAGTGATGTCTCTGGTACTTTGTCTCACAGGATCCCCCTTAGGATCTCTTTATGGCTGGTTTAGTGGTGATGAATTCCTTCAGTTTTTGTTTGTTTGGGAAGATCTTTATCTCTCCTTTTATTCTGAATGACAGACTTGCTGGATAAAGGATTCTTGGCTGCATATTTTTTCTGTGCATCACATTGAAGATTTCCTGCCATTCCTTTCTGGCCTGCCAAGTTTCAGTAGATAGGTTTGCTACTACCCTTATGTGTCTACCTTTGTAAGTCAGGGCCTGTTTATCCCTAGCTGCTTTCAGAATTTTCTCTTTATCCTTGTATTTTGCCAGTTTCACTATGATATGTCATGCAGATCAATTCAAGTTACATCTGAAGGGAGTTCTCTGTGCCTCTTGGATTTCAATGCCTTTTTCCTTCCCCAGATCAGGGTAGGTTTCAGCTATGATTTGTTCAAGTACACCTTCAGCCCCTTTCTCTCTCTTTTCTTCTTCTGTAATTCCTATGATACGGATATTGTTCTGTTTGATTGCATCACTTAGTTCTCTAATTCTCTCCTCATACTCCTGGATTTTTTTTATCTCTTTTTCTTAACTTCCTCTTTTTCCATAATTTTATCTTCTAATTCACCTATTCTCTCCTCTGCCTCTTGAGTCCGTGCTATGGCCACCTCCATTTTATTTTGCACCTCATTTATAGCATTTTTTAGCTCCTCATGACTATTTCTTAGTCATGTGATCTCTGTAGCAATAGATTCTCTGCTGTCCTCTGTACTTCTTTCAAGCCAAGAGATTAATTTTATGACTATTATTCTAAGTTCTTGTTCCTTTATATTGCTTAAATCATTTTTGATCAATTCATTAGCTGTCACTACTTCCTGGAGTTTCTTGAGGTGAATTCTTTTGTTTTGTCACTTTGGGTAGTCCCTGCAGTAGCTCCAAACTGCAGGGCACTTCCCCTGTGCTGTCCAGAGTCACTTGTGTTGGTGGGCGGGTTCCCAGTCAGACCTGATGTCTGTCCCCAGCCCACTGTTGGGGCCACAGTCAGACTGGTGTGTACCCTATCTTCCCCTCTCCCAGGGGCAGGACTCACCATGGAGTGGTGTTGCCCCTGTCTGGGCTACTTGCATACTGCCAGGCTTGGTGTGCTGCTTCGATGGGATGTGGCCAAGGGCATATTAGCCGGGGTGGATCTGCAAGGTATACAGGGGCTGGAGGGGCAGGCTTAGCTAGCTTTACCCTCAGTGGTCCCCTGTGGGAGGGGCCCTGGCATCACCGGAAGGGAAGAAGGCCTGTCGGAGGGATGGATCCACAGAAGCACAGCATTAGGCATTTGTGTGGTGCAAGCAAGTTCAGTGATTGGTTCCCTTTGAATTTTGGCTGGGGGATGGGGGAGGGAGACGGCGCTTGCCAGTGCCTTTGTTCCCCCCGCTGAGCTGGGCTCTGTCCTTTCGGGGCTCAACAACTTTCCCTTCCGGCGTCCTCTCGCCCTCCCGTCTCTCTGAGAGAAGAGCTGTTGACTTTTAACATTCCAGATGTTAAGTCCCGCTGGCTGTCAGTACTCACGGTGTCTGGCTCCTCCTCTTTTGCAAGCCAGACTTTGGGGGCTCTGCCTTGCCCTGAGGGTTGCCCCTCTACCTCCCCAGCTCCCTCCTGCCAGTCGTGTAGCACACACTGCCTCTCCGCCCTTCCTACCCTCTTCCGTGGGCCTCTTGTCTATGCTTGGCTCTGGAGAGTCCATTCTGCTAGTCCTCTGGTGGTTTTCTGGGTTATTTAGGCAGGTGTGGGTGGAATCTAAGGGATCAACAGGATGAGGTGAGCCCAGTGTTCTCCTACGCCTCCATCTTCCTGGAAGTTGGCCTTTTAGCTGTTACTTTCTGCTCTTCTCCTTGTTTCTCCCGTGTGCAGATGCAGTTCAGGATCAACCAAGAATTTGAGGGCAGTTGTTTTTTGTTTTTGTTTTTATTTTTTTTAACATTTATTTATTATTAAGAGGAAGAGAGAGAGATAGAGCATGAATGTGTGTGTGTGTGTGTGTGGGGCGGGGGTGGGGGCTGGTGGTGAACAAAGAGAGAGGGAGATACAGAATCCAAAGCAGGCTCCAGGCTCCAAGATGTCAGCACACAGCCCAACGCAGGCCTCGAACCCATGAAGTGTGAGATCATGATCTGAGTGGAAGTCAGATGCTTAACAGACTGAGCCATCCAGGCACCCCCAGGGCAGCTGGTTTTGTATGTAGATTTTATTGTTCTTCCTTCTGTGACTCTCTTCTTTCTGGGATTCCCTCTTAATTTTCAGATGTTTCGGCAGCCCTGAACTGTGTTTTGTGATGCTGCAAGCCTATAAAACTGCAACTTTCTTGAGTTTAGCTGCTTTGGAAGTGTGCTCAGGGAGAAAGCCATATAAATGTGAAATCTCTTCTTGTGCAGTTTCCTTTCAAAGGTCATATCCTCTACAGTTTCTGCCTGCTTTTGTGAGAGGGTTAGTCTGATACAAGATATCCAGCCAACACTGGGATCGGAGTATAACTTTCTTTTGTATGTCTGTTATCCCATTGTTTTCCAGCAGATCGATGGAAGCAAATGGAAGTCATAGTTTTAGAATTATTTTATCACAATCTTAAATGATGCATTTGGAAATGAAATTTACTTAGGAGAAAATTACATGGAGTTTCAACGATGATAAAATTCGTTTCATGAGACTTATGTAATCATCTAAAAGCTTTTTTCACTTAAAGAAATGCCTGCAATTTACTTGTAATGTATTTACCTGAAGTACACCTGAAGTGACTGGTCTAACTCTACATTTTAGGTGAAACACTTTTAACTCTCCTTATGTGTACAAGTGCCCATTAGTGACAGAGCTTTAAAATTTTCTCTTTGCCACATCTGCGTCGGTTGAGTTCTCTTGTGAAACAGACGCTGAGCCATTACACAGAGTGATGCAGGCGATTTACATCCAGTCCAAGCCAATAATATTTGTTGGACTTGGGCTGTGTAACAATACTCTGTAGGGCATTAGACCCAAAGTGAAAGAAAACAGCTTCATGAAAATCCTGGAATTGAATTGGGAATAAAATTGTGTAGCAATCTTTCACCCAGTATATGATTTTTATAGTCAAAATTACACAGGTAGTCATTGAGAAATAAAAATTATTAGAAAGGATTAGAGTTATTTGGTGACAGATTAGTGAGCGTTTTGCTCTATGCCTTGAAGGAATTATAAATAAAAAAGACAAAATATATGCTCATTGTGAAGCTACGTTTTATCCAGTTTTTGCTGCATCTCTTCTCTAAACACTCACA
The DNA here is from genome assembly GCF_018350155.1 of Leopardus geoffroyi. NCBI lineage: Eukaryota > Metazoa > Chordata > Mammalia > Carnivora > Felidae > Leopardus > Leopardus geoffroyi. The sequence goes on from NC_059327.1 coordinate 127,514,993, forward strand.
TATGACTGCAAACACACAAATCTGCATTATTTTGTTTAAATAAGACATAAACAAAAACCCAGAGAGCTATTAAAGAAAATAAAGGAGGCAGAAGATAGATTTAGTTTATGTCTAGGGGTCCCTAATAATACCCTGCCTTCAAGGAGAATGCATTTTAGTAGAAGCAGCAAAAATGTATAAAGTCCATATTAAAATGCAAATATACACAATAATTATAATTATGTCCATACAAGAAAAGTGCTTGGGATTAGGTTAGATCTTTGAGAATAAGCAAGATTAATCAGGTGAAATTTGGTGAAAAGAAGCAACAAAGCAGCAATTTAAAAGAGAGAAAGGCTATTATTTAGTGTTTTCTCAATAAGAAACCAATTATTAACCTCTTAGAGACTTCAATTTAAGAAATACATTCCTCTATGCTTAGCAGAGCAAAATAAACATTAAAAAGGTTGACTTAGGGAAGAAGGATGAAAAAGAACGAGTGTGTGAGGGAAAGAAAGAGTTATAGAAGGAGAGATGGCAGCTGGTAGGGATTAAACAGTTTCATAAAGTTGCAGAATAATTTATGTGGTGTGGAAGCTATCACAATAAGTAGTATTGTTTGGTATCTAAGAAAATGGAGTCTAGAGTAGGACCACATGGGCAGGATATGTGAAACGGACATTTGGACTCTGGTAACTTTGATGAGCCTCAGTTTCCACAGAGTTGATGATTATCCCTAATTCAGATAGTTGTCATGTAGGTCATATAAGAGAAGGTACATAGCATGTACCTTTCGTATTGGAATTAATAAGAAATAGGCTTCAGTTCCTTAGTCCAGGCTAACTAATAGAAAGCTTCTAATGCAATAGTTTTTATTTTAATCCAGAGATGCCTCTCTTTGAAGGAAAAGTAGCAAAAAAATATATTGAAATGCAGGAGATAGAAATTTAGGTTCGAAACACAGGCTCTAACAAGAACTAAGCGACTAAAATATGGTTGTAAAGTAAGTACCTATGCAAGGACTTTCACTGAGACTGAAAGACATACTCAGATTCAAAACAGTAGAAGAAACAGCTGAATCTCCAAAGTAACAAATTTAGGAAGCAAAAGAGGATAGACAATGATGTGTGCTTTGGGATTGCTGGGTTGTGTGATAGATTTGCTGGAATGACTGCTTTCATAAGGATGACGAACAATGAAGATGGCTGTGAAGGAATTATAGGAAGTTCCTCCGTAGGAAAGAGAAATCAGAAGTGAGCAAGTGAGTATTAAAATTGATTCTAGGGTGAGTCAGGCAAAACCATTTTATACTTAAGCTTAAAATATATGGACTCCTAATGCATCCTTGAAGAAGCTAGTCAGTCTCTTGCATTCTGTTTCCTTATCAATAAGATCAGAAAACATTCATCATGATGTTTTATAGATTTTCAAGATGGAAACACACAGAAACCACAAATAGTAATATGTTTACTTTAATAGTTCACATGAATTAGTTTGTATTACATAAGAAAAAGCTCAATAAAGTGGATTAATATTTCATTTGTTAAAAAAATAGTTGACTTTGGGAGGCCTTATATGCCTATTCTTTGTTGTTTGTTTAATTAAATGAAGCTGAGAAATGCATGTTTACCTAAACAAAACTAACATATCTCTTTCAAACATATTTTCATTTTAGATTACTGCTGCAAAAATGTGATTATTTCTGTATAATAATACATCTGTTCACTGTCTACTGATAATCTTCTTTTACAATTTTCTGCATGGCCATGAGCAACATATTTCTTATCAAATTATACACTTAAACAGTGAACCAAAATGCCAAATATTAAACCAAGCACATTAAATACTAAGACTGATATATTTTTAAACTAAATATACCAGCTATAAACCAGATCAATATTTAGTTAATTATGTTGTATGTAGAACAGCTTCATAAATGTCCATGCGATGTATTAAATCTGATCTGAGACTAATATCCAATAATGAGACAAATCACTTTTTCACCAGTAATACCTACCTGACATGTCAAATTGGAAACGTCTTAAACAAAACGTTGAATACCACTTAACACTATAAAGACAAAAGGAAACAAAACATTGTAGTGCAATTTTTACTTGCATCTAGAAAAGTGTCTGAAAATGCTGCGTTGGGCCTTCTTAAATGCTCTTTATTTTTTAGGAGATCCAAACTGGGGTAAGTGGAGTGTTATTAGTAGTATTCTAAGGAGAATTTATTATCCATTAAACATATTCTATTACAATATTTCTAGAAATTATATTTATCAGGGCCCAGTTACCTCTGAATGGTTCAATACCAACCTACATAATGAACACAAAGCAAAAGGTAATCAGACGGAGGAGTGTAGGTTTTGGATATAGATCTCCTTTCAAACTTCAGTTCTGCCATACAGATGCTGAATGAACACAAAGAGTTTATTTAACTACCTGGGACTTCAGTTTTTTTCATTTGTAAAATGAATGCCATAATATCCTCCTTGTAGATTTTGAACATAAGAGATAAGGCAAGGAAAACTAATAGCTGGCACAGTGCCTGCCACATAATAGGTGATCAATAAAATAGTAGGTAGAAGTATTTGTTAACATCACTTTGAATCGCAAATAATGATCTGTAAAATTTATCTGCATTCTATATTATCTTAACATGAAAATATAAGTGATGTAATAAGGGAATCTTAGAATATTAAAAGAATATTTTTTGGTGATATTAATTATGAGAAAGAATTGAGAAAGTTAGTTGTGCAAACTTCCAGGGCAGTGAGAGGGCCTATAAGTAAAAAAAAAAAAAAAAAAACAAAAAAAACCCTCAAGTTAAGTCACTGTAATAGTTCTTAAGAGAGTGACAAAGTAGAGGAATAATAATACTACAGACATTTATGTTAAGTTCTTACTGAATCCAAGGCACTGGAATCCTTATTTTACAAATACTGGAACTGAATGAAGGTTAGAGCCTCTCAATATTTTCCCCCAATTTATGTATGCTGCAAGTAAATATCCTGCTGGCCTTTCCTCCTAAGTCACAGACACCTGGTCTTGTTCCAGTTGTGAAAAACTTATGTGATGAGTGAAAAGATGGTAAAAATAATTATATGCACTCACGAAAAGTTAAATACTTAATTAAATCTCAGGATACCCACACCAGGTTATGTAGAGGAAAAGAAAATCACAGTACTATTGGTAGGACATATGACTTTACTACCAACAACAGGGTATTATAAGAGAGACCCCAACCAACTGCTACAGAATTGTGTGAATCATTGATCCTGAAGGATATCTGGGTATGTGTCAGAATGAGAGCATTAGCTGATGGCAACAGAAAAAAAGTGGACAATTACTTTGACGTTTGATGTATTTTCTGTTTGCTTTCTTCCTTGAATAGTTAAGGTAAAGTGGAACATTTTGAAGAATAGCCACCTGTCACTTTGAGAGGAACACAGGTGATCGGCTAGATTGTCTGTCAGCATTGGCTGACAGGTTATCCACAGCTTTTCAGCCTTATCTTTTGTAATCCTACATGATACCAATGAGAATTCAAGGTGAGGCAAACATTTAAAACATAATGACCCTGAATAAAGAACTTGTCATCACAATGAAAAAAGAGATTCCAATTTGCCCTTGTGGGTTTTGTTTTATAAATGTTTTTTAGTCTATTCTTTTGAAAACATCTCTCCTCTTCCTAACCTTCTTCCTCCTCCCCTACCCCATCTACTTTTCTCCTACACTGAGGCAGTAATTTCTATTTGGAGAAATCACCCCTTCTGTTTTGCCATATAACTCTATTGCAGAGTCCTTGTTCACGTTTTGTTGTTGCTGTTGTTCAGAATTTTCATGAAGGTGGTTTCACAGAGATATTTTCAGGTATTTCCAAATTGAACAACTACTGAATTGTTTTACAGACTAAACATAAAGTAATGGCAAAGGTTAAAATAGGATTATCATTTCTGGATTTTAGGATCTTCTCTGGCTTTTTTAGTCTTTCACAAGAATGATTATCCAATAATGACTTTTGCTGATATGCAAAATGTTCCCTAATACCATTCCAATCAAGGAATTTATATCCACCTCACTGCAATTTCTCTCTCTCTTTTGGAAACTTTACTTTGAGTGATTAAATGCATTCACCTGTAATTTCCTCATTACTTTAGACATGAAATTTTAGCAGGGCATAAAAAATAGAAAGAATGATTACATGTAACATGATAAATTCTCTTTGCCAATGGAATAAAATATCTAAAGAGACAGCTAATTCTAGAACACAGTATAAAAAGACAAAGAGTTGGAAAGTATGAGAGAAAATGTAAGAAACATTGATGATAGTAAAAATTCTAAAATCTCAGTAATACTAATATAAGGCCACGGATAGATTTCAAAGAGTCCTAGGATAGGAAAAGAAATTACATTTTTTCCCAACAGACTCTAATTGAATTTAATATTTTCTTCAATTAGGAGTGTAGAGAAAAAAATCAAATCATAGTAGTATTGGCAGTACATAGGATTCAACTATAAACAGAAATTACAGATATTTTCACATGATGGTATATATTGCTACAGGTATCTCAAAATATAATTTATGTTCATCATTACATCAGAATTTAGATACCTGTTAAATCTGTTGCTAGATAATTTTATGGATGCATTCATAAAGAATAATATTACATATCATACTTTTGAATATTTTGATAGCTGAATTTTAATATAACCTGTTTCCTTTGTAATCCTATGTATATAATTTTACACAATTTTCATTCTAGTTCCATAATCTTTACCAGATCTCCAGAGCGGTCTGAGGCACAGAGATTGCACTATAGGGGTTCCAGAGGTAGAAAGCAGAGTCAATAAAAAGAAATAATAGAAAGAAACATCCCTGAGCAGAGGAGATAAAAATCTTTAGATAAATGAATTCGTGGTCAAACCAAAGTATGAAAAGTGATTAGCAATCTTGGGTGGAGACTGGGACCGTGTAGAAGAAGGATCATTTTTCTAGTTACTTCTTTTTTATTTGAAAAAAATTAAAAACCTGAATGTATTCTTATATAATTTTTTAAAAAAGGTACAAATTTTAACATACGAAGTTAAAAGCGATTACATATTATAAAAGAGCCTCATGTGCTGGTTTCATGAATATGTTTCATGAATATGAAACCACTTAATGACAGGGGGATGACGATTTGAACGGAAACCAGAGTTTAGGCATGGACTTATTATAATGTAGATGAACAGAAAAAGTGGAGATAAGCAGAAGAGAACGAGAAATGTTTAGAAGACAGATTTCTCTCCACTTGGTGACCAGTTAAGTCTTTAATATGAAGGAAGCATTTGGGGTGACCCCAAAATGTCTGAATTGGTTGAATGGGAGGTTAGCGGTGCCATCGACAAGAGTTTTGGATATGTGGAAATTAAGATGACTAGGGACACTTAGGTGATCTAAATGGCCAAGTACAATAGTCATCTGATATAAGTCAGATGCTCAAGAATAAGATCTCTGCTAGAGTTGTGGGTTTGGCTATCATCAATTGAACAGATGTTGGCAAACTCATGGGCTGATATAAAAATCACCAAAGGATAGTGTGAAGTGAGTAGAGGGTTCAAGATCGAGTCCTAGATGAACCATTTAAGCAAGAGAACCTTTTATTCATTAACTAAACATAGATATTCCACACATATTCCCTGACTCCTAATTTTATTGCATTCTCTCACAAAATGAGAAAAAAACTTACAACTTGAAAACAATAGGTCAATTACTAAAAGAAACAATGCATTCTTTATATAAATGAGTAAAATTTTGAACCAGTGGGGGAAATATAAAATAATAACAAATGAGGGAAAAAAATTAAATTAGATGCTTCCCAAAAGGTAGAATTGTTTATTTGATTCTATCAACACACCAATTACCTTCCTATTTAAAGATCAGTGTTCAAGATGTTTATTTTACTTTTTTCTCAGTTTTATTTATCAACAAACATGGTAATAATATTATTTTCTATTTTTGTTTGTTTACTTGCAAAGTTACCTCACCAGGCCAACAGCCTATAAAGGTCAAGCACCTTCTATTTAAAATATTGTTCAAAAACATGTTTTTTCCAAGATGAGGTCATTTTGGATAATTTTTTACTCACAAACAGTTGTGTTTTCCTGAAACTGTTTTTGTTTCACTTGTGATCTAAGACCAGAATCCCCAAATCCTTTCTAATTTAATAGACAATGTTCTTTTTGATGTCTCAAGAAATGTTTCAGCATTTTCCATCTGCTTCCTGTGGTTCCCAAATCCAATAACACTGTTTATAAGATGTGTTGTTTGTTGGTTGGTTTGTTTTCTCTTTTTATCACTACTCTTCAAACTTTTGAAGCTCTAGTTGTTGTTACTGTTGTTGTTATTGCTGTAGTTTGTTTGCATAAAGCTTGAAGGCTATGCATTAATTGTCAACTCCTAGTGCCTGAGCCTGGAGGTGACTTCAAAAGTGAGAACTGAAGGAGAATGGATATGTTTGGGAAACAGATGGAGACAGAATGGACCTTGTGATGAGGACTCTGCAAAGCTGGAAGAGAGGGGGCATTTTGTTTTAATGTCTGATTTTGACCTCTGTCACTTCACATATGTGTAATGTTAGCCAAATTATTGAGATTTTTTTGGACCTCAGGTTTTTCATGTGTAAGATAGGAATAATAAAGCCACCTGATTGTTGTGGGGTTGAACGTTTGTAAAGTGTCAAGGACTATGCCAGGCATGTGTAAAAAACATCCAATGAAAATCATTATTACCTTTTTTCCTCTTATTATTACTTAACATTGACAGAATTCCTAAGAACAGGGCAAATATTAATAAATAACAGGAAAAAGGCCCACAGTATTGAGGAAGAAAAAGGCTAATTATTTGTTATTTACTTTTTAAAGCAAGGGCAAGTGAAAATAAAATTAAAAAAAAACCTGCCAGTTAATTATGAGGAATAAATCTTTACTACATATTTATATCTTTAGTGGGTTGAATAGTGTTCTCCCAAGATTCATGTCTGCCTGGGATGCCAGAATGTGATTTTATCTGGAAATGGGGTCTCTGCAGATGTAATTAAGGAAGGATGGAGATGAGGATTAGGATGGGTTCTAAATCTAATCACAGAATCCTTGTAGGAGACTTGAAAGGACACACAGAGACATAGAGAAGAAGGTGATGTAAAGATGGGGTTAGAGATTTCAGTGATGTTGCCACAAGCCAAGGAATGCCTGGAGCAGGCCCAGACCGGAGGAGGCAAGGAAGATTCATCCTGAGAGACTCCACAGAGAGTGTGGCTCTGCCAGCAACTTGATTTCAAACTTCTGGCTTCCAGAAGGATGAGAAAATAAATTCCTGTTGTTCTGAGGTAGCACATTTGTGCTAATTTGTTATGACAGCCCTAAGTAACTAATATAATGTCATAGAAATAGTTCTGAGTTGGCGGGGAGTTGTTTTTCTTCCCTTTAAAGAACCCAGGGAGTTCTTCTTTCTCACAAGCTAAGTATTGTCTCAATTTCATTTCTTTTAATATATTCTCCTATTTTTTTCCTACAGAAAACAAGTATGTAGCAATTGAGGTATCTATTACAAAAATGGAGTATAATACTCCATTTTTAGTAAGACTAGTAAATATGTCTTTTATGTGTTGGGAATTATAAATATTTATTTTTGACAAATGTGTGAAAATACAACTACTTAATCATTCTACTCCTGATATATCCAAAGAAACTTAAAACTAAAACAAAATATAATGAGGAACAAGTTAAAACAGTAACTTTTAGTTAACTGGGCAGTGAGGTAAGCAGAATAATGCCCCCCACTCCCCAGAACAAAACAAAATGAAAAGAAACGAAACGAAACGAAATGAAACAAAACAAAACAAAACAAAACCTAATCCATCCTAATCCCTGCAACCTGTGAATATGCTATGTTAAATGAGAAAGGGACTCTGTAGGTGAGATTAAGTTAGAAGTTTGTGATAGGGCGATGATCTGAGATTATCCAGTTGGGCTTAATGTAATCACAAGAGATTATTCATTTACTTATTTAATAATCTTGTTTAAATCCAAGTTAGTTAACACATAGTATAATAATAGTTTCAGGAACAGAATTTAGTGATTCATCACTTACATATAATACCCAATAAGTGTGCATCCCAACAAGTGCCATCCTTAATGCCCATCATCCACTTAGCCCACCCCCTCACCCAATACCCCTTCAGCAATCCTCAGTTTCTTCTCTGTTTTTAAGAGTCTCTCATGGTTTGTCTCCCGCTCTTTTTGTCTTATTTTTCCTTTCCTTCCCTTATGTTTATCTGTTTTTGTTTCTTAAATTGCACATATGAGTGAAATCATATGTTATTTGTCTTTTTTCTGATTTATTTCGCTTTGCATAATACCCTCCAGTTCCATCCACAGTGAATAGTACTCAGTGATCAAAAAATCTTTTTAGAGAGGGAGTTAGGAGGGTTAGAGACAGACAGAGATTGGAAGATGTTATGCTGATGGAAGAAGAGGCTATTAGCTAAGACATGTAGGTGGCTTCTAGAATTTCGAATGGACTCTCCCCTAGACTCTCTAGGAAGAATATAGCCTCCTGACATTTTAATGTTAGCCCGTAAGACCCATGTCAAACTTCTGATCTACAGAATTATAAGATAATAAATTTGTGTTGTTTAAAGCCACTGTGTGTGATGATTGGCTTACAACAGCCAGAGTAAAAATATGCAGAGAATTTATATAAATTCCAAGCATAAAATCTTAGTTTTTTCAAGAGTTGACATTTCTATGTTCGTCAACTATGAGCAACAGAAAATATGGTGCCATCTTCAGATAGGAATTCCTATAGAAATCATAAGCACTGTCCAGTCTAAATCATAAACTGTGTCATATCACATAAAATTATTCATCAATGCAGAACTGATAGAGAAAGATATTTCAGGGAAAAGAGTTTTGGACTTACAAGTAGATGTGAATTTAGTCCTCACTATCACTAGCAGGCTGGAGGCTTAGGACAAGTCACTTGACCTTTTTTGATGACAGTTTTCTCATCTATACACAAGTAGGTTGGACATTTGGTCCTTTCCAGTTTAAACAAATTGTACAACAAAAACAGAGTTAATACGGTTGCTTCTATTATTCTGTAATGCTGATCTTTCATAATATTACCAATTAAAAATATTTTGTTTTTCCAGATTTACTACAGCATATTTATGGATATAGGGGATTAACACTTGACTAGAACACAGAAGCACTGGATATACATTGGTTTATTAAACATGTAACTCACTTTCTACTTTCCTCACTGCTGGCTTTCTCATAACCATTCAGTGCTATGCAGAAGGGTTTTTAAATGGGCCCAGGAAAGCAGTGATATTCCATTTAAAATATGGCATTATTACATGTGACAGGATAAACCACTTAAAGCATTCATGTCTAGTGTAACAAGATAGTAAACTGTCTCACATCTATCTTGTAAGTTTTACTCCATACTTGAGTTAACTAAAGACATGTGGCTAGGGGCGCCTGGGTGGCTCAGTCGGTTAAGCGTCTGACTTTGGCTCAGGTCATGATCTCGCGATTCATGAGTTCGAGCCCCGCATCAGGCTCTGTGCTGACAGCTCAGAGCCTGGAGCCCGTTTCAGATTCTGTGTCTCCCTCTCTCTCTGCCCCTCCCCTGCTCATGCTCTGTCTCTGTCTGTCTCAAAAATAAATTAAAAACATTAAAAAAAAAATTTAAAGACATGTGGCTAAAGTCCAAGCTAGAAAAAAATAAGGATGCTTTCTCAAAATGCTCAGAAAGAAACAATTACTGTGCTGTCAGTGGATACTATTGCATCACCATGTTAACATTCGTTTCCTCTTCCCCTTTTTAGGGTGGGCAACCAGGGGAAGGAGAATGGAATAGTCAGTTTGGTAGTTTAACGACAGCTTCCCACCACCTTCTGCACGTTCGGTAGTCTTGGTGGTAAAGCTGTATTATGTTTCATGTAACAGTCCAGAGAGTGTGCTGAATAAATGTTGGCAACACTTCACTGAGAAGTCATACCATCACACACACCAGAGAAGGAATGTTTTGATCAATATTCACTGAAGTCACCGGCACTCATTCTATTTCATATTCTCTGTACATCTCAGTTCTGTTATGCGTCTTCCACAAAAATAAAATAAAAAAAGGAAGAAATACAGCTGAAATCTCAGAGATGTAAGTGTAGCCCATTCTTCGAATAATTTTTGGAAGGCCTTGATAACAAGAACACAGATCAGAGCACTGGAGAGGGTCCAAATGATGCATGAACATCTTTTCAGCTACTCAGTCTTGTTTTCCTCATGATAAATCAGACTTTGGTCTGGTAAAGAGATAACAAAGCTAAAGGAAGTAAAGGTGGGATGGAGCTGGGATGCCTGAGAGGAATGTTAAGCAAATCTTACAAGATGTTTCTGTCTTTTGGATCAGATTGAGTCTAAGGGAGACTGGTGTGCAAAGGTTGAGTAAATTCATCCTGAACAGAAGCAGATTCACTGTAAAGCTAACAAAGCTCCATTGTCAGGATTGCTCACCTGTTTGGCAAAATTAATATATTTTATCAATCAGTTTAGATCACGGTCTCTTTCTTTTTTTTCAGTTTTTAGTATTTTTATTTAATTTATTATTTTTTAATTTACATCCAAGTTAGTGAGCATATAGTGCAACAATGGTTTCAGGAGTAGATTCCTTAATGCCCCTTACCCATTGAGCCCACCCCCCCCCCCACAACCCCTCCAGTAACCCTCTGTTTGTTCTCCATATTTAAGAGTCTTGTTTTGTCCCCCTCCCTGTTTTTATATTATTTTTGTTTTCCTTTCCTTATGTTCATCTATCTTGTATTTTAAATTCCTAATATGAGTGAAGCATTATGATATTTGTCTTTCTCTGACTAATTTCGCTTAGCATAATACCCTCCAGTTATATCCACATAGCTGCAAATGGCAAGATTTCATTCTTTTTGATTGCTGAGTAATACTCCACTGTATATACATACCACATCTTCTTTATCCATCCATCCATCAGTGGACATTTGGGCTGTTTTGTATACCTTAGCTATTGTTGATAGTGCTGTTATAAACATTGGGGTGCATGTGCCCCTTCGAAACAGCATACCTGTATCCCTTGGATAAATACCTAGTAGGGCAATTGCTGGGTCATAGGGTAGTCTACTTTTAATTTTGTGAGGAACCTCCATACTGTTTTCCAGAGTGGCTGCACCAGTTTGCATTCCCACCAACAGTGAAAAGATCACTATCTCTTTGTAGACTGACTTTTTTTTTGGTCATGGGGCAATGGAGAACCCCTAGGTATGTCTTGTATTAGACTAAGAAGAAGTTGACTTTGTTGTATTTTAAATAAACTTAGCAATAAAATTTTAGGGATTTACAGTCATTTTCATTGATGGTTAAGTTACAGCTGTCAGGCCAGAAACACTCTGACTACCTACTGAGCTGATGTACTAAGCTTTCTGACAAAAGGTGCAGGGTTGGGTGCTGTACTGTGACATGATTGTATCCTCTAGTGCTCAACACTGTGACAGTGTGAGTAGTTGAGGAGAAAAATAATTTGAAATACTCAGAACCAAAAGTCTGTGAAATGGTCTTCCAATCTGACAGGTCGTATATGAAATAAACGTGATAGAGGATTTTCTCAATTTTGTAACCATTCTAAGAATTTACATGTCACAATCAGTAATGAGCTGTGAAGCTGGAATGAGCTACACTGGAATGTCACTAATTAAAAAGAAATTATTTTGGTCACCATGCTAGTGGAAAGACTGAGTTATCTTTCTAATCTTTCCACAGAAAATGATCTTGCAAAGTCCTTCTCAAAGAGGACATCAATGAATATATACACAGGAAATTACAGGGAAAATTATTATAGAAGTGTCTCTGACAGTTAATTAAAACAATGTAAGGTTATTTTTCTCAATTTTATGATATGTATGGTGTGTATCAGCTTTCTTAAATTTGTAATGTGATGTGATCTTTTTTTATTCTAAGTAAATATTCATTTTTGTATTTAATTCTGAATTTTTAGTTTTGTGTTCCTTATTATCATTATGATTATTATTATTATTACTTATTTTTATTTTAAAATTTTATTATTTGTTATTTACTTTATTATTTTCTTAAAGATTTTTATTTTATTTTGAGAGAGTGACAGAGTGTGGATGGGGGAGGGGCAGAGAGAGAGAGAGGAAGAGAGAATATCCCAAGCAGGCTCCGTGTTGTCAGTGCAGAGCCTGACAATGCGGCTGGATCTCACAAACTGTGAGATCATTATCTGAGCTGAAATCAAGAGTTGGATGCTTAACTGACTGAGCCACCCAGGCAACCGTAAAATTTTTTTATTTTTTAAATATTTATTTATTTACTTTTGAGGGGTGGGGAGAGAGAGAGTGTGAGTGAGTGCAGAGCCAGATGTGGGGCTCGATCTCATGAATCGTGAGATCCTGAGATCGTGAGACCAAGAGTCGGACTGGTAACCAACTGAACCACCCAGGCACTCCTGGATCCTTTTTTACGTAGTATTTCCTATTCCATTGTATGAGCTCTAAGTCCCATAAAACCTAGAAAACGAATGAAATTCGTGCATAGGCTAAAACATATCATTACTTTTCTTCCCCAGGAAAACATTTTTTTTTAAATACACATCTGATGAATTGAGAATGCTGGATAGCATATGTAAGAGCAGTCTTGTGAAAGCCAGACAGGCCTCCTGAATGTTGACGGCAGCGTGCGGTAGCCCTGTGTTGCTATGGCAGTTAAGATAAAACCCCAGAAAAGCAGATAAAACATCACTAGGTGTAGCAGCAGACCTTCCCTTTGCAGGGAAAGAAGCTCTCAAACAGCAACAGCCCTGAATCAAACCTGCTTCACAGACATCCAGAGAGCAATTACTGGAAACATGCCATCTCCTTGCAAATCTTAATCTGCCTCTGTAATTTTCTTGGCATAAACACTCCCTTCTAAATAACTGTGCCCATTTTATTGTTATTACCAATCACATTTTCTTCTTCAAGTCAAAACAGAAAATAATATGACCTGAGTTAAGTAGATATTAAATGCAAATTTGCTTCCTAACGATATTAGGACTTCTCCAGAAAGCTGACAAAACTGCTTGCACAGTTTATAAAGCACAGGAGCTTTTACAGTCGTGCCATCTGATTCGTAAAGGGACTACAGAACACTTGAGGGGAACATGTGGTTCAGGCTCACTTTAAGTCCTACGAGGGTAGCTACTCTGCTTTTGTTCTTACATTTCATTCCCAGTGACGTCTGTGGTGGCTGGCAAACAGTAAGAAGCCACATGAGTATTGCCGAATGAATAAATATGCACCAATTTAGGCTTTTAATAACTGTTTTTTTTTCTCCAGAAAATTAGAAAACATTTCCTGATAAAATTTCAAATACACTTCGATCAATGTGTCAAAATGTATTTTCAGTTCTTGTCCTTAATATTGTAAACTTTGACTTAATTGGGGGAAAAATCATTGTCTTGCTTTTTCTCTTCACTTAACTCACACTTTCCCCTTTTACTTTCCGTATCTTTGAACTAAAAGGATCCCTTGATCACTGTGTTTTTTTAGTGGCCACTTTTGAATTTTAAAGTGCTTTGTGCTCCATCAATGTTTTCATGACAAATCTCTGATGCCATCCCTCTCTACAAAGCACAGGCATCCATCTGGAGATCTGTAACCGTGTTTGCACGTATTCATTCATATTTCTGTCTGCCATACTAGGCTTTAATATAATTGAGGGTGTGTACAACCAGCACAGTATCCATTCGGTAAATGCTTGAAATTAGCACAGAAATAGCACAAGTTCACTGTATATATTAAATCAAATAATGGTTAAGAAATATACTTTGGGGGGAAAGATAAAAACAATTTTCTGATTTTTATGATTTTTTCTTGTATATTAGCAGCATAGGCCTAGGCAATATTCTAGAATATTTTTCCTAGATCATAAAGAGAACAGAAACAATCTTTCTTTTTCATCATTTTGCTTTCTCTTTCATAACTCTAGTCACCAGAAACATTACGTCCTTCCTCTTTTCTTGACACTTTTCCACCTGGTCCCCACTTCCCCAGCCCAAGCGTGGATCACCTGAATGTATGTTGAACACTGAAACACCTGCATGTTCTTTTTCTTCTGGAAAACACATGTCTTAAAATTCTTGGATCAAAAGAAGAAACAAAAGGAAATGCACATATATCAAATGACTAACAATATAGGTCCATTAAAAAGTCAAGAAAGGCAGGGGTGCCCAGGTGGCTCAATCGGTTGAGCGTCAACTTCGGCTCAGGTCATGATCTCACAGTTCGTGAGTTTGAGCCCTGTATCGGGCTCTGTGCTGACAACTCAGAGCCTGGAGCCTGCTTCAGATTCTGTGTCTCCTTCTCTCTCTGCCCCTTCCCCACTTGCTCTCTATCTCTGTCTCTCTCTCCTTAAAAAATAAACATTAACACTTTTTTTTTAAAAAAGCCAAGGAAGGCAAATGTGTTTGCAAACCACACATATTTATATCTCACATGGGCAATATTTCCTATATATGAAAACTGTAGGGAGAATTTAATGACTCTTAATGCAAAAGAGCAAAGCAATACTTCTAAGGTTTTCAAATGTGTATGATGTAATTTGAAAAAAGACCAAATGTTAATTAAGATAATGTTTTGAAAAGAAATTTATCTAATATTTAAACTTCTTTATTGTCCTGAGCCTCACCAAGGTGACAACTTGTGGTCTAATCTCTCCTTTTTTCGCAGTGAAGCTACCTTTTTTTTGTCAGCAGACTCACGTTTGTGGGTGTGAGGAGGAAATAAAGTGGTGTGAACTGGAGGGCACAACTGTTGTTGCCCATCCACAGTAAAATTCATTGGGTGGAAAAGAGGAAATGTGAGTAGCAAACTGATTGCTTGATGTTGCCAGCTGTATTCCCTTGCTCAAAAGTAATTTTGTTAAATTCTAGAGAAGGTACCACAGTGGCAGAAATAACTTGAATATAATTCAGAGAGTGCTTTTAGGTCTTGACATACATGCTAAAATTTTTACATGTAAACAATGTTAAATATTCTTGTTCACTTTTTATCATGGGGCATTACAGGTCAGTGAAATCTACAAAAAAGGTGTTAGTAAGTGTCATTAGCTTCTCGGTTATAATATCTTAGCATACCTATTTTAATATATATTTAACTCAAATTGCCAAATAAGACTATTCAAATCCAAAAGGGTCACGGATATAAACAAAATAGTTTCTTGCTTTTTTAACTGGGAAAAATGGTGAACAAAAATATTAAGAAAGGCCTTCAGTAAACTGTCAGAATGTAACGGTAAAAATAGAATTGATTTTATTTTATCTGTAAATGTTTCTTGAATTTTTTTAATGTTTATTTATTTTTGATAGAGAGACACAGCATGAATGGGGGAGGGGCAGATAGAGGGAGACACAGAATTGGAAGCAGGCTCCAGGCTTTGAGTCGTCAACACAGAGCCTGACGCAGGGCTCGAATTCACCAAAGGTGAGATCATGACCTGAGCTGAAGTCAGATGCTTAACTGACTGAGCCACCCAGGCGCCCCTAATTCTCAAATTTTTTTTGAGGCTGTCAAATATTTCTGTACTAATTACTAAAGACATCTATCCTTTCATGAAGTGTTGGAATGGGGCTCAGGGATGAGAAATCAGACCCAAATCAAGCAAGTGCTATCTTGCTATCGGCTATCTTTATATCAATAAAATATTAGACCACTAACATTTAAAGTTTATTCTGGGCTGGGAATTGTTTTTTTTCCCCCTAATATTAAACTCATTTAATTTTCATAACAATCACATAAGGGAAGAAACTATTATTACCCCCACTTGGCAGGTAAGGAAACTGAAACTCAGAGAACTACTCTGCCTGAGACTGAATAGCTGATGAGTGGCAGACTTGGGAAGAACTTGGAAATAGTCCGCAAAGCTGCCAAAGCCAACATACTGTAATAAACCATAAACATTAGCTTTGTAAGAATATAAAATAATACTTGAGCAGAGTCGCTGTTAACAAAAAACTTATTATTTCCTTGGAAAGAGAGGAGAAGATATACACATGTTAAAAAAAAAAAAACAAAACCCAAAAAACCAAAAACAAGAATGTGAAGTCAGGGCCAAAATATGGGCTACAGAAAAACAATAGAAGTGAAGTAATATTGTTGCTTACACTGGTGTGTACATTGAAACACTGGTGGTTCCCAATGAACTCTACCTCCCAGTGTTCATGTCCATGTGTGGGCACCTCACATACTGACTGTGGGACTAGCCTTGTGGCTGGCTTTGACCAAAAGAACATTAGTAAGCATGATGTAAACCAAGGCATGAGGAGGTTTGTACTCTTCAAACATGCTCGCTTGGATCCTTCAGTCACTACATGAAAAGAACTGGCTACACTGCAAGAGAAGACACTTGGTAATAGAGAGAGAGAGATTCTACTAGATGCCAGCTTTTCCACATAGGGTATTATGTCATCTGCAAATAGTGAAACTTTGACTTCTTTGTCAATTTGGATGCCTTTTATTTCTTTTTGTTGTCTGATTGTTGAGGCTAGGACTTCAAGTTCTATGTTAAATAACAATGGGGAAAGTGAACATACCTGTTTTGCTCCTGACCATATGGGAAAAGCTCTCAGTTTTTCCCTATTTAGGATGATATTAGCTGTGGGTATTTCATATATAGACTCTATGATGTTGAGATATGTTCCATCTATCCCTACTTTGTTAAGGGTTTTTATCAAGAATGGATGCTGTATTTTGTCAAATGCTTCTACTGCATCTATTGAGAGGATTATATGGTTCTTATACTTTCTTTTATTAGTGTGGTATATCACATTGATTGATTTGTGAATAACGAACCACCCCTACAGCCCAGGAATAAATCCCACTTGATCATGGTGAATAATTCTTTTACTGTACTGTTGAATTCAATTTGCTAGTATCTTGTTGAGAATATCTGCATCCAAGTTCATCAAAGATATCAGCCTGCAATTCTCCTTTTCGGTGGGGTCTTTGTCTGGTTTTGGAATCAAGGTAATGCTGGCCTCACAGAAGGAGTTTGGAAGCTTTCCTTCCATTTCTATTTTTGTTGGAACAGTTTGAGAAGAACTAGCTCTTCTCTAAATGTCTGGTAGAATTCTCCTGGGAAGCTAGATGGCCCTAGACTTTTGTTTGTTGGGAGATTTTTGACTACTGATTCAATTTCTTTGCTGGCTGTGGGTCTGTTCAAATTTTCTATTTCTTCCTGTTTCAGTTTGGTAGTTGTATGTTTCTAGGAATTTGTCCATTTCTTTGAGATTTCCCAATTTGTTGGTATATAATTTTTCATAATATCTTATGATTGCTTATATTTATGTGATATTGGTCGTGATCTCTTCATTTTTATTTGTGATTTATTTTATTTGGGCCTTTTCTCTTTTCTTTTTGATAAGTCTGACTAGGGTTTTATACATTTTATTAAGTCTTTCAAAGAACCAGCTTTTAGTTTTATTGATCTGTTCTGCTGGGTTTTTGTTTGTTTATCTGTTTCCATACCATTTATACCTGCTCTAAACTTTATTATTTCACTTCTGCTGGCTTTAGACTTTATTTGCTGTTTCTTTTGTAGCTCCTTTAGGCGTAAGGTTAGGTTGTGTATTTGAGACTTTTCCTGTTTCTTGAGATAGACCTGTATTGCAATATACTTCTCTCTTAGGACTGCCTTTGATGCAGCCCAAAGGTTTTGGATTGTCATGTTTTCATTTTCATTTGCTTACATGCACTTTTTTATTTCTTCTTTAATTTCCTGGTTGACCCATTCATTCTTTAGTAGGATAAAGTTCTTTAACCTCTATGTCTTTCCAAATTTTTCTTGTGGTTGACTTCAAGTTTTATAGTGTTGTGTTCTGAAAATATGTATGGTATGGTCTTGATCTTTTTGTACTTGTTAAGGGCTGATTTGTGACCCAGTATATGATCTATTCTGGAGAATGTTCCAAGTGCACTCAAAAAGAATGTGTATTCTGTTGCTTTAGGATGAAATGTTCTGAATATATCTGTTAAGTCCCTCTAGTTCAGTGTGTCATTCAAAGCCATTGTTTCCTTGATGATTTTCTATTCAGGTGATCTGTCCCTTGTTGTAAGTGGGGTGTTAAAGTCACCTACTATTATGGTATTATCATCAGAGAGTTTCTTTATTTATGTTATTAATGGATTTATATATTTGGGTGCTTCCAATTTGGAGGCATAAATATTTCCAATTGTTAGATCTTCTTGATGGATAAATCCATTAATTATGATGTAGTACCCTTTTTCATCTCTTGTTACAGTCTGTGGTTTAAAATCTAGTTTGTCTGATATGAGAATGACTACTCTGGCTTTGTTTTGATGTCCATTAGTATGATAGATGTTTCTCCATCCCCTCACTTTCAATCTGCAGGTGTCTTTAGGTCTAAAATGAGTCTCTTGTAGGCAGCATACGGATGGGTCTTGTTTTTTTGTTTTTTAATCCATTCTGATACTCTATGTATTTAGATCGGAGCATTTAGTCTATTTACATTCACAGTGATTATTGGTAGATATGAATTTGGCGCCCCTTGTGTTATCCGTAAAGTTAGTGTTTCTGATGATATTCTCTGTTCCTTTCTAGTTGCTTTTGGTCTTGCCCACTCAAAGAGTCCACTTTAATATTTCTTGCAGGGCTGGTTTAGTGGTCATAAATTCCTTTAGTTTTTGTCTGGGGAACTTTTTATCTCTCCTATTCTGAATGACAGTCTTGCTGAATAAAGTATTCTAGGCTGCATATTTTTCCCATTCAGCATGTTGAATATATTATGACACTCCTTTCTGGCCTGCCAAATATCTGTGGACAGATCTGCTGTGAACCTTATCTCTTTTCCCTTGTAGGTTAGGAACTTTTTTCCCCTTGCTGCTTTCAGGAATCTTTCCTTGTCTGTGTATTGCATGAATTTGACTATGTTATGTCTTGGTGATGACTGGCTTTTAAAAAATTTAAGGGGATTTCTCTGTGCTTTTTGGAATCAAAGTCTGTTTTCTTCCCCAGATTATGGAAGTTTTCAGTTATAATTTGCTCAAATAAACCTTCTGCCCTTTTTTCTCTCTCCTCTTCTTCTGGGACTCCTATGATACAAATGTTATTATGCTTTAAGGAGTAGTTGAGTTCCCTAAGTCTACATTCATGATCCAATACCTTTCTTTTCCTTTTCTTTACAGCTTCATTATTTTCCATAAGTTAATCTTCTACATCACTGATTCATTCCTCTGCTTCATCCATCCTCATTTTCATTTTCATTGGAACTGGTCAGTTTTGCACCTTGGTTATATCATTTTTTATTTTGGCCTGACTAGTTTTTAGTCTTTTTATCTCTGCCACAAGGGATTTTCTAGTGTCTTCTATGCCTTTCTTCAGCCCAGGTAATATCCTTACAACTGTTTTAAATTCTGCCTCAAGCATCTTACTTATATCTGTATTGATTATAAATACCTGGCTGTGACTTCTTCCTGTTCTTTCTTTTGGGGTGAATTCCTCTGTCTTGTCATTTTGTATTGGTCACTGTTTTGTGTGTGTGTGTGTGTGTGTGTGTGTGTGTGTGTTAGGAAAACCTGTTATATTCCTGCTCCTGAGAATCATGGCTATATTTAGAAGAGGTCCTATACAGTCTTACGCCTGGTGCTTTAGGAGGTGTTTCAGACTGTACACTCTGCTGTTGTATTTTTGCTGCTGCTTCCTTCAGGTCAGTCCTCTTCATAGTTTCTCCTTCCCTGCAGTGGTGGTTGTTTGGACCTTGTCCACTGTGTGGCAAATTTTAGCTAGGTGTGTTTTGGTCTGCTCATTAAAAAAAGATGGATAGAAGAAGAAGAAGAAGGAAGGGGGAGGAGGAGGAGGAGAGGAAGAAGGAGGAAGAGGAGGAGGAGGAGAAAAAGAAGCAGCAGCAGCAGTGGCAGCAGCTAGATCCTATTTTCTGTAGACCTGAAACTTTGCAGCAATCTATGCCATTCCCTTCTGGCCTGCCAAGTTTCCGTGGATAGATCTGCTGCAGATATGATCTGTCCCCCCCTTGTATGTTAAGGACTTTTTTTTCACTTGCTGCTTTCAGGATTCTTTGTGTGTTTTTTGAATTTGACTATGAGATGTTTTGGTGGTGTTGGCTGGTTTTGCTGAATTTGATGGGAGTTCTCTGTGCCTTTTGGATTTTGATGTCTGTTTCTTTCCCAAGATGAGGAAGTTTTCAGCTATACTTTGTTCAAATAAATCTTGTGCCCCTTTTCCCCTCTCTTCTTCTTCTGAGACTCCTATGATATGAATGTTATTAAGCTTTAAGGAGTCACTGAGTTCCCTAAGTCTATATTTATGATCCAATATTTTTTCTTTCTCTCTTCCTTTCAGCTTCATTATTTTCAATAATTTTATATTCTATATCACTGATTTATTCCTCTTCTTCATCCACCCTTATTGTCCTTGCATCCAGTTGGTTTTGCATCTAGGTTACAGCATTTTTTATTTCAGCCTGACTAGTTTTTAGTCTTTTATCTCTGCAGTAAGGGATTCTCTAGTGTTTTCTATGCTTTTCTAAAGCCCAACTAGGGTTCCTATGATTCTTGTTTTAAATTATGGTTGAGGCATCTTATTTATATCTGTTTTGATTAAATCCCTGGCTGTGACTTCTTCCTGTTATTTTGGGGTTAATTCCTCCATCTTGTCATTTTGTTTAGGTCACTGTGTGTGTGTGTGTGTGTGTGTGTGTGTTAAAAAAACGTGTAATATTCCTGCTCCTGAGAGTAATGGCTATATTAAGAAGAGGCCTTATACTGTCTTGGACCTGGTGCTTCAGGAAGTGTTTCAAAGTGTACAGTCTTCTGTTGTGTTTTGGCTGCTCCTTTCCTCAGGTCGGTTTTCTTCAGAGTTTTTCTTTGCCTGCAGTGCTGGGGGGTGGGGGGGGGAGGGGTATTTGGACCTTGCCCACTGTATGGCAAATTTTAACTTGGTGTGTTTCGGTCTGCTTGTTAAAAAGCTCCAGATCCTATTTCTCCTAGAGTTTAAGCTTTGCAGAACTTTATGATCAGTAGACTTGGTGTGTATGAAGGATTTTGTGCTGGTCTTCTTGGGGAGAGGCCTGCTGTGCTGGTTCTCAGGTGAATTTGCTTTTGCAAAGATGCACCTGCAGGACACAGTGGGGCAGGGCTTGGTGTAAGCAGCTCCAGTCTCTACTGGGGGACACTGTGCTGCCCACTGAAGTTGGTCAGTGATGGTGGGTGGGGGTGTTGGGGCTCTCATCCCCAGAGTGGGGAGTTCACACCCGTCACTCTGAGCAAACTCTCACAGAAGAGTGAACAATCTCCCTTTTGTGTCCCAGGCTTCTGCTTCTGTTGGATCCCTGCCTTCACCCTGTTTGTGTCTGGGCTGTTTGTCTGCCAGCATGGTCCTCCTGTGTTTTATCTCAGGCATGTGGCTGGGTTTCAAAACTCCAAAATTAGTGACCCAGTACCGTGCAGACCTAGCAGACCTACACTGGTCCTCTGGGGGAGGGTGCCATTGCACTGTGGCTGGTGTCAGTTTGTCCCAGAAAAGCAGTCACACAACTGCACAGCAGTTTGGAGTTTATGGTAAGGTGCAGCAAAAAACTAGCACCAAGGTTTCTGCCCTCAGCAGGTGTCTCTGTTCCTATGTTAGTGAATAGGGTATCACATTGGCACCCACCAGCTCTTTTGTCCCTGGAGAGGCCAAGCCACTCCAATAATGGGGAAGTGTGTCTCCCTGGGTGACCCAGGGTATGCTCAGACCACAATGTCTGCTCCTGGGCCTCTGGCCTCCTTCCCCACAGGAGCATTGCTAAGCCCTCCAGGCATGACTCTGGTGATGGCATAGACTTCTAAAACTTCAGACTTTGAACTCCGCTGCTTATAAAACTTGTGGTAGTCAGCCTGTCTCTTTTTCTCAGTCAATGGTTTTGAGGAAGAGTTTTTCTTGTGCAATCTCCTGAACACTGATCTCTCTCTCTCTCTCTCTTTTGGTCCTCATTCTGTGATCAGGGCTCCCTGACCCCCCTGCAGCACCCACAATTCTTTTCTCCCCCAAATCAACTCTCCTCAGCTCCTACCTTCCACGATGTGGTCATTTTTCTCCTTCAACATGTGCAGTTTGTTCTCTCAGTCCTCAGATTAATTTCTTGGGTGTTCAGAATGATTTCATATTTATCTGGCTGTGTTTGAGGGACAAGGAAGGCATTGGGTCCCACTGCTACTCTGCCATCTTAACTCTTTCTCTCTTAGATGCCAGTTGTTCCAGTCATGTCAGCTAAAGCACCAGACTGTGAGCAAAGGAGCCAGCCTCAAACCCCACTTTGAGCTGAAGGCCTAGCTGATCATAGCCCAGACTTCATAATTGAGAGAAAACTAAATCATTGTTACTTTAATTCACTGACTTTTGGTGGTGATTTGTTTCATAACCATAGGTAAGACAACTAGTAAAAAACTTTAAAGTTGGTAACACCTTTCACTTTTTACCTTACTTAATTCTCAATATAATCCCAAAATTATTTGAATAAGAAGGAAATTAAAGCTCAGAAACTTGAACGGACTTTCCCAAGATCATATAGTGAATAAAGACTAAAATTCCTATTTAAGACAGGCTTTCTGACATGCAGTTGCATGGAATTTCCACTATAGGAAGAATAAGAGATGTTGGAAATGATCTATGTGGGAGGGGATAGCCAGAGAAAGTACAATCTGACTTAAGCCTTGGTAGGCATTAAACTGGAATTATAAATTTAGGGCAAAATTCAGAACTCCTCATTTTTATACATATGGTGAAGATGTCAATGTAAATTTAAAGATGAAATATTACCATTTCCTATCCCTATCCTCTTCCAATCATTATTGTGGCCTTTATTGAGTTTCTACTGTGTCCATAGGGACTGCCCATGATATCTGCAATTCTTGCAGTTTTAGTCCTGAGAAAAGCCTCCTACTTTTTAAGTAAACTAAGGCTCAGTGGTCTATGTTAGCTTGTAGAGTTGGAATTTGAATCTATCTGTGTTTGGTTTCAAAACCTGAATTATTTCTACAGTGCTTTCTCTATACACGGAACTCCCAACACTCTGCAGTGGTCCAGTGCTACATAAATGTTGCAAAGCTCCCAAAGGAATGTATTTTGTTCAGAAGGAGATCTACGGTTTCCTATTTAGCATAATAGAGTTATACTACAAAGTTAGCATCCCTGTTCTTAGAAGTCACATAAAGGGGAACTGCATCCATTTTAGAAAAATAAAGGAGTTCAGCCGCAGAAATGTCAAGGGCAGTGTCTGTTTTCTCAAGCAAGATCTGGCAGAAGGAATCTCATAGATGTCCTGCTCATTTTTCAAATTAGGCTTGATCCTTAAATAGATTCATGGCTACCCTGTAGCAATCTTGTTTGCAGCTGCCCCAATTGCTGACAGCTTTGTTATGAAGATAGAGGGAGGATATAGTCAGGGTGCATTAGACCAACTCCAGTCTGCCCTGTTTAATGCAATCACACACGCTCACATGTCTGACACTGTGCCCAGCACATAATGGATACTCAATCAGCAATAGTTTTCTTTCTCTTGTTTCATACAGAAGGGATTTTAAAAAGAGGTACTTCACAATTCCAATCTTACTTTAAAATAATCGAGCAATAGGGGCCTAGTGATAAAAGATATGGAGATATGAGCACAGTCACACAGGTAGGAAAGAAAAATAGAAGCACAGAGTCAACTGAACACATTCCTGCCTTGGAATAGCAGACCTGCTGGTTATGTGATTTATTTATGTACACGTGCACACTCTAAGTGTGTCCTACGAAGTGGTAAGGACTATCCTACATACATAAGATACACTGGTGAACAAAACTGACCAAGATCTGACACTAAGTTGGAGCTTTATTCTAGAGGTAATAATATAATACCCATGTATCTTGTTCTAAATTAAACATCAGGACTCTCAAGCCTTTAAAATTGTACAGTGACACTGTCCTGAGAAAATAAATGAAAGACTCTGATTTAATAAAAGTATGTGCTTTTGGTTGTTGTATCCCAGGACCCAATATGCCATCTCCTCTTTCCATAATCTGATCTGGAAAGGGATGATATCAATGGCAATCAATGCTACTGTAGGTATGGTGATGTGCCTGAGATGTAGTTCATGGAAATTAGGTGTTGAGTAAATGAATTCCATTTTCAAGTCTCATCTCCTAAAATGAGTCTATCTATCATATTTATCATACATACTTTATTAGAATTGTTTCATTTTTTTTCAGATCTGGTTAAAATAAGATGTTGGATATATGTCAATCAGAAGGCTGACAAGCTCATTATTATTTGAATAGTCTGTATTCAAATAGGAAAGATGTAACATTTAAAAAGTGAAGCAGAGAGGACAAAATGATAATATAATGAGGTATCTAAAATTATATTGAATTATATATGTGTCTAAAAAGAGAAGAAAATGATCAAAAAAATGAATTCTTACCTGAAATACCCATAACGAAACTCAGGGCATATCAGGGAAAATGTTAGAGCAAATGCTTACACATCTACACCAACTTTATTTACCTTAAGATCACCTTGATATCTTGCCTTCTTTGGCAATCTTTGAGAATGCAAATTTTACCAGTTTTTGCATTTTTATATGAAACATATATATCATGTTTCAAGATTTTTGTCAACATCCTTTTACCATTTTCTAAAATGTGGCACATGAATACGTTCTGAATAAGGTGAAAACATCCCATTTCATAGTCCAGGTCAGATGATCTTTCAAAACTACAACTTGACCTTTTACCAGAGAGGAAGGCCAACCAACAACTGTTCATTTCTTATTTGCTTTCTGGTATTTAGTCCATTTAAAATTAGTTTTAAAAATCTTCCTACATCCAAGTATCACAAAATCCTTTCTGCCAGGAAGCCTGACCCATCCACTATCCTTTTGTCTTTTCAACAGTGATCTAGAAGGTTAACCAGTATGGAGAGTACAGTTCTTAATGTAGGTTACTGAAATTTGCTTGCTGCCTCCTTATAGTCCAACTCATCTACCCCCTTTCCATAATATACTGAGTCATTTTCCTGTGAGTGTCTTGTGAAAGATGTCTTTCATTTTATGCCTTTCTATATTGAGCTATTCATTATTTCACCCCGAAAGTAAAAAACAACAAAACAAAACAAACCTCAAAAACCCTAGTTTTAAAAATAAGTTTATTTTCTACCTGACTTAAACATTTCTTTCATAATAAGTTTATGGTAAGCAAAATTGTATTACAGACGATGTGATATTCCTAATCTTTGCTAGTCTGAATGACTAGCTGAAAACTTTCATAAATTTCTCAACATAAGGCTTTACAATTTGAGGTTGGAGCTAAAAAGGGCACAACTCTTCCTATGTGATTTCTGAAATATATGTTCAAGTTCAATTTAATGTAAACCTGGACTACTTACTTACGTGAAGGTTAGCTTTCAATGAAAAGAAACAATGAAAGGAAATGCTAAAGAAAACATGTAATACATATTTATACATAGGTTATGTATTAGTGTGTACAATTATATATATTATATAAATTACATATATTTCTTACACAAACTTCAGGGGAAAAGGCCTCAAGAAAATGAATTATTGTATAGTATTGTTAGAGATGACAGTTCAAGGTGAAACTTGGGAAAGGAGGCAGGTTTCATGCTCCTTCCCTTTTCAGGGTCTCCATCCCTGTCATCTGCCTGAAATGTTCCTTCCCTATTTTATTTCCATTTCCATTGTTTACTTAGTCAATGGGAGGCATACTAAATAGTAGCACTAGTTAATTCCTACTCCTTTTTCTGAGCTCAGCTTAAATTTCTTAACAAAACAAAACAAAACAAAACAAAACAAAACAAAACAAAAAAGCTTATCTTGATGTCCTAGATAAGATGACACTCTCTCACTCTCTTTGTTGAGTGTTTGATAAATAGCTGTTAAAATAATGAATGAAAGAAAAAGTGGATGAATGAAAGAAAGACAGAAGGAGAGGGAAGCAGTTTTCTTTGGGGCATGCTGTACCTCCCATTTAACATTCCATAAACCTGGAAGCCACGATGAGAAATCAGGGCCAATTTACTTCCCGCTCAGCTATCTATAGCTGCTAAAAGGAGTAACTCTCAGACTGTCAAAGAAAATTCATAAGATGTCTAAAATATATCGTATGTAATACACTAAATTTATTCTTTAATTTTAATTATACTATAATTAATGTTTCTACAAATACTCTTTAATTGTGGTGTGATCTTTTTAATATTTTCTTTCTTTAAACTCCCGTATTACTTTATTTGTACATATTTTTTGGTGTATCTGAATTTTTATTTGCATTAAAATTGTTTGCATATAATTTCCTTTGTCTAATGTTTATCTTATTATGGTCTTTTGCATCACCCAATATATGCTTTTTAAAGCATGTCATTTTCCTCAGTAGCCTTTTTACACACAACTTTGGGTCAATATTTTTTCTTCCATTTTTCTTTAGCAGTTTTACTTAGCTTTGCTATTTTTCTCCTTCCCCAATCTCAACAGACTAAGAAATTCCATTTTAGCCCAGTGTTGTGTCAATTCTAAAGGAAGGGTCTGTGGGCCTATGGGGAGGGTCTGCGAGGTTAGAAATGATCAGAGTTCTTGGGCAAAAAAACTTTAGAAACACAGGGAAACAGTGTAATGTGACGAAGAGCTCCCTTGAGTTCTGGCTTGCCACTTACTCTCAGGTGACCTTAATATTTGCAGTCTCATTTCCTTCATCTCATACATGAGATGTCATTCATATTTAATTTAACAAACGTTAGTGGAGCACTCATGAGCCAGATACTAAAGACTGATGATACAGTACAGACAAGGTCTTTGGTCTCCAGAATTTACATTCTAGTGACATGGAGAGGAAATACAGAAGAAAACAAATAAGAATGTTAATTTCACATAACAAATCTGGAGAAAATAAATGCAGTGATAAATGATAGGAAGTGACTGGAGGATAAAGAATTCTACTTTGGATTGAGTAGTCAGGGTGGGTTTCTTTGAAGAAGTAACTATTTAAGCTGAGAAGACTGAGGAGAAAATCTGAGAGAGCAATGCCATCACAGAGAACAGCAAAGTACAAATTTCAGAGGTGAAATACACATGAAAGAAAAAAAATAAAGACAGGCGTGGCTAAAGTGACACCAGCAAAGACAGAATGTATGACGAAATGTCATTGAAGAAGGAGGTAAGGACCTGTTAATGCAGGCAATAAATTTAGTAAGGTGTTTGGATTTTATTCTAAGAGCAAAAGAAAGTGACTGTAAGATTTTTAAGTAGGAAGATGACATAATCTAGTTTATTTATTTTTTAAATCACTTAGGAAATGTGGAAAATAGATTAGGGTAGTTAAAAGGGAACTTTAGGAGTCCAGATAAAATGATGATAGCTTTGACCTGATTGCAGTGCTAGATATGGTAATAAATGGGTGCATTTGGAATATAATTTGGAGGGGGAGCCAAATGGATGTGTGAGGTAAGGAAATTGTAGGTTTCTTAGAGTAGAATTCTCCAGAAGCAGAAACTGACACAAAGTTTCATGTGCAAATGATTTATTAAGCAAGTGTTTGTATGATAAATTGCAAAGGCAGTAATGGAAGCAGGATCAGAAAGGGGAGAGGGAAATAAGGGCAAAAGATTTGAGGCAAAATCTGGGAGAGAGGAGCTTTCGCTCCATCCTACAGGGGCACGAGTGATGCCAGATAAGGAGTGATGCTTCATAGTTTGTCCTGACTTAGGCTTTCATACTTATCAGTCATTAACTGAAGTCCACTCCCGGGAGATCTAAACTTCCAGGCACTTCCAAGGATGGTATTGGCATTTTGGGTGAGACGATTTTTTGCGGTTGTTGCTCAGGCTGTCCTGTGCATTTTAGAAGCTTCTGAAACCCTGGGCACACAGTATCAGTAGCACCCTCAATCTTTTTAACGGGTAATAATATCCACAACATAGTTTTAATAATTCATAGAGTGGCAATACCATCCTCATTTGAGATCCATGGAACTCCTCAGGGAGAAGATCATGTCTTATTTTGTATGCCTTCTTTTTCCTAGGGAATGGCATACCTGACACAGATAAGATTCTTAATGTGTGCTTATTAAATAACAAAATATAATCAACACCACTTTAGGTTTTCCATTATCACAATTAATTTTCACAACGGCCATGATTGCAACCAGGTTTCTAATCGATAGGTGGGAAAACTGAATCTGGAGGAGGTTAAGTACATAGTCCCAAATCACAAAGAAATAGGTGACATCTATTTCTGTCTGATTCACAGGCTCATGCTTTGGTAATTCACCAAGATATATGAATAAAAAAGGATTTAGTAAGTGAATGCGTTAATTTCTGGAAATGGCAGTCTGCTGTCAGTGCTGTAAGTTGGTATAATGAAGCACAGTAAAGGCTAATTTCCAGAAGGTGGGTCATAGACAGCCTATGCAACATTTAAATTCCAAACACATTTTAACTGTTCATAGAGTTAGTCTGGACTGCCTCCAAAATCCACCAATAAGGCTGGGAACATTGCAAAGACCTTAGCAAGAAGGTTTTCCTTCTGAGAAGAATGGACTACTCAGTTAGGCAAAGATAAAAGTTACATCAATGCTTGCAGGAAATCTGGCTCCAAAAGAATGAAAGAGTAACTTTTAGGTCTGTCCCTTTTATTTCCCAACATAGTGCATGTACATCTTACACTATCTGCTTGTCTTACTTTAGTCTTCAGAATTGATAATTGTTTCATCTTATCCAAGATAAGGGGATTTTAAGAGAGACATGCATCTATGTTTACACTTCTGAGACCAATTAACATTTTATTTTTTCCATTTTAATATTTGTGAAATTTGGTTATAACTTCCATCTGAGGTCAGAAGGTATCTTTTCCAACCCTTTGGCAGACAAGTTGTAAATCTAGTTGTTATTGCCTTAGATCAATGTTATGAAATGCACTGGTAACACAATCCATGCTAAAATTTCAGCTTGTTTAAGTGGTAGTTAATAATATGACAGTGTAATGCAATGGAGTGATAATGAACAAGTTACTGCATGTATAATAATGCAGGGAAATAAAGATATAAGAGTTAAATATACCATAAGTAAGTGCATTTTATTGTTGGAAAGATGCCCATACTTCTTAATTTTATCATTAAACATCAGCGCTTTTAAATCATTGGCATGAACTAAAGAATTTGTTAGAACACAGATTCCTAGGTGCTACTCTCAGATATTCTGTCTCTGGAGGTCTACATGAGACAGCAGGAAGAGGGGAAGGGAAGGTGTTTCTAAATAGATCAGCTGCTGCTCTGCACATCATACTTTATAGTGATGGAGAAGGGAAGATACGTTGGCAGATATTTCTTAAATATGCCACTGATTATCCAACCTTGAATTTGTCTAACCTTGAAAGTTAAGGTAGAAAGCAGAAACAAGTATTAAAATATTCAAAGTCAGGATTATTAATGTATAATTTATATAAAAATAAAAAGTCACCCATTCTTAATTGTACAGTTTGATGAGTTTTAAAAGTGCATACAATCATGTAATCATGACCACAATCAAGCTGTAAAAAATTTCCATCACCTTCCAAAATTTCCTTACTCCCTTGTAGTTGATCCCCTCTTCTCACCTCTAGTTCTTGGCAACCAATGATTTCTCAGTATGATTTTACTTTTTCTAGAATATACTAGAATGGAGACACAGCGTATGTGAAATTTGAGTCTGGGTTTCTTTCATTTACCTTGATGTTTTTGAGATTTATCTATGATATTGCATGTTGTATGTATGAAGAATTTGTTTCTTTCAGCTTCTGAAGTATTCTGTTATTCACTTGTTTTTTTCATTCTCTAAGTGATGGGTGTTTGGGTTGTTTTGGTTTTTGAGCACTATCATTAAAATTGCTATAAATACCTTCATGTAGGCCTTTGTGTGGTATTAAATTTGAATAAAAATCTAAAAATGTTTTTATTCCATTGGAAAAAAATATCCAGAATTAGACAGTGAATATGTATTATTTCAAGTATATCCTGAATGACAAGGAAACAGTGTACTGGTTAGTGGAGTGCAGCCAGAAAGATACTCTCCTTCAGTAGGACAAGTAGTTGAGTGAATATCACTTATATCCTCTAATTTCCACTTGGGTATTTTTTTATTATTAAAAAATGCTTTTTAATGTTCATTCACTTTTGAGAGACAGAGAGACACAGAGCATGAGTGGGGGAGAAGCAGAGACAGAGAGGGAGACAGAGAATCCAAAGCAGGCTCCAGACTCTGAGCTATCAGATCCTGACGCGGGGCTCAAACCCACGAACCATGAGACCATGACCTGAGCCAAGTCGGAAGCTCAACCAACCGAGCTACCCAGGTGCCACTTCTGCTTGGTTTTAATATGAAATAAATCAATATGAAAAAAGCCCCAAATATTTAACAAATACACAAATAATAACTCAATTAAACCTCCTAAAAACTCTATGAATTAGATATTAATATATATTTCCACATTTCACATGAGGAAGTTGAGGTACACTAGACATTAAATAACTTGCCCAAGTCACACAGCTAAGGGGCAAAAGCCAAGATCTGAACCTAAAGAGTCTGCCTCTAGAATCTATGTACTTAACCCTTCTGCTATGATGCCATCTGTTTATCTGACATTCAAGCATACAGAGAAAATGCACTGCAAAGAAGCTGGCTCTGCTCTGAGAATCAGAACTTAGGAGAGGTGCTCTAAGAATTCTGTGAATGGGTAACAGACCAGATCTGCTGCAGGGAGTCTTAAATCCATCTCATCAGGGTCTAAGCTGACTTCCTTTGACACTCCCTGTTAGGAACAATAAGCAACAAATCAAATGGACAACAGTCCTGCAGGAGTCATCAATATTACATCCATTATTAGCCACACCCATCCTGAGAGGCAACATGTCTAGATCAATGAGAATTGCCAAGTCTGAGAATAGAGTTCAGCAGGTGGAGGCCCGGACAATGGGTGCTATTTCCATCATGTCCTTTAGAATACACAGCTAGTTTATTTTTAAATTTTGTGCAGAGAGTGCTTCGTACAGTTGAACTACACTGATGAACTAGAAAAATTCACAAATTATTGAACGTAGCAACAGATACCTACATATAAATGTGTGTTTTTACTATTATAGCACATATAAAAGGGTTCTTTGGTTACATGAGCAAACGAAAAAATGACCATCACATGTGAGGCAGTATAAATACAGGTAGTTTAAATGGTTTCTCTAATAAGGCAGAGAATCATCAAAGCTAGTACAGGTTGGTATGAGTTATCCACAGGTCATAAGGAAGTGTCATTTTAGCAATAGATATCTATTAAAAATTTTTTTAATTATTAAAAAAATTAATGTTAATTTATGTTAGAGAGAGCGAGAGACAGAGTGCAGAGCACGAGCAGGGGAGGGGCAGAGACAGAGGGAGACACAGAATCCATCCCAAGCACCTCTAGGCTCCAAGTTGTCAGCACAGAGCCCGAAGCAGGGCTTGAACTCATGAACTGCGGGATCATGACCTGAGCCGAATTGGTTGCTCAACCGCCTGAGCCACCTAGATGCCCCAGTAATAGATATCTATTAATCAAACTCTTCTATCTGAATTTCTCAAGCAATTGTTTACCTTGTAGAGATACACAATTCAATTAAAAACCAACTGAGAGTTTAACCAATAAGAAATGCAGATGAAAGTGCTATTTGCTCTCCCTCCTCCAAAAGTCTGGTTCCTCTTCCTTTGAGGCACAGAACTCAAGTATTTTGTCTAATCTTCCTTGGTGAGTCCCATATAATTGAGTTCTTGCCATGTTGATGTGGTTGGAAGCAATGACACCATCTCCAGGTCTGTCTTCTTACCCCATTGGACCTCCCAAATCTTCCTGACTACCTCCCTTTCCAGCTAGGTGTGGAAATAAAGTAAAGGACACTTGTGCCCTAGAAAAAAAGAGGAATTAACTGAAGGAAAAAGCCTGGTTCCTTGAATGACTCTGGAGCAAAGCCCCTTCTCACTATACTGAGCTCTGACATGAGTTAGAAAGAACTTGGGGTAAGCCACCAAGGTTTGCTTCTTTTAATTAATACATTGTTTTAAAATTATACTATCAGCACTAAAAAGGGCAAGATCATGAGTGTGATTGTGTGAAGGCACATGTTAACCTGATGCTATACGTAATTGATCATTGGAAAATTGATCCCTAAAAATTCTGTGAATAAAGCTTAGACTCAAAGCTAGATAGGGATATCAGTGAAGAAAGAAGACAGTTGTATGCTAGGATTTATAGTAGTAGTAACTATTTGCTTAAAAAGTTTTTTTTCTTCTTTCTTGCATATGAATTATAATTTTCATTGAATAATTTGCTTACTCATCAGTATTTCCTTATTGATTTTGTTAGAAATTGATTCATCCTCAAATGAAGTTCCCATTTAAACTTTTGTCTTGTTATTTTTTTAATGAAATAGGTTCATTTGCTTATAAAATAGAGGTGAGAAAGACTGACCATAGTTTGTTACCTGAAAATTTAAGTTTATGCCAATTAAAAATGTAATTTTTTTTTCTTTTTAATTACAATCTTTGTAGATGATTGTAGATTCACCTGCAGCTGTAAGAAACAATACAGTTAGATCCTTCGTATACTTTGCCTAGTTTCTCCCAATAGTGACATTTTGCAAAACTATATAACAACATCCACAACTAGGATATTGATATTGATGAAATCCACCAATATAATTCAAATTTCCACACTTTTACTTGTACTCCTGTACAAGTGTGTATGTGTGTCTGTGTGTGTAAGTTCTATATAATTTTATTACTTGTAAGAGATTTTTAAAAAGCATACTGACTCATTTCTTAAAGATCATTCATAATCTTCATTGCTGTTATTTAACTTTGAAGCAATTTTTAATGAAATAGCATCTCTTAGTAAGTAGATATTTATATAAAGTTCTAGAGTTCTTCAGTATCACTTGTTCCTTTTTAATCATTTAAATGCAAGAACAATGAAATATAATACTCTTAAAAGTAAATGAATAAAAATAAGTAAATACATAATGCATTTAAAATCTCAGGCCATGGATGCATTATAGAGTACTCCTTTTGCTGTTTGCAACGAGATACACTTTATATTAGTATCACCTCTTATACTTACGAACCTTTATTGTAAAAACCATATAATATTAAAACCATATAAAAATAAAAACATTTTTAAAATGCATATACTTACATATTTTATCATTCTAAGAGATAAAATAGAATACGAATTTGACTTAAACATTTTTATGGGATGTAAAAATCTAGATGATCAGATGAACAGTTATAAATTGGTTCAGATAAAAATTAATATGCTTGTAATTTGGTGCTATAATTTCCTGAAATCCTACTGTTTCAGGTTAAGAAACCCTTATCCACCTCCCATTTACTTGCTGCAAAAGCTACCTCATCTTTGTTATGCAGAGAGATACTGATTTATAAGAGCTATATTTTCAAACCAGACAACTGTGGTGTCTACTTCTAATACATATAGTACAGAATGGCAGGTTAAATAAAGAGAAGATGCCCCAAAGAGTACACTCATTATTCTTTAGCCCGGGGGTACCATCCACTTATTAAATAGCAGATTTTGAGCTTTTGTGTGCTGTCGACATGTTAAGACAATCAAGTCAATGCTACTGTCAATTACCTTGCCAAATGTCATACTATTTTTGACAAATATCTAAGTTGACTGCTAGAAAGTACATTCAGTGCAACTCTAACTTTACTTCTTACCTAAGTTCTTTCTTGTCTAAAGAAGACCACTCAACCTATAGAATAGAATGAAACTTTCAGGTCCAGGAAACAAAAATGAAACAATATATACAAATAAAAGGACATTCATTAGGTGCAATCTTGTCCCAAGTGTTCGTTTTTCCCCTTAAAGCATGTCAATTGTGCAGAGTAAAGTCAGGGAAGTTTAGACTTTGACAATTTTTTATGGAACAGTTTCAAATTAATACAGATTTTTTTTTAAAGCCCTTTCTCCAGGATTAGACTATCTGGCTTAACATTTTCTATTTTTACATTAATTTCTGAAAAGATAATAGCTGAGTAGGCTACTGTTTGTTTATTTTGTGAATTTGAAATCAGTGTCACAATGTTAAAATGTAACTTCTCTTAAACATATTTGTTAATATTATAAGAAATGTGTTATAATACATGGTAAACTTGATTAAACTAAATCTGATAGATAAAAATAAATTTGTATAACCCAACATAATCAAAGCTTTTCCTTATGGTGCATTTTCCTTCAAATATTTATGCTCATCTTTGTACCAAGACACTGAAAGCTTTGGGTCGCCTGGGTGGCTCAGTCTGTTAAGCGTCCGACTGTAGCTCAGGTCAATCTCACGGTTTGTGGGTTTGAGCCCCATGTCGGGCTCTGTGCTGACAGCTTAGAGCCTGGAGCCTGCTTTGGATTCTGTGTCTCCCTCTCTCTCTGCCCCTCCCCTGCTCACACTCTGTCTCTGTGTCTTTCAAAAATAAATAAATAAATAAATATTTTAAAAAATTGAAAAAATAATGCTGGGCTCTAGCATTCACTTTCTGGGTGACCTTGGGCAAGTTTCAAAGCCTAAAGTAAAACAAACCTACAGAGAACTTCATGGCCACGTTTCCTTTCAGGTATGGCTTTGCTTTGCAGGAATGTGATTTTTTTTTAAAAAACATATTATTGCTATGTCTCATTTAATTTATAATAAGCTGTAGTTTTTTATCCTGGAACTCAAATGCAATTTTTAAGAAATAAAGCTATGTAATAAATATTTTCAACGCTAGGACTGCTGGGCCAGCTTTATTTTTGCTACAGAGCTATATGGTACATTCAGTAACGATAAACTTGTTTACTTTGTCTTCATGACTGAATGTTTATTTTTATAAAAGGGGTTAGTCACAACTCAGGATCAAAATGAGGGAAACAGTTTTAAGAGAAGAGGACCAGCCATGCATGCAACAAGACATATACCATGCAGAAAGCTAAGAAACAGATGAGTCTATGGTGCAGAATACACATGTTAAAAAATATATAAAATCTAATGAAGATTCAAAACTTTGCATATACTTACTTAAATCCATCAATTTGTTTTTAATGGTTTAGTATATTCCATCATAAATACCAACTTTTATTAAATTAGTCTGTTATGGTTGGATAGCTACACTATTTGCATTTTTCACCATTATATAAATAATATGATATACACCATATAAGAAAAATTCTAAATCATGTCCATGATTTCTAGACATGACATAAGGTTCTAACATTATTAGAACTTCCGTTAGTGCTCTCTAGGAAGTTGGTACTAATTTATAATCTCTTTCACTTGTTTTTAATTTTTCATCATGGAAATTTTCAAACTTATCCATAAAAAGAGAAAATACTGTAATGAGCCAGCATGTACGCATCACTCACCTTTAGCAATTACCAACAGGCATACAACTTTATTCTACCATCAGAGCCCCACTCCTCCACATCCCGCCTCCCCAGGGTATTTTGAAGTAAATCGCTAACATCATATAATTTACCGCATAAACACTGAAAAGCATATTTTTAAATGCTCAGAGAAAACTTAAGCATAAACACAAGGCCAATAACCATATAAAAGATCATTCAAGAAGAATAAGAGATTCTAAAAACATTCATTCTTGTAAAACAGAGACACTCTGTAATTAAAGAATAAAATAGGGAGAACATCTAAAGAAAAATATAATAGCATAGCATAATCCATAAGTCTATATTTAAAATATATGTGTAGACAAAGGAAATAAAAGGACATTTAATCAAGGGCAGAGAGAAAGGAAAGGCTTGAACTTCTAAGAATAGTGTCAAGTGGGCTAAAATGCAAAATGTGATGAGAATTGGGTTAAAAGCTAAAGAAGGGGGGAAAAGACTTTTATAATCAAGTTTGCAACAAAGGGAACAAAAATGACTAGGCTCAGTTTTTGGCAGGTGATGTCATGATGAACAAGAAAAGGTAATTGGGTAGATTTATAGTTTCTTTTTCTTTCTTTTTTTCTCCTACATTCTTGATTAATAATAGTAATTCAACATAGAAATGGTAGAACAAAATGATTTTTAGCTTAAGACAGATTTTTTAGCTCAAGACAGATCGAGAGATAGTAGGACTGAAACTACACTGTAAGAGTTCATATCTTAAGTCCAAACATCCAATATCCAGTAGAAAAAGTCACAGAATCATCATCACTAATATTTTCAGGAATTTATATGGGTAAAATTGGTTTCATAAGATGTGAGACAGATGAATTCTGGCTCATTTTTTCAAACAGATAATAACTACAATCTATAGCTGAGTAACTATGTTATTAATAGTAGTAGGTTCCTCATGTTTGATAAACATGTCATGCCGAACTAAACTAATTTCCTTTTCAAAAACTGTACTAAGAGTTCAGGTGAATGTTGTAGATCCTCAGACAAATGTTCCTTAATAAACTCATGGATGGATGTTTTAGGATGAAAGTGTTTTCTTAACCTGGGTCACTCTACCTTAAAGATAATTTAACGGACTCATGACAACCTGCAGGCATTCCTATCAGCCAGGACAAACTGTTTTGTTCTTTTTCCAGCACATCTTTTTTTTTTTTGTTTTGTTTTTTGTTTTTTATTTTGCATGGAGATATAGAAGGCAAGATGTTAGAACACCCACAGCTGAGAGGAATAATCAATAAAATAATACTGAAAAGAGCAAAATAAAATATGTTAAAATAAAGTACAATGGAGACCAGGCTTGAAAATGCTCTTAGCAGACAAAACCAATTAAGTCACATAAGCAAAACCTAGTCTAGCTTATTAAGTGAGCAGAAGCGAAGCTTAATTTAGGTTACTTCTTGCAAATGTCTCTGATAACCATAAATGAAATTTAAGTCATCTTCCAAAAATGCTATAAGATAAGCACTTTTAAGTAATCCCCCACTGTCTGGTAACCCTCATTGTAATAACCAATCATTGTAAAGATTAAACAGCTTTTTTTTTTTCACTTTATAAGCCACCCTGTAATGTTATGTTTCTGAGCTTCATACTGGTTTGGGATTTGAAGTCTCTGTGTTTCCAAACTGTTTCTTGCTCAAAATATTCCTATCAGGTAAATTTCTCAGAATTTTCTTTTAACAAAATTAATAACAAATGTAAACCTCTTCAAAAATCAATTATGAGAAACAGAAGAGCCTACACTTAAATTAACAAGAATTTCCATTAAAAAATACACTTAAATATTTTAGTTGATGAGAAGCCCAGTGTAAATCATCACAGTGTTGTGACTTCCAAAAAATCTGATTGAATTTTTTTTAATCGAGGTATATTTGATATAGAATATTAAATTAGGTGTACAACATAGTGATTCCACATTTATATACACCGCAAAATGGTCACCACAATAAGTCTAGTCACCATTTGCCACCTTATAAAGCTATTGATAGAATTTTAATACGAGGAAAATATGTTGTTCATAATAAGGAGCAAAATAATTAAGAGCTCTGGGTTTCAGAGTCAAAGAAAACTCGTGTTAGTTCTTTCACCTTATGCAAGGTGCTTTACCTTTCTGTGTGTCTCATGACATTGCCTACAAAGCTCCATGTCATTTGGCCTCTGCCTAATTCTGACTCACCCACCAACCTTGCTTAGTCTTCTGTAGCCACAAAAGATGGTTTGCTCTCCCTAAATATTCCTACATCTTCTAAGCTCATCTCATCTCAGGGCTGTTTCTACCAGGCAATCCCTCTTTGTGGCTCACTGTCCCACAAGGCATTTACTTGGCTCACTCCTTTACTTCATTCAGGTTTGTTCAAATATCACTTCTCTATGGAAGCCTTGTCAGACTTGCATATCTAACCACTGTCCCTCGTCCTTCATCCTCAGCACTCGCTGTCCCCTTCTACACTTTATTTAATAGCACTTATCTCAAAGTTAAGTTACATTGTTTTTGGTTCATTTGCCCATTTTCTCCACAAGGGTAGAGAATCCCTAGAAGTAACACTTATGTGATAATTATTGTGTACCAGGCACTCTTTTGGTTGTTTCACATATATTGCTTGATATTATTTAGGACAATTTTTTTTTCTTTTTTAAATAGGCTCCATGTGGGGTTTGAAGTCATGACCCTGAGGTCACGACCTGAGCTGAGCTAAGAGTCAGGCACATAACCGACTGAGCCACCCAGGCACCCCTATTTGAGACAAATCTTAAAATCCCATTTGCAGTTTGAAGAAACTGAGGCATTGAGAGGCTAAGTAATTTTTCCCCAAGTCACAGAACTGGTAAATAGCATGCAAATCCAGAGTTTGCTTTCAAATCCAGCAAGTCTGGCTCTGGAGACCAAGCCCTTAACTACTGTGCTATAGGACCTCACTGTAGATGATGGCTAACATTTTGTTGAATGACTACATATAAAATTTGAACAAAATAGTACATTAAAAGGTATGCATTTCAAACATCTCAGCCAGCGCATCTCATATAACAAGTATGCAATAAATGTTGACAATAATAACATATTTATTACTATTCAGCATTGGTAAGAAAATTTTTGGATATGATATTCAGTTCTATTTAAGAGCTACTTGACATATGGGAGCATATCTGCTAAAGAGTGCCTCAACTGATGAAAATTCTAGAAATTATGTCATTTGATAAAAGGTTTGTGAGCTAGGGAATTTCAGGTTGGTGAGAAATCTTAACGTAGGTTTCTAATGTAGGCTTCACATTCTTCAAATGTTGGAACGCCCCAGAGGGCAGAAAAAAGATGTGAACACAAGTTATAAGGAACTGTATTTTCAACACCTCGTAAGGATGAATTTTCTCATAAATATTGATGATCAAAGTGTCCTGGGCAGCCTTTTTAAGTAGCGATCTCTGTAAAATCCAAGTATAAGCTTAATATCAGCAGAAGCTATCTGATTCTGCTCTAAGACCGTCTACTTTTATAGACTTTGCTTTAGATCTACAGATTGTGAAAGTACTTTGTTATCAGAGGAGTGTTTGTATCTTTTCTTTATAAAACGTACAGAAATCTTTTTAGATTTACACACCTTAGAAAGAGCCAGGGAAATAAAGGATAGGTGAAGAAAGGGAACTAGCAGGTTGGGCATGTTCTTCATTGTATCTCACAACAGTCTGTGAGGTAGGTGTTACTCTGATTTCATGCACAAGGTTCAGGGAATTGAATAATTTATTCAGGTGGGTTGCAAAGCAAGTAAAGGCGTGTATGTAGTTTGACCACAGGTCAGTCTGATTTAAAAGCTGTACTCATTCTATCACATTGCATTATTAATATTCTTCTTCCAGGAGGAATGGCAAAATAGAATCACTCATACTCTTTACTCGAAACCGCAGTAGGTCTAACAATAGGCTGACACCTTTTGGTTTCCCTAATTACATTGCTTGGCAGAAAACCTCTCTCCCCTATATGAACAAGAACGTTAATTCTGTGTGAGAAAACACTCTTTTAAGTGAATAAAATTCTGTGGAGCACACATAAAAATCCCTATTTAGGGATGTACTTATCCTCAGATTTCTCCCCAATGTGTAAATCTGACCAATGGGCACTGAACACTGATTTTTAATTCTGGTAGCAAAAATCTGAATTTGAATTTTGAGTGATTCCCTCACTACTCCAGCATATGAAGTATGACCTATGAAACACAACGATTATGCTTCAAACACACAACACCAATATGTGTTTGAAATATTAAGGCTTGTGTGAAAATGTGTTAATAACGTCAGTGATAATGGTCACTTCTGTTTATGTATTCTTACATGCTTTATAAGGATAAATTCTTGTTCCTTTATCTGGGGGTGTTTTCTGCTTATGGTTACTGTGCTAATTTTCTCAACCTGGATTCTCTTCATCATGATCGTGCTCTTTGGTGTAAGTAAAAACAAGTACAACTTCTCTCCATTGGTTCAGTTCTCTACCTTTTTTCTGAATAAAAATATCATGATGCTGATTTGACATGTTTTGGTGACATTATAGCTTAGTTATTCTCTGAGGTGACCAACTGTATTTGATCAAGAGAGGTAAAAAAATAAAAAAATAGGTTTTTAATATTGTGTTGTTTAATCTATTGATTTTCAGTTGATCTTTTATTTGACAAGAAAGATATTTTAAAAGTTCATATGAATTTCAAGGGACTTGGCATATCATACTTATAATAACTCATTTCATCTACCTAGACTTTATGAAAAAAAATATTTTGTTCTTTTTACTTTTCTAAATCAAGAAATCAAGGTCACAATCCAGATCTGGTACTTTAGTGATGTGATTCACTGTCAAGCATAACAGAGATTAATCAGAAAATAAATGAAGACCATGTTTTAATACGTTAGTTCTATTATATCTGTCTAAAGAAATACTAGCAATGAGGTAGAATATTTGCTACAAAATGGACATACTGTGAGTTTAAAAATGGCCTTTAATGCATTATTAGAATTGAATAGTTTTGCTTTTCTTAATATATGACTTTGACAAGGACAGTCAATCTTACTGAGAACTGTGGTATATAAGGACATAGAACTTTTCTTATTATGGCTTTGATTATTTTACATACTATTACTTCTTTACCTTTATTGAGGACTGTTCTCAAGTAGCTCAAAATATTGCCACATATAATATCTCTTCCATAACAAATATGCCCTTGGCAAAAAGGAACTGCTATCTCTGATTCTAACTCATATATAAGAATCTGAGATTTTAAAAATGTAAAGAACCTTGTTCAAGGTCAAGAAGGAAATTTACCATTAGAACTGGGGATCAACTTCAGATGATATGGCTACCTGTCCAGTGCTATTTCCATTCAAGCGCCTCCATTTCAAAACCTTTATTACTGTGTACTTCTTGTAGGTCAGTTCATTTTTTGGACAATTCATTATTTTCTTTAAAAAGTTTCTGCTACAGTAGTATTGCCAAGTCTTGAAATTACCACCAATTTTCAAAATGAAGAATGCTTCCTCTTTTCTCAAAATAAATTCAGTAGTCTCTTTATATTTAGAAAGAACATTACTATGCTAGTTAATGGTCCATTTATGTCATTTCACATAGTTCTACTATGGCCGCCTGGAAAACAAGCCCCTGGAATTCAAGAGGCCAACATAGGGGTTGCGAATGGGGCTCTGAGGTCAGATTGCATTGGTTTCAAGTTCACATTTACCACTCTCTGGCTATGTGACTTTGGGCAAGTCACATGGCTGTTCTAAAGTTCATAATTGGGTGACAGAGGTGCTTAATTCATCAGACTTTTGTGAACATCATGAAGGGTTATATATAGACAGCATTTAGCATGTGGTCTGAAACAGAGCACACACAAAAGAAGGTAAGTTGTTACTCTATCATATTCACTGTGGGACATTTCACTAAGAGTATACATTTCAGAGGAATAGTCATTCTGTGAACACTTGATCATTTGGTGAAAGGAAATCATTTAAGCAATCCAATTAATTTTTGAAAATTGGTCAAAATTTACTGTATAAACACAGCACCAAGTTAAAAACACTTTTGGGTATATAAATGGGGAACATTAAAACTTTTAAGAAACTTCAGACCTTAGTATCTTGGATGGAAACAGGTAGATGTTTAATATGTATAATAATATTGACCCACAATAGAAAACCCTAATCTATTGTAGGAGTTCCATTTACTTGACTTTAACAACTACAACAAACCCTCTAAAATGCTGAACAGATAAAATTGGATATAACAAGCAAGAATAATATTAATTTTTTCTACTGATTCTAAAAGCTGAATTTTGAGAACTGGGTTGCCTTGGTAATGGCAGTCTGGCTGTGTGCTATGGCAAAGTCCCGTGTCTTTCACTTATTTTAGGATCTGTTGAAGACAAAACTAGGAAGACCCTTGGAAACAGGATTTTAAATTAATTTTTTCTTATTAGGAATATTCACTCTCTAGTTTTCTCCTATAATATATCTGATATAAGACAACTGTTTTGGCCAGCCAGAACATCGAACAATAGGTACCAGGATCTCAAGACTATTCATTGAGTATATTAACATTATTCTTTACAGAACAAAACAAAAATAAATCAGAAAAGAAGGGAAGGCCATTGTCAACATAGTCCTCTAAGTGTATTCTAATAGAAAAGCTAGGACATGATTCCATTGCAACTTTAGATTACAAAGCATTCCCATTGCCTACTGAAAGAGGTCCCCTTTCAGTACATGACACTGACTGCATTACTAGAAATGAAATATTCCATGCACAGGCTCCTCCTCGGTGGTCTTCTTTATTGCATCCCTTCTACCTAATCTGGAAACACTGAAATCATCTGACTCAGTTCTGGGCCCTCTTTTACCTTCATTCTCTCCTCAGGGTATCTCATCCACACCTGTGGCTTTAAATACTCCTCTATTCTGATAATTCCCCAATTCATTTCACCTGCCCATACCTTAGGACTTAGACTTTTCTGTTTAACTGCACTGCTACACTTGGAGCTCTAGTAGGTATCTCAACTCAACAGAGGTCTTAATTCACCCCTCCAAATCCGTTAGTTTCCCCTTTTCTTCATATCCAAATCTATAGTAATCCTTGATTTCTCCATTTTCCTCTACTTACCACATCCAATTCACTATTAAGTCTTATTGCTTCTATCTCCAGAAATCCTGAATAAAACATGAAATGCATTCTGAATAGGAAAATTCATGTCTTTTTCAATTTGAAAATTTTTAATTATATTTTTTTCAGATAGTACTATACAGTTTTTTGCCTTCGAAAGACACTATTATTTTATATTCTCTTTCAAACTGTTACTCTCATTTAAAATTTTTGTGTTGCAAATTCTGTTTTTGTCACTGCTGACTCTTATGCTGAATTGCTTCTTCATGTATTTTTTTCATTGCAAGCCCCTCTGCTTTTTTTTGGAAAAAAAATTTAAAGTAATAACATCATAGCATAAGTGCAGTCATGTTTAATTTGTAGGCCAATTAATAATTACATATGTACATAATTGTGTAACCATGACCTAGATATGTAAATCTGAAGTCAATTTACATATAACTTGCATGCAATTTCCATAGATTAGGTAAACGTGTGTGTGTGTGTGTGTGTGTGTGTGTGTTTACGTGTAATTTACATAGATACATAAACACTCCACAATGCCTTATTTCAAGCTACCAATGTGACAACACTGAACATGTTGCTGGGAGGAGATGGGTAGAATCTCTCCAGTACACTATTAGGAAACCCTCCCACTTTCTTTGAATAAGATTCAAATTCCTTACAATGATTTGCCCCCTGCCTACCTCTCCAAATTCATCATGTACTATTCTGCATTCACTTACTCACACTGGCCTCCTTCTTATTCCTAGTATGTGACAAACCCTCCCCTGTCTCTGGATCTCCCCTATCTCTGAATGTGCTAATCTCTCTGGCCCAGTTCTTCCTCTGGCTGCTCATTCCTGTCCTCCACAATTCAGCTGTAGAATGTCACATATTCAGAAAGGCTTTTCCTGGTGATCCAACCTAAATTGGCTTCTCCCAATATTAGCTTACATTCCATTTCATTTTTTTTTAATTTTTTAATGTTTATTTATTTTTGAGACAGAGAGAGAGACAGAGCACGAGTGCGAGAGGAGCAGAAAGAGAGGGAGACACAGAATCAGAAGCAGGCTCCAGGCTCTGAGCTGTTAACACAGATCTTCATGTGGGGCTCAAACCCATGAA
Source organism: Leopardus geoffroyi (assembly GCF_018350155.1). Taxonomy (NCBI): domain Eukaryota; kingdom Metazoa; phylum Chordata; class Mammalia; order Carnivora; family Felidae; genus Leopardus; species Leopardus geoffroyi. Next base: position 127,558,786 of record NC_059327.1, read on the forward strand.
CTGCGAGATCATGACCTGAGCCAAAGCCACTCAACTGACTGAGCCACCCAGGCATCCTGGTTTCTATTTCCTTCTTGCACAGCATTTAAGAAATCCAATTAATTTTTAACTGAAATTGCCATTAGGCTATTTTCATTTATTTACTGTCTGCCTCAGCACTGAATTTAGGTTCCATGAATGCAGAGGTCTTGATATCTTATTCATCATTGTATCCTAGGGTCTGACTCAGAACCTGACACAGAGAAGGTAGTTAGTGAATGTGTTGAGTGAGTGGATGGATGGATGATATAGTTATCTATCAAGGAGTTAGTAATAATTCTCCTAGGTCGTGCAATTTCTGAGTGGTATTAGATGGAAACCTACCAATGTAGATAGGAAACTGAACGCATTTTAGGAATCTGGCAGTTCTCCTCATCCCCTGTTCCAAGGGGTGGTACTAGAGTGTTTGGGGGTCAGATAGTCATGAGTTTAAATGCCAGATCTGCCACTTAACCTCTCTGAGCCCAAGTCTGTCTTAATTTCTAAAAGGAAGATAATGTTCAGGACTAAAATATCAGTTTATATATGATAGGCCAGGCATGGCATACCTGTTAAGTAATTGGTAAATGCTGTTATTATCACCAAGATGTATAATTTATGGTGGACCACAATATATCATAAATACAGATCACTTCTCGTGTTTGGTTTCATACTTGTTTATTTTAAATTCTAATCCTTTTTTAACTTTTCACAAATTATTTCTCAAGGAGCTCATGAAAGTTCCATATCATCTTTTCCAAACATCCTATAATATTGGAGAACAAGCATGATTGACTTGATTTTACTGATGAGAAAATGAAAGCAGAAATGCAAGGTTTCCAACAGTCACAATGCAAATCACTGGGTGAGCGGGTCTTAGAACTCAGACAATCGATATCTAACTTGGTGCGCTTTCCTTTGAAATGTGTCTCTCATGAAATCTATTACAAGAGCATCTGGTGTAACACAGAGGGTGTGTGAAAATAACAAACCAGAGCTTAGGTATGTAGAAGTCAGTAGATGAAAGTACTAATGATAATTGCCAAAGAATTTATTTTTTTATTTTTTTTTCCAACGTTTTTATTTATTTTTTGGGACAGAGAGAGACAGAGCATGAACGGGGGAGGGGCAGAGAGAGAGGGAGACACAGAATCGGAAACAGGCTCCAGGCTCTGAGCCATCAGCCCAGAGCCCGACGCGGGGCTCGAACTCCCGGAGCGCGAGATCGTGACCTGGCTGAAGTCGGACGCTTAACCGACTGCTCCACCCAGGCGCCCCAATTGCCAAAGAATTTAAAAGGCAAGCTTATAGTTACTACATTGGTTGTGTTTCTGTGGTTTGGCTCTTGTTATGGTATGTATGTAACATGTCCTGGTAATAAAAACAAGTCCATGTCAAGGTCACCCAATAACCTGTCAGTCCAGAAGTTGAGATTTCAGGGTGCTGTGCTCTACTACGTTTCTCAGCTCCACATGATCCAGGGAGTGCTGCTCCGTTCTTTCTCTCCTTCCACTCCCTTACTCTCTCTGGCCCTAGCTTTGCCTCTCATTCCCAGGCCGTCTGATATTCTCACAGGCTGGAGTTACGGTCTGCTGAGACATTAATACATTCTATTTTATTGTCAACTGGCTGCAACTGAATAAACAAATGTTTTCAGCAATATTATTTCCACTCACTCATGCTGAAAACCTAGTTTATACCGGTACCTAGGATAATATATTTTTCCTCTTGTTTCTTCAGGGCTTTGTGTATAATGTGTTAATGCATGACAATCAATGAGAAATAACTGGAAAATACGTCCAGTGTGTACTAACTATCTGAAGCCGTTTGCCTCTGTTGAGATCTCAGAAAAATTTATTTAAAAAAAGTCAGTTTTTTTAACTATCTCTATCAAGCTTGGCAATAGAGTATTTAGGTTTATTTTGTTTTCTTCTCTCCTTCCTCTCCCCTTACACCAAAGTCTATGGATATCACTTTGCCCCTCAACTACCTGAGAGTTGACAAGAATCACAGATACATGCTATCCAGATAAAATATACTATATATACTATCCAGATAGGAAATGATGGTAGCAAAAGTAGCATGTTTTACTTGAAAAAAAAAAATATTCCTTCTGCTCAGTTTCCAGAAGAGACTCTGGAGAAAGGATGCAGCGAGGATCAGAAATCTGTTATGAAGGAACAGCTCGAATTTTGGCAATTGTCCAATATCAAGGCCTGAAACTCACTGTGGAAATGAGGATGTGACACCTCTGAGTGCTTGGTTTGTAATCTGAGTGATGGCACTAAGGGCCTCTAAGCTTCTGCAGCCATGCAAGCCTAGTGTTAGGAAGCAAGATGGCCAAGACCAAAGCTACGAGGAAAGGAGAAGATGCTGGACAGAGAAGGGTTTCAGTTATGCCAGAAGGAGGACACTTATTGGAACAGGACAGTAACGGAAGAGAGTAAGGTTTTTCTGCTTTCCTACCGCTTTGAATATGAAGGTAGAGGCTTAGGATGTCCTGAGCTTCCCTTGCGCTCTAAGCCTTCCAGCCAGGAAGGCTTCCAGCCACCTCCTCCCTGTCATCAGCAATACCTCCAACCTTCACTCTTCTTTCAGCATCTTCTCTGGGGAAAGGGAAGCTAAAAGAAATCATGGCTCTCCACACCTTATTGACTTCATGATCCCACCCACTCCCTGCTCCTTTCTTCTATTTCCAGTGGGAAAAGGGAGAAACAATGGGATCGAACTTTCTTATTCCATTGTACGGTTATATTGCAAATTTGTGGTTTAATACTGGCAACTAAACCTACATATTTTATCAACACCATCAGAGTTGGTGACTATTTGTTGGAGTTATTGCTAGCTCCAGTACTTTCCTCCACATTTGCTCTGTCTCTCAGCAGAATCCAAGAGAAGAATTATTGAAACAAGAGAAAAGGCTCTCTTTGCTGGGGCTTGGTTTTGATGAGTCATCAAAGTCTAAATCCAGGATAGCACAATATTTCACTCAGTAAATATTTATTGAGTGCTGCTAGGCATTAGTCTAGGTGCTTGAAACACGGCAATGAATACAATGGAGGAGACAGACAAAGTCCCTAAGGCCCTACTCCAGTCAAGTGAGAGAAGACAATCTGAAGTTAATCTAAAAATATGTTAAATTTCATAGTGGTAAGTGAACTGAAGGAAATTAAAGATGGTTAAGTAAAAGGTGGGGCTCAGACTGGGCAGGATGGAGGAAATATTTCAGCTAGAATAGCAAGCTGGAATAATGTGGGAGGTAGTCCACTGGCTCAGTTTAGGACAATGTAATATTCTTAGAAAGCTCACATGAAATTGTTCTTTAAAGTCTCCCATACCTATTGTACACAATATTTTTGCAATGAAGAAGTCAGAATGGTGGGAGGTCCCAAGTTAAGGACAATTTTGTGTCATGTTATTGTATGACTTAATATTACTCATGTCATGAAATGAACCATTAATTAATTTTTTAGAAGTTAACATTTAAATGTATTGTCTTTTGGTCTTTGAGATTGTTACTGTGCTATACACACCATAAAGCAACTCCCGAACAGCATTTCTATTATATGGAAACTTTCCTGACAGTAGCATTAGAAAAATGAGAGAACCAGCTCCTAAGGCCGCCCCAGCAAGACCGGGTGTAAATGCCAAGAGCGTCTGTAAATGACTACGGAGTGTTTGAGAAAATATCAGATGTTGTTTGGCAAGGTTTTCAGGATAAAGGGGAATCATGATAGAGAGTGAATTCCGATTCTCTTACTTGAGTTTTTTTTTTCCCTAACCCTGAGAAAGGGGGAACCACAGAAATGAAAAATCCCAAGAGTCACTTAACTCTCACTCTCTCCATAAACAGGGTGGAATCCCTTGTACCCTAAAAATGCTGGGTTCTTACAATGTTAGGGCTGTCTCAGGGGTGTTTTGCTGGGAATCATTACAGTCACGTTGTTAACTTGTATAATTCTACAGCTCTCAAGAAAATATCTGAACACTTTGAACAAAAGCTACACTGACACTGGGATTTACTGTCTTTGTCTGCTAAATGCCTTTTGGGGAAATGTTTCTGGCATTTCATTGTCTTCCTTCTGCCTTTTAAAATCGAATACACTTCTATTTTACTAAGTTTCCTCCATGGTCTCTCTCAATGACATTTCCTTGAATTAGGTAAACATATCCCTTTTCTCTGTCGGGCCATCATGTTCCTTTCACTTGGGTTTTGGGAACTTTAAATGATGTTAGGAACAGCATGTTTATACTCTCTCAATGTAACTGTAAATGGCAGTAGAGAAATTTAGTGATAAAAATGCTAACAAGTTTATGGCTCAAGGCCTCACTTTCTTTACCAATGAAGTGCAGAAGTTGATACTTAAGCTGAAAATTCTGCAGTTCAGTGAAAGAAAAAGCTCTAAGTGATTTATAAAAACAGCATTCATAAAAGGTGCTAAAGAGAGGGCAGTTGTTGCTGTTTTGTTGGGGTTTGTGGGAGACAGCTGCAGATGGATTTCTCTCTGGACCAACCAGACATCTTCCATTTTCCGGGTGTAAATTAGGAAACCCTCTGACCTCAGGCTTTTTTTTTTTTCTGGAAGGTGAAATTAATCTTTACATCCATTCCCTTCTTTACTATATTCTAGCTATTATGTCCTGGTTGTAACCCTATTTTTCCAATGGACCAAGTTCAATACTACTTTAGGTCTTTCCCACCTGTTTTTGTTTTTGTTTTCCCTTCTGCCTGGAGTGCTCTCTTCTCTGTTCTTATGCCTGGCTGTTTCTTGGAGCTTTCAATTAGCTTCTTAGTTCCTCACTTTTAGTTATGAGGCACCATTCAAACTTTACCAGAGATCAAAAGACAGTCTCTAATGCTAAGGGTGACTAAAAATCCAAAGAAAAAAGCTACTTGAAAGAAAAACAATATGTGCATGGGGAAAGAAAATGTTAGAGGTAAATTAAAAATAATAGTGACAACAACAAAAGAATTATCTTTATATATTTAAAGAGTTATGAGACACCATAAAAATGAAGTGTTGAATTCTATAGAAAATGCAACAGAGAACAAAAAAGAATTGTCAAAATTAAAAAAATGTAATAGCAGAAATGAAAAATAGGTATTTAGAAAGTGTAGAAAATCTCCAAGAAAAAGAGCACACAAAGATTTAATGCATAGATAAATAAAGATCAATTCAGAATGCTCCAAATATGAATGTGAGGAATTCTGGGAAAAAAAATAAAAACAGAGAAAATGAAAGCAAGGAACTCATCTCAAAAATAACTCAGGAAAACTCTTAGAATTGAAGAACATGGATTTGAGGATTGAAAGGGCTTATCATGTGACCAGCACAAAATACAGAAATGGATACATCACTGTAAAATTTTAGAATGTAGGAGATCAAAAAAATGATACAACAAACTTGCAGAACAAAAACAGAGGCCAAATATAAAGGACCAAGAGTCAGATGTATTTCAGATTTCTCAACAGAAATACTAGATGCCATGGAGTAGTGGATTAAAAATTCTGAAGGAAAAGGATTCCTCTCACCAATCTGCAAATCAGATATAAATGGCACAAGGACATGTTTAGACATGCAGGTCTCAGTATCACCACAAAACAAGAGAGGAAACCAAAAGAAGAATATGAAATAGAGGAAAAAAGAGACCTAATACTGGCCGAGATCAAATAGAATACTGGTGAGGAAAAATTTTGTGAAGACATCGTTTACCAAATTGTTAGAAACAAATAGGATACTAGACACATTTGAATATCTTGAAAGAAGGCTTAAACAATGGAGAAAAATTTGAGGTTGAATACATACTAAGTACACTAGAAATGAAACAAATGAAAAATTGAGATAATTATGGAGTTCAGGGAAACAAGAGGTAAAAGAAAGGAAAGTAATAACTGTTTTGTTAAATGGATCAGCTATGAATACAAATATACAATATATTGATATAAATAAATTATAATAGGAAGTTGAGTGGATGGGAAAATTATAAGTATACATGGCAGGAGCAGGAGAGACAATGAAACTAAACTCTTATCTTCCACAGTCAGAAATAATAGAGCCTGAACTAGAAATCTCAAAATTCATCTATGATACTTTAAAGAAACTATTTTGGAGTAATTTTAGAATTATAAAAAAAGTTGCAAAGGTAGCACAGCATTTCCTATACTCTTTCTCTAGTTTCCCCTAATGTTAACATCTTATGGTACATTTGTCAAAGCTAAGAAACCATCATGGGTACATTTGTATTAACTAAATCCCAGATTTTATTCAGACTTTACCATTTTTTTCCATTAATATCTTTTTAATTTTCCCTGCTCCAAGCCCCCATCCAAGATGCTACCCTGCATTTAGTTGTAAACGTTCTTTAGTTTCTCTGGATTGTGACTGTTTCTCTATCTTTCCTTGTCTTTTAAGTCTTTGGCGGTTTTGAGGATTGCTGGTCAGATATTTTGAAGTCTGTACTTTAATTTTAGTTTATCTGACATGTTTTCTCATTATTAGACTGGGGCTATGGGTTTGTGGAAGGAATACCATAGTGGTAGAATACCCTTTTCATCACATCACATTGGGGTACATGATATCCAGATGGCATTACTGATCAATTGGTTATGGTGGTATTTATCAGATTTCTCGCTATTTTTCTCATTCCATACTCTTCACTTTGGAAACCAGTCACTAAGTCTAGCACACATTCAATGGGGACTGGGGGAGGTTAAAGCTGTAGGGAGATAGCACCTATATAAATTATCTAGAATTCTCCTATAAGGAAGGTTTGTTTCTTCTCCCCATTTTAGTTGTTTATTCACTGATATTTATGTAATTATGGACTATACTTTTACTTTATAGTTTGAGCTATTATCCAAGAATATATTATTCATTTTGTTTCTCAAATTGTTCCAGTTTGGGCAGTTGGAAGATGTTTCAGGTTGACTCCTGTGTCCCTCTGACATACCCTGCACTCCTTTTGTGTTTTAGCACTTCCTTACTTTCTGGCATGACAAAATGTTCCAGATTTATCTTCCATTTTCCCTGCCCCAGCTTTAAAATCAGCCATTTCTCTAAGGATCTCTGGATCCTTTTGTTGAAGAACAGTATATAGAAACCAGGATTTGGATGTATAATTTAAAAATAAATACATAAAAACTTCAAAAAAGAGAGACAGTATAGTAGTGAAGCAAATTTGAAGATTCTTACTTAACAAAAATATTTGTTTATACAATTTCACGTTGGAGAAATATTTTAGGATAGAAAATCTTTAAGTAAGCTTACCTAGAAATTACTGATATGTGAACATCTGTTTAATGACTGTGTTATGGAGATAAAAATGAGATGAAAAGAAGAATAAAAGGAGAAAGTTAATAAATTCTGATGTAAACCAATGGTGGAAAGGAGGGGGTAAATATTTAGGATTAAAAGGTAATTTTTATGGGCTTGTTCTGCATTGTGTTTGGTCAATAAAGGATAAGGACTAAATTTTTCTAACATGGATGATAAAACTAATGCAGAAACAAGGGGTAATAGTGACAAGAGGTATCAATTCTCCAGCAATATTTTTGCAATTTCCATTCAATCCAATATAATTTGTGAATGAAATCTTGATTTGCCTTGTAGCCAGTTTTATCTCACAGGAACCAAGCAAATAATGAGGGGAGCTGCTACATAAGATTTAATTTTAAAGATACTAAAATAAAATATGAATTATATTTTCTTTTGTCAATTCTCACAGAACTTACTCTGTGCCTTTCTTTGGTTGTAATTATCCATTTTCAGCATGTATCATAGGCTTTTGTTTATATGATGTGTCTTACTTAGAAGGCAAAATTCTTTGTAAATACAATCTATGTCTTAAAAGATTTTTTCAAAAAACCTGCCCAATTCAAGGCACATAATTGAACTACATAAACACAAAATAAAAGCCTAAATTAATAGATCATGAAATTACTACTTGGTGAGATGGAAATCATAGGAAACTTAGAGAACAAAATCTTGCTTTTGATAAGTTCTTAATGACTATGTAAAGATATGTTAGGATGAGTTAGTGAAACATTTTAGTTTTTAGGAGAGCATTTTTTTTAAATCCAGAGAATATATAAACATAATCTCATGGCTATATATCAAAGAGTTAAGACTTCAAAATATAATGAAACAAGTTCAGTTACTTTGCTCTCGCTTAAAAGTACCGGCATGATTTTTAGTGGGAAAAAATTGCAAAAAATACAGTAAGATTTAAAATTATTGCTTATTTCACTTTTTCAGATTATGTATATAAGTAGAAATAAGGAAAGATATATATTAGGGAATATATGCAATAATTTTTATTGCTAGGGGTGTGTCATCAGCAAAATATGGAGACACCTACACATTGAACAATTTGCATATGTGATTCAGAAAGTGCTGTTGCAAACTTTGAGAAATCAGGGATGTGGTAGAAGGGAATGACTTCAACAATGGTATTTGTATAAATTGGGAAGTGTTTCATTTTTTTCTAAAATGGGTAATATGACTCATGGGCAATATTTTGGGGCCCATTTTGGAACAAATATTTCATTTATGGATACTTAGAAAAGAGAGTGATAATTATAAGTAGCATCTTGTGTCTAGTAAGAACAAGTCATAACAAACTAATAATATTTTCTTAGTGACAGGGCTATTAGAAATCATAGACAATGTAGTAGTATTTACATATAAATTGTAATATATCACATAAATACATATAAATTCAACATAAGGTTTTAAATTATTTTGTCAACAAGAGAATAATGTATCCTGGATAATAAGATAGGCTAGGTTTTAAAATAAATTAAAAAAAAAAGTTTTAATGTTTTATTTTTGAGAGAGAGACAGAGAACATGAGCAGGGGAAGGGCAGAGAGAGAGGGAGACACAGAATCTGAAGCAGGCTCCAGGCTCTGAGCTGTCAGCACAGAGCCCGACGTGGGGCTGAAACTAGTGAACTGTGAGATCATGACCTGAGCCGAAGTGTGACACTTAACTGACTGAGCTATCCAGGCACCCTGTTTTTAAAATAAATTAAACACTGTATTCAAAATATTATTTAATGTATTCATATCAACCTTAGGATCTTGCAGTTCTCTGCCTTTAACCCTATCCCCAAATTAAGTTTTCCTCTTTTTTTTTTTTTAAGTTTATTCATTTTAAGACAGAAAGAGAGTGCAAGCGAGTGTGGGGGAGGGGCAGGGAGAGAGGGAGAGAAAATTCCAACCAGGTTCCACACTGTCAGCACAGAACTCAATGCAGGGCTTGATCTCATGAACAGTGAGATCATGACATGAGACGAAATCAAGAATTGGACGCTTAACTGACTGAGCCACCCAGGAGCCCCCAATTTTCTTTTAAAGTCTTTAATGAATGTTTGCTAGGTATACTTCACAAATTGCATATAACCTAAAGCTAGAGAGAACAGAAAAAACTAAGGAGCAATTTTAGAGATATAATTCTATGTACTTTTTACTTTGGAGGGACTGGCTGAATACACAGTCCTACTAAGATCTAAGCATTTGAGTAGGTGTAAGCTTAATAGGAATTACCTCTGTGGTGTGGCTTTCAAGGTGTATCAATCAATACATGTCTGAGTCGGTCAGACCAATGCACTGAAAATACTGTGTTCAGCTTTGGGAATAATAATTTAGGATAGACATTGAACAAAACCATTAATTCAGAAGAAATTAATTTTTTAGAAAAACATGGCATCTGAGAAACAATTAAAGAGATGTTTAATTTAGTAAGTGGTAATTTAAAGTTGGTATTAAATATTTGAAGCATTTATGCTTATATAAAGGGCAGCTAGAAGCAGTGAGTGGATGATATAGGAAGGCAGATTCTGGAGTAGTATGAAAAAGGCATTCAATAATTGAATAGTTCAAAAGTGAAATAAGTGGGCTTGTAAGACTGGGAAAAGAGGTCTCTACATATCAGAGGACGTTAGAATCTATCACTCCTGAAGTCCTTCCTGGTTCTCATGTTCTTTGATTCTCTAGTTAGTCAATAAGTAGTTTTGAAAAGCCTCCTAGAGAGGGAGCCAAACCATAAGAGACTCTTAAAAAACTAAGAATAAACTGAAGGTTGATGGGGGGTGGGAGGGAGGGGAAAGTGGGTGATGGACATTGAGGAGGGCACCTGTTGGGATAAGCACTGGGTCTTGTATGGAAACCAATTTGACAGTAAATTTCATAAAAAAAAAAAAAAAAGAAAGAAATAAAAGCCTCCTAGATCACATTTTAGTTACCATTCTATAAATCCTAAATGGAAGGCAGGCCTAATCATAGAACCAAATGGCCAACAAAACTGTAACGCACACAACATCTCTCACTGGTGGTGGTTTCTACAAGCCTGCTTTTTTTTTTTTTTTTTTTTTTTTTATTCACCACATCTTTCAGCATTTCTGGCCTGATCTGTTTTCCCGTTTTTCTTGGTCAAGACGTTTTGTTGCCCACAACCATCTGGGGCTTATTGCTGGGCTGATTTTAGATTGAAATGATATCTTGTTAACTCAGATGCTTGGAAGTAAACTAGATAACCTGATAAATTATCCTATAGTATTCTACAGGCACAGAGGATAACCAGAAAAGTTCCCATTGAACAGCTTTAATAAAGCTATAAGTATTTTTGGAGGTACTAATTTAATTATGAAATACATCGGTTAAAGAAAGATGGGTTACAAAAACAAATAGAAATACTAATTTTACATAAACTAACATTCTCTAGCAAATGACCCAAGTAGTAATTTCTTAAGTATGGTAACTGTTATAAATGACTAATGAAGCAGTCACTGGAAAAAATATTATATATGTCACTTTCCCAGTATTGTATATTTTGAATTCTAAAATTTAATAATTGACAATTTGATATACTTACAATATTTTTTGATATACTTACAATAATTTTTTATTATACAAAAAGGAAATCATAGAGGCTACTTGTTTTTGACCAATTCAATTTTTTTGATGATTTTCAGTATCTTTTAGGGGCAAAAAAAAGTTTGCAAAAATATTTATTGAGAACCTTCTATGTTTCAGGCACTATTCTAGGTTGTTGGGATAGATAAAAAACCTTGCCCTCATGAAACTTTCATTTAGTGCAGAAAAACAGCTAATGAATAAAGCATATAAGTAAATTATAAACTTATTTATGCTATGGTGAAAAAATAAAGCATGGAAGGAGTATATGAAATGCCAAATTATGAGGGGTTTTGCATTTTCAAAAAGGTGGTTAGAGGGGCACCTGGGTGGCTCACTCAGTTCAGAGTCGGACTCGATTTTGGCTCAGGTCACGATTTCAAGGTTCATGCGTCTGAGCCCCATGTCGGGCTCTGTGTTGACAGCATGGAGCCTGCTTGGGATCTCTTTCTCTCTCTCTCCCTTCTCCCACTCATACACACTGTCTCTCAAAATTAATAAATAAACATTAAAAACAAATAAAAAAGGTGGTTAGGGAAGGTCTCAGTGAGAAGATGACTCACTTCAAAGATGGTGAGGAAATAAGCAGCAAAGCTCTATGGGAGGAAGAACAATTCAGGAAGAGAATTCAGCCAGTGAAAAGGTTTAAAAGGTGTGTGTGTGTGTGTGTGTGTGTGTGTGTGTGTGTGTGGCATGTTTAAGAAAAAGCAAAGAGATCAGATGAACCATTCATCAGAAAGATAACAAAATGGAAAGTCACAGATCATTTCCACCCTATAGGCCATTGTAAGGATCTTGGCTCTTGTCTTGAATGAGGCGGGGAGCCATTGGACAGTTTTGAATAAAAGAATAACAGGTTCATTTAGATTGCTCTATTGAAAATAGACTGTGGCTGAGTAGAGTAGAGAAGCAGGAAGTTCAGGTAGGAAGCTATTACAATAATCCAGGAAAGAGATCGTGGTGGTGTGGACTAGAGTAATAGCAGTGGGAATGCTGGGAAGCTGTATGTGTTCTTAAATAAAGAACCAGTAAGATTTACTGATGCATCAGACATGGAATGTGAGACAGAAAAGTCAAGAATGATTTCAAGGCTTTGGTACTATGAAATTTAAAAGATGGATTTGCTAGTAACTGAAAAAGAAAATATGAAAAGTAGAGCAACTATTGAGTGCTGAATATAATAAGTTTGAAAACTGTATGTTAAACAGCCAGATGATAGGTGGAGAATATCAAGTGGGCAAAGGTTTTTGGCCAGTTAAAGTGTTCAGTGGCTTTCACAACATATTCAACTTAAAAGATGCATTTGTTGGTATAGACAAACCCAAAAACAAAACGAAAAAGCAATTCTAAGGCTCTAGACACAGCTTCTGATTTTCAAACAGTGTATTACTAAAAATACATACAAAAGACTGTGGACAGTTTTAGGGTATGCAGCGCTGAGAACTGAGATTTGAGTTATATATTATTGTGTATATTATGCGAAGCGGTTTCCAAAAGCAGCTAGATTGACAAACTTAATTAGTTTCCCTAAGGTAGAAAAGGAATTTGTCTAAATTTGCATATAATTATTTAATCCTAAATCTCAAATGAAGAAATAAGGTTATCACTGTTGATAGAATTACTTAAATGTGTATATCTTTTATGTGTTAACATGGTGAAGGAGAATAGTGATATTTTGAGCTGAAAAGCTGATAAAAGCTTCTTTAGCTTCACAGCTCGAGTGCAGTATTTTACTTGACTGTAATTCATAAGTTTCCTGTAGGCTAAATATTTTATATGTAGAGTTAAATACACAAAAGTATTACTTGCAATGCATTTCTGACAGTGATATAATTTGAGGCAGAAACATCCCATCACATTTACATACTGCTGAGCAGATGGGGCTCTCAAGCTTAACATACTAGGTGAAAATCAACAAAGGCCTTAGTGTCAGAGAAGGGAAGAGCAATGATTAGTGTGTATTTACGTTTTGCTAGCAGTTTCCTATGTTCCCACTGTGTGTGTGTGTGTGTTTTTTTTTTTTTTAAACAGGTGAAAAACTGAAGCTCTGGGGATTAAGATAGAGGCATTCATTGAATTTGTATTGATTCTGACTTCTTTTTATTTTTCCATATTTTAGCATACATTTTTTTCCCCTGTTAGGGTATGTCATGTTTAGGGAAATTTAACTTCTCAGGATCATGACTAGCTTAGTGGGCCTCATGGCTAGCTTAGTGGGCAGTTTCAGACTCAAATTCCATTTCCTTTCCCTGCAAAGTCTAAACAACATAAGCCAAAGTCCAATATGCTATCTTGGACTCTGAAAGAAATGTGTAAGAGAACATTGTTAGATAATTATCAGAGATTAATTATCCTAATTATCAGAGTTAAATTATCCTAAATCTTTGCACAAAATTTGTGACTAATTCTTTTTATTTTTTAATTTTACTTTAGAAGGGGGGAGGGGCAGAGGAAGAGAGAGAGAGAGAGAGAGAGAGAGAGAGAGAGAATCTCACATAGGCTCCTTGCCCCGCCCGGTGGAGCCCGATTCTGGGCTCGATCCCACCACCCTGGGATAATGACCTGAACCAAAATCAAGAGTCAGTCACTCAACTGACTGAGCCACCCAGGCACCCCAATTTGTAATTAATTCTAACAAGGAAAAAATAATTGTAAATATAGAAAAAACTGGGAATTCAGAATCAACCTTCCTGGGCTAATCCAATGAGCACATTATGTTATAATAGTTCAGGTATAAGCTATGAAATCTGCAAACAATTACATTTTTATGTGATATATATATATATATATATATATATATATATATTTACTGTACACAACCACACATCACTGATTTAAATCAATATTGGCAGAATCATTCATCATGCCTGTTTTTGTGTATCTGTTATCTCACATTTAAAAAACAATTTTTAGGGGCGCCTGGGTGGCGCAGTCGGTTAAGCGTCCGACTTCAGCCAGGTCACGATCTCGCGGTCCGTGGGTTCGAGCCCCGCATCGGGCTCTGGGCTGATGGCTCAGAGCCTGGAGCCTGTTTCCGATTCTGTGTCTCCCTCTCTCTCTGCCCCTCCCCCGTTCATGCTCTGTCTCTCTCTGTCCCAAAAATAAATAAACGTTGAAAAAAAAAAAAACAATTTTTAGTGTTTATTCATTTTTTGACAAAGAGGCTTTTGAGCAAAGATACATTGCTATCAGAACTACGCTGAGGGAGGATTAATTGGTGCGAGAGGGGCAATCAGCTATTTCTACAGTCCAGGAGGGTTGTCATAATGACAGGAATTGCTCAACTGGAAGTAGAGAAGGAAAAGAGAGATAAATGGGAGAGAGGCTGTGGAGGCAGGATTTGATAGTTAAAGCAATTAATAGGCTCTGGTAAGAAAGACGAAATGCAATGAAAATGACTCCTCAATTTCTAGCCTGGATGGCAGGGAGAGTATTGGTGTTTTTAACAGAAATCAAAAACACAGAAAGATAGGCATCAACTTGCACAGAAAGACAATTAGTTCAGTGTTAGACATAAGGTTAGCAGGAGCACTGGCAGGGCATCCAGGTAGAGATGTGCAGCACGCAGATAAGGGTTGTCTTGTTCCCCCAAATTAAATTCTGTCACAAGGGGAGAGGCAACATTTGCCACTTGACGTGCCCCTCACTTAACCTCTTCTTACTGATTAATTGCATGTAAGGAGCAATGATAGCAAAGGTTTTGTTACTCTAGTGTTGAAACATTCCAGAAAATCGTGTATACATATAAAAAAGCCTGGTAGTATCATTTAATGATAAAAGATTTCAGATTACCTAGATGCTCCTGAAGCTTTGGATATCTAAAACCTCTTGTTGGAGAGTGATAGAATAAAATAAGTGGCTTGCTTGTACTAAACTATAGCATACGCCAATGGATCTCAAACTTCAGTTGCATCAGAATCACTGGAGGAGATGGTTAATGTATGCTATTCCAACCCCACCCCCAAGAGTCTCTGATTAAGTAGTTCTGGACTGGGATCCAAGTGTTACATTTCTCACAAGTTCCCAGGTGGTGTTGCTGCCACTGGCCCAGCACTCACACTTTGAGGATCACTGACCTAGGACAAGGGCTTTTACATAACTCCTAGAAGAGTCATTCTCACAAGATATTCTGAGAATAATCATCAGAAACAACTGAACTGCTTGTTAAAATTTTAATTCTGGAGGTCTCATCCCTGATCCAGTGAATCTTAATATTTGGGTTTGGAGTTGGGGAATAAGCATTCTGTGTAGTGGCTTAGGGAATTCTTAGTATTCTATAAAGCTTGAGAACCACCCAAATCGTGATGTGAATTTTAATTAGTTTTGGGAGGACATTAGAGTTTTAAGTTCTACTATTGTGATAGAAAGAACAGGTGAGCAGGAGTGAAGAGATGTGAGCTCTAGTTATAAATCTAGACACTAATTAGTTTTGTGGCCTGCGGTAAATCACTTAACCTTTTCAGGTATAATTTCCTCATCTATAAAATGAAATAATTAAACTGAATGATCTCCCATTCCCTTTCAGATCTATGACTGTGATGAATTCTGGGAATAGGAATAGGTAATAGAGATAAACATTCCCAGAGACTTTAGAAAAACCAACACTTCTCAACTGGGCATGTTAGAATAGCATGGGCTTTGTTTTAGTTTTGTTGAACTATGTATGCCTCTTTTCCCATTCTGATTTGCTTCTCTTGCTGCCTCCAGCAGGTTGTTAGATTATTGGTCTCTTCTGTCTTTAAGAATCACTCTTGGTGAGTCGTTTTTGTGGGTTGGATCACGTCCTACCTCTCATGAATTCTAGGCTTTATATAACTCCCAGTACAATCTAATTTCTATTGGAATAAATGATGGAGATTATGGCAATTTGAGTTTGTTAGCCGAAAGAGTGCCTCTTAAAAAAGAGGAATCTTAAAATGGAACTTAAATTTGTATGTACTACCTCACACCTATTAGGATGGCAAACATCAAAAAAAAAAAAAATCGGAATAAGTGATGGTGAGGATACGGAGAAATTGGACCCTCATGCACTATTGGTGGGAATGTAAAATGGCGCAGTCACTGCGGAAAACAATATGCCATTCCTCAAAATACTAAAAATAGAATTACCATATGAGCCAGCAATTTCACTTCTAGGTATATACCTAAAAGAACTGAAAAAATGGGACTCAAATATATTTGAACAACCATTGTAATTAGTAGCATTATTCACAATAGCCAAAAGGTGGAGGAAACCTAAATACCTATCAAGGAATAAATGGATGAACAAAATGTGGTATACACATACAATGAAATAAATATCATTTAGCCTTAAAAAGGAAGGACATTCGACACATGCTACAACGTGGTGAACCATGAGAGTGTCATGCTAAGTGAAACAGTCACAAAAAGACAAATTCTGCATGATTCCACTTACATGAGTTTCCTATAGCAGACAAATGCATAAGTCGGAAAGCAGCATGTTGGTTTCCAGGGCTTTGGGGGAGGAAGGAATAGGAAGCTATTCTTTAATGGATATAGAATTTTAATTTTGCAGGATGAAAAGAATTTTGGAGACAGATCACGTTGATGGTTGTATAATAATGAGAATGTACTTAATGCCACTACACCATACATATAAAAATGGTTAAGATGGTAAATTTTATGTTACAAGTATTTAACAATTTAAAATAAATAAATAAATAAAATTTAAAATTTCAATAAAATTTATATGTTGAATGTTAAATATGAAAACAATGCCATATAGTCAGATTATATTATAAACTAACTTTTTATGACATAAAAATAGAAACTCTACCCTTAGTTATGGAGCTTCATTTTAAATAAAATAGTTTATTTATTTATTTTGAAAGAGATAGCACAAGCAGGTGAGGGGCAGAGAGAGCTGGGGACAAAGGATCTGAAGCAGGCTCTACACTGACAGCAGAAAGCCTGATGTCGGGCTCGAACCCACAAACTGAGATCGCGACCTGAGCCAAAGTCAGACATGTAACTGACTGAGCGACCCAGGCGCTCCAGTTATAGACTTTTAAAAAACCTATTCTGCAGTTTTGAATTCCTGTATTTAATATTATCTGTAATAGAAGAAATAAAGATAAATTTGAAAATGCAGGTTATTTTCTACCAAGCATAAGCATGGTTTTATAATATATTTATTGCCCCCAAATACCATCAAGGCATTGAAATTTTATTTTATTATCTCTCAGATGAGTTGGTGCCAGATGGCAGAGCCCTAAAGGATTTTACAAAACATATTGATTTAAAATAAGAAAAATAATAGTACTATGGATATTTAACAAGAAAGGAGGAATTTGTAATCAGAAGCTTTAGTAGTTAAGATGACAATTAATCTGAGAAATGTTAAAGCACAGTGATACGGTAGTAATCATGGCATTTAAGCTTTAGTAGCAGAATTGAATTCAGCAGTTGAGAAGCTGAAAATCACAGTAGAACACTGAGCACATAAATCAGAGTGAGAGGAGAGAAAGGCCCCTTTGAGCATATATATGAAAGGACAACCAAGGGCTGGAACTCACAGGAATGCAAATAAAACCTAGTTAGACTGCTAATTCTTCTAGTGAGGAAAGGAGAGTTTGATGAGAAGCTAAAAATTCAAAGTATGTGTTAAAGGTCTACAGCTCAATGTAATGGAAACAAATACATATCCATGAAAGTCCAATATCTTTGCTATAGAAAAGAATTCAAGAACTTGAAGCCCTCTCAGCATAGATTTGTTAGTAGGGAACTAAGTATTATACAATTCTTATTTATATTAATATTCTTAGGGATAAAAGGGAAGATAGCAAACAGTGGCCAGCTTAGAGGCATATTTACAAAATCATTTAGCTTTTCCCATTTTTCACAAAGTAAATGCTGCTCTTTGAAAGTACTGTCGGGCAAAAAGAAATGTTGTCTTATGAAGTGTACCTTGGGGCATGTGGATTTATATTAGGGCCTGACCAAATTGTGTTAGCTTGCCAGTACATCTGTTTAACTGACAGTGTAAATGTGGATGTGGACACAGATTAGAAAAGTCTGAAGGGTTAAAGGTAGAGTGACAAAAGAAAACAAAGTACTCATATTAATCTTATAAATTAATAAGATTACTAATAACTTAGTTATTAGTTATTACTAAGTTCTTAGTAATCTTATTACTGAGTAATCTTCTTAATTTATTACTTTTTAAAATTTATTTAGTTAGAGAGAGAGAACGTGTGCAAGCCGACAGAGGAGAGAGAGAATCCCAAGCAGGCTCCGTGCTGTCTGGACAGAACCCAACGTGGAGTTCAAAGTCACGAACCCTGAGATCATGACCTGAGCCGAGATCAAGAGTCAGATGCTTAACCAATTAAGCCACCCAGGCTCCCCTCTTACTAATCTTTTAAAAAAGAGCTATTAAAACTGACAATAACAAGTCAATAAAAAAGGATCAAAGAAATAAATTAGCAAAACAAGGACGATGCACAAAAGCTAATACACATTTGAAAAAATGCTCCCCCTCATAATCAGAAAAGTGAAAATAAGAGTGAGATACTTTTCATTCATCATTTTTGCAAAAGTGAAAAAATAAAAATGTAGTACATTTTACTTCTGGAAATTTCAGGCAAGAAAGTGGGAAAACAGAACTTTCCTTTGTACTGGAAGTAGAAATTGGTTCAGCATTTTTAGATACTACTTTGAGAGTGGTTATTAAATTTGTAAATGCATATACTCCTTAACTCAGAATCCTACTTTTATGACTGTCTTTACAAAAGTAAATAACAAATATATAAAAATAAATGTCCACCATAGCTGTTTATAGGATATGAGAACCATTCAAAGTATTCATCAAGGGCAATGATTTGATAAATAATGATAGTTCATAGAATATTTTGAGTGTATTAAAATGAGGTATAAATATATGTGCTAACTTGAAAGATGCTAATGACAGAGATTGATAAAGACAAAGGCAGAGAACAGTCCATTAAAAACAAGTCCAAATGCAAACCAAACAAAAAACTGTGTGCATATAGGTGCCCATTAACTAAAGAAGAAAGTGATGAAGATGTGCACCCTATTTTAATGGAGGTTAACTGAGGGTAAAATTGTATGGATAGAGTGAGGTGATTATATAATTATGGTGGGTTTATACTTTTTACTTTTGTTGTACTTTTCCAACAGAAAATTTTTAAATGTATAAGCATTTTCCAATTTGGGAAGAAACTTTGAGAGTAAGAACTAAACCACGGCAATGGGTCATTTATACTATCTGTTGGATAAAGAAGTTTGTGAACATAATGGAACCACAAGGAAACAAAGATGCATCTATCTATTATCTTTCATCCTGGGGAACTACAAAGCTGGGATTCTTTTGTGGAAGGAATGCTTGAGCACCAGGTTATGTGTTAAACTAGGACCGGTGCTCACACTAGGGGCCTCAGTAGCTCCCTGAGAGGTGTATTTCTCCTGTGCCTATTAAACAGATTGAAATTAGGGTCCAATATTAGCTCCAGAAGTATTCTCAGAATTCATCTATTCCATTTGCACAATTATAAAGATAAGAAAACTGAGGTCCAAAGTGGCTATATCTTCTTTCCAATTCAGACATTTCTTTTCAAATATTTTTCGTTATTCTTTTCACACCTTCTTGCACATTTAGTTAACCTATACAATTAATATCCAAAGAGCAGAGTCAGATGATACATGGCCCAGCAGGTGTCTCATCCACACTTATAAACTGCACCTCCTACCCCCTTTTCACTATACTGTAGCACTGTGATAGTTCATTTTTTGTGTCAACTTGACTAGGTCATGGGATGCCCAGATATCTGATTAAACATTATTTCTGGGTGTGCCCATGAGTGTACTTCTAGAAGAGATTAGCATTTGAATTGGTAGACTGAGTAAAGCAGATTGACCTCCCCAGTGTAGGTGGATAATGTCTAACTTGTGGAGGGCTGGAACAGAACACACAGGTAGAGAAGTTTCTCTCTCTCTCTCTCTCTCTCTCTCTCTCTCTGTCTCTCTCTGTCTCTCTCTCCTTCTCCCACCGCCCCCTGCCCCTTCCTCACTTCATCCTCCTGACTGACTATTGAGCTGGAACATAAGTCTACTCCTTCCCTTGAACTGGGATTTATACCATCAGTGCTCCTACTTCTCTGGAATTTAAATCATAAGCTTTCCTGGGTCTCCAGCTTGTAGACAGCAGATCATGGGACTTGTCAGCCTCCATAATTGCATGAGCCAATTCCTTATAAGAAACTTATTTTGTGTATAAACATATCTCCACACACATATACACACAAATATATGAATGTGATATATGAATATAGGTATTGTTCTTTTTCTCTAGAAAACCTTGACTAACAGAAACGCCTTATATCTAATTTTGTTTCTTGCCTGTACTGTGTTCTTCCCACCTCCATGTTTTTGTTCAGGCTGTCTCCTTCTCATCCTACCTATTCCTATCTCTCTTTCACTTAATTAAATCCTAATTACTCTAAGATTGACATTACCTCCTCTTGGAAGTCTTTTGTGATCGGAACCAGAGTCATCTCCCTTTCTCTGTTTTCTCATGGCATCTTGTACATTTCCCCATAGGTTAGCTACTGGGCTGCATTATACTGTCCCACCCTTACTGCACTAATCCATCTCTGCATTCTCTGTGCCTATCATAGTTTCTGGTACTTAGCAGCCCCTGAATAAATGTTTGCTGATTAAAGGAATGAGTGAATGAGTAGATGAATTGGAATTGAATGGAGCTAATTAAAAGAAGAATTGGAGCAGGTCTGGCTTTCATCATGGATTAAATCACTTATATAGTAAAAAAGCAATTTTAAAATTACATGCTCTGCTAATGGCAGTTTAGTAGTATCATCTTTGTATACAAAAACATCACTTTATTACTTTCACTTTAATTTACAGAATCTGTATCTATTTTATCTGGGAATTTAGAAAAAAAATCTTTCAGTTTTCGGTTTGCTTTGTGTGTTATAAGACCTAATATATTCTCACTGAGGTTAAAGTGCTCATGACTGCTTAAGAAATATATAGTATGGGGCTTCTCCTTTTCCCTTTGAGAAAATATCTACTCAAGACTAATTTTGATTTCAAACATCCATGAAGAGTATGGCAAACAAAAAAAATGTTCTAAAAATGTAATACTAAAAATGCCCAATCCCAGACATTAAAAATGCATTGGCAGGGCTGCTGGGAATTATCACTGTGTTTTGTTTGTTTGTTTGTTTGTTTTAATTGTCCCATTGATGTACTTTCACTGCATGATAACTGACATGGACCTGAAAACTTTGATTTTGGGCAAACAGAAAATATGCCACTGGGATCTGAGCTCCCAGATGTGTGGTGAAGTGCTAAAGTGAGTCATATACTGTTTGTTGAAATCATTTGGCAAAATAGCAAATATAGCAAATGCACTGCTACTTTATTTTTACTTTAATTTTTATATGGGGGGGGGGCAGAGAGAGGAAGACACAGAATCTGAAGCAGGCTCCAGGCTCTGAGCTGTCTGCACAGAGCCCAATGTGAGGCATGAACCCACGAACGGTGTGATCATGACCTGAGCTGAAGTTGAGCGCTTAAATGACTCAGCCACCCAGGCACCTCAGTGCACTGCTACCTCTAAGCACAGTGGCATGACAGCCCAGGACTCCTGGCATTTTCAAAGACCCAAAGTTGTTTAGTATTTTACTTTGATTTTCCCCAAGTGTGTTCAGTCTAATTATTCATTTCTGTAATGGGGCCTAGTCCCGATTTTAAGGTCATGTACTTAGTATGTTACCAAGTCACTCACTGAAGCCCAAGTTAACTCTTATCCTCTCTGTCCTCATAGCTGTTGTCTACTTTGGCCTTCTTACTCAATGCTAAATGATATTATAAAGCTCAAACAGGAAGGGGAATGGAACAACTAGAAAAGAGAATACAGCCAGTGTGGCTCTTGGGTTTGAGTTGCATAAGACCAGGGATTACTCTATGTAAACCTGTAGCAGCTGAAATTTGTTTTGTACTCACAGCCTTTTAAAATGTAATTTGTTTCCTGCTTGCTTCATTCTTAAGTGTAGGACAGCAGCTTCTACCTTTCCCAGTCTTACTTAGCTGTGAGAAGAAGCCATGCCTTTAAATCTCTCAGCTGTTGGTAAGACTGCTCTTAGCCAAGCCTCCACCCTGCCATCGTCAGAATGCTCCTGGCAACATGCTGAATCCTTCTTTCACTGCATACTCACTAATTTACCAAAACAATTTGCCGAGAGCCTAAAGCCTATATTGGCTCTAGTTCCCCAAATGTCCATTATCAGGAAAAATCCAAGACTTCCAGGTTACTCCTATGTGCATCCTTTGGCTTTGACCAATTTTCCCATTCCTCTCTCTCTGGACTCTTCCACTTGCTCTATGGAACTCCACCACTACCATGATCCTTGTGTGTGGGGCCATCATACAATTTATTGTTCTGATGGCAATAACCTTTAGAATGAAGGGTCTTAAGATTTTGGGACCAATTTTGATGTAGGTTGGGGGAGGGTGCACATCAACAATTCCCAGACATCAGTTTGGTGTCTTAAATTCAACTCAATTCTGACACTAGCTACAGGAGATACCATCTGATTCTACAGAATCAGAAGCCAATTGCAAGCTCATGTTGTTAACCTGTGTTCCTGGTTGGTTCCAACAACCTTCTCCTTGTCCTTTCGGGTTTTTATGGAGGCGTCATTACCTAGGCATAATTGATTAAGTCAATGGCCATTGGTGATTAAACTTGATCTCTAGCCCCCTCCCCTTTAGAAGATGGGAGATGCAGTCCATAAGTCATCTTATTAACATAATAAAAGACACCCCTATTGCTTTTAACACTTAGGAAATTCCAAGGATTTAGGAGCTCTGTGCCAGAAACAGGAGGAAGATCAAACATATATTTTTTATTATAAGTCACAATATCAGAAGGGTACTGTTAATAATAACAGTGGGACATCTGGCAAAACTGAGATTGTCCCAAGCCCTGCCTATATCCTTAATCTGTTTTTTTTTTTTTTTTATTTCCTTTTACCTTTGTTTACTGGGTAGAACCTGCTTCTCTTCTGGATATACTTATTACACTGCCTTTGGTCTCCTCAAATAGTAGCTATTTTTCTTTTCTACAACATTCATACTACTGGAGGTGGATCATGGGAAGGTATCCTCCTTGCCCCTTGAACCACTTCTAGAGCTTTGACTCCAAAGTCTTCTAGCTTTGAAGCTCATGCTATCAGACTATAGTCATTCTTACTGCAGTCATCTGTTGATTCCGTGTCACTCCAATATTGCTCAAAGATTTTATAACTTGGCTCTCTGTCACTCAAATTCTAGTTCTGTGGTTATTCTTGGTGATCTGATTCTTCACACAGATATCCTTTTCCAGTACTTGGCTTCTCAGTTTCTTGGCTTCTTCTTCTTTGAAGATTCTGTCTCTCTTCCCACCTTAGCCACCCACTCCCATGTCACATTATTTACAATACTAGCACTTTCTTCATCATCTCAATTTCAACTGTGTCATCTCTGAACCAACTTCATATTACTTCTAGTCCTGTCCTTCTGGTTCATGGACTCCAGCAGTTCTTCAGTCCATTTAGACCAAGAGTCCGTTGTTCATGCCATCCTCCTGGCAACCTCAATCTCCTCTGGGTCACCACTTTTCTCCTACACAGATGAGCTTCCATGATTCATAATTATGATCATTTCTTTGCATATATGCTCAATTCCCTCACTCCATTGTTTTTCTACCATGTTTATCTGGTAAACACTAATTCTGGTGAAATCTATTCTCTGTGGACTCCATGTTTATGCTCAGGCAGCTGAAGATGGCTTAGAGAAAAGCCCACAGTCATGATGATTGGTTTTATCTTATTGTCATGATCACTGTTGCAAAAGGGCCTTTAGTTTTTTCCAGGAGTACTATTACATTTCACTAGCCTACTGTCCCTTCCATTCTCCTGAACGACCATTCCTTTCTTCTTTCTCTTCAAATCTCCAGAATCTTTATCCTGTTGCTTACACTTTGGCCATGGGCCTGAGTTCCTAGTTCTCTGAGTAAATACAAACATTCAATAGTGATCTTCCACATACTTCCACCATTGTATCTTCTTTAAAAAAATTTTTTTTTTCAACGTTTATTTATTTTTGGGACAGAGAGAGACAGAGCATGAACGGGGGAGGGGCAGAGAGAGAGGGAGACACAGAATCGGAAACAGGCTCCAGGCTCTGAGCCATCAGCCCAGAGCCCGACGCGGGGCCCAAACTCACGGACCGCGAGATCGTGACCTGGCTGAAGTCGGACGCTTAACCGACTGCGCCACCCAGGCGCCCCTACCATTGTATCTTTTAATGTATCGCATGTATTGCCATATATTCTACCTTCTCTTAATATGGATGGAGTGTGTTCCTAAATTCAAACCCTCCACTTGAGTACTAGATATCATTACTTATCACCTACTCTAGGACAGATCTCCAGCAGTTCTCCTATCTCTCCTGCACCTTGAGTTTCCCTCTCTTTACTGTACAATCCCATCAGTATACAGATATTGCACACATCTTTTTCCATAAAACATTTTTTCCCAAACATCACATCCTACTTCAGGACCCTCCTTGTTATTACTCAGCATTTATTTTTAGCAGAGCACCTTTATTTATTTATTTATTTATTTTTATTTTTTTATTTTATTTATTTTTTTCAACGTTTATTTATTTTTGGGACAGAGAGAGACAGAGCATGAATGGGGGAGGGGCAGAGAAAGAGGGAGACACAGAATCGGAAACAGGCTCCAGGCTCCGAGCCATCAGCCCAGAGCCGGACGCGGGGCTCGAACTCACGGACCGCGAGATCGTGACCTGGCTGAAGTCGGACGCTTAACCGACTGCGCCACCCAGGCGCCCCTAGCAGAGCACCTTTAAAGAGTGCCTAGTTTAGGGGTGACTGGGTGGCTCAGTCAGTTAAGTGTCTGACTCTTGATTTCAGCTCAGGTCATGATCTCACAGTTCGTGAGTTTGAGACCTGCATTGGGCTCTGCGCTGACAGTATAGAACCTGCTTAGGATTCTCTGTGCCCCATTCTCTCTGCCCCTTCCCTGCTCACTCTATCTCTTTCTCTCTTTCAAAATAAAGAAACATTTTTTTAAAACAGTGCCTACTCTAACAAAATGAATGAACAAAGGAAACAAGAAAAACAAAATAACCCAGACTCTTAAATATAAAGAACAATGGGTGGTTGCCAGAGGGAAAGTGGGTAGGGCACAGGTGAAATAAATAAAAGGGATTAAGAGCACACTTATTATGATGGGCACTGAGTAGTGTATAAAATTGTCAAATCATTACATTGTCACCTGAAACTAATAAAACACTAATTATACTTGAATAAAAAATTAAAATAAAAAAGAAAATAAATAAAAGTACCTACTCTTGTCATCTCCACTGCCTCTCTTCTCATTCTTTTTTTCTCTCCAATCTAATTCTAATTCCTTCTCCTTTCCCTCTACCAGATCTGCTCTTGTCAAGGTCACCAGGGAATCTTGGTTGCCAAATAAATCATTAATTCTCGGTCTTCACTATACTTGATCCATAAGCATCATTTCACAGACGGTTGATCATTTTAACTTCTTGAAATACTTTTTCATTTGGCTTCTAAACAACTGCTTTTGTTTTTTTCCCTGCTTCTCTGGCTGATCCTTTCCTGATTCTGTTATACCCTTTTAAACACTCCCTCCTCTAAATACTAAATTGTCCCAGGGATTAGTCTTTACATAGCTTTCTTCTCTAGATAGACACATATCCTTAGTGATATCATCGAGTCTTATGACTTTAAATACAGACTCTATGTTAGTAATCTCCAATCTCCAGCTGGAACTTTCTCCTAAACAGTCAACTCATATATAGAAAGCAGCTTTCTCGGCATCTTTTCCTGGATAATTAATAAACATTTCATGTTAGCTATCATGCCAAAGGCAAATTCTCATTTGGCTTCTCAAATCTGCTCTTCCCATAGTTTTCTCAACCTTAATAAATGTTAATTTCATTCTTCCTACTGCTTAGGCCAAAGACATTGGACTCATCTTTAACTCCTCTTTTTTTTTTTTTAATTTTTTTTAACGTTTATTTTTTTTTGAGACAGAGAGAGACAGAGCATGAACGGGGGAGGGGCAGAGAGAGAGGGAGACACAGAATGGGAAGCAGGCTCCAGGCTCTGAGCCATCAGCCCAGAGCCCGACTCGGGGCTCGAACTCACGGACCGTGAGATCGTGACCTGAGCTGAAGTCGGACGCTTAACCGACTGAGCCACCCAGGCGCCCCTAACTCCTCTTTTTCATAGCTCATATTCAATCTTTTAGAAAATTTGTCAGAGCTACCTTCACAACGTATTCAAATTCAAACACTTCTCACCACTTCCACCATAACCACTGTGGTCCATCCACCATCATGTCTCAGTTGGATTATAACAGTAATCTCATCTCTGTTTTTGCTTCCAGCCTTGACCTCTCCTATCTCCCACATAGCACTTTGAGTGGACCTTTGTAAGTAAGTCAGATCATGTCACTCTTCCACTCACAACCTTCCTGGGTTTCCTATCTCAGAATTATTCAAAATCAAAGTAATTTAAATGGCTTCAAAGTATTATACCAGTGATTTCCAAACTTTATTGTGAATCAGAATCACCTGAAAGGATTTAAGATATTCAGATGCCTTCTACTCCCTAATTAAGGTACAATGGGCAGAAGGGGTTGAAAAGTACAAACTTCTAGTTATAAATAAGTCATGGGATGTAATGTACAGCATGGTGAAATAGTTAATAATGCTGTATCGCATGTATAGCAGTTGCTAGGAGAACAGATCTTAAAAGTTCTTATCACAAAAAGAAAATTTGTAACAACGGTGAGGGAGGTTAACTGAATTTATTGTGGTGATCATTTTGCAATATACACAACCATAGAATCATGTTGTATGTCTGAAGCTAACATAATGTTATATGTTCATTGTATCTCGATAATAAAAAAAAAAGATACAGTTGGAACTTTAGTGGGGCCCAAGCTTCAACATTTTTAGGTCACCATCCAGCCTAATCCCTGATGTGACCTTATTTCCTACCTATCTGCCTTGCACACCCTATCTGCCACCCTGCCTCCATGTACCCTTCTTCAGCCATATTGGTCTTGACATTTCTCTCCATCATGCCAAGCTAGTTTCTGCCTCAGGAATTTTGCAGTAATATTCCTTCTGGTCAGAGCACTTCCTGCCCTGTCTCCCCACTGTCTTTTTTTTTTTTTTTTTTTTTTTTTTAAATTTTTTTTTTTTTTTCAACGTTTATTTTTTTTGAGGACAGAGAGAGACACAGCATGAACGGGGGAGGGGCAGAGAGAGAGGGAGACACAGAATCGGAAACAGGCTCCAGGCTCTGAGCCATCAGCCCAGAGCCCGACGCGGGGCTCGAACTCACGGACCGCGAGATCGTGACCTGGCTGAAGTCGGACGCTTAACCGACTGCGCCACCCAGGCGCCCCTCCCCACTGTCTTCATGGTATACCCTGTCCTCTTTCAGGTCTTTACTCAAATGTCACTTTCTCAGAGATGCCTTCTGGGACCACTTTATATATGATGGCAAACATCCCTTTTCTTCCTCTGCTTTCTTTCATCCTTACCTTTCTAATTTTTCTTCATAGCGTATGTTTATGTGATTGTCTATTTTTTTCTCTCTACTACAAAATAATCTCCATTGGGGTAGGGGCTTTGCTTGCTCTGTTTAATTTCTTATGCCCAGAACAGGGCCTGGTAAATGATCGGTGCTCACTGAATAGGTTGTGAATGAATTAATAAAATGGGAGGTTCAATCCACCCAGTTTTGTCAGCCATAGATAAATAAAGAAGGTAGGCCTACTGCACCATTTCATAGGACCTAGAATTTGTCTTTCTACACCAGTCCTCAAAAGTCCTTGATAGTGGCCCATTTGACATGACCAATCTTTTGTCTTGGCTTTCATTTCAATACTCCAATTTTCCAGCTGTCACTAGAGCTGAGGCCTGAGACTGGAGGTTTTGCTCTACACCTGGACCTTGTCAGTTTCCCTTTCCCTATACAGCTCCAGGACTTGTGGAGACTAATTAGACTTGTAAATTGATGCTATCTTTCTGATTGAAAACTGCTGCTGCCAACACCATCCCTCACTTCCCTGTTGCCATAGTATCCATCAGATTTTTATATCCTCTTTGAACTATGTAGTCTGAGGTATTATGCAGTTACCATTAGGATCCTCTGGCTAGGACAGGATTTTAATCCTACCAATCCTGATTTTCAATCCTGAGTAGTCTTCAATGCTGAGAGCTTTTAGAGTAATTTGTTCTTCAACACCTGAGCTTAATAGGTTGTCAGGAAATAAATATCACCCTCTAAATAACCAGAGACTTCTCTTTTAGTTCTACATACAGATCCTCCATTTCTAGTCAGATCTTTATTTTTGACCTGCCAAAATATGAATTATATCATGTTACTCTTTTGTTATTAATGTTTATTTATTTATTTTGAGAGAGAGAGAGAGAGAGAGAGAGAGAGAGAGAAAGCATGAGCGTGGGATGGGGGAGGGGTAGAGAGACAGGGAGATAGAGAATCCAAAGCAGGCTTCATGCTGTCAGTGCAGAGCCTGATGCAGGGCTTGATCCCACAAACTGTGAGATCATGACCTGAGCCAAAATCAAGAGTTGATACTTAACCAACTGAGCCATCCAGTCACCCCTATCATGTGACTTTTCTGTTCAAAACCTTCCTAAGTTTCGTATCTCCCATGGAGTAAAAGCCCATTTAACTTTTTTAAATGTTTATTTATTTTTGAGAGAGAGAGAGAGAGCATAAGCAGAGGAGGGCAGAGAGAGACGGAGACACAGAATCTGAAGCTGACTCCATGCTCTGAGCTGTCAGCATAGAGCCCTCCTCACGGCTTGGGACCTGAGCCAAAGTCGGATGCTTAATCAACTGAGCCACCCAGGAGCTCTGTAAAAGCCCATTTAGAATGTTCTATATGTTCTATACAGCCCTGTATTAGTATTTTCAGATGTTAGCATGCTTACAAATCACCTGGTAATCTTCTTAGAATGACATTTACATTCAGAAGGGCTGACTCTGATGGGGCCCAGGAGTCTCCATTTCTAAGAAGCTCTCAAGTGATGCTGATGTTGCCTTGTTACTCATACTGTGAGTAACAAGATTGCAAAGATACACCTTCTCCCCTACCACCTGGCCTTCTACTTCTCTGACTTTGTTATACTTCTGATATCATCCTTTATTTCTGACTTACATGAGCTTCCTTCATAGTCTTAGAACATCCAGGCATGTTCCCACCTCAGGGTCTTTGCATTGGCTGACCCTCTATCTGAAAACATGTCACTTAGATAAACACCTCTCTGTCTCCCTCCCACTTGCTTCAAGACTTTATTCCAATGTCATTTTCTTTATTTTTCTTTATTAAAAAAAATTTTTGAGGGGAGGGAGAGGGGCAGAGGGAGATAGAGAAAGATTGAGAGAGAGAGAGAGAGAGAGAGAGAGAGAGAATCTTAAGCAGGTTCCATGTTCAGGTTGGAGCCTGAGGTGAGGCTGGGATCATGACCTGAGCTGAAATCAAGAGTTAGACACTCAACCGACTGAGCCACTCAGGAACCACCCCCACAATGTCATTTTCTTAGTGAAGCCTTCCCTGGACATCTGATTTAACAAGGCAGACCATCTCCTTCTTGTCTCCCTTTTCCCTCTTTCTACTTTTTCTCCTTAACACATCACTACTGAAATACAACACATTTTATTTGTTTATTGTCTGCCTCTTACACTAGGGTGCAAACTTTGTGGAGGCATTTTTTTTTTTCATTTATGTTCACTCCAGCAACCAAAATACTGGCTGATACATAGAAGGTTCTCAATAAATAATTGTTGAATGAATACACTAAAAATTTCAGTTATATTTTTCATATACATTTTTTCTATTTATGCAAAAAGTCCTGGGAAGAGGAAGATGGAAACAAATTTGTTCCAGTTTAATTAGGCTAGTCTGTTACAGGTGAATGTCTCCCAAGAATAGCAGATCAGAACTCATTTACTTAATCCTCATTTATACAGCTTTCTTTGGTACGAGCAGAACGATATTAGAAGAGATCAAGTTCTACCTTCAAGTGAGAGAAACTTAATGAGACTGGTAGCACTATTAAGAACAAACACAAGCTGAGACATTAATGGTCTCTATTTAAAGTTATAATTAGGATTGTTTGCACAGTGATTCAGGCTTTCCTGGAAGGCAGTTACTATATATATGAATTCTTGTCAAAGATACTGTAGAAGTTTGGTCTTCTGTGGAAAATTGACCTAGAAGACCTCTACGGTGTTTTCTGCCTGAACAAATTAGAAACCGATGACCGAGAAGAGGAAGCTGCTGTGTGGGATGTGCAAGACCAGTTGCCCAAGGAAGAATGCACAGCCACATTTCATGTCTCATAGTTCTCAGTCTTATAAGCTCCCAGTGAGCTTTAGCAGGTGAGAAGGTTATTATTTTTTGGTTGGTTGGTTTTGTGTTTTAAGAGAAGCTGGCCAAGACCTAGCAAACTGAACCAAAAGACATTCTATTGTTATTACCTATTTTCTGTCTAATCAATTTTCAGCTATCTCTGATTTTGGTTAGAAGAATGTATATACAACAAGTAATTTTCACTTTGGTATTTTCCATTATGAATTCATAAGGACATTCTTCACTACCCCTCTAGTAAATCAGAAAATGGAATGAATATGGTATAATGCTAGGTGACATGATTTGCAATTTTAAACTCATAAGCTGTCTTTATCAGTAGACTACCACGGAATAGAAATTGTTCTTCTTTACTTCTTTCATTAATTATTCTTTTCATTACAGTATAATTTTAACTTAACCTTAGAAGATATTAAGTAATAAAGCTTTGTAGTTACAAATTAGTCACATTTACATTCCTCAGGTAATCTTAAGGATCATTTTATGAGTTTATTGCTCTAATCCTACTATTTATTGATGCTTCTACATATATATGTGTTTTTTAAATAATGAGAAAAACCATATGAAGTAGGAATTCTTATCAGCATGATGAAAATCCTGGGGTCTAGAGATTTTTAAGTAACTAGACACATTTACACATTTTAGTTAAAAAAAAATGAACTGTTTTCAAACCCAGGTTGACATGCCTGCAAAGTCCAGGTTTTTAATTCCCACACTGTGATCATTGTACAGATGAGTAGATAAGTCTTAGAGAAGCCAAGTGACTTCTCCAAAACTATACACCTAAGACCTAGAAGAAGCAGGAAAGGAAAGCAGATAGGTTTTTTTTTTTTCTAGGAATAGGGTTCTTTCCATTTTTCATAATAGATTTTTTTTTAAATGTGTGACATTCAGTAACAGCATTAGAAACACCCAAGTTTAAAGGTGATGCAATAGTTACATATTTAAAGAAAAATAAACAGCAAAGTCTAAAAAATAATTAGCCAATCTTCTCAGCACAGGATGGAAAGTCTAAAACATTTTTATTTCACAGAATCTCTGATTGAAATTTTCTCCGTATGGATATTTATGCTTTTTCTTTACATATACACAACTGTCAAATTAAATTCTTTATGGTTAAAAGACATAAAGGTAAAAAAGATAAAAAGAGAAAATGTAGGAAACTGTGTGTACACACTTTGAAAAAGAGATGTTTTCTTAAACAATTCTGAAGACTTTGGAATATATATATGTATTTCTTAATACATACATGACCGTTTACAGCTTCTATGTGCCATTTCATATCTTATAACTTTATGATTTATTTTGGAAATGCCAGGATATGGGAAGTGTACCCAATTTGTATTACTACAAAGAATGGAAGGTATATGAGCTGTGTGTGCATGTGTGTGTGTGTGTGTGTGTGTGTGAGAGAGAGAGAGAGAGAGAGAGAGAGAGTAAGAACATAAGAATAAAACAAGGCTTTGACTACATGTATCTACTTGACTGACTACCTCTGAAATTTATGAGTCTCTTATTGTCTCACTCTTTATACTCTTTGCATACTCTTACCCAATTCCCATACATCAGCTATAGAGACCTTCTTGAGAGGTAATAATGAATCACAACATTCCCCTATTTTAGTAGCATTTTTTTCCCATCCAAATAAAAGCCGAATTCCTAAGGGCAACAGGTCCTTCATCATCTGTCCCTTGTTACTATCCCTGCTTCCATGCTCTCTCATTTGACATGTTCCAGTTCATGCTGATTTTAACTTTTTTTTTTTTACAATTATTTATTTTTGAGAGACAGAGCACAAGTGGAGAGGGGCAAAGAGAGAGGGAGACAGAATCCAAAGGAGGCTCCAGCGTCTGAGCCATCAGCCCAGAGCCCTACACGACAGGGGCCCGAACTCACAAACCGCGAGATCATGACCTGAGCCGGAAGTCCGCTGCCTAACCGACTGAGCCACCCAGGTGCCCCAATTCATGTTGATTTTAAACTGGCTTCTTGAATGTCCCCTCAGGCTTTTGCCTAGGCTATGCTTTGTTTGGATGCCTTGCCACCCTCTCTTCTACGTGAACAGCTCCTGATCAGGCAGGCCATCACTAATATTTTATCTCCTCAGGGAAATGTACTTGATCACTCTTCTTCAAGTAGATGTTCTCTTTAATTTCTATAAGAGCACCCGAGTTTTTTTTCCATAGCATTAATCATAATTTAAGTCATTTTGTTTGATCATGTGTTTTAGTTTTCTTTTCTTTCTCTCTCACCAGACTATATTTCACAGATCCCATGATCATTTCTCTGTGGTCGAGTTCTCTACAGTTCTTAGATCACTGCTTGGTACAGAATTGTTACTTACCAAATATTGTATGAAAAAATGGATAAGTAAATGATGAATGAGTGAGTACATATTTATTAAAATATTTTCTGAGTATCCTTATGTCTGCTTGGAGAAAAAAAGTGAATGTTATCTGAAATGATATGGTATAGAAAGAGGTTGTAAAGTGTGGAGAGCTTTGGCTTCTAATGTAGAATAGAAATATAAACTATGAATGTAATCATCCCCAAGAAAACAAAATTATTCTTAACAATTAATAGTATGAAGGAAAGGAACTCTCCTAAAAACCACTTAGTATTCTTATTCTGAGGTTTAAATTCATTAATACCCTATGTGTATCTAGTAAATCCTAAAATGTCTACCCTCTCATTTCCCCCAGACAACATATAAGTCCACTCACTCAATGATTCTCTCCCACCCTTCACTTCCTCCCAGTAACTGTCGAACTTCTAGAAGCCAGTGGATTTTAGGAACAATACTTGGGTCCTGGGAAAGGACTTTAATATAATAAGGGTGAAGGAGTTAGAGGCCATTGCTAACATTTCAAGGACATTCACATCCTAATGCATCATTAGTACTTGGAAAGAGGTTTATATCAGCATCATTAGCTTTTAAAATAATGATATCAACTAGGTTCACTCTAGGGAAGCATAATAATAGCAGCAGCAGATAAAGGACATCATATGAAAAGGCACAAAATAATGCTAGAACCTGCAGCAGAATATTTTCTATAGCCATCAAAATGTTCTCCAACAAGGAACTCAGACATGGGGTCCAAATTACTCTGCTGTGGAAGGTTATAGAGAAAAAGTGTATACCACCCTTGTTTCTGTGATTGACATCCATTCATTCATTCATTCATTCACCCCACAATTATTTACTGAGTGTCAACCATTGTGATTTTCACCGTGCTAGCCACTGGGATAATTTTAAACAACAATCATTCAGTTCTTCCATGCAGATTGATAGGGCTTGAGGAAGACAAGGTTACTTCTGTACATGTTTTTATAAACCACAGCCCAGAATAAAAACTAGCTTCATGTTTTACACAAAGGGATGCTTCATAATCTTTTTTTTCCACTGGTAAAATATCTTCTAAATGATGGTTATTTAAAGAAAGATAAAGATAAAGATTTTCACTTTTGAAATAGACATTTGTAGGCACCTTATTTATTGACAAGATTAACTTTTACCCACCACATCATAAGTAAAGATAAGGTTTTCATCTAAAAACAAATGCAGGATAGGAAGTACCCCAAAGTCATCTGAAAGAATTGGATAATCTTCATGATATTTGGAACGGGACTTGTAAAAAACTTTTTCAGTCTTCATGTACTAGCTTGTGTTTTCTAGCTTTGGAATTCCATTGGAGACAGATCCAGTAGACACAGCACATAAGGCTTTGAATTCCTTCTGCTTAAGCAATGTGTCAACTCAAAATCTTCTGTAAATTGATAGCAGGTATAATTTAACTACAAACTCTATGTCAGAGTTAAAATAAGAATAAATCAACCAATCTCAATGTAGCAATTTCAATATGGGAGACAAAATAGTGGACTCTAAATGAAGAACTATGACCAGTACCTTTTGAATGCCTGCTTGGGATTCCAGAACGTTATTCTCTGATCCATTGCTTCTGTTGATCATCCTCCACATTTGGGAATACATGCTGTCCCTTTCAAAAGGATTCATTCCCTTCATCCGGACATGTTCATACACGGCAGAGTCCAGTACTGTGCCATAAGGGATGTCTGTTTGCTTGGAAAGGTCCTGGATAGATCTTCATTATTAGGAGAGAAGAAAGACACAAGAAAGGGTACTGAACACTTTCAACTGGAAATAAAGCTATAGAAAGCAGAGGATAATATAATATAGATGTCAAATTGCTTTCTTATTCTGTGGTTTCTTAATATTAAAATGTAATATACAAGGAGATGTTGTTAGGGTATATGGCACTTCCACAAACCATTCGAAGGCAAAATCATTACTAAAAGAAAAATGAAAATTTCTAGTGGTAAGGCAATGCTTTTTTTGTGTGAATTTCACTGTGAAAAGAGCAAAAACAAAGCTAGCAATGCCATTAAAGCAAAGACAAATTAAATTAGATTGCTAGATAATCATATAATCATTTAGTTTTTAAAAAGTTCGATATGTTATAACCCTTAAGCTTATGTTCTTTTAGGTGGCAATGCTTGACCATTTTTATAAAATAATTATATTTTGCATAAACAGCATATTTTGAGGTCAAGCGTACTACTTAAAAATTAGTATTTATGATAGTCACTATTTAACAATTGGCTACCCCATACACTTAGCACCTAACATACGTTATTCTCACAGCAATGCCCCATTTTCAGAAATATTTCACCCATTTTATAGATGAAAAAACAGGTTGAGAGTATAAAAAAACTTGCTC
The DNA here is from genome assembly GCF_018350155.1 of Leopardus geoffroyi. Lineage (NCBI taxonomy): Eukaryota > Metazoa > Chordata > Mammalia > Carnivora > Felidae > Leopardus > Leopardus geoffroyi. Next base: position 127,593,968 of record NC_059327.1, read on the forward strand.
CATGGCACAGTCAGTGAGGGATCAGACAGGTTTCAGATGTAGATCTGACCGGCTTCAAAGGCTATAGTATTTTCACTGCAAGCTGTTGTCTCTTATTTCTATATTTCTTTTGCTGTATTGGCTTTAATTTTTGTGTGTGCATGTGTGTGTGTACATGCACGCATGCACGTGTGTGCATGTGTGTGTATGTGTGTGCGTGAGAGAGAGAGAGAGAAAGAGAGAGAGAGATATTTCTATTTGTACTCAAATAGAATAAAATTCATGATTCTGGAAAGCTAAATATATTTTCAGCTTCCTCTTTTACAGAATAATGCTCAGGATTTTCAAATCAGTCTCTACGTTATAGATAGTATTACCTTGTCCTAGGTTATTCATCTCTATATTGGTGGTCAGTTTCCTCACATTTCAGTTTCTGAGCCACTCTATACTTTCTAACTTGGAGAACCAATTGCTGTTTCACTGAAACTCATTGAATTTGTGTAGGTGCTCAACTCTAATGACTGAGTTTTAGGAACAAATGTGTCTTTGGCATGCTCTTCAAAAGTAGACGCTGGCATATTCAAACTCACTAACATCTGAGAACGGCGGCAGATGCTTTGGAACACTACACCGTATTTTCAATAAGAATACTCAGTCCTCCACAAACATGGGTCATGAGTCTCATGTTATGTATACCTCTGACCTTTTTGGTCTGTTTCTAGATGGAGTTTGGTAATGACTTCTTGGGGGCCTTTGCAAACAACACTAGCATTGGGCAAGGGTATTGGGAATACTCTTGCAGGTCACCAGTTTCCATCATGTGCAAAACTGTATCCCAAACGATAAATTATGGGCTGTGTTTGCTAGAGGAGGATTTGTGCCAATTTATAATGACAACTTTCAGCAGAATTTGGTCTATGTTTTATTGAGTTTTGGGTTGTTGATGTGTATTATTTACTCTCTGGAAACTACCATGATAATTCCTTTTTGTTCAATACTTTGGCTGCATAAAATGATGCATTTAAAAATCACTATTTCCAAGGAAAAATTTGCTGGAATATTCTACAACTATTAAACCAATTCTACCACTTGTAAAAAGATAAAATGACAGTATAAATTATAATTGAAGGGTACATCAGGAATAAAAGTGAGCTACACGTAGCCAGGGTGCAAGCTACTACCAGAGTGACAGGGCATTTGTTCCTGGGACATACCATGCTTATCTTGTTAACGGTATAGCAGTAAGAATTTTATTTCCAAATACAATTTGCTTCTCACTTACTGCTGTTTCCAGTAGTAGGAGTGAAACTATTCAAAACATTAACATTTTAACATATTTCCCACTCTGTAGTGGAGGATGCTGTAAAGTGGTAGCACAGGGGGAAAACTGAAACATTAATACAGATCATAATAGCAGGCCTCACTTGGTCAATATCTATAAATACAAGGGCCTATTCTAGGTAGATGTATAGAGCTTGTACCTTCTAGAACCAAAGGTCTCATGGCTAACGGCCATGTCATGGTTCATCAGAGACCCTCTTAGGATAGGATTGGCCCACTTGCTCCTTAGAAGATTCAGCGATCAATCTCTCCTATAATTCTCAGAAATCTTCAGTTTGGTGGTGGTGAGATCATCATCTAGGGCTCAAATTTTTATATGCTTATACTTAAGTATATAACTTGTTTGCCCAAACAGTCATACCAGCAAAACACTGTTAAATAAATGAACACTCCTCTTAGCTTTCCATGAAAAGAAAATTGAAATAAAATGTTGGGATCATTAATATAATCAGGTTCCTGTGGCATAACATCGCTTTAAATATTAGCTTCACAACTTGAATATCAAACTATAATACAAACAATATTGTTGGTGAAACTGATTTGTACACAAAAATTTTAAAGGGATATCTCAATCTATTGCCTAGGTGAAATTCCTGATGTCAGAAAAAAAAAAGCATTTTATTTTCAACATACTTCAGATTCAGAATAGCAGATACAAATAGCAGAGCTTTTTGTAACTTAGAACAAAGGCATTTTCTCTCTAGCTTCGTTTCTGATATCAAGTTCAGCTTATAGATTTGCCTTGAGATATGCTTGCAATAAAAATTACAGCTTGTCTGATTCAGCATCGTTCCATTATAGTATACAGAGATAACACTGAAGGTGACAAAAATAAAATGAAGCAAAATGAAGTGAGCACAAACAGCTTATTACAGAAAGTGAAGGCTGTTTTAGGAGCCCAACACAGAAAGAGAGTGCCCATTATATGTGGTCATTTTGTTATTTTCATGTTAGTAAGATTTTAGAGCAATATCAGCAGAAATGGTGCGGCCTATATTATGAGCCCCTAAAAGAAATCTAGCAAATTATTCACTAGTGGTAGAATAGGTAGTAATCCTCAAAAAAACTGTATTTGAAGTTCAACATCTGAGTGCATTTAGAAGGGCCAAGTCTTTGTTTTCTCTTTTGTTTTTCCAAATTCTTTTTTAAAAAATGCAAAACAATTATAAAATAATTAATAAATTAATATAAATATATTCACCACGGCCAATATATAAATTAATCAACCATGGCAAATACTGTCATTTCTTTTTAACCGTTGACAATGCTTACCCAGAAGAAATGGGAACAATCTAGAGCATTCTAGAAAATTGTTAACTTGGAATATACTCATACCAATATATTCCATTTCTCCACTTAATCACACAAAACCCACAGGTACTCACATAAAACTCAGCAAATGATCACTCCACAAATCTGTTATTGTTGAATCTTCCTCTCCCAACCCCACACCCCAACTCATGCACACAGAATTTTAAAAAAAATGAGAGTCTATAGCTATAAGTGGTGAATAATAAAATAAAGCAAATGGTTTGCCACCTAATCACTCTGTTTTCCCAACATCTTTTTGAAATTCGACTTTTATTCCTTGTACTGGTGTCCTACACTACTAATGACCCGTGGGTACTAAAGAATACTGACAGCTGATAAGTAAGTGACATTTAGTTATTTGCATGAACGTTACATGTACTAGGAAACTGTAATTTAGGGCACTTCTGGGAAGTAAATTTGAGGAATTTGGGTGGATGTAGGCTGATTGCAAACTCTTTCCGTGAGAAAAAGAAACACTCAAAACCCTTCAAGCATAGAAAATTAATTTTGATACATGTGATCCTCTGATATTAGATATTAGTAACTTTGACATTGGGTAAATTAGATTTTAAAAAATTTTTCTTTCTTTAATGTTCATTTATTTTTGAGAGACAGAGCGTGAGCAGGGCAGGGGCAGAGAGAGAAGGAGGCACAGAATCGAAAGCAGGCTCCAGGCTTTGAGCTGTTAGCACAGAGCCAGATACGGGGCTTGAACTCATAAACCATGAGGTCATGACCTGAGCTGAAGTCGGATGCTTAACTGACTAAGCCACCAAGGCACCCTGGGGCAAGTTAGATTTTAAAATCAAGCAAATAGATTATTTGTGTGCCATATGATGTTAGTTATCCCTGTTAACTGGAATTTCTTCATCTAAAAATGGAGAGAATAAGAGTATCTAAAGGTGATGATAAAAGGACCTGTCATATCAGCACTCAATTAAGTTACCTACTGTTTTATATGAAGATTATTATTATTATTATTATTATTATGATTCACCTTCTACTAATGCCCTATTTAACGATTTCTAATGGATTTTAGTGTGTGGCAGGATAGCCCCTTTATAAATATTGTTGATGAGCAGATTCATGAATTGGGGTCGAAATGAAGACTCGTTAGGAAATGAGTACAAGATTTTATCCAAGTACACGATTTTATATTTAATTTTTTAAATTACTCATTTTATGAGTTATTTAAAATATTTAAATATATTTTTAAAAAAGTATTTAAATAACTCATTTACATTTCTAAAAGTGTCAACTAGTTAAAAATCTAATGCCTATCCTCTTGCAGTGAACTTTCACTCACATTTTTCACCTATTTTCCTTTTAACAAGAGAATAGATTTTACTCACAGAAACTTTAAAATAACACTCCTAAATCTCTCTTTTCCATCTGTTTTCTTTCTTCTTTTTAAACATTTGAGCTTGGTTTTGTGGGATGCTCAGCAACAAATGGCTGCCAGCTCTAGCTCTGGGGAATTGTAAGTCTAATCCCATTTTTAATGGAATGGAATAAGTTAACTTAAGTTATCACATCAGAAGCGATTTTTCTTCGGGGGAGAGAAATGGAACGTGGTTGATAGGATGGGTGCTAGATGCTTCAGGCACAGGGGATGATGGCGGGAGAGAGACAAACAAGTGGGGATATATTAAAAGCGTCTTCCACCTCGGTTCAGGTTTTTTCTCCCACACTCCCTCCCCAGTTTCTTCCTCTGGATGCTGATTTCAGCATCTGCCAAAGGAGAAAATTTTGTTGTAGCTCTAGGAGCCCATCAGTAACCACATTAAAAGTCTTCCTGATGCCCACTGTTGTTCATTGGACGCAGCAGCTTAACTTTTGTGAGTACAGAGGCAGGTTTTGCTGAAAACAAAAACAAACATAAAACAAAACAAAAACCCCAGAAACCAAAAAAAAAAAAAAAAAAAAAAAAACCAAAAAAACAAAACCAAAACAACAACAACAACAAAAAACTGCTCCAAAATTTAAAACTCAGAAGAACAACTAATATGCCAAATAAAGGTCCACTGGACTGAGAATTAGTGTCACTGAGACCGAAGAAGAAGAGAGTCAAAAAATGGATTGAGGTGGCCAGGTAAGGCAGGCCTGCCTCTGAGAGGTACAGCCAACAGCCAGCACTAGGCAATCTCTTAGTTTCTACAAACCTAGGTTTTGAAGATGTAAAGATTTGAGTTTCAATCCTTGAACAAGTTATTTTTCCTCTCTAAACTGCAATCAATTTCCCTATTAGTGAAAATAATAATTTTGTAATAATATAGCTTAAGGTTTGGTGTAGATATTGATACAAGACACTTACCTTAGTATTTAACACTCTATGAGTGCTCCATTACTGGTACTTGCAATTATTAATTTCATTACTAATACTATTACTTTGTTCTCTGTTATGATTTTTGGAATTGTCATATCCTTATTTTTCCTACCAACTAAATTCATTTCAGATTCCTCACCTGTGGCCTTTCTGTCTCTTACCCTATCTAATCTCTCATTAATTTCTATACATTTTTACCTCCTGAATCTTGCAAATCTGTCACTGTGTTTGTCCTCTCATTGCTAATACTCTCATTACTTTCACCTAGAGAATTATTTCTAAGTGTTTTCTCTATCTCTACTTTCACCCACCTCTAATCCATCTTCCACACCACAGCTAAAGTCTGATACTATCCCTGTTTTATTTAAATACTTCCTATATACTCCACTACCCTTAGAAAATATCTCCAAATCCATAGCATTCAAGAACCTTAAAAAATTTGGCCTAAATTTTTTTCCATTTTTAGAAAAACATTTTGCCTCATTCATACTCCCATTATAGGGCAAACAGACCATTTCATCATTCCTTGCTTGATAGGTATTTTCTTTGCATGTCTTCTTGTCTATCTGGTAATTCCTTCTTTTCAAGTTCAAGGTCAAACTCAGCTGCCTCATCAGTGCTTTTCTACTACTTAGAATATGTTCATATTTTAGCATTCTGTTATGAAATTTTACTTCTCTTCAGATTACATTTTGCTTATTAATACACACACACACACACACACACATACATATATACTTTTTTAGTTCATCTTTGAAACTCACAGTCTAACCCAGGGTCTGGAAAATAGCAGTCAATAAGACTCATTTGTTTTGGCTACTCTTTACTAGAAAAATGCCTTTATCTTAGAAAGCCAGCATTCCCATTAAACTAGCATTGCATAACATAGTATTGGAAGACTTAGCTTCAGCAATCAGACAACACAAAGGAATAAAAGCATCCAAATCACCCAGGGGGAAGTCAAACTTTCACCCTTCACAGATGATATGATACTCTACATGGAAACCCAAACGATTCCACCAAAAAACTGCATGAACTGGTCCATGAATTCAGCAAAGTCACAGGATATAAAATCAATGCACAGAAATCAATTGCATTCCAATACATCAACAATCAAGCAACAGAAAGAAAAATCAAGGAATAGATCCTATTTACAACTGCACCAAAAACCATAAAATACCTAGGAATAAACCTAACCAAAGAGGTGAAAAATCTATACACTGAAAACTATAGAGAGCTTATGAAAGAAATTGAAGAAGACACAAAAAAACGGAAAAATATTCCATCTTCTGGATTGGAAGAACAAACATTGTTAAAATGTTGATACTACCCAAAGCAATCAACATATTCAATGCAATCCCTATCAAAATAACAACAGCATTCTTCACAGAGCTAGAGAAAACAATCCTAAAATTTGTATGGAACAAGAAAAGACCCCAAATAGCCAAAGCAATCTTGAAAAAGAAAATGAAAGCTGGAGGCATCACAACCCAAGACTTCAAGATGTATTACAAAGCTGTAATCAAAAAGACAGTATGGTACTGGCACAAAGACACTTAGATCAATGGAATAGGAGAACCCAGAAATGGACCCACAAATCTTTGACAAAGCAGAAAAGAATATCCAATGGAATAAGGAAATGGTACTGGGAAATCTAGACAGTGACATGCAGAAAAATGAACTGGGGACACTTCCTTATGCCATACACAAAAATAAATTCAAAATGGATGAAAGACCTAAATGTAAGATAGGAAGTCATCAAAATCCTGGAGCAGAAAGCAGGCAAAAACCTCTTTGACCTTGGCCGCAGCAACTTCTTATCAACACGTCTCCAGACACAAGGGAAACAAAAGCAGAAATGAACTATTGGAGCATCATCAAAAGAAAAATCTGCACAGCAAAGGAAACAATTAGCAAAACTAAAAGGAAACTGATGGAAAGGGAGAAGATATTTGCAAAGGACCTATCAGATAAAGGGTTAGTATCCAAATCTATAAAGAACTTAACAAACTCAATACACAAGAAACAAATAATCCAGTGAAGAAATGGCAAATGACATGAATAGACACTTCTCCAGAGAAGACATCCAGATGGCCAACTGACACATGAAAAAATGCTCAACATCACTTATCATCAGGGAAATACAAATCAAAACCACAATGAGATACCACACACCTATCAGAATGGCTAACATTAACAACTCAGGCAACAACAGATGTTGGCGAGGATGTGGAGAAAGAGCATCTCTTTTGCACTGCTGGTGGGAATGCAAACTGGTGCAGCCGCTCTGGAAAACAGTATGGAGGTTCCTCACAAAATTAAAAATAGAACTATCTTACGACCCAGCAATTGCACTATGAGGTATTTATCCAAGGGATATGGGTGTGCTGTTTCGAAGGGGCACATGCACTCCAATGTTTATAGCAGCACTAGCAACAATAGCCAAAGTATGGAAAGAGCCCAAATGTCCATCGACAGATGAATGGATAAAGAAGATGTGGTATATATATTCAATGGAGTATTACTCAGCAATCAAAAAGAATCAAAGAATTCTTTGATTACAAAGAATCAAAAAGAATTTGATTACTCAGCAATCAAATCTTGCCAGTTGCAACTACATGGATGGAACTAGAGGGTATTATGCTAAGTGAAATCAGTCAATCAGAGAAAGACAAATATCATATGACTTCACTCATAGGAGGACTTTAAGAGAAAAAACAGATGAACATAAGGGAAGGGAAGCAAAAAAATAATATAAAAACAGGGAGGGGGACAAAACCTAAGAGACTCATAAATATAGAGAACAAACAGAGGGTTGCTGGAAGCGTTGTGGGAGGGGGTATGGGATAAATGGGTAGGGACATTAAGAAATCTACTCCAGAAATCATTGTTGCACTATATGCCAACTAACTTGGATGTAAATTTAAAATAAATAAATTAATTAATTTAAAAAATAAATGCAAAAAAAACCCCTAGCATTGCTTAAAAATGGGATTTTTATTATATTTTACCAGCCATTCTGTGGGTGACTAATAATGGCCAGTAGTATTTAGTAGTTAAAGAAAACAAACAAACCAAAAATTAGTTTTTAAGGGAGCTTTGGAAATTTGTCCTGTAACAAAATTAGCTGCAAAAGCTTTATCTGACACCAATGAATTGTCTGACAAGACATTTTGCCATGTATGCAAAATGAATAAATTCAGAAGCAAATCAAATAAAAAGAAAATCCAAACAAATAGAAATGAAATAAAGTATTTGGAACAGCAGACGTTGTAGTCCATAATTCAAGTAGACATACGGATCTGGTACAGAGTGGAATATCTGTTCCTGAAAGGGATACATATCTAAAGCAGTGTGGAAATGGAGCTAACAAGTAGTGGATAGTTTGATGAGTGATTTCTGACTACTGGATCAGAAGCAAGCTGAAATGGGGATGAAAACTGTTCAATTAACTCCACTAACTGAAATGATCAAAAAATATAAAAGAATTCATGATTTTCGTAGCTAAGGAAGAGATAAGCCCCAGAACAGAGAGAATAGTCACTGTTGGTAATACTGAGTATTATCACCAAAAACTAAATTAAGTTTTTTCCTCTTGAGGGTTGAGTATTTACATAAAGAAGGGGAATTTGTATGCTCTACTTATAAGAGGATGGAATAAGCACAAAAGAAAGCCTTCCCATCTTCCTAGTTACAACATATCCAAGGCCACTTGTCTTTTGAGAAACAACATTCTCCATTTTGGTAGTTCCTTCTCCTAAGTGAAGTCTTCCAAACCCTCTCAGACACAGGTTTGTAAAGAAAGTCTGATGAAATATAAAAGTATCAAGGGTCAATGATGGGGCAAGCCAAACTCTAACATTCTTCATGTCAGAAGAAAGTTTGGATTGCAGATGGCTCAGTCCCTACAGAAGACTCGACGAGAGCTACTTTAAACGCATGAGGGGCCCACTACTCAATGAAAACAGGCTCAGGGAAGAGTTTAATGTTCTTTAGTCCAATAATGTTAACTTTCTTATTTTAAGAAGATTAAGTTCAAAGTCATGTTAGTGAAAGAAATACGGTTTTGTCATAAAAGATTAGATTATATAGCCAAAGGTATAATTTGTGGGGCAAGGTAATTCAGAAGGAACTCAGCCACAGCAGTCTCTGGTAGAACAGTAAAGTGTGTCATCCTTCTTCTCAAAGAGATTTTTCCTTCTCAAGACAGCAGAAACCTAAAGTCTCAGGCCAACAAGTTTGAATGATACCAAAGAGGGCAGAGGGCTAGGATTTTTTTTACTTGTGGAGACAGGGAGAGTTTCCCAAGAGAGGCCCCTCTGGATGGAGAGGGTGCTTCATAAGAGGGGCCATCAGAGGACCAAAGAGGAGTGAGGATTTACAGACCAGGTATCAGAGGACGAGAGTGGCTCCTTGTGGGACACTCAAATAAGGCCTGAATGGTGCAGTCTCCTCCAGTCTCTCTGTGTTGTCCCCTCTCCACTCCTGTCACACATTCTTCACCTGCCCTCAACCCCGCCCTTACATGGCTCAACAGAATAAATTAGATATAAAACAGCTTCAGGTCTTTGCACTGTAAACTTCTTTAGAATATTTTTTTGATCTTTACTTTTAAGAACTATTTATTTATTTAGGTGTTGAGTTTGGTGATTTTTTAAAAATATATTTTGGATATTAACCTCTTATAAGATATATCATCTGCAAATATCTTCTCCTGTTCAGTAGGTTGCTTTTTTGTTTTGTTGATGGTTTTCTTCACTGTGCAAAAGCTTTTTACTTTGGTGTAGTCCCAAGAGTTTAATTTTGCTTGAAGCTTAGTTTTTCTTGAAGTGGAGACCTAGAAAAATGTTTCTATAGCTGATGTTTCAAATGTGCTTGGTCTAGAAAAAGTGTGTGATAGTACTCATGAAGAGGACTCTTCTCCCTTTTGAACACTGTCCCTATACCGAGGTTTACTAGGCACCAAGATGACTCTCAAGTCTTTCCTGAGAGATTTAGAAATATGTCCTGCACCTTCCCCCTTACAAAGTAGTCAGGGGGATCCCCATCTGTCATGCCCTATAGATGAGATGTTCACAGGTAATATTGAAAATTCACATAAAATAGGTGCATTTGCTAAAAATGGATGTCATGAACTACTTAAGGGAATATCCTCCCAAATTTGGACAAACTTGCATTCCTATGCACATTTAAAAGTTGATTTGGATTTGTGAATATGGCAGGTCATTTTGGAGACCCTAAAGGAAGATGGAAACACTGTCCTTATTGCTGTTAGGCATAATTAACAAAATGATCATTAAACTTTCTTCAAAATGACAATGCTATACAAACGCAAGAAAATAGTTATATGAAAATCTGATTGGTTTCTCTGACTTGTTGACCCACATTATAAACTAGGAACTAATTATGTCACATCATGAATCTTTCATTTTTTAATTTTTAATTTTATTTATTTATGTATTTATGTATGTATGTATGTGTTTATTTATTTATTGAGAGAGAGAGAGAGAGAGAGAGAGAACGTGCATGGGAGAGGCAGAGAGAGAGGGAGAGAGAGAAAATCCCAAGCAGGCTCCACACTGTCAGTGGGGTTCGAACCCATGATGAGGTTCTTAAACCCACAAATGGTGAGATCATGACCTGAGCTGAAATCAAGAGCCTAACGCTTAACTGACTGAGCCACCTAGGTGCCCCTGTCGCATCATGAATCTTGATATGTGAAAGACACTGTATTTTTCTACCTGCTGACAGAATTGCCATTTATGGGTCTGCTCTCTATCTTAAATTAGTTAACTAAAGTAACCTTTCATGATATGTATATAGATATTGATATTTACACTAATTAAGCAAAATTCCTTTAAAAAGGCCTCAGTTTGCTGTGAATTCAATTACTCTGCAATTTTCCTGTGTAAAGTACAAAGTGTGTGCAGTTTCTTCCTGAGATATCATGAAAAAGATGCATTGTTTATTTACCCCAGGACACTATAAGCCAATATGGAACCATCCTAAATTTGTATGGTCAGCATTTCATTATGTCACCATTGATTGTCACTTGATTGTAAAATCTATGTTAAGATGATATAGTCAAATACTCCAATAGACTGCAGAAGAAGAGTAGGTTTTTATGTTCTTATATCATTGAAAATATTGGAAAGACCTGACTAATTCCCATGAATTTCCCTGAGGATCAATAAATTTCAAAATGGTGTTAAGAGAGAACCCTAATAAAATCATAACATCAGAGAGTTTGGAAGAGCTCCTGGAGGTATTGCATAATTCAATGATGATATATCTTAAGGTATAAAAGCCAATCTCCAAAAATGGACTTTATTCTTCTTCCTTAGGCACTTCACTGACTTAGAAAACACCAGGAAGTTCTTTCTTACTCATGCCCAACCTAAAACTATTTCATATAAGCCTCTCATTTTCTTCTTAGTGAAAATAAAAATGGACAATCGCTACTCATCACCTCCAGTACAACATTTCTTTATAAAAAGAAATCTAATTCTAATAAATCTAATTAGAAATCTAATAAAAGATTTCTTTTGTGCATTCATCCTTTAGCCTTTTATTTGGTGACTTAAACACTAAATTCCTTTAGTTCTTACTCACAGGATCTATTACTCACTTTTTTACATTGTTCTTAACTAAGGCATCTTTTTCTCTTCTATGGTAATTTTTGCCAAATTTATGGACCTTATAAATAGGTCATGGTAGTGTTTAAAAAGCCCCAACAACTTTTATACTGTTAGGTGATTTTGCTCATTTTCTTTATAAACACCAACACTACATTTCAAATTTGTAATTGACAGATGACTCATTTTGAAACTGTCTTCACCTCCAATTTTAAATTATTATAGGTATACACACATACACATAGTTTTTTTTTCCATATCTGAGTGAATTATTACATATTTGTCCCTATTAAGCTTTGTCTCACTTATAATCACCTTGTTTAATTTGCCAAGGTCTTTATGAATTCTTACAGTGTGGTTCTGGTCAATAATCAACCCTACTCAATAATAAGTAATCTGCATATTTAATAAGTTTACTCCCTATTCTATACTTCAAATCAACACTGAAAATGGTTATTAGATTCAGAGCCACTGCTGGCTTATGGGAAAACTTTATTCAATATACCCTCTAAGGCTGACATTGAACTATTGATCATAACCTCACATATAGCTAACTAACAAGCTGTGATACAATAATACACAATATTACTGCATAAAACAATGACCCAAATAAAATACGATGTAGTTTCAAATGAGGAATCAATAGTAATTTGTAATTTTTTTTTTTACCTATAAGTTCTTTTAAGGATCTCAAAATCTTTAATCACATTATCAAATTATTCATAGTGGAAAGAAATAACGGAAGAGAAGGAAGTGACCAAGAATAACAGAAGGTCAAATTTAATAGCCTATTTGAAGACCCAGCAGAATGCTACTGTCAAAGTAAGGTGGAAGGTCATCGTTTCAGTGAAGATTCTAATGACTCTATCTCAAAACAAAGGTTCTGGCTCTTTATAACACAGAGCAGGAGACCAGGTTTCTACCAGTAACTTAAAATTTCCTAAATACAAAATATATTTTCCTTCTCCCCAGTGCAGTGGGTCTGCAGATCTCTCCAAAAAAGATAGTTTTTTGAATCATTCAGGGAAATTATCCTCTATTCCCAATTAGGTATATTTCCTTTTTTTATAAATTTCAACTAAAAGTAGGCATAGAATGCATGTCCTGATCTCACAGTCAGATCTTATTAATATCCATTCAGATTATAAATATCCAAAATGTTTTGGAAAGGTGTCCCCGACCCATCCTCCTTCACCCCATTCCACAGCATATCTTGAGAATTCTGCAGCATTGCTCTCAGGAAATGGCAGCCTTCATCTGAAAAAGCAGCCCAGCAAGCTACCTTCAGATCTGTTCCTTACCTTCCCCATGACTTGCCATGATCTGGGGCATCTGGCAATTTGTAAACTTTGCCCTTAGGTTAAAAGATTAGATCAGAGTTTGAGAAATAGGGGCTGTAGTAGGGGTGTGTGCAGTGAATGTGTGTGTATGTGTATGTATGTGTGTGTATGTGTGTGTAGTGAATGTGTGTGTGAGCGTGTGTGTGTGTGTGTGTAGGAGTGGAGGAGAAAGTCATTAAAAATAAATTGACTACCTTCAGATGACAGGAGCTTGTGCAGGAACTAAGAGGATCAGAGAACTAATGGGGTCAAACAGACACTTAGTGGAGGGTGGAGGTCAGCACATCAAGATTGCTGGTGTGATGGAGAGGACAGGGAAAGAAAGGTGAGACGTGAAAAACAGAAAGAGAGAAAAAAAAGAAGATATGGCTAAACAAGAGTTTCCTTTCAGTTCTGCCTTATAATCCAGGATTTCTCTTATTAATGTACCTAAATATATTTTTATCAGTTATCTCAGGCTTTGTTTAATAAGAATTTGTGTAGCTGATATAGAATTGTACAGTTGAAGGGACATTGAAAATAACTTAATTCAAATTGTGGAACAAATATTTGTGCAGTGAGAGGAGAAATGGCTCACACTGTTAAAGGGAGAAAGCTAAGGTACAAAGTGTTTTAAAAACTTGCCTTGTTATTCAGTAGCAAGAAAGAGGCTTGCACCTTTGAACTAGGTCTCCAGTCTCCTTCAGCAGCATTGCCAAACAGCCCTTCCTGCCGATTCCACTGTCACCAATTTCTATCAAGTACTCTTCCTGCATTAATTACACAAAACATGCCCCATACTCAAATTAGCTCTTCTTTTATTTTTAACTGTTTTTTTAATGAGAGAGAGAGAGAGAGAGAGAGAGAGGAAGAGAGGGGCAGAGGGAAAGAGAGAAAGAATCTTAAGTAGGCTCCACACTGAGTGTGGAGCCCAATGTGGGGCTTGATCCCATGACCCTGGGATCATGACCTGAGCAGAAATCAAGAGTTGGATGCTCAACCAACTGAGCCACCCAGCTGCCCCCAAACTGGCTCTTCTAAAATGACTAAATCAAGTACTCCTGAGTGTAGGGTTTTTACCATATACTTATGGTAGATAGAACTTATTTATTCAGCTGACTTTAGGTAAGGAAGTAAAATAACAAGAGACACAGAGGAGACAGGAATTTATATTCTCAAGTTCTTAATAGGTTTCTGGATTTAGATGACTGATGTTGGGGACAAAGAGAGGGGGGACTTGAGCTGTTTAGAATAATTACTCGTCCAGAAGAAGATCATGTTAGGGGTTGCAGGCACTTATTAGTTTGGCAAAGTTTTCATCTTAGCGATATTATGTAAATAGAGTCTATAGGAATGTTAATACAGCCCTGTTCCTAGGAATCACAAATAGAGTGGGAGACAAAACTTTTAATTAAATGCTCACTGAAGAGTGGCTTTGAAACACCAACATACCTGAGGGTTTTTAATTTTTTTCAAAAAGAGAGAAAACCACGTCTATAATATCTAGATGGCTATATGTTTATAAAACATCCATCACTGTAGTACTTAAGTGCTTTGACAAGTAAGCCATTTCAACACTGAACAATATAGAGTAAGGAGACAAATGTCTTCCTCTGTCTGTAGTGCCTGTGTACTCTGAAGTTAAGCCTATACAATTCTGTACTAAACTGAAACATAAAAGTGGTACGAATCAGACCCAGCTCACTTCAGCAACCTTGATTTTGGCTGTTCCTAATAAAGTGTGCAATTCCCTGCTGAGAGCTATGAAATAGCCTTCCACTGGAAGCCTGTGTGGGTGAGACACTAAGAAAACCTAGAGAGCACATCATTTGGGGCTCCTTCTCTTATCCTGGAATAACAGCACATAAAAATGGCTTTCATATTTCTTTCTGATTTGTTATGAGGTATATAAACAAGTCATGAGGTTCTACAGTCTCAGGCCAGAGTGTAAGAAATCCCTTTCTGGTTCATGATTTAACAAATATTTATCTGTAATCAGCTACGTACTCAAGAAGTAACAGCATCAGGTGCTGTGCTGATACAAAGGGGATAAAACCATGCTCAAGAACATACATTTTAATTGAGAAGGTAAAACAAGGAGAATAATACTCCAGCACGAGGCTAGATACAGTTCAGGGTGTAAGCAAGGAGATGCAAAGTGGTTAAAAAAAAAAAGGAGGCACTGACTCTAGTTATGAACACCATGAGAAAGGCGTAACAGAGGAAGCAGCATGCGAGCTGTGTGTTATGAGGGGCAGTTAAAGAGGAGTTAAAAGAGAAAACTTGCCTGGCCAACAGATGTTCTGACCCAGGTCCGGCGTGGTCACTATCAGCAGCAGCTTGACCACAGTGAGAGTTAATCAGGCTAAGGTGAGACAGCGGTCCTTATTTATGCTGAAATTTGGATAAGGCTTCCTGACAGCCAGTTCCTCTTCTCTTTCTTTTAACCTTTGGGGGCTATACACATTCTATTTAGTGTATATGATTGTGGACAAAATAGCAAAAATAATAGTTATTAGCACCACCAAAAAGGGTGGAGGGAAGAACAGTCCAAGGAACCTACATGGCCTCCTAGAGAACAAGTAGAAAAATGGAAGCAAAGGCACGGTGTATCCAGGAACTGTGCTGTTATTTATGTCTCTATTTTTCCTCATTTATTCTTTACATTAAACCTATGAAGTTTGAGCCCATTATCTTTTTACCCTTAGGGAAAATAAGGCTGAAAATGATTATGGAAAATGGCAAGATCATTCGGCTAATAAGTGGCAAAGGATTTGAATGCAGATTTATTCAAATTCCCGGTCTCCTGTGCCTGTTTCTAGGATACCATGTAACTTAGAAATATCTGAAATTAACTTAGCTAAATATAATTCATCCATTGATTCTTTCTTGCAGAATTCGTTATTTTTCAGAAAACTTATAATGCCATCATGGCTTTCATTCACTCATTTTAGTTTATTTATTTCATTCAGTTAAGGTTTAGCGTATTTGCTAATTGTAGAAGATATGGTCCACTAAGACAAGGTCTCTAGTGCTGGATTTCCTGGCTTACTATTCTAGGTTTTAGTTTCATCATCTTCAAAATGGAGATGAAAATAAAGTATCTCTCATGGGGCTATTATGAGTATTAGATGAGAAAATCTAAGCAAAGCATTTAGGAAAATGTCTGTCATATAGCAAGCACTCAATAATGTTAGCCTCCATTATTATTAATACTATGTGCCAGGCATTCTGGAACACAGTAAGGGCACAGATATGGATATGGCATAGCCCTTGCCTTTGAATAAGGTATACTCTCAAAGAGAAGACACATGTGTAATGGCTAATTTTGTTTGTGCAAATGGATGATGCCAGGAGAGAAGGGAGTTTTGGGTCATTTCAGGGAAAGGGAACAGCATGTAAACTCCACAGAGGTATGAAATGCCCTCCCAGAGTTTGCTTAACTGGAGCATGAACAAGTGTGAGAATGGACTACAATTGGTGCCGGTAGGCAGAAATGAGGCTGGGTCAGCTTTTGAAGGGTTCCATGTGCTTGGCTATGGAGTTGCATTTTACTTCGATTGGATGTGGTCATGATGGAGGTTTTCAAACTAATTTTAAGGATGGAAGAAGGTACTCCACACTCTGGATCATAAGCTTGAATGAGAAGAGAATGGGATACAGGGAAGCAATAGTTGAAGTAAGAGAAAAGAGAATAAGAAGGGAAGCAGTAAGCAGGTAGAGCTGGGATCATACTCCTGGGCATTTATGCCAGAGAAATGAAAACATATCTATACAAAAACATACGTGCACATAAATGTTCTTAGCAACTTCATTTGTAATAGCTAAAAACTTGGAGACAACAAAAATTCCATTCATTAGGTAAATAGTTACACAAACTGGTACATCCATACCATAGATTACCACTCAGCAATAAAAAGCAATGAACTATTGATGCATGCAACAACTTGGATAGATCTCAAGGGCATTATGCTGAGTGGGGAAAAAAAAGGCTATTTCAGAAGGCCACATACTGTAAGATTCAACTTGTATAGGACTCTTGAAATGATAAAAATCACAGGAATAAAGAACATATTAGTTATTATTAGGGGTTGATGATGGTGGGGAAGAAGGAGTGAGGGTAGAATGAGGGAGATTTTTGTAATGGTGGTATAGTTCTAGATCTATTGCAGTGGTGGTTGTATAATCTATACATGTAATAAAATGTCACAGAACTATATGCATACATACACTGTATCCATGTCAATTTCCTTGTTTTGATATTGTACTATAATTATTTAAAATGTAACCATTGGAGGAAACTAGGTGAAGGGTACATGGGACCTCTCTATGGTATATTTTTGCAACTTCCTGTGTGTATATGATTACTTCAAAATAAACAGTTAAAAATGTTTAACTATTAATAGAACATATTGCAACATGACAAGCTGTGGATTATTAACACTTTGTCCTTCAAAATTTACTGTACTTTACTATTTTCTCAATACAGTCCTGTATTACATTGAAAATGTATTAAAATTGAATAAAAATAAGTCTGACTTATTTTTTGATAGCATAAAGCAAAAAGTAATTAACAGGCCAGATAAAGTCTAGGAATAGCAGACATTGAGATTCAACTTTTCTGAAAAATTGCATCTGAAAAGTAGCCCAACCAGAGTGATTTCTAGAATTTTCTCACTGTAGTAGCTCTCTTCTTTATGTTTAGTTATGACATAGTCAAACACATTCTCTCTTTAAGAATCTTTAAAAATAAATAAACTAATTCAATATTCCTGCATCTGCTATAAATGTAAATCGTAGCCTAGAGATACAAGGTTTCTCAAGCCAAATCTCTCTTAAATTTCCTTAATCATTTGGTATTTTCAAATTAAATGGTCCTGAAACAAAAGATATGTGGTTCAGGTTTTTATTAGATAGAAACTTACTAGTTTCCATACATTTCTACATCTTTTCTCTCCCACCCATCCTCCTCTGCACAGATTAAGCTGTCTTTCTTCAACGATGTCACTCTCCATTATCTCCAGGAAAAATTCCAAATTCCTTAACAATTCTTATCATGCCTTTCAGGGTTTGGACTCACTTTCCTTTTCTATTTCACTTCCTGCCACTTTCACATCACACATCTCAATCCAGGAAGGAAATTAACAGATTTTGATCATCTACACTTTACTAGACAGTCTCTGAGGAATTTCATCTCTCTTGCCTTTGCAAATATTCCCCAGTAAGCCACCCCTTCAGCCTTTTGAAATTCATCTTTCTCAGATGATACCTTTGTGATGCCTGATCGTTTCTTTCCCTTTTTCTCCACCTCTTCTCCAAGTGACTCCTTCCCTGTGTTCACACAGCATTTCATAAAGAAATCTATCATAGTTCCCCTGTCATTAAATTCCACATTGCTACATCTTGAACTACATTGTGACTCAGGGCTAATACCAAAATATCTTTATAGCCTCAATAGTTAGCACGATGTTTAACGAGCACCTGCCAGTCCTACCACTCTCTCTCTGTCACCAGACCTGGCGAAAGACAGATTTCTAATACACACACACACACACACACACACACATATATTCTGCTGAACTAAATGAATGAAGGTAATATATTTATTTAGTTTTTATAGTTAGAAATATAATAAAAATTTGGTTTGCAAGCATAATTTGTTCCAGAAACATGCTTGTAATCAAAAGCACTTGTATATCAAAGCGAATTTCAAGAACCATTGGCTTGATGTTTGGCATCATGTACTGTGCGTATTGCAAGACATCGCTCATTTATCAAGTTAAAATGTATTAGAAATGTTTGCTCGTCTTGTGGAACATTCGCAGAACAAATTACTCTCAGTCCAAGGTTTTGTTGTACCTCCATTTCCAAAAAGCATGATTGTAATGTAACTTTAACAAGTTAAATAGTAATTTGTTAGAGATAGTTACATAGTGATGGCGAAGGAAAAAAGAAATAATTTCATTGAGCGAGTACCTGCCAGTCCTACCATTCTCTCTCTGTCACCAGACCTGGTGACAGACAGATTTCTAAGCCCAGGGCTAGCTCATACTCTATTGTATGGCATTGGGAAAAACCATTGCTCAATTATTTGTTTCCTTTTCTAAATGTGAGTAAATGTGGATACAAAAGTCTTGTAATTAGTCTGCTAGGGAAAAAGGAGTCACTTCCAGAGATAGAGTATCTAATGAATCTTTTTGCATACACTTGGAAACAAATTTATCAGAAATTAATTTGTTCAGTGACTGCATCAAAAAAACCCTCAATATTTGTTTAATCATACCTCAAACATTACGGTGAATTAATTCTTTAAAAATAAAAATATGGTGGGATTTTGGAATTCCTTTGAATAGACCCAAGCTTACTTATAGTCCCAGGAAATGAAAGACCTCAAGTTTCACCACCAAAGATCAGTCTGATTCTAAAGTTATTAATGACTATAGATGTACAACTGTGATTTCCCTCATAGCTCTTTTTACTTTATATGTGAAAGAAGTAGGTTTCTGAAAATTGCATCACAACAAAGACTAATGGAACTGATGTTCATGATGTTATTACCTGGTGTTTACTTTGAAATTACCTTCAGAACTTCACATGCTTCATTTCACCATTGCCGATTTTAGCCTGGTTACCAGTAGAAACAAGTACATTCCGTTTGCTAGCTATCTAAAAGCAATTAGCTACATGTTGTTACCATTTGATGACAATGAACAAGCCCCAATGTCATTGGAGTTTTGTAGAAATTGGATATTTTTTCTTTAGAAATGGAACTGTATATCTCAATATTACCAATCCCAACTGTGTCACAATCTGTCATATTACATCATATCAAGCAGCAGAACACAGTTATCACTGAAGGGGTATAAAATTAAACATGGGGATTATCTATTTCAGGGAAAATTCACTTTCAAAATTTTAGTTAGAGGCAAGTGTCAACTAGAAGATTAGATGTTGATAAATATCTAATTTTGAAAAAGGGGTCCATTGTGTAAAATGCATTCAGCTTTCCAAGAATAAGTCTGTTGGATTTCCCCTACCAGACTGTAAGAGTTTCTGTCAACCATCTATTCAGAAGTAGCTGCTCTACCCCTGTCCCTGACTTCGTTCTAACTACTTCTGTCCCTCTGGGTCTAGAGAAGCCACTTTGATTTTGGGGAATGAACCTGTGGCTGGTATAGGTGTGCCAATGGCACAACAAAATGAGCTGGAAAAAAGGTGCACAGACAAGTGCCGCTTCATTTAGTGATGAGAAAATCTTAAGAATATAAATGATTAAGGAGCATGACATTGGATGGTATTGTGGGGTTTTTTGTCTTTTCTAAGAAAAATTAAACTTAGGATTTTACAAGAAAGTTTGACATTAGTTGCAAATGGAACTTTAAATGTTTCCAAGAAACACTGCAGGCAATTATGCTTACCAACACAGCTGAGGCATGAAATTAGAAGATATCTTTAAGTTTGGGGAGAGAATCAGGCTTCTTTTAGCTCCTTTGGCTCTGATTTTTCCCCTTTCAAAATTAGTTTACTGATAAGATTAGAAGGGAGGGAGATTTATTATACCCAATGTTGACTTTTAATAATGTGAGCCAGCATTAGAACGGAATAATTTTTTAAAGAAATGAATGCTCAGTTATTGTGGATTGTGGAACTATACATGAGGGAAACATCATGTGAATTGATGATCTTTTTTCCATTAGGTTTTACTTTTAGAGAAACCTATGGGTGCAAAAATTTGATTGAGGCTTTTGCTCCCACTGCTATTGCATAAAAGTCGAGATACAAATTAATGTTGGCAAAGTTGATAATGACTAAATAGTTCAGATATACACAAACACCATGAGGTCTGCAGCCCCAGGGAAGCAGAGTTGCCAAAGTGTAGAAGCCATCACTAGATAAGGAAAAATTTCACTGGATAAGACCATGGATTGGTGTCAGATTGACATGGGTTAGACTTCCAGCTCTGACACTATTGGTTATGTGATCTTGAGAATTTAACTTGCAAACTTCTGTTTCTTAATCAGTGTAATGGGAATAACAGTAATACTTGTATTATCAGGGTTATTTTGAGGAATAAATGAGATAATACATGTAACATGCTTAATAAATTCATAATAAACTCTCAGTGAATATTAGTCATAATTGTTACTATGATGATTGTCATTTATTATATAAAATCCATTATTTCAAAGTTTTCTTCATTTATTTATTTAAAATGCTTCAAGTCAGATATGAGCTACATTGGTTCTTAGCTCAAGTGCACTCTAAATGTGACAAGTTAAACATAATTGATAGAAACTACATTAGTGAGATATAATACTCCATCTTAAGTTTTAAAACAATTTTTCTTTGTGTGATTTCTATTGATTGGATCTGTCAAGTGGTCTTCCCCTGAATGGCAGATATCAATTATAGATTTAATTAGTTCATGTTGGGATGTATGCCTACAGAATTTATCCCACATAAAAATCACCCAGATTTTGATATTTTATATCCTCAGACAAATGAAGGATTTGAAAAATGTCACTCTTTATATCCCCTTACTTAGTAATGAAAAAGACAATGACACACCCTTTATACCATTCTCTATAAACAACTGGCCATACAAAAGTCCAAGGGATGGGAACTAGAGTGGTAAGTTTAGTTAGAATATAGGTTCAATAATCAGACAGATTTAAGGTATGGTCTTTAATCAATCACTTATTAGATGCATTGTTTGAGTAAGTTTCTTATATTCTCAACTTCAGTTATAAAATGGGTTATTAATAGTATGTCTTTCAGAAGATGGTTGCTAACGATTAAATGAGCAAATGAATGTAAAACATTCAGCGCACTCTGGCTTTCTGTGAATGCTCAATAAAAGTTAATTATTATTTTAGTAATTTTACTGATTTCATTGATTTCTTGGCTGGGTGTTTGTAATCATTTTCATTATTGGTTAAAATATGGGTTTATGCTTTCCATGAACTTCACTGTGTACCATTTATAACTTATACCACGCATAGAATTGGCTACACGGGTAATAAGAGGGTATGAAGATTCTGCACTAAAAAATTGGGAAAAAACATTTGAGGAGCATGATTTGATGAGAGAAATTGGAAACATCCCTCAGACTGGATGAAACTGTCTGTTACTGTCATTAGTTGAATTTGGGGGTTTCAATTATATATGACAAATAATGGAAGAACAATATCCTACTTCTTTATAGATCATTAATTCCTGATTTTATTTTTAGTATTGCATTATAACAGTTTTGTGGCTATTAATGGACTTCATTTACAAATGTTTTAAACACAAGAACTCTTATATTTTCCTTTAAGGATAAGTTAGCTCTCTAATGAATTCCTTAACAAATCTAATTATTCATAATGTTGAATTGTCAGTTTTGTTGAGAATGAATGTTCTTCAACTCTAGGAAAATTCAAACTATTTTGTTTTTGGATGAATAAAACATTTTCAGGAAAATGTTTCTTAAAATGATATATAGAACATTATGTTCTAATATGGCAGCAGTTGCATATTGAAGCTGATTGTATGCATGAAACCACAAAAGCAGAAATGGCTGTGCTTGATCAAAGGCCTTTGGGCTCTTGGGGCTCATGGGAGTGGCTTTTATGAACTGAAGCATTGGCTTAAGTAACTTTAGGATTTAAGCAAATGTATCATAGTTACTGACAATTTACCACCACTGAAACTGGAAAAGCAGCAGTAATAATGACCACATTAGCTATATAATACATTGAAGAGATAAACACAATGTGGTTTTAATCTCTTGAAAGCTATCTTCTCTCTCCCTCTCCCCCTGCCTCCTTCCTTCTCTTTCCCTATATGTCACGTATCAATCACCTAACGTCTTTCCAACTATTTACTCAGACAATGCACAATGGGGCAGACTCCAGACAAAAACTGATACTGTCAAACTTGAAATATGTATATTTTAGTATGACTCCTTTCCCTTCCTTTTTACAATGTTGCCCAAACATAGTCATACTCTGTGGAACCTAGAATACCAAATATGTGTTATTCTTCCAGGAAAATGTGGGAAGTGATGCAAAATTATACCCAGAATTTTATTTTTTCAAAAATGTATCACCAATACTGTGATAACTGCATATCACAGAATTAAACCTTTACTCAAAAGGAGGGTGTAAATTTATTATCAGATATCATATACTTATTTACATAGGTTTGACTACTCTCATGATTTTTCATTCTTTGTGGCTACTGGAATCTTTGTCTACTTACTGGATGGAGCTTTCAATGCGGGTGATAGTGAGGAAAGCAGCAAGATTTGCTGTGTAAGATGAGATGACAATCAATGCAAATAGCCACCAAGCCCCCATCATCATTCGAGTAGCCAGAGTCGTGTATGGGACCTCCCCACCTGTAGAAAGAAGCAAATAGAATAAAAGAACATCAACAGTATTTATTGATAATCTACAGTCATACACAATCAATATCAAATTAACTTCTAAGTACTGAAAAATCTTTCAACACAACAACAACAGCATTGATTTCTGTATTTTGGTTATGCTTATTACTTCATATTTAATTCCCTTTTATGATACTTTTTAAGACCCAGACAAAAGAACTATGATAAATACTTAGTATAACTTGTTTAAGTGATACTTCTTCTACCTTCTTATTCAATCTTGGAAATAGTTACTCTCTTATAATAACCAGATAACTACTTTATTTCCAAATGCTTGATTATTCAGTAGTTAGGTGATATTAATACTATTATGCTTATATTTAATATAACCTCAGATTTCTACTTTAATAAATAATATTGAAAATCATTTTTGGTTAAGTTCCTTAGAATCATAGGCTACATATATATTTATACATATGTATATATATATGATATATAGCATAATGTAATATAATATATAATATAGTATATAATTACATATATATCATATCTTCTTTATTTATTCATCTATTGATGGACACTGGATTGCTTCTACATCTTGGCTACTGTAAATAATCTTGAAATAAATGTAGGGGTATATATACCTTTTTTAATTAATTTTTTTTAAACTCCAGTATAGTTAACATATAGCATTTTATTAGTTTTAGGGATACAATATAGTGATTCAACAATTCTATGCATTATTCAGTGCTCATCATGGTAAATACCCCATCATTTATTTCACCCACACCCTCACCCATCTCCCTTCTGGTAACCATCTGTTTGTTCTCTATAGTTAAGAGTCTGTCTCTTGACTTGTCTCTCTCTTTATTTTTTTCCTTTGCTTGTTTGATTTGTTTCTTAAATTACACATATGTGTGAAATCATATGGTTCTGTCTCTGACTTATTCAGCTTAGTATTATACTCTCTAGCTCCATCCATGTTGTTGCAAATGGTAAGATTTTATTCTTTTTTATGGCTGAGTAATACTCTTTTATATATATATATATATATATATAGAGAGAGAGAGAGAGAGAGAGAGAGAGAGAGAGAGAGAATATATAACTCTATCCTATATATATATATATATATATATATATAGGATATAGATATAGATATATAGATATATAGATATAGGATATAGATATATATATATCTATATCCTATATCCCATATCTACATCCTATAAGATATAACTATATCTTATGTATATATCATATCTTCTCTTTATCTGTTCATCTACAAATGGACACAGGCTGCTTCCATAATTTGGCTATTTTAAATGCTGCTGCAATAAACATCAGGTTGCATGTATCCCTTTGAATTAGTGTTTCTGTTTTTGTTTTTTTTTTTTTTTGTATTTTTTGTATTAGTGTTTTTGTACTAGTAAATACCCAATTACTGGATCTGAATTAGTGTTTTCATTCTCTTTGGGTAAATATCCAGTAGTGGAATTATTAGATCATATAATATTTATATTTTTAATTTTTGAGGGACTTCCAGAACAGCTGTTTTCTAGAGTAGTTATACCAATTTACATTTCCACTAACAGTGCACAAGAGTTCTCTTTACACATCCTTATCAACACTTGTTGTTTCTTATCTTTTTGATCCTAGCCATTCTGAGAAGTGTGAGATGACGTCTCATTGTGGTTTTGATCTCAATTTCCCTGATGATCAGTGATGTGAGCTTGCTTGCATGTGTCTTTTGGCCATCTATATGTCTCCTTTGGAAAAATGTTTATTCAGGTCCCCTGCCCATTTTTTAATTGGCTTGCTTTGTTTTCTTTTTTTTTTTTTTTTTTTTTTGTGTTCAGTTGTATAAAGTTACATAAAGTCTTTAACCTTGATTAGAGTTGTTATCACCCACATGAAAGATACTTGTTTAACTTTAACCATGGCATAAAATCTGCAACTTCGGTAATTCAAATATTCTTGTAGAATCCCCCCCAATTATTTGATATCCACATTTAGAAATCAAATGATAAATATAATGATATGTTGGCTTCCAATTCTGGTCATTCAATCCTCCCACTGTAAAAACAATCCTCCCACTGAGAGCCATTAGACAAATTAAACATACAATGCATTTAAGAGCTAAAGAAGCAACAAAAAATTAGAAGACCAAGGTCCTGGAGAAGAAGAAAATCCAGAAATATGACCTGGTATCTAGAACTGCTTTCCCAGAGATATAAATAACAATTTAACAAGAGGAAGCTAAGAGACTGAGAAGCTGAGCAATGATTTTTCAGCCTTCAAAGCTTTAAAACTTAGGGCCTGGGTCTTGCCAAATGGAGGGAGGTGGGCCAGAGAAAACCGGAAAATCTTCATTTGCTTAGAAACCAGTAATTACAATTGTATTAAGCCATGGGTCAAAGAAAAATCACAGGAGAAAAGAAGATTTTAAAGTTGATGATAATAAAAATATTCCACACCAAATTCATTAAGTTTTAATAGCTAATGGGCTACAGCTAAATTTGTGTTTAGAAGAAAATTCATAGCTTATGATATATAAGAAGGCTGAAAAATAAGTGAGCTACTCATCAATTTCAAGAAGTTAAAAAATTCACCAATATAAACCTAAAGAACATAGAAGGAAGGAAATAATAAGTATAAGAGAAAAAAATAATAAAAGAGATAAAATACAATAGAGGTTAATCTAACAGAAGTTTGGTCCTTGAAAAGGCCTATAAAAAGCTGTTGAGAGTGATCAGGAATATAAATAAAGGCACAAAAATACAACAGGAGTAAATGGATACATTGCTACAGATGTTATAGACACTAGAAGGATAAAAAGAGGAGGATTTTATGTACAATTTTATGCTAATTATTTGAAAACTGAAGTGATAAAGACAAATTCCTAGAAAATTTTTCACCAAAAGAAGCAGAAAGCTGGAATGATTTTATGATTTTTAATGACTTTGAATTTACAATTAAAACTTACTCACCAAAAAATTCAAGGCCAGTGACCTTACTGGAAAAATTTACCAAACTTTTTAGTAGTAATTAACTCTATTTTACAAACTCTTCCTGAAATTAGAAAAAAGAAATGTCCTATTCCATACATTTTATGAAGAACTTTGACAACAAAATCTAAAAACGTCATTCCAACAAAGGAACATTACAGGCTAATCTTTCATATGATTGTAGATGCAAAAGACTTAAATGAATTAACAATCTGAAAATTGCAATTAATAAATAAAGAAGAATGTTTGGTTTATTATATGAAAGCTAGGATTTGGTTTGGCATTCGGAAATCAATCACTGGATTCTGATGTCACTGAGATGGCAACATAGGTTGTGGCTGATTTTGCTCCTCTTCATAAGAAGAACAATTAACAACTGTTAATAACAAGACACCACTGAGGACATGAGGGTGGGGCACCCACCCCTGGGCACTGAGACCAAGACTGACTACATCAAAAGGGTAAGAGAAGTGGCTACACATTGACCACATGGACTTCCCCCAGGACAGCACAGTACCACATAGAGAAGTCTCTCCTGAGCTTCCAGTTCCTCCAGTGGGAAGAGGGAACCTGAGGTGGGGGGAGACCAGCCCTATCCCAGCATTATGGGTTAATTTGTTGGAGTCCCTACTCTGATCTCACCCCATGAGGATTGCAAAGGACTCTGTGAAGTCAATCACTAGGAATCTGATTACGATGGAGAAGTAGGAAGGGGTTTGCAACAACCAGCACATGGATGTTGGCAGACCCAGTTCATACCTGTCGTACCCAAGTAGTAATCTCAATCTAATTTGTTCATCTGTAGAATGAAGTTGGGAGCACACTCTGACCAATAAACACATCTGCTTGAAGATTTGCCTGATTCGGATCCTCAAATGAGGACTGTTGCTGGCCCCAGAGCCCATTTTGCCCGAACAGGGAGCTGAATTATAGCCCCACCTGCTGTGGAGAATGTCTTCTGGCACCATCTGGTCAGAACAGCTGCAGCAACTCCTGGAAACTATGAGGTCCAGTAGTTCTCAAGCTGAGAGGTGTATAGAGGCAGTAGTTTGCAGAGTCAAGCCAGTGGCCCTGTTCAGTCAGGGAACTTGAGGTGTGGTTCGGCTTGAGTTGAAACAACAAAGAGTTTTTCTGGCTTTCAAACTGCTTCTCTCCCTTCTCCTGGGACAGGAATCTAATTTGTAGACCTGCTCATTACTCAATATAGCCTCCAGCTTGTCCAACCAGGGAACCTAATGAAAGCACACGGGATGCTGCAATACCCATTCAACAGCCCGGCATACAATGACACTCAGACAGAGAGCATAGACCATGGCTTCCCCCATTTGGAGAACAAAACTGGTGGCCTCACCTGCTCCCTGCCATGGATGGGAAGTTAACTTATAGCCCCATCTACTACTGAATATATTCGCCAGTCATGAATATCTAGTAAGCCTGACCAGGGAATCCAGGCAATTGAAGAGCCCATTGTACAGCTTCATTCAGGTAAGGAACAAAGTCAGCAGTCCTATCCACCTGTTCTCAGCCAATGGCACACAACCTCATCCCCATCCTTAAACCTCAAACAGTTGCTTTACCCTAAAGTGAACAATAATAGTAGGCTCTACCTGTCCAAGGACATTGCCAGAAGACACATTCAAAAACCAAACTGAGCTGACTGGTGAAGAATGGTCTCTGACAAAGCAGACCTATAAAGTCTGAAAGAGGAGCCTAATTGCTCAAATGTGCAGATAACAATGTTACAAATAAAGGATCATAGGGGCGCCTGGGTGGCGCAGTCGGTTAAGCGTCCGACTTCAGCCAGGTCACGATCTCGCGGTCCGTGAGTTCGAGCCCCGCGTCGGGCTCTGGGCTGATGGCTCAGAGCCTGGAGCCTGTTTCCGATTCTGTGTCTCCCTCTCTCTCTGCCCCTCCCCCGTTCATGCTCTGTCTCTCTCTGTCCCAAAAATAAATAAACGTTGAAAAAAAAAAAAATTTAAAAAAAAAAAAAAAAAAAAAACAAATAAAGGATCATAAATTATCAGGTAAATATGACACCACCAAAGGAAATTAATAAAATTATAATGATTAACCATAAAGAAATGAAGATCAATGAATTGAGAAAGAGGAATAATCCTCTTGAGCAAGTTTACTGAGCTACAAGATAACACAGACAGACAACTAAACAAAATTAGAAAACCAATGCATAAGCAAAATGAGATATTTGATAAGGAAATAACAACCATCAAAACCAAAAACAAAACCCAGAAACCCTAGAGTTGAAAAATATAACTGGACTGAAGAATTCAGTAGAGAATTTTAAAAGTAGACTTGACCATGTGGAAGAAAAACAAATCAGTGACCTGGAGGATAGGACATTAAAATGAATTAGTCAGAAGAGCCAAAAGAAAGAAGAAAAAGAGTGAAGAAAGCCTATAGGAATAAAAAGACACAATGAAAATAAACAATATTTGTATCATGAAAATTTCAGAAGGAGAGGACCAAAAAGAGGGTCAGAAAGCATATTTAAAGTTATAATAGCTGAGGGTGCCTGGGTGGTTCACTCAGTTAACCATCCAACTCTTGATTTTGGCTCAGGTCATGATCTCATGGTTCATGAGATCAAGCCCCACATGGGGCTCTGCTCTGACAGTGCAGAGCCAGCTTGGGATTCTCTCTCTTTCTCTCTCTCTCTCTCTCTCTCAAAATAAGTAAATAAACATTAAAAAATAATGTCTACTCCCAAAAATTTATAAAAAAATTATAATAGCTGAAAATCTCTCAAACCTGGGTAGAGAAATGGACATCTAAATCCATGAGGCTCAAACAATCCCAAGTAGGTTGAATTGGAATAGGGTTACCAAGATACATTATTATTAAGTTATCAAAAGTCAAAGACAAAGAAAGAAGTTTAAGACCATGAAAAGAAAAGAAAGAAGTTACATACAAGGGAATCTACACAAGACAATAGGGGGGAATTTATCAATGAAAACTTTTTAGACCAGAAGAGAATGAGGTAACATGTTCAAGATATTGAAAAAAATAACTGTCAACCAAAAAATTCTATACACAGTGAAGCTGTCCTTTAGAAATGGAGGAATAAAGACTTTTCCAGAAACAAAAGCTAAAGGAGTTTACTACTAACAGAACTGCCTTAAAAAAATGCTAATGGGGTTTTTCTAGTGGAAGTAAAATAACACATATTCACAATATAAAAACTTAAAAATATATTGTAAATCTCACTTTAATGGTAAATATAGTCATAGTTAGATTTTGCAATATGATAACAGTGGTATATAGTTCAATTATAACTCTAATTTAAAGGGTAAAAACTAACATTGTAAAAATAATCTATTATATTAAGTATTAATGATATATAATAATAATACAAAGAATTGTAATAATCTATCATTACTTGTACAATATTAAAAATGTAGTTGTAATAGAAATAACTTTAAGTGTGTGGGGGAGGAGAAGTAAAAGTAAAAGTTTATGAATTCTACTGATGTTGTTATCAGTTTAAAATAGTGTGTTATAAGCTTATGAGACATTGTAACCACACACACAAAAATACTGTAGTAAGTACACAAAATAACATGATAAAAGGAAAGCATACTGATACTAAAAGATATCAAAACACACAAAAGGGCAGCAGGATAAGAAATAAGGAAAAAGAGATCTATAAAACATTAAGAAAACAATGAGAAAAATGGCGATAATAAGTTCTTATCTATCAACAATTGCTTTAAATGTAAAAAGATTAAATTCTCTAATTAAAAGACACAAAATAGATGAATGGGTAAAAAAAAATCAAGATCCAACAAGATGTTTTCTACAAAAGACTCACTTTAGCATTAAGACACACATACAATGAGAGGGAAGGGAATAGAAAAATACATTTTAAGCAACATCTGTAACAACAATAACAAAAAACTGGGGTGGCTATATTTATATCAGACAAAATATATTTTAAACTAAAAATGATAAAAAAATGTCATTATGCAATGATAAAGAGGTCTAAACATCAAGAAAATAAAATAATTACAAATATTTGTGCGCCCAGCATTGGAACTTTTAAGTATATAAAGCAGAAACTAAAAGAGTTAAAAAGAGAAATAAATAGTAATTCAGTAACAGTTGGGGGCCTCAATATCTCACTCTCAACAACAGATAGATCATTCAGACAGAAAATCAGTAAGGAAATAGCAGTCTTGAAAAATACTATAGACTAACTGGACCTAACAGAGATAACCTAAATATTTTATCCAAACAGCAGCTACACATTCTTCTCAAATGCACATGGAACATTTTGTGCAATAGACCATATATTAGGCTACAAAACAAGTCTTCAAAAATTTAGGAAGATTGAAATCATATCAAGTATCTCCTATTACCACAATAGCATGAAACAAGAAATCAATAACAAGAGGAAACCTGGGAAATCATGAACACATTGAGGTTAAGCAGTTATCTCCTGAACAACCAATAAGTTCAAGAAGAAATTAAAAGAGAAATAAAAAAAGGTTTCTTGACACAAATGAAAATGTAAACACAACAATACCAGAACGTGTGTGATACAGCAAAAACAGTTCTAAGAGGCGAGTTCATAGCAATGAACACCTACATTAAGAAGCAAGACAGATTCCAAATAAACAACCTAACTGTATGCTATAAGAAGCTAGAAAAAGAAGAAGAGGGTTGCTTGGGTGGCTCAGTCAGTTAAGTGTCTCTAACTTCAGCTCAAGTCATGATCTCACGGTTTGTGGGTTCGAGCCCTGTGTTGGGTTCTGTGCTGACAGCTTGGGGCCTAGTTCCTGCTTAGGATTCTGTGTCTCCCTCTCTCTCTGTTCCTCCCCTGCTCACACTCTGTCTCTCTCTCAAAAATAAATAAAAGATTAAAAAAATATTTTTAAATAAATAAAATAAGAAAATGAACCACAAATTAGTAGAATAAAGAAAATAATAAAGATCAGAACAAAAATAAATGAAATATAGACCAGAAAAACAATTGAAAACATTGGCCAAACTATAAGTTGATTCTTTGAAAAGATAAACTGAATTGGCAAACCCTTAACTAGACTAAACAAAGGGGGGAAAATAACCCAAATAAATAAAATTATAAATAAAAAGGAGACATTACAACTGATAGCAGAGAAATTCAAAGGATCATAAGAGACTACTATGAATAACTATTCACCAATAAACCAGACAACCTAGAAGAAATGGAAAAATTCTTAGAAATGTATAACTTTCCAAGACTGAATCAGGAGAAATATAAAATCTGGATATACCATTTGCAAATAAGGAGATTAGAACAGTAATAAAACATCTCCCAACAAAGAAAAGCCCAGGACCAGATCACTTCCCTGGTGAATTTTACCAAACATTAATCTTCAAATTCTTCCAAAAAACCGAAGAAGAAGAAACCCTCTCAAACTTATTTTAGGAGGCCAGCATTATCTTGTACCCAAATCAGAAAAGGACACTACTGGAAAGGAAAATGGTAAGTCAATACCTCTGATGAATACGGATGCAAAAATTCTCAATAAAATATAAGCAAACCAAATGCAGCAGCACATTAAAAAGAATCATTCACCAAGAACAGTAGGATTTATTCCTGGCACACAAAGATGGTTCAACACATGCAATTCAAAATGTGATGCAAGACATTAATAGACTGAAAGAAAATAATCATATGATTATTTTGGTAGATTCAGAAAATGAATTTGACAAAGTCCAACATCTATTCATGATAGAAACTAACACATTAGGCACAGAAGGAACATATCTCAACATAACAAAGGCCACATGTGACAAGCCTACAGCTAATGTCATACTTAATGGTGAAAGTTTCAAGGCTTTTTTTCCTATGATCAGGATCAAAATAAAAATGCCCAACCTCATCACTCCTAGTGAACATAGTACTAGAAGTCCTAGCTAGAACAATCAAGCAAGAAAAAGAAATATAAGGTATCAGAATTGGAAAGAAAGAAGTAAAATTGTCTGACAAGGTTTTATATATAGAAAATTGACATGGTTTTATATATAGAAAATCCTAAGGATTAAACCAAAAACTGTTAGATATAAATAATGACTTCAATAAAGTTGCAGGATACAAAAATAAAATATAAAAATCAGTATACACTAACAAAAAACTTCCTAAAAAAGAAAGAAATCAATTTAATTTCCATTAGCATCAAAAACAGTAAAATACTTAGGAATTAAAGAGGTGAAAGATCTTTATAAGGCACAGATGATATAAATCAAAGAAGACACAAAGAAATGGAAAAGCATTCCATATTCATGGATTAGAACAATTAATATTGTTAAAATGTCAATACTATGAAAAGCCAGCTATAGATTCAGTGCAATCCCTAGCAAGATTCCAAAGGCATTTTTTACAGAAGTAGAAAAAAGTTTAAAAGTTTTAAAATTTATATAGCACCACAAAAGACCCCAAATAGCTAAAGCAATCCTGATAAAGAAGAACAAAGCAGAAGGCATCATAGTTCTTGATTTCAAGCTATACTATAAAGCCGCAGTCATCAAAACAGTATGGTGCAGAATAAAAGCAGAGAAATAGTCTAATGAACAGAGTTGAGAACCCAAAAATAAACCTATGCATGTACAGTCAACTAATGTTTGACAAGGGAGCTAAAAACACTCAATGGAAAAAAAAAAAACATATTCTCTTCAATAAATTGAGCTAGAATAATTAAATATTCACATGTAAAAGAACAAGATGAGTATATCTCATAGCACTCACAAAATTTAACTTACATAGATTGAAGACACAAATGTAAGACCTGAAACCATAATACTCCTACAAGAAAACTTAGAAATAAATCTCCTTGACATGGATGTTGTTAATTTTTAGATATGACATCTGAAGCACAAGCAACAAAGTCAAAGATAAACAAGCAGAACTACATCAAACTGAAAAGCTTCTGCACAGCAAATTAAACCATCAACAAAGTGAAAAGACAACCTACAAAATGGGAAAAAATATTTGCAAACCAAACATCTGATAAGGGTTCATGTACAAATATATAAAGAACTCATACAACTCAATAGCAAAGAAATAACCCAATTAATAACTGGGAAAAGGACCTGAATTGACATTACTCCAAAGATGAAAAGCCAACAGATACTTGAAAAGATGCTCAACATCACTAGTCATTAGGGAAATGCAAATGAAAACTGCAATGGGATAATTACCTCATGCCTATTAGAATGGTCATCTTCAAAAAGACAAAAGGTAACAAATGCTGGTGAGAGTGTGAAGGAAAAGGAACCCTCCTGCACTGTTGTGGGAATTGAAAATTAGTGCAACCACTATGGAAAACGTTATGGAGGTTCCTCAAAAAATTAAAAATAAAATTACCATGTGATCCAGCAATTCCATTTCACAGAATATATCCAAAGAAAATGAAAACTACTAACTTGAAAATATATATATTTTTAAATGTTTATTTATTTTTGAGAGAGAGAGAGAGCATAAGCAGGGGTGGGGCAGAGAAAGGGGGATAACAGAACCTGAAGCAAACTCTAGGATCTTCACTGTCAGCACAAAGCCTGATGTGGGGCTCGAACTTATGGACTGTGAGATCATGACCTGAGCTATAGTCTGATGCTTAACTGACTGAGCCACCCAGGTGCCCCTACTAACTTGAAAATATATCTGTATTCCCATGTTCATACTAATGTTATTTACAATGGCCACAACATGGAAACAACCTAAGTGTTCACTCATGGATGGATGCATAAGGAGGTTGTGGTAGGTAGATAGATAGATAGATAGGTAGATGATAGAGAATATATATACATATATATTATCTATAAAAGAATACTATTTATCCATAAAAATGAGGAAATTCTACCATTTGTGACAACATGGCAGTATACCATATTTTGAAGGCAGTATATACCATGTGAAATAAGTGAGATAAAGACAAACACTATATTGTCTCACTTATATATGGGATATAAAAAAAAAAAAACAAACACACCAAAAACCTCATAGAAAAAGACATCAGACTTGTGATGACCAAGGCACAGGGTGGGGGGAGGGAGAACTGGAAGAAGTTGGTCAATGTACAAACTTCCAGTTATAAGATAAATTAGTACTCGGGATATAATACACAACATAATAACTATAGCAAACACTAATACATGAATTATCAAAAAAAGGTTAAGAGAGCTCATCTTAAAAGATCTCATCCCAAGAAAAACTTTCCTTTTTTTCTCTTTTTCTTTTTTCCTTTTTTTTCTTTTCCTTGTATCTATATGAGAAGATGGGTATTAGTTAAATGTATTGTGGTAATCATTTCACAATATATGTGAATCAATCCATCATGCTGTGTGCCTTAAACTCATACAGTGAGGTATGTTAATTATTTTTCAACAAAACTAAAGAAAATGATCATTGGAATTCACTATATCATCACTACAAAAGAGTGAAATCCCATAATCATTTAGGTGGATGCAGAAAAGGCACAGATAAAATTCAACATCAGTCTTAAAAAAACAAAAAACAAAAAACAAGCCTAGAAACAATCCAGCAATCTAGAAATAAAAGAATCGTTCTTAGCTTCACAAAGAGAATTTTCAGGAAACCTGTAGCAAACACCATATTTATCAATAAAATAAATATTGTTTAGAGACTCTTAACAGAGTGGTAACAAATTGTTACCACTTCTATTCAACATTCAGTTGAAGGTGCACAGTGTAATGCAACAGGCCAACAACAGCAAGAACAATAGTAAAAAGAAAAAAATAGTTAAGAATTGAAAAAAAAATAGCAGTTATGGATTGGAGCTGGTATGAATATGTATGTAGAAAAACCAAGAGAATTTAAGATAAATTGCTAAAAATAATAGGTTAGTTATCAGTTTACTATGGTACACACACAATGTTCAAAGCTCAATCAGATATGCACACCAGCAACAAAAACTTGGAATTAAAAACATGGAATTAAAAAAAAGTACCACTTACAACCGCATTGAAAATATCAAATACCTAGGTATAAAGATGTAAAAGACCTCTACATGAAAATCTGTACACTTTTTTGACTTAAATAAAACGATATTAAATGGATGGGCATATCATGTTTGTTGCTCTAAGACTCAATATTATAAATATGTAAATTATTTTCAAATTGATCTATAGGTTTAGTGAAATACCAATCAAAATGCCAGGTTCTTTTTGTGAGAGATAGAAGGAGAGAAAGAATAAAAAGCTGAATATAAAATTTGTATGAAATTGCGAAAGGATAAAAATAGCCAAGACAATGTTCAAGAAGAAAAAGCTGACTGTAGTCAGCTGCAGTCAGCTGGTCTAGCTGACTATAGCTGTATATAGTAATTAAGACAGCGTGGTATTTATACAAGGATAGACCATATCAATGAAAATTACCCATGTATACATAGAAACTTGATTTATGCCCAGCTGGCTCTGCAATTTGTAGAGAAAGGGAGGTCTTTTCAATAACTACTACTAGGTCAATTTGGATACACACGTGAAAAATAGTGAAACTTGTCTGCTCATTTACAACACACACAGAAATCAACACCAAAAGGCTTATATATATAAATATAAAATACAAACAATAAAAATTCTAGAAAATAATACAAGAGAATGTATCTAATATATCCACATGATCAGGCAGCAAAAGATTTCTTGAACAGAGCACAGAAGAAAAGATGGATAGATTTGACTAAAATAACACTTTGTAGATCAAAAGACACCACTAAAAGAGTGAAGATAAACCACAGCAGAAGATAATTTGCAACACACATATCTACCAAAAATAACTTTTATAAATCAGTAAGAATAAAATACATGGTAATTAGAAAAATGGGCAAGAGATTTCATAAAAGATAAATGGCAATAAAGGTGAAAAGATGGCAACCTCATTAGTTATTAGGGATATGCAAACTAAAACAAAATTTAATACTACCACAGAGCCACCAGAATAATTAAAATAAATAGACAATATCAATTGTTT
Organism: Leopardus geoffroyi; assembly: GCF_018350155.1. Taxonomy (NCBI): domain Eukaryota; kingdom Metazoa; phylum Chordata; class Mammalia; order Carnivora; family Felidae; genus Leopardus; species Leopardus geoffroyi. The sequence goes on from NC_059327.1 coordinate 127,630,238, forward strand.
GCAAGGATGTGGAGTTACTAGAATACTGTTGGCAGGATGGTAATTTGATTCAGTCATTTTGATGAACAATTTGGCAGCATCTCTGAAAACTACTATATGCCTATCTTAAAACTCAGAAATTCTACTCTTGGCGGGGTGCCTGAGTGGCTCAGTTGGTTGGGCATCCGACTTTGGCCCAGATCATGATTTCACGGTTCGTGGGTTTGAGCCCCGCGTCGGGCTCTGTGCTGACAGCTCAGAGCCTGGAGTCTGCTTTGAGTTCTGTGTCTCCCTCTCTCTCTGCCCCTTCCCTACTCACGCTCTGTCTCTGTCTCTCAAAAGTAAACATTAAAAAGAAAATTTAGAAAAAAAACAAAAAAGAAATTCTACTCTTGGTATATATCCCAAAGAGACAAACACAAAAAGGTTCATAGCAACATTATTCATGATAGCCTCAAACTGGAAACAGCCTACACACTTTTTGAGAGTAGAATGGATCAAGAAACTGTGGTATATTCATACAATGGAATATTGTATGAAGACAGATTTAATTTAAATATAACACCACAAATAGATTTCACAAACTAAATGTTGAGTAAAACACAAGTGAAAAACCCCACACTGTATGATAACTGTTCAAAAACAGGCAACATGAATGGTAGTACTGGTAATCTTATAAGTGGTTACCTTTGGGGATAAACAATAATGGTTGAGACGGGGGCAATGGGGGCTGTGTCCCTGCTAATGTTCTTTTTCTAGGTAGTAATTACACAGGTGTTCCATTGCTGGTGGTAATTCATTGAGTTGCACATTTAAGTTTATGTACTTTTATGTATGTAAATAATATTTCACAATTAAATAAAACCAAGTAAAGGAAGAAAGTAAGGACAGAAAAGGGTGAGTTTAACGAAGATCATCCCCCCCTTTTTTCCTTGTCTCCACAGTTTGAAAAAAAAAAATTTCATAGATTCAGGATACTAGAGGCGACAAGTAGGTAGAAGACGAAAAATTATCTACTAAATTAAAAACACAATCCTACATGGCTAAGGTGTGGCAGAATTTAGGCTGGCAACTCCTGCCACTTCAGGATGTGCAAAAGTCTGACTTTAGGGTTGGATATTTTGATTCTTATAATTCCTGCTGAGTTTGAAATCTCCCAATATCACTCTCTAGAAGTGTGTAGAATTTATATTTTCCAAAGTGACCCCTCTGCTTTAGGGAAAAATCTTCTTAACAGATTTGCATGTTGATGTGACTGGTTTGCCACATCAAAAAATATATCAACCTTGCTACTGTATATATTATCTTGCTTATAATACTTGTGAAAGAGATAAAACAATGTTTTTCCCTCAGGCAAGATTGTGAAACTTGATAACTTCACTTGAGTCAGGCAAATTTTGTTGCTCTAAATCTTATTCTGTGTAAGTATATATGTATGCATCTTTGTGTGTGTCTGAAAATATCGAACAGTTATTGCTAAACCTCTCCGATTTGGTTGTCCGGTAAATTAGTTCCTCATAGGTTTTAAAACTCACAGAATGTTTATTATACAATCTTGGATGGTGGAACTATTATTAAGAAAAAATAAAATAAAAATTATAAAAGAAAATTATTATTTTTCCTTATAAATTTTCTTTTTTCAAGAATTGGATTCTTATTGGAACAAGGTTACTAGCAAAATGGCTAAAATATCTTATAGCAAATAGGAAGCTTCCAATATTATGGGTGAATGATATGTTCAAGTAGATTGGTTAAGTGTAATGTCAATAAATGTTAAAATGTTTCACACAAAATCACAGTTTAGAAAAGATAAAGAAGAAAGTTGTTGGCAATCACCCATTGCCAGGGCAATCCCATTTAGGGATGGAAGAGAATGTAAATGCTGAAGATAATGTAAGTCACACTTATATATTAATCTATTCCTTGGAGCTCATTTATAAATAGTCAAATTGACAAACTAACTATGACTAAATTTGAAAGTGCTTTAATATGTTTTCCTTTGGTAGAGGGTCTAGGGGTATAAGAAGGGGCACGAAAGATACGTATGATTTGCTGTTGTCCACAGTATAGTAGGTTAATTGTTTGAACCCAATTGCAAGGCAGGGCAGGTTTCTACAATGTGGCATGCCTATTATTGGTACAACAGATAGTTTTAGGTGGTAGGGAGGGATAATGTAAAATCATATTGTGTTATGTTGTGAAGGTTGTACCATTTAAAATGATCTTTAAATATTTTCTTATCACAGCAAGAACAAAGCCTCTGCTTGGTGATAAGAAGTTTCTTTAAAGTTTCATATCTATTTTTGGGGCGCCTGGGTGGCTCAGTCGGTTGAGCATCCGACTTCAGCTCAGATCACGATCTTGCAGTCAGTGAGTTCGGGTCCTGCATCAGGCTCTGTGCTGACAGCTCAGAGCCTAGTGCCTGCTTTGATTCTGTGTCTCCCCCTCTCTCTGCTCCTCCCCCACTCGTGCTCTGTCTCTCTCTGTCTCTGAAAAAAATGAATAAATGTTAAAAAAGTTAAAAAAAAATAAAATTTCATATCTATCGTTATAAAGGGAAGGCAAATCTTAAACTCTCTTTGACAGACAATATAACAAACTAGAATCTGATAAAGTTTCAGTTATTATATAAGTATAATTATTTCATATTATACTTACGTTATATTTTCTATTTAATGCAAATGGCACTGCTTTTATATTTATATCAGCAAACATAACCTTTATTAACAACTTTTACCCCTCTAAAATCATCTCAGTTTAAAATACTCCACTCTCCTATGCCATCATCTATCTTTTTTTTTCTAAGTTTTTATTTTAATCACTCAGTGTTCATCATCATTTATCTTTTGAACTTTCTTTTTCTATCAAGTCTACAGTCCCACCAAAAATTTCTGTAATAAACACAGGGATGCATGTATCTTTTTGAATTAGAATTTTCACTTTTTCCAAACAGACAGCCAGTAATGGAATTTCTGGATCACATGATAGTTCTCTTTTTAATTTTTAGAGTAGCTTTCATACTGTTTTCTAGAGCAGCTGAACCAGTTTGCATTCCTACCAACAGTGCATGAGAATTCCCTTTTCTCCACATCCATGCCAGCATTTGTTATTTCTTTCTTTTTGATATTAGCCATTCTGACAGGTGTGAGGTGATGATCTCATTGTGGTTTTGATTCATATTTCCTTGATGATTAGTGATATTGAGCTTTTCTTGTGCCTATTGGCCATCTATATATCTTCTTTGGGAAGATGTCTCTTAAGAAGTTCTGCCTGTTTTTTAAATCAGATTGTTAGTTGTTACTGAGTTATATGGATTCCTATATATTTTGGATATTAACCCTTAACTGGATATATGATTTGCAATTATCTTCTTCAATTCAGTAGATTGTCTTTACATTTTGTTGATGGTTTCCTTTGCTGTGCAGACGCTTTTTTAAAAAGCTTATTTATTTATTTTGAGAGAGAGAGAGAGAATGAGAATGAGCAGAGGAGGCACAGAGAGAGAGGGGGACAGAGAATCCAAAGTGGGCTCTGTGCTGACAGCAGAGAGCCTGATGCAGAGCTTGAACTCACTAACTATGAGATCATGACCTGATCTGAAGTCAGACCCTTAACCAACTGGGCCACTTATGTGCCCCATGTGGAGAAGTTTTTTAGTTTGATGTAGTTTCATTCATCGATTTTTACTTTCATTTCCCTGACCACTGGGGTCAGAGCCGAAACAAACAAAGAAACAAACAAACAAAAACACATAAACCATAAAACATTGCTAAGACTGATGTCAAGGAGCTTACTGCTTCTAGGAAGTTTTATAATTTCAGGTCTTATATTCAAATCTTTAATCCATTTTGAGTAAATTTTCATATGATGTAAGATAGTAGCCCAATTTTATTCTTCTGGATGTAGCTGTCAAGTTTCTCCAACACAATTTGTTGAAGAGACTGTCCTTCCCTCATTATATATTCCTGCATGCTGTGTTGTAAATTAATTGATGAAATATATGTGGGCTTATTTTTAGGTTAAAGATTGTGGTTCCAGCTAACTGCTCTGAAGCCTTCAAATAATACAAAGGGTAAAGGGGAAATTGAAGACAAGGAATACTCAACTGAGAAATAAGGTAAAAATTGAAAGTCTTGATGGCAGCTTTGAAGGAGACTCTTAAATTGTATAGTTTCGGGGCAGATATGACTGAAGACAAGATTAAGGCCTGACTCTAAGGGTAACACAACTGAATCTCCAATGAAATCTTCTGCCTTATAAGGTCTCTCATGGTAAGTGAAGCACATTGTTGGGAAATCTGAGTTTCAAAATCCCTCTGAACCTCCTTGGTACTAGAAGCAATTTATCACCCTTTCTGACGGAATCAGCCTTCCTCTGCATAAATGATTCTCAATGACTGGAGAATCACAGTTCTCTCCTGGACTCACCTACCTTACCCCTCATTGCCTCCAGATACAAGTTAGATCCAAAATAACTAAGAGAAGTATGAAGCCCACTTATGAAAGTTTTATACATATAGGATGCGTGCAAGTATTGATTAGAGCAAATATATGGTCCTGGGTGGTAACGATCTGGGATTTGATATTTAGTGTATTGAATTGATACTTGGGGTGGTGGTAGTAATTTGTTAGATTGGCTAATGGCTAATCAATTGGCTAACTGAATGGGCCAATAATGAATGGATTTTCGATGTAACCTATATACAACTTCTGTGGTATACTGTAGAGATTCAGGGAAGTAGGAATATTGGAATGGATTTGCTCTGAACATATGGTTCATCTCCCTGACTATCTGTGAAAGGGACAATCCCTTCAAAAAGACATGAAGACATGCATGAGAGGGTTAGAGCACAAGCATCTCTAAAAATTTCTGTGCTGGTACTCTGTAGGGAATGTACAGCAATGTAATATATAGTAGCATAAAACTTCTGTATAGCAATGTAATGTATGGTAGTGTAAATCTCTAAATTTCCAAAAATAGGATACTTGAGTAAACTGTAGAACATCTGACTGGGAAAACATTATTTAGTCAGTGAAAATGTAACACATAGGATACAAAGTTATAAATGTGGCATGACTATTCATATAAAAATTGAATTTTTTACATCAAGTTGAATATTGTATCCCAGGTTGGCAGAGGCTAAGGGGAGATATTTAACTATCAGAGCAAGGTAAGAGTACCATTGTATGACATGGCTGTTTAAGAACTGTCACAGAATGTACTGTCCTTCAGCAACAGCTTTTCACACGATTTCTAAATATGAAACAGATAGGTAGCCTACCAAAGCATTTCTTGATATGGATGGGAAAAAATTCAGAAATGTAGACTCAGTTGCTGAGCGGGAATTTGGAGACTCGGTATAGTTCTAGACTCATCCAGTTTATGATTCAGAAACCCAATATTAAAGAAGGCAGGTTAGCATTTGTTGATTTGTTCTTTTTGAGATTTTTCTTAAGTGATTTTTAATACCAATAGTCATACCGCATTTAAATACTGTATTCTATTTTCTTAAAATTTATAAATATTTAAATTTTATTTTACTTTTTAAAGGTTTTAGTTTAATTCCAGTTAGTTAACATACACTGTTATATTAGTTTCAGGTGTACCATACGGTAATTCAACAATTCCATACATTGCCCTCATTGTAACAAGTGTACTCCTTAATCCCCTACAATATTGCATTCTATTGATTACGTTTTCACTGGCTGAATATTTTCTTTGTCAGATATACAATAGCTTATTTAAGTATCATATTTTTAGAAATTTAGAGGTTTTATGCTACCATATATTATATTGCTATAAACATCTTTTAGATAGAATCCCTGAAGAGAAGTTGTTTGGTGAAAGAAATGATTTTTTTTTTTATGTCTTATACAAGTGTTAAACATTTTCAAATACATTTTATAATATTACTAAACAAATAGAGACAGGTAATGTTACTCCTCTTTTGTTAATATATGTCTTTCTGAAGTGTTGACATTTCAGTTGAATGACAAAAATATTGTTCTGGACTAACTGATAATTCTATTTGCAGATAAGCAAAAGTAGTCTAGTAGGCATTAGATGATATAATCAAAATGGCAATTTCCTATACATAAAAGGACTTCTCTAACTTAATATTTACATTTTCATAGTAATTACAATACATGTAAAGCTGCTTATAAATAGCAGCTCCTTTTTCCCAACTCCTTAACAGCATTTATACACTTCTGTTTTGAGGAGTTCTACAGCAGTTGAGTAATAAATTCTGGCATGTTTCACTTTTTCTTAATTTATAAAGTTTTTTTACACATACCAATGCTGTCTATACATAATTCCTTGAAATAAGAATGTTCCTTTAATTAAATAAAAAAAAGAATGTTACCACTACGCAAAATGTTCCTTCGTGCTCCTTTCTGGTCAACCTCTTATTGCCCATGCTTGATACCAGACAATGGCAAATCTGCTTTCTGTCACTGTGAAATATGATATTTTTCTTTTTCTGTACAAGGTTCTTTTTAATCTCCCATAAATGTAACATAGTTTTTTGGGGATGGCTTCATTTACGTAGCACACCTGCTTGAGATTCATTCATGTTGTTGCATGTGTTACTGGCTTGCTTCTTGTTAGTGCTGAAAAGCATTCCACTGCATGTATCACGGTTTGCTAATCCATTCATCAGTAACTAGACATCGCAACTGTTTCCAGTTTTGGCTATTATAAATACATTTTCTATGAACATTTGCAAAAAGAAAATGTTATTTCAACATTAGAACTTCCTAAAGAAGATAATCTTTATAATTCTTGAAACTTCAGGTCTAATAGAAGTGGTTCAATTTTACCGAACTCAGTAACGTGAGATATTTCTAACGAATACATTTGAAAAATGTTAAGCTAAAAATTAATTATAATCCAATTAAATGACGGCTAGTTATACCACATAACCCATATATACTGATTTTAACTTAAGTTCCATGAACCCATTGCTGTAACTCATAGTAAAACTAAATTGAATTACATTACACACAACAAGTAACACTTGGCAGCTTCTTTTCACAATGTTTTCATTATTCTAGCCCATATAAAATTCCCACTGTTTCTTTTTTTCTTTTATTTTTTTAACGTTTTTTTCATTTTTGAGAGAGAGACACAGCATGAGCAGGGGAGAGGCAGAGAGAGAGGGAGACACAGAATCTGAAGCAGGCGCCAGGGTCTGACCTGTCAGCACAGAGCCCTACATGGGGCTTGAAGCCACGAACCAGGAGATCATGACCTGAGTTCAAGTTGGATATTTAACCAACAGAGCAACGCTGGCTCCCTGCATTGTTTCTAATGAGAAAAAAAGAATTAAAAAAGCCAATAGAAAGTCAATTGTCCTGTCTGATCTTACAAAATTAAAACATTTGGGATTTTAGTAATTTAATTGAAAAAGGGATTTCGGTTTCCCAGTTTGTAAGGTGGACTACATTATAATTTTACCCAAGTTGTACCCTAAGGAATAGTCAAGAATCTTGAGGTTAAGGGCTGCCCTGAAATACAAGCTCCCCTAAGTACAACATTACGAGCATATGAATGAATAACACATATAGTGTTTACCATGATTCCCCACCACAAACTGGTTTACTTTCATATCTACAAGGATTGTGGCAGTGATGATATTTAGAAACCCAGTTGTAAATCCTTTCTCTAGATCTTATTTAATCAAGGTTGTTGTTGTTGTTTCCTCATCCTGTACTGATTGCTTTTATTGAATTCTACTGGAAGCATGATCATAGGATGAGTGAATTACATTAAATATACTGAAACTAATTTGTTATACATGGATTTTATAGGGTCAGACAAATTTTAGAACTCTAGCAAAGTCCTTTTTTATAGAACAGGCTAACCTAACCCATCCTGATTTAAGAAATGTACCCTTTTAGAGATTTTGAAATTATATTGAAATTAGAAGTTCTTTTCTCCTTTTTATGATTTGTTTTTATAAAGGAGCTTCAATATATTTGAAATAGACCTATTAGTTTGAAGATTTTATAGTGTATATGGCTATTTGCTGATATTTCCACTAATCCATAGATCTGCATTTTATGATATTAATGGTTACGTCACAGCTTTAAACGCAAAGTAAACTAGGTCACCATGCCACATATCTTCCTTGAATTTCCTGCCATTTTTGTTTGCAAAAAAATGCATTTGCTTAGTCCTTTTTCTGTTTTCTTTCCTAGTATCCATGATAAGGACCCTTGTATACATTAACGATAAAAATAAGATTTTGCATCCTAAGAACACTGATATCACAACTATATTTCAACAATTGTGGTATAATATATGTCAAATGTTCATTGACACCCAGAATATTGCCCAACACTTACATGGTTTTCATAGTTAGGATTTTGCCAAAACCATGCACCTTTATTTAAGAGGTGCCCCTAGAAACATCTTTAGCCTCTGTATTCATGCTCTAATTATAACTATTCAATTATACTATTTTAGAGATCTTGTTTAAAAATAAATAAAAACAGGAGAAACCAAATAGTTTCATCCTTTCTCTCCTGGTTTGTCATTATCTCTTCTAGTAAATGTATTGCTTTGTAAAACTCAAGAGCATACATGCAAGATTTTGGTAAAATATTTAAGTGTATAGTTCACAGAATTTTTCCATCTAATATTAAAAAATAAAAATATTCTAGATTTTAATAATTCAATTTGAAAAGGGCGAAAGATACTCAAACAAAGCTCTCAAAATCTTCAGAATGTTTTCAAGAGTTTGGTTCAGAGATGGACTGAGATTTTTGAAGTTCATTTATGTTACCTCTTTGTTTTCTCCATCTACCGTATTTGTCTTTGTGTTCTTTTAGTTTAATGTTTATTTACTAAATTACTTTATTGATACTTTAGGTGCTTTGTTTGTATTTTTAATAAAGCAATATGTATTAATTGCTTACCTGTTCACCAAAAAAGAAAAAAAAGAAAGGAATAGTGCCTGGTTTAAACAACAAATACATTATGATAGTTTAAAAATCAAATACATTATGATAGTTTAAAAATATCCAAATATTTTCTGGAGGTCCCCCAAATGATTCTTTTTCCTTTCTGTACTATTTTTCTTGTTACCTGCTGATTTTATCACAGACTTGGCAACAAAATGAGGACTGGGAAAGGCGCTCAGTGAGGAAATGTTGTCTGGATGACTAGTCATTTGTCAAACAGCATGAAGCAAGACTGCCATTGAGTCAGGCCTGTCACTCTGTAGTGATGTATTAGCTTTTAATGTCTTAAAATAATTATAGCAAGGCCTAAGCCACTATATAAAACCACTATATAAATTCTAGTGCCATTATCAACCCCATTTTTCAGAGATTCAATCAATCAGTGGTTCTGAGGAAAATTGCACCCATTTTACCAATCCCAGAAGCATCAAAGTTCAAAGGGTAAGAAGCAGTTGTCAACAGGAATCAAAAGTGAAGTGGATCTCAGAGTGAAGCTTTCCATTACCCCTGAAATTTCTGAGATTAGTTCCTAAACTAGGCCTTATGTATCAACGTGTCAGTATTTCCACAAAGCCAGAGAATGCCAGTACATATTCAATCAGTTTTAATGATGATATGAGAGCCAGGAGTATGTTTAATGCACATTTTTAAAGCTCCAAAATGCTATTCAAACCCAGTAACCTGTTAACTTCCATTGGAGATTAGTTTCGAATCATAACTCATTTATTGAGTATTCAATTTTGAACTTCTTCCAAATTTTGAATTTCTTCTTTTTCCTGTTTTCAGAACTCTTATGTTTTAAGTTCTTAAGAGAACATCTTAAAAAGCAGAAGAAAAATAGGATTCCTTCTTGGTTTCCATCAGTATATTCCTTTGAATGATAGGTTGGAAAATGGCTAAAGGAATGACATTTTGATGTGCTGTTGCTACAGGAAATTTAATGAGATAAAATAGAGACATTTTATTCAAAATATGGGCCTTATAAATTCAGATAGAGTTCAGTAAGTAATACAGACAGACCTGTAATTGAAGGACATAAAATAATTCATATCCTAGTGATTCCCGCACCACTGCTGACTAAGAAAATGTATAGGGACCACAGCTCATGGATTTCTGTGTGTGTGAATGCAAATATGTAAAACTGAATGCACATTAGAATTCTACATAAAGCTTAACTATTTGGTTAAAGGATATCTCCTCCTTCTCCTACTCCTCTTCTCTTCCTCCTTTAATATGCTATTTGGGTGTGGTTTATAGATTCTCTCAGGAAGTTCCAAAGGCGTTTTCAGTCTAACAGCCTCAGTAGTCACTGAGTCAGGGATTTGGGTTAAATGAATGAGCAATGGAAAAGTCAGGAATCAGGTTCATAGGGCTGGAATGATGTGGTAAATCCAAACCATGGATGTAATGAAGTAGGAAATGAAATTAGGGAAGAGACAGATCAGGGTGAAGTTGCAAAACAAAACAAACAAAAAACCCTATTAAACTCAAGCCAAAATCAGAAAGTAAGAGATTAAAAGTAAAGGTCATGAAAAAAAAAAATAATAAAAACTTCTTTTGAGTATTTACTGATGCAGGCATTGTGTTCAATGATTTGTAAGCATTTTCTGTGACCTTGCCACAAAGTCATGAGTTTCTTCAGCCAAGGTCAAGATCTGAGAGGAGGAGGGACAGATGATTCTTGCTCATAGGTAAGGGAAAAGACTGGGCAGGGAGTGACACATGTCAGAGAATCTGGGAAGCTTCATGGTGTCTCCTTCCCCAAGTATATTTCTTCCATTAAGGCTTCAGGTTTATTATTGCTACTTCATTTTCTCCCTCTTTTCTCCTCAGTGATAAGGATGAATAGGATTATTGTGGACTGACAGGCCAAGTATTTAGGATAAATTCAACCAAAGAATATTAAAATAAACAGAATAATAGCTTAGATATCTATAAGACTCAGAAAAAAATCCTCATTATTTTGTATTAGAAATAATTTACTAAGACCAAGATACTTTCTTAGATGACAGTAAGAAGCATTGAACTTAAAACATAACCATTAACATTAATATGTGATCTAGAGAGATGTAACATGTAAAGAAGACAAGAGGAAGGTGATATTGCAAAAACAAGAGATTTTAAATGATGAATAAATAATAGAGAAAATCAGTACGTAAAGATATATATATATATATATATATATATATTTTTTTTTTTTTTTTTTTTTTTTTCTCCTGGAATGTTCTGGGAGGTGAGCTGTGATTCTATACACCTTAACTTCATTCTTGGGATAACTCAACTGGCATATTCATCATTTTTTATTTAATAGTGACATATAAACATTTTATTGAATCATTAAAAATTATAATCCCATATTATTGGACTTGTAAATAGCTATTATATTTTTTTCTTTAAATTACTTTGGCAAGTAACATTGTAATTAATCTTAGACATAATAGGTTATATGCTAGGGGATAAAAGTTTCACTGTATAAGTTTTACACCAAACAAAATGATGAGTTACTTTTTTGTTTCCCCTTTCCCTGGAGACATTCATTCACCTTGATTTTCTGCATATGCCTATTGAAAATAGAAAATATATATATATATATATATATATATATATATATATATATTGCTTTTTCCGAGTTTCACAGAGTTAGAAATTTCTTCTATGCACATATGGCAATACACAAGAGACTCCTGAAATTGCATGAGAATGCAGGCTGCTATTCAAAAAACAGACATGCTAGCCAGCTTTTATGTGAAGATACTATCCAAGGGATTGTTATTAATATTAATTGTAGTCGTGTGACTAAGTTCTTGTGCAATCTTCTGCAACTTTCCTTTTCATTTCTTCTATTGTGTTGCTCATGGTACAAACATATTCTAACTCTACTGTACAGTGAACTTTTCAGCGGACAGATTCTTTAGAAAATATTTGACACTTGTAGACAAATTATGAAAGCCAAACTAATCACTGGCTTTGTGGCTTAATACAACTCTTTATAACAACTTTTAGAGATTTTCTCTGCCTAACAATCTTTGGTGGTCCTGGAAGTAAAAACCTGAAGATTATTTGATGCTTTGTATGTGTGTGCTTTTGTTTTACAAATGAAATTTAAAAAAAATTGTAATGATTGGATGAGCTACTTTAGGTAAGTTTTGATCAGCTACTTATTTCTTTTGCCTCTCTTGTCTTTTTTTTTTTTTTAACTTTTTATTTATTATTTTTGAGAGACAGAGACAGAGACTGAGCGAGGGAGGGGCAGAGAGAGGGAGACATAGAATCTGAAGCAGGATCCAGGACCTGAGCTGTCAGCACACAGCCCATTGTGGGGCTTGAACCCATGAATGGGGAGATCATGACCTGAGCCAAAGTAGGACACTTAACCTACTGAGGCACCTAGATGCCCTTGCCTCTCTTTTCTTTATGGAGCTGTTGGATTTTTTCCCCCTTCAATTATTATTTGAACATGGACTTCCTTTATAGTTAGGTACATAAAAGCTGTGTTTTAAGTTATTGGAATAGCCTCACTGCATTACATGGTATAATTTTATACCTTTATAAACACCAGTAATGCACATGTAAATGGCTGGGCTAACTTTCAGACTGCCTTTTGTCTGTGTTCTTTTTTTTTTTTTTTTTTTCAACGTTTATTTATTTTTGGGACAGAGAGAGACAGAGCATGAACGGGGGAGGGGCAGAGAGAGAGGGAGACACAGAATCGGAAACAGGCTCCAGGCTCTGAGCCATCAGCCCAGAGCCTGAGGCGGGGCTCGAACTCACGGACCGCGAGATCGTGACCTGGCCGAAGTCGGACGCTTAACCGACTGCGCCACCCAGGCGCCCCTTGTCTGTGTTCTTAACAAAATGGACTCTAAGCTTTTGTGTCTAAATGATTTAGTCAACATTTTTTCAATATTGTAATGTTGCCATGCATTATGTCCAAGCAGTTGCCTCTGCCTGAATATGTTTCAGTGTCTTCTAAATATCTAGTTAAATATAGTGATGTAAAGCTGCATTTTACATTATATTAAGTTACTATTACTATTGTTTTTTAATAAATCCTTTAAAATTCGATTGAAATTTACATACTTTTAATTGTTGAAAATGTGTGAATATGGAACATGGTACAATGTGTAGTTGAAAGTATCAAAAGTCTTAAAAGTGTACGTATACATATCATTTAACTCAGAAGTTGAATATCTAGGATAATTTCTCAAGAAAATAATCAAAGATGTGTACAAATATTGAAGCACCAGAATTATTTTTTACCATTTAATAATCAAGTAATAATAGGAACTTTAACCAAAAAATATGTACACACACACTTAATATAGGTTCTTATATAGACAGTAAATAAAGCTATATAAGAATACCTACAGGAATAAATGGTATTCAGAATGTATTGTTAATTTAATTGTTAAAAACTTTATATATAGTATGAAACCATTGCTTTATATCTATATATTAACATATTTTCTGTATACTGACCCTCATTCAGTATACTCAGTGCTAAATCCTGTCATGTGTATTTCTCATTCATTCTCTCTTTTCTATTCTTGCTGCCATTTTGTTGTTAAAGTGGTGATAGCGAATGTTCTGCAGGCTAACATGTCAGCTGATCTACTTCAACAGTCTCTCAATCTCTATGCCATCCTTCATACTGTCTCTAAATAGCACCAATCATATAGCTATTTGGGTGGAATGCTGTTGATAAATTTATAATCTAACACAACTCTTTCATTGTGATTAAGTTATACTGTACCAGATCATTTGCTGATAAACTTCTAACTTCTATCAGCATGAATAAAATGTTAAATTTAGGGGGAGAAAGGACAATGCATAAATTTTAGAACTGAATTTTAGAATAGAAAGTACATCATTTTCACTTGAAAAGAAAAACAGTGCTGAAAATTATTTCAAGCTTAAATTTCCACATATGTGTGTGTTTGTGTGTGTGTGTGTGTGTGTGTGTGTGTGTGTGTGTGTGTGAAGGGGAAGTTTTCCAACTACAGCATTTTGATAAGCAATAATGCACCAAACTGTAGATCAAAAGTGCCAGATCAAAGCACTTAAAGGTCAGCCTGGGAGGGTCCCTGAAAGTTTCATCTCTGTCTTCTAACCTCTCAGACCTGCTATAGGATTCCTACCACCAACTTTGTTTTTTGTAGCTTAGTCAACAATAAATTAAAAACAGGAAAAAACAAGTGTTATAAAATTCAGCACTGTTGGAAATGCTTATCTTATGAGAAAACAGCTTAAAAGTTGGAGGTAGTGGCATTTTTTTTTCCATTATAACTTATCTATAAGAGGCAGCACAGCCACTCTGACTTTCAGAGTGATTATCAAAATATCATCTGTACAGAAGCAAAAGAAAGGAGGCAAAACGTTTTAATAACATTTAAAGATATTTTTCTATGAAATTCATTTCATTTCATTAATGTCAGATGTTGCAATTTAAAAATTAAATTTATATATATTTTTTAAAAGGGAAAGATGACTTTATTCTACTTGGCTTTTCTCATTCTTCACTTCCTTTGAATTCCCTGATTTCAAATATTTTTAATTATATTTCCAAAAGACTTGTAAAATAAATTAGACACAGAAAACACACATCTAATATACTGTATTTGCTGGTTTGTCTTATCACTGAAAAAAAAAACTGCATTTTATAATGTCATAAAGGAAAAGAAAAAAATAAAAATCTGCAATTTTATTTTTTTTATTTTTTTTAACGTTTATTCATTTTTGAGACAGAGAGAAACAGAGCATGAATGGGGGAAGGCCAGAGAGAGAGGGAGACACAGAATCTGAAACAGGCTCCAGGCTCTGAGCTGTCAGCACAGAGCAAGACACGGGGCTCGAACTCACGGACCGTGAGATCATGACCTGAGCCAAAGTCGGACTCCCAACCGACTGAGCCACCCAGGCGCCCCTAAAAATCTGCAATTTTAAATGAAAATGCTTATTTTCTTTTTTAAAAAATGTTTATTTTGAGAGAGAGAGAGAGAGAGTGTGTGTGTGCATGAGTCAGGGAGGGGCAGAGAGGGAGGGAGAGAGAGAGAGAACCCCAAGTAGGCTCATGCTTTCAGCAGAAGAGTTGAATGTGGGACTTGATATCACGAAGCATGAGATCATGACCTGAGCTGAAATCTAAAGTCAGACACTTAACCAACTGAACCACCCAGGTGCCCAAAATGCTTCTTATTTTGTAAGACTACTTAGCTACTATTTAAAAGCAATGAGAAAAAATTAAACAATATAGCTTATTGATTCTTGTTTTTGAAAATCATATACGTTGGGTTACTTTCTGTCACCTTTGCATTACACAATATTTGTTTTCAATTTTTATCAATTAGTGTAATGAAGTATATTAAACTGTACTAACATATCAGGAAGAGGTATTCTAAAGGATGTATGTTTGTATGTGTGTGTGTGTGTGTGTGTGTGTGTGTGTGTGTATGGATATATATGGATATACATGTAATAAAGTTTATAAACTCATAACATTTCATCATGATGGTATTTGTTTGGTATGTGGAATTTTCTATACCTTGGATATGTACTCATGTCATTATTTATAATATTCTCAGTTGATAAGGTACATAAAATCAATGATAGTCTCAGATAGTCACAGATTTGTGGTTTAAATGTCATTGCACTCAAGTCTTGGAGTGAAACAAGTAAGTATAGCCAGTTTACAAGTTTGACCTCTGCAATTACTGCTCATTTTCTAAGCTTTCCTGGGTGTAAATGCATTTTAAATTGCCTTTTAGTGCCAGGAATGACTTATTCTCAGCCAAATTACTCTCTTTTGGTTCATCAGTTAGATATGTATTCTGTGTAATTTAGTAGCATAAAAGTTATTCATTCCAAACTAAAAGTGTCCATCCTGGACATTGCATGTGGCCAGCTTCATTATCTTACATTATTATAAAAAATGTGTTTGTGCTACTAAAGCAAGTTCTAATGCTTATCCTTTTTAATGAATTATTCAGGTCATCAAATATAATTTCCAACTTGCTTAACCCAATTCAAGTCAGCCTTTGTAGAATGTCAATTGGGTCAATACTAGCTCAGAAGAAAAAATTAAAAAATCAATGAACATCAGAGTGAACATTTTAATTTTCACTCTTTAACCTAAACCATGTTCTATATTTGGAGGACTGAATATTAAAGACTCACTTTAAAATATTTAGTCTTCAGAAGTGTCACTAATCTATACAACTCTCTGCCACCACTTTAGGGGGACCTATACAACAATAGTTGTACCATTTCCTGGTATTGGTAACAAGATTTGACATTGTTTTTCCTATGGTTTAGAGATTAAGTATAGCGTCAAAGGATGAATTGCACAGCATTTTTAAAGGAAGGTTTTCTGAGGGACAATGCTGAGCTTACAGATTTCCAGTGAAGCTACTGTATATCTAATCTTATATTCCAGCTGGCCAAATGACTGTGAATTTAAAAATCAAGAAATTTTTAATCAAAGAACTGGAATTGACAAGGAAAACTGGGAGTAAACGCTATGATTTTTCTGTGGGAGAAGCAAAAGAACCCAGTGTTATTATGAATGTTATCAGATTTTATGATCTTTTTGGATAAAGGTGAAGTATATATAAATTTCAAGCAAATAATAGTAATAAAGACCTTCAATTATATTCCTTTACAGGAAAAATTTTCTATAGAGAAGCTTACTACTGATGATTTAGGAACAGGATAATTATTAAATCCTACTCTGCATGAAAGCCATTATTAGAAGTTTGGTTTGATATAGGGAAAAAAATTCTCTCTCTCACCATATCTAGGTATCATATGTGTATATATACATATGATACCTATATATGGTTTCTTTCTTTCTTTCTTTCTTTCTTTCTTTCTTTCTTTCTTCTTTCTTTCTTTCTTTCCTTCTTTCTTTCTTTCTTTCTTTCTTTCTTTCTTTCTTCTTTCTTTTCTTTCCTTCTTTCACCTATTGTTTGTTATCTGTCTTCTTTCACTAGAATAAAAGCTCCATTAGAGCCTAAATCTTTGCTTTGCTCAGAAAAGTATCTCTAGGAGCTTGAATAGTGCCTGTCACATTGTAGACATTCAATAATGTTGAATAGGGATGTCTGGGTGGCCCAGTTGGTTAAACGTGATCTCACCATTCATGAGTTTGAGCCCCGCATTGGGCTCTGTGCTGACAGCTCAGAGCCTGGATCCTACTTCAGATTGTGTGTCTCCCTCTCTCTCTTCCCCTTCCCCACTCACACTCTGTCTCTGTTTCTCTCTCCAAAAAATAAACAAACATTAAAAAATAAAAAAATGATGTTGAATAAATGAGTGATTTTTATTTATTTATCTTTTTAGAAAGAGAAGATGAGTGGGGGAGAGAGGCACAGGGAGAGATAGAGAATCTTAAGCATGCTGCATGCTCTATGCTCAGCATGGAGTCCAATGCAGGGCTTGATCCCATGGCCGTGGGATCATTACCTGAGCCAAAATCAAGAGTTGGATGCTCAACCGAGTGAGCCACCCAGGTACCCCAATAAATGAGTGATTTTTAATTTGAACCCAAAATACTTAGGAGTAAAATACATAAGACATATTTAATCTGGAATGTTTCTTTCGATTTGTAAAAATGTACATAAAAGTCACTCAGTAGACTGAAGAAATAGATATCACAGAGGAATTCAGACATATAATAGAGCTCTCATACATTCATCAAGATATTTAATGAAAAAGTGCATTTGTCTTATTGGTCAGTTGCCTAATAAAGAAGTAATGCAACATGATTCTTTTTCTTTTTTTTTTTTTTTTAGAGACAGAGAGACAGAGCACTGGTCGGGGAAAGATAGAGAGAGAGAGGGAGGCAGAATCCAAAGCAGGCTCCAGGCTTTGAGCTGTCAGCACAGAGCCTGTTGTGGGGCTTGAACTCACAAACCGTGAGATTATGACCTGAGCCAAAGTCAGACGCTTAACTGACTGAGCCACCCAGGCACCCCAATGCAACATGATTCTACATATAAATTCTGTTTGTGATTTTCTCAGCAGAATAAACTGGTCTGAAAAAGTAACAGAGATATTTCAATATCTGTTAAGACAATGAATGCATGACAAACTTAACACTTCCTTTGTTCATGATAGCATTAAATAAAGGAAATTTATTCCCAATGTTAAATTTGTAGCCAGTGGTGTGGTTAATTAAGAGAAAATGTCAATGGAACTTAACATTGTCACAGGATAATGGTTCCTGCTGCTAGATATATGTCAAGAGAAAGATAAATAAGATGAAGTGATTTATTAAGCAGTGCCACACTCCAGGCAATGCATTTCTAGAGGATTATAGTTCTCCTTGGGTGGTAATGTAAGGCAGAGGACTAAAGACTAAGTGGCCTTACTCTTTGAATAGTATAACAATAGTATAGAAATATGGTGCTTGCAGACAGTCCTGCTGACATAGCAAAATTACTTTACATTCAGAAAGAAGAGACCATCATGATGTTAGAAGGATCTGAGGTAGAATCGAATACCATCAACAATTCTTCACAACTTTGCTGATAATTATGTGAATCATACTATTTCAAAATTTGAAAGCCAAAAAAATTAGGATCACCTCCACTTAAAATATATACTTTTAAAAAATTCTATTTCAGGCAATGAATGATTATTGCTTTAGGAACTTAGTAACTTTTCTCAGCAAAGACTGTATTAAAATAATATTTTGGAAGACATCCAAAAACCTTTTATTCCTTCTCAGTAATTTCAATACTATGATTTATTTTTAGATTGCTCATATTGATCAAATGATATTATAGACAGTTTTAATTTAGAATCAACCTTGTGAATACTGGAATGGCATATTCTTTGCTTTAACTCACAAATTTAACTCACAATACTATGTGCTTTGGTTTTCTCAGATCAAAGTCACAAATTTCACTAGTTACTTGGAAATTGTTTTCATCTTAAAATTAACCTTATATCTGGTGTCATGTATACCAGTGCTGCAATAATACAAACAAATTGGAACGTATACTTACATATATTATTGATAACTTTCCTATACATCATATTGTATTTCAAAAGTATCTATAATATAAGCATTACTTATATTTAACAATGAAACCAGAGTTCAGCAATTCTCTTAAGTTTAAAGGAATTCTATCAGTGAATTCAAAATTTTAGCATAGTATTTAAGATAGGTTATATTTATGTATAATAGACAAAGTTGTTTTTAGTTTTATCAATACCTTAAACAATTAAATCGTTATTGACATAGCAAAAGAATGAAACTGGACCATTACCTTACACCATATACAAAAATTAAATCAAAATGGATTAAAGACTTGAATGTGAGACCCGAATCCACAAAACTCCTGGAAGAAAACATAGGTGGCAAACTTCTTGACATTGCTCTTGGCAATGATTTTTTGGATTTGACACCAAAACAAAGGCAACAAAAGCAAAAATAAACAAGTGAGACTATATCACATTAAAAGGCTTCTGCACAGCAAAGGAAAACATCAACAAAATGAAAAGGTAATGAATGTACTGACTGGGAGAAAATAGCTGCAAATCATATATCTGATAAGGGACTAATACCAAAATATATATAAAAAACTCATACAACTCAATAGAAAAAAAACAATGCGATTAAAAAATGGGCAAAGGATCTGAATAGACATTTTTCCAAAAAGACACATGCAAAGATGCTCAATATCACTAATCATCAGGAGGATGAAAATTAAAAAACACAATGAGATATCACCTCACACCTGTTAGAATGGCTATTATCAAAACAATGAAAAGATTTGTTGATGATGAAAGGATTGGCAAGGATGTGGAGAAAAGGGAACACTTGAGCTCTGTTGGGAGGAATGTAAATTGGTGCAGCCACTCTGGAAAACAGTATGGACTTTCCTCAAAAAATTCAAAACAGAATTACCATGTGATCCAGAAATTCCACTTCTGGGTATTTATCCAAAGAAAATGAAAACACTAACTTGAAGACATGTATGTACCCCCATGTTCACTGCAGCATTATTTACAATAGCTAAGATACAAAAACAACCTTAGTGTCCATTAAGGCAGATGAATGGGTGAAGAAATACATATATATTAATATACATATTTATTTTAAGTTTTAATATATATATATTTTTTCCATTCTTTCCATTGTATACACTGGAATATTATCCACCATGGAGAAGAATGAAATCTTGCCATTTGCAACAACATGGATAGACCTTGAGGACATTATTCTAAGTGAAATGAGTCAAACAGAGAAGGGCAAATACCATATGGTCTCACCTACATGTGGAATTTAAAAAACAAAACAAATGATAGGTGCCTGGGTAGCCAGTTGGTTAAGCATCTGACTTTGGCTGAGGTCATGATTCCACTGCTCACAGGTTCAGGCCCCACATGGGGCTCTGTGCTGACAGCTTGGAGCCCAGAGTGTACTTCAGATTCTGTCACTGTCTCTCTGCCCCTCCCCTGCTCAAGCTCTGTCTCTCTGTATCTCTCTCTCAAATATAAATAAAAACATTTAAAAATTTTTTTTGAAACAAAACAAATGAGAAAAAAAAAAACTGAGCATTCAGATACAAAGGATAGATTGGTGGTTGTCAGAGATAGTGTGGGCCAAATGGTTGAAAGAGGGCAAAAGGTACAAACTTCTAGTTATAAAATAAGTAAGTCATGGGGAGGTAATGTACAACATGGTGATTGTAGTTAATCTCATCAAAATTGGGTAACTATGCGCACATATTAACGACTTATTGTGGTGATCATTTCACAATATATACAAATTATCAAATCATTATGTTGTATACTTGAAACTAATATAATGTATGTCAATTACACCTCAATAAAAATTGTTAAATATTATTGGTTTCAATACTGGTATTTTGAGTGTAATAAACAAAAATTGAAGTATGATCATGATCATGATCATGATCATCATTATCATTTCAATTCTGGAATGGGTCCAAATGGTTGTAAACTGCCATCAATGGCACTTTGTGAACATTGATTAGTTTTGGAAAATTAGCCTTCTATATGATGCTCATACTCCATTTTGTGCTAATTTAGTTACAGATTTCAGGACATAATTCCAAATACAAAACATATATTTACATAGTTCTTATTAGATAAGCTCCCCTCAATTAAACAATCTTCTTAAAAGAGGTAATATGCAAACTGGAAGCATCCTGAATCAAAATTTGTAATTCCATTCAATTTGGGTGCACTAATTTGTTATGTTTTTGGCCCTGTTATGCTACCATTTATCACAAATCCACGTGATAATGATGTACTTACACAGGAAAAAAGTTTTAATTTTTCATATCTGGTCAAATGACAAAGTTACTATGAACTTGTTAGTATATGGTTTTTACTATAAGCACTTTTATTAGCTAGATTAGTTTTCCTAATATATTTCTATATGCCTAATTATAACATGCTTCTTTAAAAGAATCCTTATTTTCTGAGGTAACTGTGAGTGTATAAAGCATTAAACAGTATGGTTGATTCTATCTCTTGCTGTGGCCTGAAAAAACGGTGAGGTAATTATAATTATAACGGTGAGTGCCTATTTTACGTCATTCACAAAGTTTTAAGTGTTTTATATCCATGAACTATTAAGTTTTCAAACACCTGATGAAGTAGGCAATTATTATTCAGGGAACCGAGGCACCTAGAGGTTAAGCAACTTGTCCAATGTCATATAGCTAGTAAGTGGTAGATACAGGATTTAAAACTGAACTGTATGTCATGGAAACAGAAAGATAAGAAAATATTTCTCTAATTAGATATTGATATTATGGAATCATACAATTTTACAGCTAAAAGAAAAAAAAATTAAATAATCTAGCACTTTATTCTATAGATCAGAAAGCAAAGATAAAGCCAGTTAATTGGACAATTCATTTCTTCCATTGTCACTATGCAAAAAATTGGTTCGTAGACTGTGTTCCTCATTTTGATAGGTCATGACTTGGTATGTATTTGACTAAATTGCAGTGTGCCAAACAGAAGCATATCTGTCAACCCCAAGCCCATGATGACTTGTGCTTTCCTCAACATGATAATTATGATTCTACGACGGAGCTATGTTTATTAGTCTGTTTCTTTTGTACACTGAAAGCTTCGTGAAGACACACACCATGCTGTGCTACTCATCCTTCTGATTAGACAAATAATTCTTATTTAATATATAAACTGATATTTTCTAGAGAATAAAGAATTTAAAATAGCAAAGGCAGAAGAAATACTTTCAGTACATGCTAACATAGAGCTTTAACAATGGACATAAATATTAACAGCTAGAAAAGAACTGAAGCAGAGAGGACAAACTGTGTGGCTGTTCCAAATGGATTGCTAATTTAGAGTCCAAGAGACAGAGTTGTGAATATAAAGAGACTCTATAAATTTTGGGCACAGCCACAAATCCAAGAGCAATTTTACGGGTCCATAGTGTGGAAATATGGATCATGCATTGGTCTTTTGTTAAATCTCAATATAAAAAAAGAACAATTGTCATCAAGAAATGTAGCTTACAAATAAGAGATGCTATTATATATGATGACATAGGTAACATGAATTTATACTTTATATTACACATTGCAATTTCTCTGCCTTAAAATTGTGAACAATTAAAGCAAAGGCTATGCCACATTCGAGAGTATTTAACAAGAGTACCAGAGGACTTTTTTACTCATCAATATGTAAACCAGAGATGATAGCTGCCTTATACGTATGCATATTAGAGCTAGATTGAATTCTAAGAGTCATAATTTTCAAAATATACTGATACTGTTTTTTAAAGCTGGGATCCATTTCCCATGTTTTTATAACCATCATTATTAAACTTCTAAATACATATCCATAGGTGAATGGGAAATATGATTCAGGTCAAACAAAAATTGAATTTCCAAATTTGTATTCTAAACTGATGGTCTCTATTACCACCCATAGTCTTTTGATCCCAATATTTTAAGTTTGATAAATCCTAAATCACCTTTAGGATACATTTATATTTGGTGATGTCGGACCCTATTCTTTTTTTTTTAATTAAAACATTTTTTGAAGTTTTATTTATTTATTTTGAGAGAGAGAGAGAGAGAGAGAGAGAGAGAATAAGCAGGGGAGGGGCAGATAGAGGGAGAGAAAACCCTAAGCAGGCTCCTTGCTGTCAGCGTGGATCCTGATACAGGGCTTGAACTCAGAACTGTGAGATCATGACCTGAGCTGAAATCAAGAGTTGGACACCTAACCCACTGACCCACACAGTGCCCCTGACCCTATTGTTATGACTTAAGCTGAAGGGTATTGTAATATGATACTGTAAATACTGAGAGCTACAATGATGTCAATGCTATTTTAAAGGACTTGTAACACCTCCTTTTTCATCACTTAAATTTAGAGTTTTAGGGCACCTGGGTGGCTCAGTCGGTTAAGCATCCTACTGTTGGTTTCCACTCAGGTCATGATTTCATGGTTCCTGAGTTTGAGCCTGCATGGGGCTCTGCACTGACAGTGTGGAGCTTGCTTGGGATTCTCTCTCTCTCTCCCTCTCTCTGCCCCTCCTGCCCTCTCTCTCTCTCAATATAAATAAACTTTTAAAAAATTTACATTTTGGGGCACTAGGGTGGCTTAATCGTTGAGCATGTGACTTGGGCTCAGGTCATGATCTCGCAGTCTGTGAGTTCCAGCCCCATGTTGGGCTCTGTGCTGACAGCTCAGAGCCTGGAGCCTGCTTCAGATTCTGTGTCTCCTCCTCTCTGTCTACCCCTCCCCAACTCATGCTCTCTCTCTCTCTCTCTCTCTCTCAAAAATAAATAAAAATTAAAAAATACAGAT
The DNA here is from genome assembly GCF_018350155.1 of Leopardus geoffroyi. Classification (NCBI taxonomy): domain Eukaryota; kingdom Metazoa; phylum Chordata; class Mammalia; order Carnivora; family Felidae; genus Leopardus; species Leopardus geoffroyi. Next base: position 127,654,012 of record NC_059327.1, read on the forward strand.
TTTTAAAAATACGTTCTTCTTATAGCACTTTGGAGAAGAAAAACCAACTCAGAATATCTTAAAATCACTCTTCAGGTTTTTTGTTTGTTTGTTTTTTGTTTTTAAGGTCTCTCAAGAAATGACTCCTTTGTTTTGTTAAATACTAAAACAATGCTTTTAATTATTGTTTGCATTCTTTTTTTAATTTTTTTTAAATGTTCATTTTTTTTTTTTTTTGAGAGAGAGAGAGAGAGAGAGACAGAGACAGAGACAGAGTGTGAGTGAGGGAGGGACAGAGAGAGGGAGACACAGAATCTGAAGCAGGTTCCAGGCTCTGAGATGTCAGCACAGAGTCTGACACGGGGCTAGAACCCAGAAACTGTGAGATCATGACCTGAGCCAAAGTCAGATGCTTAACTGACTGAGCCACCCAGGCACCCCCCCTTTTTTTTTTAATTTTTTTTTAACGTTTATTTATTTTTGAGACAGAGAGAGACAGAGCATGAACGGGGGAGGGTCAGAGAGAGGGAGACACAGAATCTGAAACAGGCTCCAGGCTCTGAGCTGTCAGCACAGAGCCCGACGCGGGGCTCGAACTCACGGACCACGAGATCATGACCTGAGCCGAAGTTGGCCGCCTAACCGACTGAGCAACCCAGGCGCCCCAATGTTTACTTTTTTTTGAGAGAGAGAGAGAGAGACAGTGTGAATCGAGGGAGGGACAGAGAGAGGGAGACACAGAATCTGAAGCAGAATTATAGTTTGCATTCTTAAATAGTTCAAAGTAGTCAAGAAAATGTTGTTTACACCAGTTCTTCTTTTATAAGCATTTTATAAGTAGAGATATGATTTGTGCCTCATTCTTTGGTTACTTTCAACTCTTCAAAAGCCCAGTTTAGCATGAGAAGGGATTTTCTGGCTCAAATCATGAAGAGCTGATATTAAGAAATGAAATTTGGGGGCATATTACATGCACATAATTCATGGAATAATTGCTTAGGAGTCCATTACTGTTCATTGGAAATGTAAACCAATGGATTCCCATCTTAGCATCATCACATTGTTGTCTAGTCATACAAATTACTAATTCCTCACACCCATAAAGATAGACTTAGAACAGTATCGGAGAATGTGAAAGTTCAACTTTTTTTTTTTTTTTCTTTAGTGGTGAATTCTGGTGATAAAAAGAAAGAAAATGAGCACCTTGTCATGTTTTAAATCAGCATGGGGAAATTCTCAAGTGGATGTGACAGCTCTCAGAATGCTTGGCGCTCCCTTCGTTAAGGACTGTCAGTCATAGTTAGCAACAACAGAGATGTTGTTTGAACCTAAATAAAAATTACAGAGAGCTTTTTTGAGTTAATATCTGTAAGAATAGAACATAGAAGAAATTTGTCTCTATAGCCCAGTTAGCCTGTCACTGGGAATTACTCTCATTTTCCCTGTGTTCATTAGGGTCAGTAAACAACAGAGCTAGCCAATATCATTTTTGTTATATTCAAATTGAATGTGAAATATCAGATAACATTACAAAGGAATAGCTTTAGCTACCACATTATAAGGCTTGAATCCTTTGGGGTTTTGTGACTAAGACATTGATAAATTTCATATATTTGACATCCACCCTATTAAAATGGATGTCTTTTTTGAGTTATTCTTCTATGCAAAGTTTTAAAGAGATGCTCTCTCATCAACAAGCTCTTTAGTTGCTTAATTTGATAGAGAAGAATGTCTGACTCTTCTTTTAATGGAAATGAGAAAGTTGTGATTCTCTGTAACACTACAATCCATCTGGCAGTGGAAAGAACTATTTTCTTCAAAATATTGTTCTGGGATCTCAAAGACCGTGGTTTTCCTCTCCTGTTAACTCTTGTGCAGGAGCCATCAAGCTATCTTCTACTATTCCTAAAGGCCCCCTTTCTATTCATCACTGGCATCTGTGGAGCTATTTGATCTTTAAGAAAGCTATCAAAGGAATTTTCCTTCTTTATTCTTTCCAATAATTCTGTCTGCTCTTCTCATCAGAAGTGTTTTCTGTTGTTTTTTTTTTCTGTTTTTTTTTTGTTTGTTTGTTTGTTTGGGTTTTTTTGGTCCCATTTGGCTGTGGCCGATTTTGCTGGTTCCTAGCATTCCTGAAAGAACTGTGTCTTTCTTATTTATGACCTAGATCTCAAAGCATCTAGGTTGGGCACAATACACAGCATACCTAAGAAATAGTTATTAAACCGGTTAATGTAGTTCATTCCTTGTTTTCCTTTTGTCCCTGGCATATAGTTGGTACTTAATATATGCTTGTTGGTAAATAAACGTATGGAAGAGCTTCAAATATTTTGTAGGACTATAAGTATTCATACTTCATAGATCAGACAAAACCATGTGAGGCAAACTCTGAAATTTCCCTTTGCAAATAAACAGGAAACATAACTACATACAACCACGTGTGTGAAAAAGTCACAGAGCACCCCTTGCTCCAGCCCAGATGAAATTGAGAGTCACTTCCCATAAACTAAACATAAGGATCTTCAAAAATCAAACCCTAGTTGTTTAAGTATTTGATTGCAGAGAGATGCACATAGACACGGAAATAAAAGAAGATATAAAATGACAACAAAACTTGCATAAAATTGGTCTCTCATTCATGCATTTCACTATCTAATTCACAAGCTCTAATGTTCCAGCCAAACAGATGTACCAAGTTTATCTCTATAATGGGCCATACTGCTTTTGCACAGTTGGATTCCCTGAGCTGTTTTTCCAGAATGCTTTGAAGTTACATATTTTTTAAAAAAGTCAGAATTAGTAAACAACTCACATACATTTAACATTTTTCTTTTAGTGGTCCCTAAATTCTTTTTTCAGAAATTTATGTGATAATACATAAAAATGCTTTTTAGCCCTATTCAATCTTGTCTACTGATTCAATAAAGACTGTAATCCTGAATAACAGCTGTACTTCTTAAAAAGACTATGTTTTTATTGAAAATTATACCTAATTTTAACTACATTGCCTGTGCATGGACACTGTCATTGACTGATTCTTTTTTCATAGTCTTTAGGAGCATTTTCTTGATTTATTTTTAATCAAAATGTAAAGATGCTCTCTGTTTCTTTTAATGAATTCACCTTTCATTGTTAGGAAGTGGAAGAATAGCAGCATTTCAAAGATGAAGTAGTTAATCATATGCAATTCAGCATTATCCATCACTAAGAATTTGTATAAATGCACAATCAACCTATAGGCTGTACAATTCATTCAAAGGCCCAGTTAGGATGGAAAAGTGCTTAACCTATTTGTAACTTTTGATATCTGTATCATGCTTACAGAACTAGAAAAGCCTGGTAGCCATATGAGTAATTTTACTTATCTTTTTCTCTTTAATGTGCTCCAAAAATTACAAGAATTTGGCTACCTAGAGGCAGAGTTCAGAAAGCATATCAACATCCTCAAAAGTAAAGTTCAATGAATTGGAGACCTTATTCAAAAGTTCTGTATCTTATCTACTTAATAAAATACATCAGTAGAGACATTCTGAGTAACTTCCTGTTAGGTTTAGGGAGTTTAGACCATTGGGGAACAGATTATAATCTAATAAGCACAATATTGCAGTTAACTCCATTCTTGGTTTAGTTAACAATTTAGCATGTAGTTATTCATTTAGTTGATTGGTTTGCATTTATCAAACACTTAATATATATAAGACCCTGAACTATAGGCAAAGGGACGATAAAGATAAATAAGACACTGTTTTGTGCTCAAAGGACTCAGATGGAGACAAATGGGGGGAGGGGAAAGGCAATTACACCATAGTTTATAAGTGCTATGATAAATATATCTTCAGAAGCATAGAAGATGGTCCTTAATCCCACTAGACATTCCCTAAAAGAAGTGAAAGCAAAGCAAGAATTAGAGGATGCATAACAACTTGCCATATGAAAGCAGTGAGTGGGAATAGAGATTAAGCAGCTTAGTAATAAGGCATTTCAGGAACTGAAAAGAGCAGAAGCAATGGCAGAGAGTCATGACACAATCTTGTGTTCAAGGGACAAAAGCTGTTTGGAGTAACTGGAGAATTAAATGTGATGCATGAGTGGTAAGAGATGAGAATTGAGCACCGGACAGGAGCCTACTGGTGGAATATTGTTCATGTTCTAAATAGCTTTTAAACTGTGGGCAGTGGGGAGCCAAAGGAAATATTTAAAGAATGGAAATTATGTGGTTAGCTCTCCCTGATAGCAAAAACCTAGCTATAAAGTATGTGGGGCATATATTTGCAGGGGACAAAACTGAAATATAAAGATCCTGAGAAATGAGTTAGGCCTAATCTTGAGAGCAGTGTAGACTTCTCTGTGTAGGTGAGACAAGATTTCCACTTCTAGAAATATTTAGAAGGTAAAATTCACAGGATTTGATTATGGTTGGATATAAGGGATAGAAGGAAGAAGAAATTAAAACTATTTTCAAAGTTTCTAACCTGATTATCTGAGTAGTTAGTAATGCATCAGCTTGAATAGAGAATATGAGAGGCTACAAAGCTTTAAAGTATAAAATAAATTCAATTTTTTGGCATGTTGGAATTCATGGTACTTCTGCTATATCCAGAGCAGCTGGATATACAAAACTAAAAGAATGGATGATGCAGATGTGGTGGTCAATTGGATATTGATGGTTATTAAAACCATATACAGAAAATTGGATGGATTGGGAAGAAGTGAGGTGAAAACAGAGGTTAATTACATCTAACTATACCAACTTCTATTTTTAGTCAGTGCTCATATCTGTCAATGTCTCCTATCTCTCCTCATTTATGGACAACTTTGGCACGTGGCTCATTTTCCTCCAAGCAGACCATAATTGCAGATGGCTCATCCAATGCTCTAGGCTCTCAGTTCCTTGATCAGCTTTAAAGTCTTTCAACAACTCTTAACCTCAGGAATCCATAAATAAAAACTTCAAACTCTCTCACACTGATGTTTCCACTTTTGTCTTTGGCCTCATCAAGAACGCTATTCTCTCTTACTACTACTCTATTACTCTCCAGGCTACTCTTACTGCATTCTCATTATTGGTATTTCTAATTTTTTATTGCTCCATGTACCATAAGAACTACCATTTTAATCATTATCTTTCCAATAATCTAAAATCATTTGCCTTGTTATACATTTTCCATGTGCCTCACTATCCACAGCTGAATCTAATTAGTTTTTATTTTTTATTTATTTGGTAAATAATTATGTGATCCTTATAGAAGTTATTGTATCTAAGAATTTCATAATTTTTAGCCATTTTAAATCTTGTAACAAAGCCATACGATGGGCACAACCAGTACGTTGCCTGCAAGAGGAACTCAAACTGTCATACAAGTTTGTGATCCCCAATCTGCATTGTAATATTCGTCTATTTTATTGACTCTTTTTTCTCTTTTTGGAATGCTCTCTATGGAGAAATCAACTATCGTGCTGTGAGAAAGGCCAAACTATCCCATGAAGAGAGACCACAGAAGAAAACTGAAGCTACAAGCCCTCAGTCAGCATCAGCCACCAGACATGTAAGTGAAATGCACAAGCCTACAGATGAGTTCATCTTCAGACTTTAAGTTGTCTAGTCGAGTCCTCAGACATCACTGAGTAAAGACAAGCCATCCTTCGCTGGAAGTCGAGCTACCCAGCCTGTGTGGCAAAGCCCGTGCTGTGGATGGATTGGTGACTGCAAGGCGGCCCACAAACAGTGAAGCTTCTTGTCCTCCCACTTTTAGGTAGTTTGGTCTTAAAACTACCTGGGGTATTGTCTGTTGGGGAATTGACCTCGGCAGGCCCCCTGGGAAAAGAACCATTAGGGAAGAAAATAAGATTCCGCAAGAAATTGTGCGGCCTTACGTTTGGCCCTTGCCATCCCCATGGAGACTCCTCTACTTACAGGAAGGATAGCCTCATGCATTTGCCAGCAAAGGCGGCCAACGAAGGAGAGACATATGGATGCGAAAGCCCCACTCCGGTAACTAAGGAGTGTATCTATGGACACAGGTCACTCTGACCCCTAGGCCCACCTGGCCCCCAGGAGGCATTCCAGATGATGATTTAACCTAGTCGGTTAAAGCTACAGAATGGTTCATTGGTTCCTAGGTGCATTGTCTCTCTGAGAATGTATAAGGTGTGGGTTTCTAAGGCCCTCTTGGCCCCCTTCTTGGCACCTCGGACCCAGGCGAACCCTTTTGTTCTTTAAAACCACGAATGGTTGAGGGAAACAACTAAGAGGTCATGTCCCTGTAACTGTTCCACTTGAGATGTTGAGAGATAAATGGCCTTTCGTGAAAACAGCAAAGCAAATACTTTTTAAATTATAGATAAACATAGATACATAATAAAAACAATAAAAGAAATTAATCAATAAGCAAAGGGCAGGAGGGAACATTATGACAAAACAATCATGTTATTCCTTACTGAGGGATTATACAAAGGGACAATTTTAGAATTGGGTAATGTTAGAAAAACATAGATGACGTATGTTACGAGGAAATCACTAGCAAATATAATGCCATGTTTACTGCAATAAATCGGCCAGTTCAACACACCGCTGTTGTTTGTTAGTTTTTTATTTTAGTTTCTTATTTTAGCTTTTTATTTTAGTTTTTTATTTTTATTTTTGTTTTGTTTTATTTTCACTTTTTTGCCGACGCCATTCATCCTTCGGGAACCCCTGGGCCTGCTGGAGCTGGACTCCGGCAATCCTTCCAACGTCTTGTCTAAACTTCTGACTCACAGAATTGGTAGAGGAACTTGTTATGTAGCTATAGTCGCTGGAATATTACCTATAGCAAAGTTTATTGCTAAATCCAGCAAATATCTTTCAAGTCTTAATTTTACTTGATTTTTTGAAATGTTTAACATAGTCAACCAAACCCTACATATTTAAATACTATCTTTATTTTGTATGTATATCACTGCATACTATACACGGTACTTGGATCTTTCTCATCATTCCTTATCAGTTACCACGGAAAGCCCATCTACCCATTCCTTTCCTTAGGGCTCTGTCCACGGCCCTCTCTGGGCCAGTGGTCTCAATCAGGAGTATGCAGTTGAGAACAAATATTCAAATTTAATGGAAGATCTAATAGCAAGTGTGAGTAAAAAATATGATGCTATTGACAGTTGTAAATATTAAGGCTAAAGTGTCATGTATCTCCATTGTGACACATATTTCTCCTCTTCAATACATGTGACATGTGACAGGTTTGTAAGAAACTATCAATCCCCTAAGTATATTATTATTTCATTCTGTACAATGGCTGTAGTCTCAAATAAGGAGTTCAATAATAATTATTGTATTCTAAGATGGTAAGAGCCAAAGAATTAACTTGACAATTTTAAAGAGTAGGGTAAATTAAATATTGAATAACAAAACAAAGACATTCTTTACATTTCATTGTTACAATGAAATTGTAAGTTAAATCACTGGTAAAGATTATATATTAAGATGAAAAAATAAAACAAAATTTCTTATCAGAATCTTAATCAAAGTTTTTCATTGTCAATGAATATTTTTAATACATTAAACAATGTCTCTGAACAAAGAACAAGTCCTAACATGTCTTACATATGTAAATAATTAAACAGTATCTGGTCTGGTTTCATCCTCATAAGGCAATTTCTCAGAATGTCAGAGAAAGGAAAAAAAAATTTAGGCGGGAAGGAAGGGGAATCTGATCTTGAGTTTCTTGTGAACCTTATCTCTAACATTTATTTCTGGCTTTGTTGATGAAATTGAACCTACATCAAAAGATAATGAACCATTTTTGCAGGACTCCAGCTGTGTTTGAGATCCTCTAGGAAAGATCTGGAAATGTTCTTTTCTGAGCATTGCTGCGAAGACCCTTTAGAACACTTATTGATGTCAGATACTGAACATTCTTAACTGATTCATGGCATTTGAAACATATCCTTTTCTCATACCAAAATGTTTTTTTTATTCTCCTTACCTTGCTGTACAAAGGATCCGTAGACAAACCACATGGAGTTGTAGAGAGTAGTAGATGTCATTGATCCCATTTGTAATCGTGGGGGATTAAGCCAATTTAGGAGGTAGACCAGAAGACCCACCAGAAGAACAGTGCCAGCAATGCAAGCCCATAGAGAGAGATCAAATGGTGCGAGACAGGCAAACATATCCACTGTCTTTTCAGCCCTTCGAAGTAGTACTCCCACTGAGTAGTCCATGTAGCGTGTTGTAAAGTCCACCACATTCTCACGATCTGGAGTGATGGTTAAAGCAGAAATCCCTATGTCAGCTCTCTGAAAAATTGAAAAGAGAAAATAATAAATTAACAATGTGGAAAACAATTTGATTTGTGGTGCTTCAACTTGCCTGAAGGAAACAAAAATAGATGCCTCAGGCAACATCTTTAGTCTTTTTATATAAACGGAAAAACACTGCAGGTATTTCTTAGAGGAGAACTCTGTATGAATTTTGCATTTCTTACTGCAAATCTTGCCCCACCAGAGTCAAATAAATGACCTTGTTCATATTATCAGTGCATGTGAAATCAATGAAGAATATTTCAAACAGATAACACCTGAAGGAAATTGTCTTTTTTTCTTGAGTCCTGTTTATCAAAGCCATCATTAACACAGTAACAAAGGCAAAACATATTCTAAGGAATTCTTTCTGAGAAAATGTTCCCAAGATATTTTTATTATGTTCTTAAGATGTAAATTATTAGATAGCTTATTTTAAAAAAACCCTCAACATAGCATTTACTCTTGGTTTAGATTTCTCTGCATCAAAATTTATATTATTGATTTCTAAATGCATTAGAGTCAGAACTTTCATATAGCACTGTTATAGTGTCATTTGCCAAAAGTCTCTACTATGATTTTATTGCACAAATCTCAGAAATGTCTTAACAAAAAATGAAAAATTAAGGAGACATAATTCTTCTCAGAGTAACAACTCTTCTTTTCAATGTGTATCTCCCTAGATTCTCAGTGATAGCATTAAAAATGGCAGTACATGCTATTTTACTTATTTGAAGCACAGAGTAGAATTGTAGGGAGAGCACAGAACAAATGACATATTTAAATTCTATAATATGAGAACACATATTTAAATAACCAGAGGATGTATTTTGTTTGAAATATTGATCCATGGCTGTGATTAAAGCTGTGGGAAGCTCCTTCCAGACAAATAAAAATAATAGTAAATTGTGTGTTGAATATTTTTGCTATTATTTTTCTTCCTTACTTATTGTTTTATGAAGGAAGACAGCAACAGGTTTTATTGCTTTTGGACACCAAACAAAACAGAACAAAATAAAACAAACAAAACAAAAAAGAAACAAAAAAACATGTGAAGTAACATACCAAACGAAATGCTAAACTGGCTCAAATAAATCTAGTGTCTGAAGTAATAATGGCTTCAAAAATATTCTACATATATTTAAGAATCATGTGCGTTTGTGTGTGTACATATATATGCACATATATGCATATGTTTATACATACATATCAGTCCATATATATTTGTTGCTAAGTCCAGTACTAAATATTTAAATACATTTTCTTATTTAATCCTTACAATATGAATGTAATTCATGAATTGTGTGTTTTCCCCTTGATTTCATAGAGAAACTACAAGAATTGTGTACCTTGTTTAGTTCTCATTGTTTATAAGTATAGAAGTCAATACTAAAGCTAGGTTTTTCTTACTCCAAATCAGAGCTCATAACCACTTACCTCATTGCAAAAATCCTTCATTTTCCAAATGATGCATATGCTAGGTGGTTAAGGTAACTGGTTTTAGGACAAGTTTTATCTTAACAGAGTCTCAAATTTTGTGGGTTTTTTATTGTAGTATTTATATTGCAACAAGGCCATATTAGTATACACACCATGAGCTTATAATTATTAACAGAGAGGTATTATACTTAATAACATATGTGAAAATAAACTTTCAGAGAAATAATTATTATTGCTTTCAGGCTCATGTTTTATTTATTTATTTATTTATTTATTTATTTATTTATTTATTTATTTATTTTTAAGTAGGTGTCATACTCATCATGGAGGCCAAGGTGGAGCCTGAACTCATACCCTGAGATCAAGACTGGAGCTGAGATCAAGAGTCGGATGCTTAAATGACTAAGCCACCCAAGTGTCCCTCATATATTTATTTTCTATAGCTAAATATTAAGAATTTGGTCTTTTCAGGTTGAAAAGCTAACCTGGATCCTTATTTCTCCAGTTCTATCTTTTGTAAACTTCAGTTTATCTATTTGTGAAATGAATGTAACTATATTTAGTGTGACTACTGTGAGTGGACTCATATTATCTTAATCCTAATGGTAATAAATATCTCTCCAAGATTCAATTAGGCTTTCAAAAGTTGCCTTTAGTTTTTCAGGACATTACAGTACTATGGATCAGTAATCCAGTAATTGATGGACTACTGAGCTAATGCATTTTATGACTCAATCACAATCAGAATATTTCACCTATGGAAGAACTTACTGACAACAAGTTGACTGACTATGTGTAAACTTTCATCAATATTTTTCTAATAATTCAATGTTAACATTTAAATGATCATGAATTGGAATAGTCACATACTAATTCTACTAATAGGTAAGTATCACGAAGTGAATTTGTATAATGGAGAAAAGATATTTAGGGAATAATGTGTGTTTTATTTTTGGAAAAGGAAACTGATTATATTGTATATGCTAACGGATTTATTAAATATAATAATTACTTGTCATATTTTTATGGAGAACTAACTTCCTAGGTTCTGGTCCAATTTTAACACTTGGCTACTCTGTTTTCAAGGAGAAATTCCCAGTATTCCTGTGGAAGTCATATCAGAATCATGTGATAAGCTTTTCAAACTGCACAAATACATTTATATACAGACACAATATAAACACATATACACACATTTTCTCATCCCTGAGATATGTATACACCTTTCTAAGAAAGTACTTCATCCTATTCTACAGAATCACAATATTGAGCAGATAATTGTGCTTCATATGAGTATGTGATAGTCCTTACTTGTATTAGAATTTTATTGGAGCAGGAAAAAAAAAGCCAAGAACCACTGATTCAAAAAAAGTTAACTTCTTGAATATCTCCAAAATACCAGAAATGATCAGAAACAAATGATCATTCCTATCCTCCCTCCCTGCCTCCTTCACTGTCTTCCTTCCTTTTCTTTTCCTCTTCTTTTTTTTTTCACCTTCTCTCCCTCCCTTCCTTCCTTCTCACTTATTTATCTAATTATTTACCTGTCTATGTATGCATATATGTCAATTCACTTTTCCAGTTTCTACATTTCAAATCTTTACTGTCATGAAATCTTTAATTTTCTCAGTAACCACCCCTCCCAACTCTTGAAAGATGACCTTAACTGCTATTTTATAAGGAACATAAAAGATATCAGATTAAAATTCAGGCTTACTTCTACCTTCTATCACTCAACATATATCCTGCACCCAGCCTATTCTATTTAACCTCTATTTACAATGAAAGAACTGTCTTCCTTCCAAAAACCAACCCACCATTAGTAAACTTATCAACCAATTCCCTCTTTCAGGTATTTAAACTCCTGTCTTTTATGTATTAAACATCATCCTATCAACTAAATTTCCTATGAAAAGATTCTGTAACTCCTTTGCATTAAAATAAAAACAACAAAAAAAGAGAAAATCTGTCCTCCTCTCCTACGACTTCTGAATCCCAGTTATTACCTTTACTTCCTCTCTCTTTTTTCACAATTTTCTTTAAAGATTTGTCTCTATTTCCCAATCTCCTAGTAAGTCTGGGAAGATTCTTTTGTACCCATATTGCTAAGCACTCTATTATTCAAGGGACACAGCACTTCTTAAGTTTTGCATTGCTGAGTCAAATGGATACAATTTAGTGCTCATCTGTTTAGGTTTCTTGACATTTGGCAATGATGACTGCTTTCTCCATCGTAAGCACTCTTTTCCTTGGATTTCATGACATGACATAAGCTTCTTTTTCATTTCCTTTTTCAAGCTTATGTTGGCAATCCTCTGGACTTGGGCTTTATAGACTTTTCCCATTTGATCTTTCGCCTAGGCAATCCCATTTATATACATTACTTCCATTGTCCCCATTCATACATCAGATTTACAAATTTATATTTCTATTTCTAGATATAGATCTGAGGTCTGGAGTCCAGAGTGATTTATGTAACTTCATAATTGATACTTCTATTAGAAGTCTCAAAAATACCTCAGATTTAACATGGCCAAGACCATACTCAGGCTGTTCAACTCTAACTAGTTTTCTCTCAGTGTCTCCTTCCTCAAAGAATATCTTTTCACATTAAATCTTAAATCTTGGTGGTTTCATTATCTTTTCCAATCTTATACCTCCTGTCTTATCTGTAACTATTGATTCTACCTCCTGGCAATCCTAATATACATTCGCTTCTCTACTATTGTCAGTTCTCACCATTGCTTTTATGGGCTTATTAAGAGTCTATCTGAAATCTCCCTTTTCTTTTTTCTTAATTTCCCTATTGCAGTAAAAGTAATCTTTCTGTTGAGCAAATCTATCTGTCCCTTACACAGCTTAAAGGTTTTCAATGCACTTGCATTGCTCTGAGGAAAAGGATTCAAATCTTTAACATAACCTATACATCTTTAGATAGATTATCCTCAACCTACTTCAACATATATATATATACTGGACTATTTTTCTTTCCAGCACTACTTCCTGATGCATGGTCTTTGTACATGTTATTTCCATTGAATGGATTGTCCTTCCTGAAAATTCTTCAAGTAAACTCATATTCATATTCATAAATCAGCTCAATTATCACTTCCTCGGGGAAGCTATCCATGACCCCCATGATTAGAATAATAATTCTTGTTATTTATATTACCAGAAGCCTATATCCCTCACTTCTCTAGCAGTTCTGACAGTTGTAATTTTACAAATATTTGTGTGATCCTTTGAATAATGTCTGACTTTTCTACTAGACTGCAAGCTCCATGACTAGTTTTTATTTTTGTTTTAAATTGACATATTCCTGGTATCTACCACCTTTGTTTGGCATAGATTCATGATCAATAAAAACTTGCTTCACATGTAAATAAAGATGGAACATTCACTGGATGCTTGTTATTCAATTGTTATAAATCTCTTCAATTCTTCAGCATTCCCAACAGAAAGAGATTTTTACAGAATAAAAACAAAATAGTAATATAAAAATTTATGAAGTTTTATAGCAGTAATAAAAAATTTGTATCTTAATGAATAATTGCCTCAATAATTAAAATAAGGTTCTTGGTTTATTAATATGTTTCTATTTATGCTATTTGTCATTAGCTAAGGTAATCAAGAGTCTACTATAGTAGGTTTAATATATTACAAAATATTAATATATGTCAAATGTTTAATGAATAAGTGATTATTTAAATTTTAGTAAGAACTAACTCTAAAATTGGAATATAAAGAATTTTTTTCAAAATATTCTAATTACACAGTCTAAATGTTTTCATTGAAAGAAGATAAAAGATTTGTATTATTTCAAGTCATGAAAAGGAGATGGGTGGACATTACAAGGGGGCATGGCTAATAAGCCATACAATAATTGAATCTTAGAAGCATAAACTTAGAGAGCTTGGAAAACATTTGTTCTAAATTTAATCTGAAATAAATGGTCATGTCTCACAAATAATTATCTAATTTACGCTTGACCATAATGCTAGGGACATTATATTAGTAATAGTTACACATTTTTTTAATGCTTAGTATACATCTAGTGCCATGTCACATGTTCCAAGTCCATTATTTTTTTAATATTATAAGTCTAATTGCATCTTTTCAAGATGAACAATTTATATTTGACATATTCCAATTAACACAAAGCTGTCATTATATAAGGAACTGATATCTGCTCCCCTATATATCTTCTATTAAGTGCCTTAACGTTGTCATCTATATATCACATTATAAATCTGAATAGATGTACCTAATCTTTCAAATACTTGAAAAGTACTATTTTATTCTCCAATTGGAAATAACTATTTTAACACTTAAAACAATTTGCTTTTACACTCTTCTCAAAATGTGGTTTCCATATCCCTCAAAATACTGATCATTTTCTTACAAACATAATCTAATTAATCAATGTTTCCTCAACTGATATGAATACTATAGTTTTTGAAAATAAAATTAAAGCTTGTATCATTTTTACTAGGTGAAGTACAACATTGCCTTAAACTAAACTTATGGTGAAACATATTTCTAAATGAAACACTATCAATCTAGAACTTCTCATAAGTCCTATGGAATTGATTTTGAACCAAATGTTGGATTTTATATTTGTCTATCATCAGTTTCATTCTTTGGTTCTTTGGTCTTTCACATCTATTGGAAACATTTTGAATTGTTACCTATCAATCACTATATCAACATTTTCTGCTAGCCTTGGTTCATTTGGATGTCTGAGAAGCAGGTTTTAATTCTTCACCCACATTGCTAGCAAGATATTGATAAAAAAATACATGGGCAAATCCCAGTCATTGCAATTTGCCTCTAAAGTTCTTCCACCTCTGATGATAGCTCATTAGTTAACACTCCAAAATGTTTTTTTAATCACCCACAAGTATCCTTTATTATAGTGTAATCCAACAAGGCTTCTCTATATAGTTTTTAAGTACTTTCTAAAAGGCATTATTAAACTCAAAATGCACGTGTAACCAGATTTTCATTTTCCAATGATAGTTCATGGTATCAAAAACAAAAATGAACTGCTTACTTATTTTATCACCTATAACACATCAGATCAATAATCCATCCTGTACTTTTTCAGAGAATAAACCCAAAGTCACTAGTCAAGCAGAATGGATTTTGTTTTGTAATTTTAAATATGTCAGTCTCCAACTGTATAACATTCCCCTTTTTCATGTTTTGTACATATTATCCATAGTAACTCATAAGTCACCTCAGAAAATGCACTAATTGCCCTAGGATATCATTCACTTGAACCTAGAAATTTGAATTGATTAAAAGTACATACAATGAGCTTTAATTTCCTTGAGATTCTTTACCCCTTATATCTCCCACCTTAAGGATTTTTTGCATAAAGTGGAAGGAGAATAGTTATTGAAGAGTTTTGGCACATATTTAACAAGTATTAGGTCTCTCTCTGCATATCCAACTTCTTAAACTATACATTTCCTTCTCTTGCTCTTCAAAAGAATGGACTGATCATAGATTTTTAAAATGTCTTGACAGTCTGCTTAAATATTATTTTATATTCTTTGGTGTTCAAATAGTGTTTTAGTGTAAAAATTCTAAGTTTGCTTGTGAGAAAGCAGATGTTAAAGAAATTCTAAAGGACAAAGAAAAGAAAGGTGATGAAAAGAAAGAAGAATGTTATCTTTCATCTTCAGCTAAAGATACATGACATGACTTTGGGTAAGTAGCCAAGCTTTCATCATTTGAAGATTACTCATCTGTACAATAAATGGATTATAACTGGTAATATAAGAGCCCTTTTAACTCTGAAATTTTAGTGCTAAAAATTATTTATTGAGATCTTATTATATAATTATTCTATGTTTGTTAATAGAGGAATATATGTGTTTTGGTTCTAAAGACTTTAAAGTTTCGAGGAGAAGATGGCGGCGTAGGAGGACGCTGGGCTCACCGCGTCCTGCTGATCACTTTGATTCCACCTACACCTGCCTAAATAACCCAGAAAACTGCCAGAAGACTAGCAGAACGGAGTCTCCAGAGCCAAGCCCAGATGAGAGGCCCACGGAAGAGGGTAGGAAGGGTGGAGAGGCGGTGCGCTACACAGACTGGCAAGAGGGAGCCGGGGAGGAGGAGCGCCCGCAGGCCAAGCAGAGCCCCCGAGTCTGGCTTGCAAAAGCGGAGGGGCCGGATGGAGTATGTTCCAACAGCAAGCTGGAATTGACATCTGGAAGGTTATAAGCTAACAGCTCTGCTCGGAGAGCAGGAAGGCTGGAGGAAAATGGGAGGGAGAGTTGCTGAGCCCCAGGACGACAGAGCTCAGTTTGGCGGAGAACAAAGGTGCTCGCCAGCGCCATCTCCCTCGCCCATCCCCCAGCCAAAATCCCAAAGGGAACCGGTTCCTGCCAGGGAACTTGCTTGCAGTGCGAAAACACCCAACGCTGTGCTTCTGAGGATCCACACCTCCGGCAGTGGGTCTGACTCCCTCCTGCTGCCACAGGGCCTCTCCTGAAGTGGATCACCTAAGGAGAAGCGAGCTAAGCCTGCCTCTCCCGACCCTGTGCACCTTGCTGGTCCACCCCAGCTAATACGCCAGATCCCCAGCACCACAAGCCTGGCAGTGTGCAAGTAGCCCAGACCAACCACGTCACCCCACAGTGAATCCCACCCCTAGGAGAGGGAAAGAGAAGGCACACACTAGTCTGACTGTGGCCCCAGCCATGGGCTGGGGGCAGACATCAGGTCTGACTGCGGCCCCGCCCACCAACAAAAGTTATTCAAGACAGCACAGGGGAAGTACCCGAAGTCCGGCACCACTCCAGGGACTATCCAAAATGACGAAACGGAAGAATTCCCCTCAGAAAACGTCCAGGAAATAACAACAGCTAACGAACTGATCAAAAAGGATTTAAACAATATAACAAAAAGTGAATTTAGAATAATAGTCATAAAATTAATCGCTGGGCTTGAAAACATTATAAAGGACAGCAGAGAATCTATTGCTACAGAGATCAAGGGGCTAAGGAACAGCCAGGAGGAGCTGAAAAATGCTATCAATGAGCTGCAAAATAAAATGGAGACAACCACAGTTCAGATTGAAGAGGCGGTGGAGAGAAGAGGTGAACTAGAAGATAAAATTATGGAAAAAGAAGAAGCTGAGAAAAAGAGAGATAAAAAAATCCAGAAGTATGAGGGGAAAATTAGAGAACTAAGTGATGCACTAAAGAGAAATAATATGCACATAATTGGTATTCCAGGGGAGGAAGAGAGAGGGAAAGGTGCTGAAGGTGTACTTGAAGAAATAATAGCTGAGAACTTCCCTGACCTGGGGAAGGAAAAAGGCATTGAAATCCAAGAGACACAGAGAACTCCCTTCAGACGTAACTGGAATTGATCTTCTGCACGACATATCATAGTGAAACTGGCAAAATACAAGGATAAAGAGAAAATTCTGAAAGCAGAAAGGGATAAACGTGCTCTAACATATAAAGGGAGACCTATAAGACTGTGACTGATCTCTGTTTTGAAACTTGGCAGGCCAGAAAGGAATGGCAGGAGATCTTCAATGTGATGAACAGGAAAAATTTGCAGCCGAGAATCCTTTATCCAGCAAGTCTGTCATTTAGAATAGAAGGAGAGATAAAGGTCTTCCCAAACAAAAACTGAAGGAATTCGTCACCACTAAACCAGCCCTACAAGAGATCCTAAGGGGGATCCTGTGAGACAAAGTACCAGAGACATCACTACAAGCATGAAACCTATGGACATCACAATGACTCTAAACCCATATCTTTCTATAATAACACTGAATGTAAATGGACTAAATGCGCCAACCAAAAGACATACAGTATCAGAATGGATAAAAAAGCAAGACCCATATATTTGCTGTCTACAAGAGACTCATTTTAGACCTGAGGACACCTTCAGATTGAGAGTGAGGGGATGGAGAACTATTTATCATGCCACTGGAAGTCAAAAGAAAGCTGGAGTAGCCATACTTATATCAGACAAACTAGACTTTAAATTAAAGGCTGTAACAAGAGATGAAGAAGGGCATTATATAATAATCACAGGGTCCATCCATCAGGAAGAGCTAACAATTATAAATGTCTATGTGCCGAATACAGGAGCCCCCAAATATATAAAACAATTACTCACAAACATAAGCAACCTTATTGATAAGAATGTGGTAATTGCAGGGGACTTTAACACTCCACTTACAGAAATGGATAGGTCATCTAGACACACGGTCAATAAAGAAACAAGGGCCCTGAATGATGCATTGAATCAGATGGACTTGACAGATATATTTAGAACTCTGCATCTCAAAGCAACAGAATATACTTTCTTCTCGAGTGCACATGGAACATTCTCCAACGTGGATCACATACTGGGTCACAAAACAGCCCTTCATAAGTATATAAGAATTGAAATCATACCATGCATACTTTCAGACCACAATGCTATGAACTTTGAAACCAACCACAGGAAAAAGTCCGGAAAACCTCCAAAAGCATGGAGGTTAAAGAACACCCTACTAAGGAATGAGTAGGTCAACCAGGCTATTAGAGAAGAAATTAAAAAATGTATGGAAACAAACAAAAATGAAAATACAACAATCCAAACGCTTTGGGATACAGCGAAGGCAATCCTCAGAGGAAAATACATTGCAATCCAGGCCTATCTCAAGAAACAAGAAAAATCCCAAATACAAAATCTAACAGCACACCTAAAGGAAATAGAAGCAGAACAGCAAAGACAGCCTAAACCCAGCAGAAGAAGAGAAATAATAAAGATCAGAGCAGAAATAAACAATATAGAATCTAAAAAAACGGTAGAGCAGATCAACGAAACCAAGAGTTGGTTTTTTGAAAAAATAAACAAAATTGATAAACCTCTAGCCACGCTTCTCAAAAAGAAAAGGGAGATGACCCAAATAAATAAAATCATGAATGAAAATGGAATGATTACAACCAATCCCTCAGAGATACAAACAATTATCAGGGAATACTATGAAAAATTATATGCCAACAAACTGGACACCTGGAAGAAACGGACAAATTCCTAAACACCCACACGCTTCCAAAACTCAATCAGGAGGAAAAAGAAAGCTTGAACAGACCCATAACCAGCGAAGAAATTGAATCAGTTATCAAAAATCTCCCAACAAATAAGAGTCCAGGACCAGATGGCTTCCCAGGGGAGTTCTACCAGATGTTTAAAGCAGAAATAATACCTATCCTTCTTAAGCTATTCCAAAAAATAGAGAGGGAAGCAAAACTTCCAGACTCATTCTATGAAGCCAGTATTACTTTGATTCCTAAACCAGACAGAGACCCAGTAAAAAAATAGAACTACAGGCCAATATCCCTGATGAATATGGATGCAAAAATTCTCAATAAGATACTAGCAAATCGAATTCAACGGCATATAAAAAGAATTATTCACCGTGATCAAGTGGGATTCATTCCTGGGATGCAGGGCTGGTTCAACATTCGCAAATCAATCAACGTGATACATCACATTAATAACAGAAAAGGTAAGAACGATATGATCCTGTCAATCGATGCAGAAAAGGCCTTTGACAAAATTCAACAACCTTTCTTAATAAAAACCCTCGAGAAAGTCGGGATAGAAGGAATATACTTAAAGATCATAAAAGCCATTTATGAAAAGCCCACAGCTAACATCATCCTCAGTGAGGAAAAACTGAGAGCTTTTTCCCTGAGATCAGGAACACGACAGGGATGTCCACTCTCACTGCTGTTGTTTAACATAGTGTTGGAAGTTCTAGCATCAGCAATCAGACAACAAAAGGAAATCAAAGGCATCAAAATTGGCAAAGATGAAGTCAAGCTTTCACTTTTTGCAGATTACATGATATTATACATGGACAATCCAATAGACTCCACCAAAAGTCTGCTAGAACTGATACATGAATTCAGCAAAGTTGCAGGATACAAAATCAATGTATAGAAATTAGTTGTATTCTTATACACTAACAGTGAAGCAACAGAAAGACAAATAAAGAAACTGATCCCATTCACAATTGCACCAAGAAGCATAAAATACCTAGGAATAAATCTAACCAAAGATGCAAAAGATCTGTATGCTGAAAACTATAGAAAGCTTATGAAGGAAATTGAAGAAGATATAAAGAAATGGAAAAACATTCCCTGCTCATGGATTGGAAGAATAAATATTGTCAAAATGTCAATACTACCCAAAGCTATCTATACATTCAATGCAATCCCAATCAAAATCACACCAGCATTCTTCTCGAAACTAGAACAAGCAATCCTATAATTCATATGGAACCACAAAAGCCCCGAATAGACAAAGTAATTTTGAAGAAGACCAAAGCAGGAGACATCACAATCCCAGACTTTAGCCTCTACTACAAAGCTGTCATCATCAAGACAGCATGGTATTGGCACAAAAACAGACACATAGACTAATGGAATAGAATAGAAACCCCAGAACTAGACCACAAATGTATGGCCAACTAATCTTTGACAAAGCAGGAAAGAACATCCAACGGAAAAAAGACAGTCTCTTTAACAAATGGTGCTGGGAGAACTGGACAGCAACATGCAGAAGGATGAAACTAGACCACTTTCTCACACCATTCACAAAAATAAACTCAAAATGGATAAAGGACCTGAATGTGAGACAGGAAACCATCAAAACCCTAGAGGAGAAAGCAGGAAAAGACCTCTGTGACCTCAGTCGTAGCAATTTCTTACTCGACACATCCCCAAAGGCAAGGGAATTAAAAGCAAAAATGAACTACTGGGACCTTATGAAGATAAAAAGCTTCTGCACAGCAAAGGAAACAACCAACAAAACTAAAAGGCAACCAATGGAATGGGAAAAGATATTTGCAAATGACATATCAGACAAAGGGTTAGTATCCAAAATCTATAAAGAGCTCACCAAACTCCACACCCGAAAAACAAATAACCCAGTGAAGAAATGGGCAGAAAACATGAATAGACACTTCTCTAAAGAAGACATCTGGATGGCCAACAGACACATGAATAGATGCTCAATGTTGCTCCTCATCAGGGAAATACAAATCAAAACCACACTCAGATATCACCTCACGCCAGTCAGAGTGGCCAAAGTGAACAAATCAGGAGACTATAGATGCTGGAGAGGATGTGGAGAAACGGGAACCCTCTTGCACTGTTGGTGGGAATGCAAATTGGTGCAGCCACTCTGGAAAACAGTGTGGAGGTTCCTCAGAAAATTAAAAATAGACCTACCCTATGACCCAGCAATAGCACTGCTAAGAATTTACTCAAGGGATACAGGAGTACTGATGCATAGGGGCACTTGTACCCCAATGTTCATAGCAGCACTCTCAACAATAGCCAAATTATGGAAAGAGCCTAAATGTCTATCAACTGATGAATGGATAAAGAAATTGTGGTTTATATACACAATGGAGTACTACGTGGCAATGAGAAAGAATGAAATATGGCCCTTTGTAGCAACGTGGATGGAACTGGAGAGTGTTATGCTAAGTGAAATAAGCCTTACAGAGAAAGACAGATACCATATGGTTTCACTCTTATGTGGATCCTGAGAAACTTAACAGAAACTCATGGGGGAGGGGAAGGAAAAAAAAAAAAAAAAGGTTAGAGTGGGAGAGAGCCAAAGCATAAGAGACTCTTAAAAACTGAGAACAAACTGAGGGTTGATGGGGGGTGGGAGGGAGGGGAGGGTGGGTGATGGGTATTGAGGAGGGCACCTTTTGGGATGAGCACTGGGTGTTGTATGGAAACCAATTTGACAATAAATTTAATACATTGAAAAAAAAAAAGACTTTAAAGTTTCAATAGACCTCTCCAGGTAAATAAAGTATATAAGTTATTGCTATCCATAGGAGAAATCAAAGCAGAAGTACTGGGGAAAAGAAAAATAACCAAATTGTCAGATTAATAAAAAATTATTTTTTTTCAATGTCAAGATTTTATGTATTTCTTTGAAAGAAACAGATATATTTTAATATGTCACTGTTGTAGATTAGTATTTCAGTTTCTTACCAACACATAACAAAAATTAATTATGTTTCAAATACACCACTGGAAATGATTAAGTCTCCAGGTAGACCAATGAAATTGTCGTTAAACTGACTTTTATTCTGAAATTAAGATCATACTTAATAATTCTAGAAAATGTTTAAAGGACAAAAAGTTATAAAGAAGACATTTAAATCTAATAAGACAACCACACTTAATGTTTTCATATCTTTACTTTTACACTTTTATACAAGTATTTGTGAACTCATGGAAAGAATGGTATTAATTTGATTATAGTTTAGCACCTGATAAGGCAGCTAATAATCTGATTAACATAAGTACTAAGGAGATTTTACTTACTACTATCACTACTATTTAATATTTACATAGTGCCTGCTATGCACTAAATACTTTTCAATGATTAATTCAGTAAATCTTCACAAATACCCTGTGATCATGACCTGAGCTAAGACCAGGAATTGATGCTTAACCAAGTGAGCCATGCAGGGGTTCCTGTTTATTTTTCTTTTCCTTCTTTCGTTTTTTTGTTTTTTTTTTTTTGAAAAAAAATCAAATGCTTGTGTGAAATTTTTAATTTGATTTGGAGTTTTATGTCACAATTTCATTTTTCTTTGTAGTTGTCTATGTGAGAAAAACTTTGATAAGCCAATTGATAAACCAAAGTATTGAGTCATACTCTGAGTAGTTTTGAATGGAATCTGTCCAATTATTTTTATATTCCTAGATAATTTGTAAACAAGGTTCCTAGTTCAATAGAACTTCTTTCTGTCATTGTAGTAACATACGGCTTCTTTAATGGGAGGTTTTTTTTGTTTTTGTTTTTGTTTTTGTTTTTAAGAGGGGGTTTTAGAGGGGGTTTCTGTTTAGTTTCCACAGGATTCTTAATTTTCCTCATTTACTACCCTCACTTTACCTTCATTAAAACATCTGCAAAGAGCACGTGTCTTCTCTATTTTCGCTTCTCCTCCAGGAAGTAATGATTCCCTGAGGTTATTGCTGTGGCACACTTACCACTTAGTCCCTTCCCCTTAGCTAGTGCTGCGGTTTACCAAGTTCCAGGTTTGTGTTCCACACATTAACACTTGCTAAGTTAAATTTTCTCTTTCTGAGGGTTACGGAGCTGCTTCATGCATAATCTCTTTCATCTTTCTTATGGAGTCATTTAAGTCTTTCTTCTCCCTCTTCTCATAGATTTGTAATCTCAGTTGGGACTCCAACTGAATCTGTTGGGATTTTCTGTTGGGATTTTATATACTTATAGATAATTTGAAGAATATAGTGATCTCTGTGTGGGATTTTCTGTGGTCAGATGTGATTTTATTTGTATTTGTAGGTGATTTTATAATTTGGGGAATGAGGCATGGGAAGTCTCAAATGCATGTGGCTGCTCTTTCCCAATTTGATCTCAAATGACACTTATATTTTGGTCATTTTTTATGATCATTAAATGCATTTTACCTGTTTTTATTAATAATCTAAAACAAGGAGTAATATAATTTCCTCATGTTAAATAATTACTCTATTTCAGAAATAAATCCTATTTGGTAATACTTGATTATATTTTAATTTGCTGATGGGTCAAATTTAAATGGATATATTTTAGGATTTTGGGATATATCCTTATTCATAAGTGATACTTCATATTGTTTTCTTTTTGTGTGTGGTATCATTGTTAGATTTTGTTTGGGGGGATATTCTAGCTTTATAAAAGTAATTGGATAACTTTTATGAAATGTTTTAATCATTTGTCTTATTCTTTCCTGAAAGGAATGAAGAAAATAAGTAATAACCTTGATTAATTTGCTTATAAATAATTTTGGTATATTTGAAAAATAATTATAGTTGTTTTTTCTTGAGTCGATTTTAATTATGGGATGTTTCCTTGACAATAATTCATTTATTAAGATTTTTCCAATTAATTATTATAGAGTTGTGTTTATTGTCTCTTTTTTTTATTTAAAAAAAATTTTTTTTTCAACGTTTATTTATTTTTGGGACAGAGAGAGACAGAGCATGAACGGGGGAGGGGCAGAGAGAGAGGGAGACACAGAATCGGAAACAGGCTCCAGGCTCTGAGCCATCAGCCCAGAGCCTGACGCGGGGCTCAAACTCAGGGACCGCGAGATCGTGACCTGGCTGAAGTCGGACGCTTAACCGACTGCGCCACCCAGGCGCCCCTGGTTGTGTTTATTATCTATTTAAACTTGTGAACATTTTCCTTATTTGATATACACTTTCTCTTTTTCAATGTAACTATTCATGCATCCCATTCTATTAACCCAGACTTGCCAGAAGTTTGTTTTTGTTTAGGTATTTTCAAAGAACTGAGATTTTTTTTCCCTTTACCAATTCTATATTTATAAATTTTAAAGTATGGATTTTTACTTTATTATAACTTAAACTTTAGTAGTTTTCATTGGGGTTTTATTATTTTATTTATTGAGATGAATGCATGCTTCCTTATTTTAATTTAATAATTAAATAGGTCTTAAAAATTCACATTTTTTAAAAGTTTCAAAAACAATTTTCTTGTAGTTCTTCATCTTTATTTTTTAAATAGAATGCATGTTTAGTTTTTATTTCTTCTTTTGCTCTAAAACTAGTTTAGGAGGGTTTGCTCTTTTTAATTTTTGTTCGCTTATTTTTAATTTTCAAGTGGTTTGAGATTTTATCTTGTAGTTGCTTAAAATACTTTTATTAATTTTAGTTTCATCGTATTTTGAACAGGTAATTTGTTAAGTATTATTTATTTTATGTAGAAATTAAGGAGTTTCAGGGGTACCTAATATATTATCATATTTTCTAATTTACCTATGAGCCCTCACTATCTGTAGGAAACAAATTTATCTAAGTAAACTTTATTAATTATACTATTTATATTGTATTTAATACTTTACAAATTTTAAAAAGTAAGTAATTTAGCCACAATTCAAAATTAGCAGATTCTATGCAAGAGTCCAAACTTGGCATTTTTGTAAAAATTGGAATATGTAGCAATACATTTTCATGGATCTGAGAGGCAGCTGCCCCTTTAGAAAGTGCAGGAAATTTCCAATTAACTTTAGCTCTCACCATGCAAGCACAGTGTATGCATATGCACTTATATCCAATTTCACTCATTTATCTTTGCCTGTTCTCTGTTAAGTATTTCAGTTTATAATCCTCCACTCTTTCTTGATGTTATTAACCTAACCTATCACCATGACAGATTACAAAAACAACCAGAAAATTCTTCCCATTTCCATACACATGCCCTGTTGCCATGTGACCCTACAGCTCTTCCCACAAGGTGGTCCAGCCTATTTCCCTATCCTTTTGATCTGGGATTAGCCAGTGATGTGGCACTCAGTGGGAGAGAAGCATTATGATACAAGTAGAGCCTTGAAAGGTTTGCGCAATGGAGCTTGCCCTTTATCTTGCTGTGGTTGGAACCCTGGACCACCATGTGACTGAACACTAACTTGCCTGCTGGAGAACAAGAAGCCACGCAGAGGATAACAGTGGTGCCACTGAGCCTCAACAGTGAGTAGACAGTCAAATGTTATGCTTTCGGTTGAGCTCACGGCTTGCTCTTAGCTGCACTCTGTACTCTTCCAAACTAGGGCAATTTATGGCATTTGTACAGGGTACCTGGAAAGCTAAAATTTCTTAGGACTGTGCTTTCCTGAAATCTGACAACTTCTGGTTGATGAGAGCCACCCTTCCTTAATTTACAGTAATGTATTTAATTTTCTTCTGTTATAGTTATTTGAACGTATCATTTGAAAATTTAAAAAGGGAGGTTGGATGCTTATATTTGCTTGAAAAAGTGAATAGGAGTCTCACAAATTGCCCCAAAGTTTATGACCATAGATTGTAAAAATGTCTTCCAAACTCAGTAGACATACAAGAAGAGGAGCATCTTGGCAAGGCTCAAATATAAGAGGGTAGTGAATATTGTCAGCTAACTAGAAAGTTTTTTTTCCGAAGTTTTAGCTGTTAAAAATGTGGGAATAGGGATTTTCTAGCTTAGATTTCCAATAAAATATGTGAATTTGTCAGATAAGTTAAACCATATGAGTCCATTTAGCTCAACATGTAAAACGGCTCAATGTAAAAACAAAACACAACAGAAAAGCATATATATTACAGCACTGGCTAATAAGGTTGGCATTGATACAATATAAAAAAGCAAAACTAAAAAGAAAAATAAATTTTAATATTAAATTGTAAAAGCAATATTACAAATACATTCTAGTTTTTAAAGGGAGAACACATAAAACCTGCCTATTCTTTTCTTACAAGTAGAAGAAATGCCCACAATATCACTGGCTGAAACATCATATAGAAGTTCTATAACTAACAGACCCAGGCTGATAACGTTTCTAGTGTTAGGAATCAGACTAATTTTCTCTTGCTCTGCTCTCCTCGGTACATAGCTTTCAACTCATGATGTAAGATGGTTGATTGAGCTCCAGCCATTTTACTGACATTTTAGTGAGGAGGAATGACGAGCATCAGAATAAAAAGAATCCTTGCTTTAAACAAAGCTTTGTATTATACTTCTATTTAATTTCCATTGGTTAGAACTTAGTCACATGATTACACTATCTCCAGAGAATAGCCAGGAAATATATATTATGGCCAGTCTGTATCTGGCTATAACTCAGGAGCTGTATTACTAAAAAAGAAGAGAATAGATATTTAAGGACAATTAGCAGTCTTTTCTACATTTCCTCATAGATAACCATTGTTCCAAGATTGATGTAAGTCCTTTAGACTCTTTTCTGTTTTTACATATTAATGTATATTTTCCCCCAAATTTAATATAATAATATAATCTTTGAGTAAAACACGCACACACACAGACACACACACAGACACACACACCCCATAGAACTGGTCAGTTTTTTTTTTTAATTTTTTTTAATGTTTATTTATTTTTGAGACATAGAGAGAGAGAGACAGAGCATGAACAGGGGAGGGTCAGAGAAAGAGGGAGACCCAGAATCTGAAACAGGTTCCAGGCTCTGAGCTGTTAGCACAGAGCCTGACGCGGGACTCAAACTCATGGACCACGAGATCATGACCTGAGCCGAAGTCGGACGCTTGACCGACTGAGCCACCCAGGTGCCCCAAGTCAGTTTTTTTAAAGCTGCACAGAATTTTAAAGAACTATTTTTGTCACCTTTAAATTATCAGCACATAAAAGATGGTAGGCACGCAACAAGTGTTTACTGATTATGATGATATTCTGATTAATTCAATCATTCCCTTTTAATGATTTTTAGAAATCTTTCTTTTTCTTGCCTATTATAATGAATAGATGTTTAACCTTGCAACTTAGTGCATATTCAATTGAAAAATGTTTCTTGGAGCTTGCCACACTGATATTTCTAGAAATGAATGTTTTATTATTTTAATAGATGATGTTTTGTCACTGACACCCACCATAGTGACAAAAGCAGTATTATTATTATTATTATTATTATTATTATTATTATTATTTTGAGAGACAGAAAGAGAGAGAGAGACAGAACACAAGTTGGGAGGGACAGAGAGGGAGACAGAATTTGAAGCAGGCTCCAGGCTGTGAGAACAGAGCCCGGCACAGGGCTTGAACTCACAAACTGTGAGATAATGACCTGAGCCTAAGTCAGATGCTTAACCAACTGAGCCACCCAGATGCCCCACAAAAGCAGTATTATTAGTTTAGTTTCTATATTGTCACTCTTATATCTAAGCCTCTTCCAAGAAACCACACGCCATCCCTTCTCCAATATTCTCTCTCTTCATCAGGCCCCATGCCCATTCACATAATGATCTAATTTTAAAGTCCTTCTAGAAACAGTTTAGTTTTCAGTAGTCTCCAAACCCCAGCTTTTCTTTTTCAGTTTAAATATTTTGGCTTAAGTATTTAAATTTATATTTTATTTATATAAATATATTTTCTCTCTCTCTCTCTCTCTCTCTCTCTTGTATTTTTACTGGAGTTTATTGCATTTCCCTCCCTGGAGCTTACCATTATTCTTCCTTTGTCTGTTTTTTTTTTCCTGTATCTCTTATGTAGTACTTATCCTATAAATATCTGTTTTATCTTCAAATTATAAAATTCCTGAAGCAAGAGCTTTATGTTCATTGTCCTCTATTCTCCTAATAAGTATTTTTCACACTGCTTTGCCCACAGTAGATTTGAAAAACAAAAACAAAAACAAAAAACAAAAAGTCTTTGGACTTGCATGTTCTATGTTATATGGTGAAGGAAATATGTGTTTTTATACAAACCTAAATTTTGGCAGAAAAGGAATAGGTTTCAGGCAGTGTGCTGCCAAAGAAAATCTCTGTTATTATGAAGAAGTCATTGCCTTTATGTTTTTTCCCATATCAAGCCATTAGCCAGAGCTTCCAACTTGAGTAGCCTAGGTTTTAATGTTTTCAGTCCTCATATTGAGGCACACCTCCACATATGCTTGCTGGACAACCTTGTACAAGAGGTATCACAACCCTATTAACACTGAGGACAGGTCAGAGGCTATGAGAAGGTGAATAGTGTGCCCAATGTTATAGGTGAAAAAATTGTGGAGTTGGCCATGCCCACCATAGTGTGCTTGCTAAATATGATAAATTGTTTTGCTTTTAGAGTTTCTGCATGATCTCTTTCTCCTAACTGCCTGCCTAATATTTATTCACTAATCCATTAAAAAAATTGGCATGTATATGCTTTTAAATTATTACTCTTATTTTTCTGACTTTTGATTTGCCCCTAAGCAATACTCATACTAGGAAAGTAATTAGGACATAAAGATTAAGACATGTTAGTGGATATGTATGTATATGAATGAGCAATTAAGGCATTACAGGCAATTATAAGAATCTGAATAATTCTCACACTGAATAACTTGGAAAAACTCTTGGAAGATTTTGGGGAGACAGTGGTATGATCTGACTTACATTTTTAAATAATCCATTTGGCAACTGTCTTGAAAATAGATTACAGTAAGAAACAGCTACAGCATGATAAGTAGTTAAGAGGCTATGGAAGTAGTCACAAAGAAAGAAAATGGTCGCTTGCACCAATGGGGAGTGGTGGGGTTGTGAGAAATATCATATTTAGGATATATCCCAGATTTATAGCAAGAAAAATCTGTTGGTGCATAGTGTATGAGGTATGGCAGAGAAAAGAGAAGTCAGGGTAATTTATAGGTTTCGGACTGAGTAAACTAAAGATTGGAGTTGCCATATACTATAACAGGGAAGGCTTTAGGTAGAATAGGTTGAGGAGAGTGAAATCAGGAATTCTGCTTTGAGCATATAATGTTTGGGATACCCGTTAGATATCTAAGAGAAAATGCTGAGTAGGTCGTAAGAAATAAGTGTCTGCAGTTCCAGTGAGATACCTGGGCTGAAGAAACAACTTTGGAAATGGTTAACTCATAGATGATAATTAAATTCTTGAGACCGGATGAGTTCAGCAGAAGCTGAAGAGTAGATAGTAAAGAAAGTATTGGATGTATGTTGGATCTCTCCATCTAGTCTGCATATTGCCCCACCTCTCATTTAGCTATCTAGCTCTTGGAGAACAAGAATTCTGTGTTTGATATTTTATGTATTCCCCACAATGCCAGCTATACATTAGGCCCCAAAAAATACTTACTTAATGCTGAGTGAGAAGCAAGCTACAAAGTTATTTACAAATTGCAGTGGTTCAGGCATTTATCCTGCAGCATTAAAAGGGATTTAAAAATAATACCAATTCTGCACTTCCCAAGAGGGAATGCTGCCATCTTCAAAGAAAAGGATCATCAGAAGGAGTTTTTTTAGTGATGTAGAGACTTTTTCAACTTTGTGAGAGGTCATTTTAAGGCTGCTTGTGAACAGAGCATATAGAAGAAATCTCTGCCTGAAATGCCTAAATTGCAAATCCACAAATCAATGAAATGCCAACCAAGGATAATGACTACAATTGGGTGGATTTTTATTTTCATTACAGTAAAATTTTCAGTCTAGAATTCACTTAAGACTGCCATGATAGATGTTTTTAGAGCTCCAGATCAGGAGAAGGTAAGTTCTCTGTAAGTGAGAAAGAGCTAGCTCCCAGAAACAGTTTGCATGTAGGAAGTGAACCTACACTTGCTATTCTCCTAGTGATTCTGTGCAGTATTAAGTGAAATATGCAATGAGTATGAGACACAGTCGGATGTCCTCAGACAGGTATCGGGAGCCTCTGTGGTCACCTCCTCCCTTGATACAGCTGAGACTTGCTAGATGCTCAGTTTTTGTTTGTTTTTTGATGAGGGAAATCTCTATTTATTTTAAGGCCTGTCACTATAATGTCATCAAATTACAAAGAGAAACTCAAAATGATTAAGACTTAAAACAGCTGAAATCTATAGTATCCAAATGACAGGCAAGAGTAAACTCCAATCATCTCTCAATGTATGGCTCTATTTCTAAATATTCTAAATATCTTGATATTGGTATATGAATTTAAAGCAAATTCCTCAAATGGGAATGGTACATTCACTGCTAGATATGAGCAAATTTTTAAAGGATTCTAAGTATGATTTTGATGTTGTAATAAGGATGTTTTCGTTTCTGTTCAATATTAAAGTTAATCTTTATATTTAGTAGATACAGTACCCAATATTGCAGAAGCACAGAGAAAGAGGGGGCTCATTCTCTATTACACCAACTACGTTTCTAGGCCACAATAAGTTTTTATTATACTCTTTTGCTTGAGTGTGTTTTTCTGTTTATAATTTCCAGATTAACACAGAATGAGCATCCTAATGGAATTAGCATCCTGAATAAAAATGACCAATCAACCTAACTACAATGCCCTGAGATTATGTGTATAGAATTATACAGAATTTCATAGTTAAAATGTTCTTTGAAAATTACTTAGAATATCTTCACTCAAAACTGCACTCTCCTGTATGCCTGGAAGTTATCTTACTTATTAAATTTACCCCCAAACCATAACCAGAGACAGATGAAAATCTAGGGTAATAGATGGCAGGGAGAGTCAACGGTGAATTTCAGGATTTATATATATCCCTAGTTATGAGATTTTCTCATCATAGGACTGGTCTTTATATCACCTTAGTTTGGATTGATGAAGTAGCTGTTAATGTATAGCCTATAACCCACCATATCTTTTTAAGGCTACAGATATTTTTACTGAATTTTGGGTTGTCCTTGCCTATAAGTTCTCTTTAAACCTAAGAGACATTCCTGGACAGTATCATTCCATTTGGTAAATATTCTCTGTTCTTTAGCTTTGATTCAAGACTTATTATTCACTAGTTATCTGTACTTGCCATCTATTAGACCAAGTACTTAATGATTCAAGTACTTTATCTGATTGAATTGCTCCTTACTGTTTGCAATGTCTGCCAATTAAATATCACCTGCAAATTTAGAAAATTGCTCCTAAAGCCATTCACTAAGTCATTTTAATCTACATAATTTATTTCCTTTCACAGATCTCTTTTTATCCTTTTCCTTCATCAGTGTTAAAATCCTTCCTTATCAACAACAAATATTTGTGGGCATTTTCTTCTTCTCTACTCACACACCCAGAGCTTGTATGATCTCCTATATCTATGCCCTAACTCCATCCTATATGCATATACAGTGGGTTATTTTTGAGCACTCACCATTCAGACACATTCTTATAACCATATGTACTTTTTGAACTTCATGACTGACTATAGCTGACTTACTCTGGGAAACTCAATTAGTCCATTAATACCTGTTTAGTTAACATTAAGAATTATAATCTTAGTCATTGTCCTATTTAAATTCTCTATAAGGACTTCCTTTCTCTATACACATTTTATCCTGACTCCCTTTGCAAAGCTACTTTTTCATTTCATATCACTGTATAGGCATGTGTGCAGGGGAGGAGTTCTTTGGTGAGTAAAGTCTCATTGGTGGATACAGATATTTCTAAGCATGGTTTGCAATAATGGAAAGATACACTGGAACTGTGTAAGGATCTTTTGCATCATGGGGTGTCTGCAGGCACCTCACTAAGAACCCCCTTCATCTACAAGCATGGCTCCTGTACATTGCCATCTCCTGATCCCAGTGGATGGCTTGCTCAAGAGGCAGCTTTGACCTTTTCACAGCTAACTCCTTCTGCCTTGTCTAAGACCAAGGGATTCATTCCAAACTTTACTTCTTAGGGAATGGAGATGAATATGGTGGTAACTGTCATGTCTCCTGAAATTTGTTCTGGTGGCACTGATAGGCCCAATTTTATGGGGCCTATCTTTATGCCTGATGTTTTCCCAACTGCTCTTAGCATTCCCCTTTCCTGTGTGGATGAGCAAGGGGGCAACTCACCACATACTGAAGTCTTCTGAACTCTCCTCCCAAAGTGAGCTCTCTCCTCCCTCTAGCTTTTTCGTTTGTCCTAGTAGCAAAATAACACCAGCCCTCCTATCCGGGCTCAGGTGCAATAATTTCAGACCATAAATAATGATTTAGTGCATGATCTTCATATTAATCCAACAATCCCAATTTCATTGTTATAATGGAGGTTACAGGAATATCTATATTTCCTAAACTTAGGGGCCCGAGACATCATTGTCATGGGTTCCAGATGCATATTTACTAATTGTTCCTAGACAGTAATTCTAGAATGTTCTTCAGGTACAACAAATCAAAATGTCTACAGCCAAGCTGTATATCGTGTTTGTCCTTTCCTAGTCTTCCGTCTTTCTAATGCCCTATTTCTGTCATTGAGTGTCTGTCTGCTCATTCTCCTCTGCCAAATTTCCCACCAAATCTCAATGCCTCCTTTTCTTCTCCTCCAAGTTATCAACTTCTAGTAATTATACCTTGGAATATTGATTGTTTTCTCAAAATCATTCTTTTTATTAATCTCCTATTTCTGTTGGTTTAGTTTAGGCACTCCTTTAGTCCTCTCTAAATTGTTGGAAAAGTCATCTGTCTTTTTGCTTCTTCACTCCATGCATCCTTGGGCCTACCTCAGCTATCTTTCTTAAACATAAATTAAATCTTATTTTTCTCTTATGTAAAAACTTTTCATATTTTCACTAGCTAAGTGATAAAGTTTAAACTCTTTAGCATGGTAAACATGCTTTTAGAATTATCTTATTGTTTCCTCTCACACTCCTACTCATCTTGGAGACCTAGCTCAAATTTCTCCTCTTCTGTGAAATCTTTTTAGCTTCCCAGGTGGAGGCTGCCACTTCACCCCTGTGTTGCCATGGCATCCTGTGTTTATTACTCTAAGGCATTTATCTCACTGTGTTTTAATTATTTATTTACGCTCGTGTCTTCTGCATACACTATGAGATCTTTGAAGGCAGGAACAATGTCCTCCATTCTTTTGAATCTATGATGTTAGGCGCAGTGCCCAGAATATAGCATGCATTCAAAAATGTGTGGAGATGAACAGATGAATATAGGGCATTCTGCTTGACATACAGAATAAACACAACATCAACCCTCTGTTTCAAAAAATGCAAAGAAAAAGTCTCCCTCTGTCTCTGTCTCCTTTCTCTCTCTGTGTCTATGATCCAAAGGGGCAGTTTGAAAAGTGGAAAAGATGTACTCAGAAGACAGGATTACCAAGATATGGGAATGGTTTGAAAGCCTTATGAATTTAACTGGGGTTGAAAATTTAGGAAGATGAACAGAGTAAAGACAGTCAAGGCAGATTGAAGCTGAATGATATGGAGTATGATAAAAACGTAAGAAGGAAGTGACACACAGATTGCAGAAAATAACACATGCCTTTTTCAGGAGTTTTAAGTTTTTTAGAAAGGGAAAGAAAAGACAGGTTTTTGAGAAAGGAAAGTTTTTGACTTTAGACGTACAAAAGTTTTTAGCTACTGTCCAAACCCATTTCCATTTAATCTTATTTTTTGTCTTCTACTCATACCCATTCTAACTCCATCTAAACCTTCTTTGAATGTGCAGGTCCTAAAAGCCTGTGTTGAACTGTTTCTGAGTATTATTTCCCTCACTGGTATGTGGCTTGGTTTATTAAATACTTTTCTGGCAAAACTTACATTAGAACTCTCTTCCCCTCTGTATACTGGTAAGGGCATCAAGCATTTGGATTCTAGATGCAAACTGCATGCCTGGGTTTGAATCATGAATTTTCCACAACTTGGCTAAGACCCCGGGCAAGTTACTTTACGTCTCTGTAACTCTGTTTCATCATCTGCAATATTGGTATAATAGTAATGTCTACCTCATAGGGTTGCTGTGAGTATAGGGAGCTAATGCATGCAAAGTATGTACAATTGTGTCAGCAATAGTAAGCTTTATATAAGTGCTAATAATTATTATTTGGTTAATTTCAAACGTTACTTTTTTCAAAATTCCCTATGGTACCTGCATTAATTGCCAACGCTGTCATACACATTGTTCACTGAAGTTTGTACCTCTAATTCTAATGATGCTCTATTTTTCTAAGAAACAGGCATATAAAATGGGTCAAAGTTATATAACACAGAAGGGGCACTTTTTCCTTATAGAAACACTAACTACTCATATCTTATATACTTATCTTTTTAAAAAACTTTTTAATTGCCTTACTCTATTACGGTAGATTTCCTTTTAGATTTATGTTGTCTATCAGTTTCCTCTTGAAACTCTAAGTTCGTATCTTTTGTACCTTTATCTACTGGGTTCCTTGTATTTTCTTATGGATTTTATGACCTCTCTGTGTAGCAATAAAGCAATGATGCTAACAATACATCATACTTTTGAAAATATTCTCTGGCCTGTTGATTGTAATTTAATTTAGTTATTGTAGTTTTTGACTTATTGGTGATTTTAATGTTTATATACATGGAACTACTGATAGTTTCCATGTAATTTATTCTATTACTTTAAACCTCTGAAGGATACCTTTTGTTTTGCCTATCTAGTATCCATTCTTCCCATTTCTAATAACAGCATCCCAATTTTCTTGGGGAACCGGCATTCCCTGATGCTTACTTCCTCAGTGCTTGAGGTAGGCACATGGTGCTGGCCTGGCACTGAGGGCACTGCCCTTTCCAGCTGTGCTTGCACTGGCATGTGTATGAACCTGAGGCTCTTTGTTAAAACTGTTGGTAAAAGAGAATCTGTTTATACCGGGAGATCAAAGAATGAAATCTAAGTCTGCCAAAAAGTCACCTTGCTAACAACAAAGGGCAGACTGCCCGAGAAATGAGACAACACAAAGGAAAGTGGTGCTGACAGATGGAGAGAGAGCAAGTCCTGAGGAAATGAGCCTGGGTCTCATCCCTGAGAGTTGTGGACCACTCAACTGTCTTTTCACTCCAGCTGGGTTGTCATTTGCAATCAAAGATACGTAATTAATCTAGCTTGGAAAATATAGAGAGGTTATTTTTAACATAGAGAATTCCTAAGCCAGTTTTCAAGCAGTGAGGAAGAGGCAAAGATGTGAAAGAGATTGAAGATGTAAAAGAAATAGGAGTAAAGAAAGGTAGAGGGGCAATTTAAAATTCATTCCACCCTGATTAGCCTCAGATATATCTGTCCACCCCAGATTACTTACCTGAATTCTAGACTTGGATTGCAATTTACTTGTTTCATATTCTGTGTGGACAACTTCGAATAGATACATCCACGTTGTTAATAGAACGGGCTTTGAAGTCACACAATTTCCATTCATATTCTAGTTCTTCTACTAATCAGCTGTGTGCCTTAAGAAAGTTGCTTAGACTCTCTGTCCCTGGGTTTTCTTATCTATGTAATGGGATTAATGATTGAATATATTTCACAGAATTATTACAAGGATTGAAGGAGTCAGTACCCATAACGCTTTGGAATAGCACCTGGCTATCTTAAAATGTTAGTTACTATTTTTACTCATTTCCAAAATATTAGTTTTGATTCTACACTCCCCACTCTCTACCCAAATATTTCCTTAGTTTTCTCTATGCCGGTAAATGATCCCACTCTCAATTCAATTATAGTAAACTAGGAGTGACTGAATATAATGAGCTATATAATCCGTGGACAAAAAGCTTAAAATGATACCTGTGAAAGCCCAAGTTTAGACTCTCGATAAAGATGGAAATTTCCTTTAAATAAGGCCAAACCAAGCAGGCTATAGTAGGTTAATTGTTTTAATAAAGGAATAATGAGATGCTACTCTAAGATTTTAGTTAGAGGAATTTTATTATGTAATGTATGTCTTAAAAGATCACTTGACTGCTAGTCATTCTTTTAAGTACAAATATTTTCTAGATACTGAAGTTTCAGTGGTAAAACAAATGCATAGAGTCTTTGCCCTAATTAAGCTTACATTTTAGGAGGGGAAGACCGATGAAAGAGTAGGTACATAGCAAGATGTTGATATGTGTTATAAGTTACAGTCAAACACGATAAGGGGATAGGTAGTGCAGAGGGTAAGAGTTGTTTTGAATAGGGTGGAGGACCTCTCTCAACTTGTCAGCAGAGACTGGAATAAAAAGTGAGGTGGAGGGAGAGATATCTGGGGAAGAGAACTATAGGAAAATGGGACTGAAAGTACAAAAGGCCTACTTTAGCAGCTGTGAGAAAAGCATGATAAGTGAGAGAGACATAAACAAGGTCCTAAAGGGAGTGAGGAGAGCAGAATATATAGATGATTTTAAGGATAGTTTTTACTCTACTCAGGATGGGAAGGCTATCAAATGGTTTTTAGTAGAGGAGTGACTGCTCTGTTAAAAATATACTAAAAAATAAAATAAAATAAAATAAAATAAAATAAAATAAAATAAAACAAAACCAAATAAAATCTTAGAAGAGACACTGATAAAAACAAAACAAAACAAAAATAAAAATATACTGAAGGCAGTCAAGAATGGGAAAAGGGGGAATTACTGGAACTCGATGGCTCTGGGGGAGAGAGAACCATGAGCAGAAGTAAGGTAGTGAGTAGAAATGGGGAAACATGGCAAAAAAAGGAAGTCTTTTTCTGCTGCTGTGGCTGAAAAGATAAGATCTAAAGCCTTGAGTGAGAAGATATCATTGGCTTTGCTCTTTCTCTTTGCTTTTCCTCATTTAATCTATCAGCAAAAGCCTGTTTCTCTTTGCTCTTCTGATCTAATCTATCAGCAAATCTTGCCAGTCTACCTGCAAAATAGATGTTGAACTCATTTATTTTTTTTTAACACAGTGCCTGAGAAACATTTTACAATCTATCAGAGTCAGCAGATGAGTCCCATTTGCCTTCCCTGCAACACATTCCTACTTCATTTTCTCGGTTAATCTTCAAAATAACTGCATTCCCCAGATATGGACACTGCAACTGAAAGATGCTAAAAACTTTCTTAGGCTCACATGGCTAAATATGTGTTACCAGTACCCACAACTATATCTATTTCAATCCAAAGATTATGTGGTGCCACTAAGGATCAGAGAGTAAGTGCAAGGATTTGGAAGCTGAAAAGTAAGAAATCTAGAGACTGGCACTAGATTCTCAGTCTTTGCAGTAAACCATGAGCTTTAACACTAAAAATGAGAACGGTGTCAAGGATGGAGAGTGGGACTAGAAACAGAAATGTGAAAAGTATGGAAGATGTTTGTAACAGCAACAGCGGAGATTAAAATAAAGAATCAGTGTCTAATGAATTGAAGGACACTGGAGAATCAGTGAAGGCTCTATTGATGACATTAGCTACTATGGTATTGAAGTGAACCAGTCAGTCAGGTGCCATGACCTTCCATAGCAATAACCCATTATCCATGTGCAGAATCACAGAAAATGGGAACAGAGGTGAACAAGGGAGGCATAGAAAAATATCAAGAACCTGAGGATGCCTTGGGCACAAAATTATCCTTATTTTGAGTGAGAATTTCCAGAAAGTGCGAATTCGTGTGCCTCACTTTCATGATTTCCTAGAGGCCATGAAGTTTGTCTGTTTTCTCAGATATTCAGGAAACCTAAGTTTTGTTCGCATTGGTAAGACCCTATGCATGCTACTTCCATTTTGTTTTGTTTTGTCAATTGCGTGTGTGCTTCCTGAAAGAGACTTGTCGTATCACCTCCACCAGACAGGCTTCTCCATATTTTCTTCTCATGCATTGAAGACTTTGAGACCTGGCTACATATTCCTCTTTACCCCCAAACCTACCAACCTCCTAACATATTTCAGTATCTGTGTAGATGTCCTGCACAGCAATCATTTTGGGCCATTTCTTAAAAATGGACTTTATTTTTTAAATCAGTTTTAGGTTTATAGGAAAATTGAGCATAAAGAACAAAAAGTTCTCATATACCACCCCCTTTCTCTGGTATGCTTCTACACCGAGCACAGTTTTGTTGTTGTTGCTGTTGTTCTGTTATTAACATCTTGCATTAGTGGAGTACATTTGTTACAACTGATGAACCAATATTGATACATCATTATTAACTGAAGTCAGTAGTTTACATTAGGGTGTACTCTTTCTATGGATTTTGACAAATGCATAATGTCATGGATCCATGACTATAATACATACAAAATAGTTCCTCAGCTCTAAAAATCCTCTGTGCTCCACCTATTCACCCTTCCCTCTTGCCTCATTTTGGGCCATTTTAAACTTCAATTCCTTTTGCCTCCTCTACTATTCTGCCATTATCTACAAGGTCAGCATTTACATTTTATCTCTAGAACTTCTACATTTCAGTCTCTGGTTACCTCTCTTCATCCTACTAGTTCTTTCATATTTTCATTTATACTTTACCTGGATTTCAACTTTGTATTGACATTCTGATTAATTTTTCCAAAATGTTATCCAAGTCTATCTCCCCAGTCATGACCATACTTCCTTGAATATTTTAGCTTTTCTTTCATCTCACTCCTTGCAAAGTTCAGATGAACTCAATCTTGATATGGGTGTTTTAATCTTCTCTGCTCTAATACTGGGGCGTTTAGTCCCAGTTGAAGAAAGTCACACTTGTGCAGACTAGCAGCAATGAAATGTGTCAGTCTTCCATAAACTTTAGCTCAATCCTCAGCAACACTGATTCATCCTTTTATCTATTTTGACTTAGCAGTCACTATCACTTCCCTCAACAGCTATTTCAAAGCCTCCCACTTTCTTGTAGACTATTTCATAATACCTGTCCCTATTACTGTCAACAGACTTCATCTCCTATTGTTATCAAGACATCTGAAGTGATGAAATATGATCTTCCTTAATCTCCCAACCTATTGTCTGTAAATTTAAGTGTTACCAGACACATTCTTAAAATGTTTTTTTTTTTTTTTTTCAGTATCAAAGAAACATCCTTACCCCATTAAAATCAATTCTCAATCTAAGCTTTTATTCTATCTTCCCGGGGATCTTTATCTTTCACATGTTAACTTGCTTTTCTTATATTAAATTCTCCTTCTTCATTTTTCTTCCTCAGTTTATAATTATACTCAGGTTTCTCTTAATCTAAAAACAAACCAACAAAAACTCCACCGAAACCAATGACCCTTTGAACTATTAATTCTTTCTTCTTTCTCTCTTTTCATCCCTATCCAAACGTTCTAGAAGAGTAGTATACATGTTGCATTCACTTTTCACCTCCAAATTTTTACACCCTCTCTGGCAATCTGGCTTCTTTTCCAATCCTGCTACCAAAAGAGTTCTGGTTTAGGTCACCAACAACTTCCCAAGAGCGAACCTAGTACACACTTGACCACCCTAATGACTTAGAAATTTTTGACATTGATAGTCACAGCTTATTTTTTTAAGCTCTCTTAGCCTAACTGACCTCTTCTCCTGTGGTTTGGTCATACTTCTCTGAATTATTCTGTTGTTTTTCTTCATAAACCCTTCTTCTTCCAAGAATTCTTAAGTGATCCTCAGAGTTTCAACTTAAGATCAGCCTATTAATCTCACTGTCTGATTTCTTTTTGGCAATCTCATGCATTTTCATGCTACCAACTACTCATAGGCTGAGGACTCCTAAATATATGCCTCTTATTGGGCCTTTTTGGTGAGGTTCAGAGTCCTCTGTATCTGTGAATATCCCCCACACACATCCAACTCATCCTTTTCTTAACTGACCTCATTCCTTTCCTCTCTAGATCTTTTTTTAAGCAATCTTTTCACCTCTATGGCTAAGACGGCCATAAGGGCAAGACCATGTTTGTTTTTTTTTTTTTTTTACCTTTGTGTCTCTAGTGCTTAACTTACTGCATAGCATATAGTGACCACCAAAATGAAACATGTTTATTATAGGTGTCCTTATATTATTCACACCTGCATTCTTCCATTGTCCCTTGACTATGACATTAATACTTGTTAATTGGCATATGTTTAAAAGTATTTACAAAACAACCAGGTAAATATATGTTTTCTATGGTGAATGCATTAATGAATTAAAATACCCATAAAAGGAATATATTTACACTTTGAGATTAAGAACTGCCAAACTTCATGTCAACCATTAAAAATGAGGAAATGTGTAGCCCAGTACAGATGATTTCTTCTGTTCAGTCTTGGGGATACTTTGTTGGCATTGTAATCACTCAATAGCATCTTATTATCAATTTCATTATTATGATATATCAACCTTTGAAAATGTTCTTTATGCTTGTAAGTAGGAAAAGTGACAAAAAAGCCAGGAATTGTTCTAGAATTTTAGAAATGGGAGATAGGATTCTAAAGAGGGCGATTTTAACTTTGAAACATTACTGTAAATTAGTTGCATGCTAAGTATAAATATTTCATCCTAATTTTACACATCTATAATTTACTCTACTTGCTCTTCCTTCTGTTCTGTTTTCTAAGTTCTGGCTTTATTCCATTGTTATATCTGTTTTCCTTGGGGCTAAAACTCCTGCCGTAGAATTTAGCACTTGGTATCAGTTAGGGTGAAGAAATATCAAACTTCTTTCTTCATATAACCCCCAAAGGAATTTTAAAACTATGTACCTTTTCACATTTATCATTGACATGTTACATTTACATTTGTTTAGACAACTGTAAAGTGTGTGATTTCGAGACAGAAGTGGTCATTTATCTGTTTTCCCTCAACCCCACCCTTTCCATTTTTACTTTGCTATGTACTGTGAGCCTTATAGGGATGGGAATCTGCACACTACTTTTCCCAGGCTCCTCTGCCATCTGGCTTGCTCTTAATTTCCACCAGAGTGAAGCTGTTGAGGGTGTCCGAAAGCAGAAGAAAGAGCAGAGCCTTCTGTTTTAAATGGTTATTTCAGTGGTTGTAGCAGCAGAGGCGGGAAGTGATTGATCCCTGACTCCCGCGTCTGAGACACAGGCTGCGTCTTTGTGGAGGCCTTAGTTAAAAGGTGCTTCTTTGGGAGATACACAATCAACTAGAGGGTTAGTGACTCCTGATAGCTTTGTTTTACTCCTTCTCCTTTGCTCCGCCATTCCTTCTAATATCTTTGTGATCAATCTCTGTATTAAATCTCTTCTCTTTGCAATTTCAGGAGTAGTTTCTGTGTCCTGACTTGGATACAGGCTTATGTGTGTTGTAAATATTGACATTTTAAAATAAAATTGTGGAGTCATTCATTCAAATGTACTCATTAGAACATAAATATCATAGTGATTTAAACCACCACTTTTCTCTAATTGGGGAAACATTTACATCATTAAAAAAGTTTTTTTTTAACGTTTATTTTTGAGATAGAGTGCGAGCAGGGGAGCGGCAGAGAGAGAGGGAGACACAGAATCTGAAGCAGGCTCCAGGCTCTGAGCTGTCAGCACAGAGCCCTATGTAGGGCTCCAACCCATGAATAGTGACATCATGACCTGAGCCAAAATCAGACACTTAACCGACTAAGCCACCCAGGTCAGGTTCCCCTACATCATTTTTAAGAATCTTTGAACTATATTTATATTCTACTCTACCTTCACAAAATTTTTATCCAAATATAATACTATAAATGTGTGCTTAAAAGTCTTTTTTTGATCACCAAATTATATTTTTGCAACAAAAATATGTATGCAAATTAAAATTAAAATCTCAAGTAACCTGTGACCATAAATTTCAGGTGTAAAACATGTCTTCTGAACTGAGTCATCATTATATTAGTATACAATATA
Source organism: Leopardus geoffroyi (assembly GCF_018350155.1). Classification (NCBI taxonomy): domain Eukaryota; kingdom Metazoa; phylum Chordata; class Mammalia; order Carnivora; family Felidae; genus Leopardus; species Leopardus geoffroyi. The sequence goes on from NC_059327.1 coordinate 127,695,777, forward strand.
TTGACTCATCAACTATAAAAGTGAAACTATTATAAAGCAGCTCTATACGATATTGATAGAATTTTTAGTTTTTAATTAATTTGAACATCCCATGAATCAATATTAATTATGGTTTGACTGTGGTAGGAGTGAGCATCATGCTATATATTTTCATTTTATAGAAACCTTATTCATACGAATTAATAGATGAAAATGGGAGGAGTTTTTTGTTTGTTTGTTTATTTGGTTGTTTTAGCAATGCCATTCAATTATTTCAAATTCTACCTAGCTACATGGTGATCTCTGCATCAAAAATATTCTTTTTTTTTTAATTTATTAAAAAAATTTTTTTTTTTAACGTTTATTTATTTTTGAGACAGAGAGAGACAGAGCATGAACGGGGGAGGGTCAGAGAGAGGGAGACACAGAATCCGAAACAGGCTCCAGGCTCTGAGCTGTCTGCACAGAGCCTGACGCGGGGCTTGAACTCCCTGACCATGAGATCATGACCTGGGCTGAAGTCGGCCTCTTAACCGACTGAGCCACCCAGGAGCCCCCAAAATATTCTTTTTAATGGGGCACCTGGGTGGCTCAGTCAGTTAAGTGTCTAACCTCAGTTCAGGTCACGATCTCACAGTTCTTGGGTTTGAACCCCACATTGGGCTCTGTGCTGACAGCTTGGGAGCGTGGAGCCTGCTTTGGATCCTGTGTCTCTGTCTCTCTCTGCTCCTCTCCCACTTGCGCTCTGTCTCTCAAAATTAAACATTAAAAATTTTTAAAAAAAATCTTTTTAATGATCTAGCATTTGACAAGTTAATTAGGTTCTTTTACTTTCTTTTAATTCTTTTTTAGGTAAAACGGTCTGACTTGTAAAGGGATTTCAGTGATACCAGTGTTTCTATTATGCCATAATTTGGTACATCAGAGAATATTTATACCCAGAGCCAAAAGTCACAAAAAAATTTTGCGTGCATGAAAGTAATGCCCTTATTTTACAAATTAGGAGAAGGGAAATTACATAAAGGTTAAGGGAAATAAAAACGAGGATCATGTTTCAGGTAGATAATTTTTAGGATAGATTACTTATAGATATTGACAATATAGAAATTTATTCCCTGTCAAGTTACCTGTATCAGATTTCCCTGAAAAATTTTCTAGTGCATCAAAGTAAGGTATGAACCTAAATAATAGAATATCTAGCTGTATAAATCACAGTTCATATTTTTCTGTTTTTCTTAATATTTTGTATTTCTTTACTAAACTTTATATACTTGTTATTTCTTAGATAGTGTTCTCTCTGGTATTCTCAATTCTCAGTTCTTCCCCTTTAAACCAGGAGAAAATAATTTATCAGTCACATTAACCCACCCTTAACAATTTCTCCTATTCTGATCAGAACATATCTGTCACTTATCTATTTCACATGGGAACATCTTTTGGACAGACCGGAATTCTCATAAATTTTAAGAGCATATTAATTACAGAAAGTTATAAAAGTAGGAAAGCAGATGAGGAATAGAGGAGACTTTGCCACATTCTTAGTTTTTGTTGTTGTTTTTTTCACTTGTCTTTTAGATTCCACTTATAAATGAAAATATATGGGATTTGTCTTTCTCTGACTTATTTCACTTAGCATAATACCCTCTAGGCCCATCCATGTTGTCACAGATGGTAAGATCTCATTTTTTTTTTTTAATGGCTGAGAAATATTCCATTGTATATATAAACCGTATCATCTTTATCCATACATCTATTGATGAACACAGGTTGTTTCCGTGTCTTGTCTATTGCAAATAATGCAACAAATATTGGGGTGCATATATCTTTTTAGATTAGTGTTTTCATTTTCTTTAGGTAAATACCCAGTGGTGGATTACTGGATCATATGGTATTTCTTTTTATTTTCTTCTTATTATCTTTTTAAATTTTATTTATTTATTTATTTGAGAGAGAACAAGCTGGGGAGGGACAAGTAGAGGGGGACAGAGGATCTGAAGGAGGCTTTGGGCTGACAGCAGTGAACCCAAGCCTGATGTGGGGCTTGAATTCATGAACTAGGAGATCACGATCTGAGCTGAAGTTGGATGCTCAACCAACTGAGCTACCCAGATGCCCCTCATATGGTATTTCTATTTTCATTTTTTTGAGGAGCCTGCATACTGTTTTCCACAACACTTGCACCAATTTATTTTCCTACCAACAGTGCACACATGTTCCTTTTGCTCCATATCCTCACCAACACTTGTTATTTCTTCTCTTTTTGAAACTAGCCATCAATGTGAGGAACATCCTTAGTGTTTGAAATAGACTTTATATGTATATATGTATATATATGTATATATATATATATATATATATATATATATAAATTTTATTGCCTATATATATATAGGCAATTCTTTGCTCTCTCTGGCTGCATTTTCCTCTCTAAAAAGTATGTATGTAACTGAGTGCCTGACTTCTGGTTTTAATGGAAAGACCTTTTAATATACGAGATCAACCCAACTCTGACTCATGAGTGCCACCCCTGGATAAATCAAATAAACTTGGAAACTTTCCATGTTTCTTCTTTGACTCTTTTTTAATGTGATGGTCTGTCCATAATCATCATAACAGACTCCTAGAAACATTCTTTTAATTTTGGTTTTCTCTTAGGAAGTTAGTCAGTTAAGTGGACTCATGTAGTTCAACCCATGTTGTTTAAGGGTCAACTGTATTTACTGTTATTTAAAATATACTTATTCATGAAAAATGTCTACACTAGCAGAAAATATATAACAGTAAAACAATGTTTTTTTTTTTTTTGGAAGTCTGTCATAATGTTATGCCATTTCAATGGTGTTATTTTGCTTTACAGGGGTAAATAAGCCTATGAAAATTTTGATATGATGAATCTTATTGGATTACCTAAATTACCTTATGATATTTTACTATATTATCATTCATATAATTGAATTCACAGGTTTATTTTTTGGAGATTAGAATTTACATTTCTATCAATAATAGAATAAAGTTAAGGAAAATGTTATGTACCCTCAATATGTTAGCAGTCATATTTTAATGTTGACTCTCCTTTCCTTCTTTTTTGTTTATTAAATTTTTAAGTTCATTTTTGAGAGAGAGGGAGAAACAGAGTGTGAGTGGGGGAGGGGCAGAGAGAGAATCTGGGGGAGGGGCACACAGAATCTGAAGCAGGCTCCAGGCTCTGAGCTGTCAGCACAGAGCCTGATGTGGGGCTTGAACTCATGAACCGTGAAATCATGACCTGAGTGACATCATGACCTGAGCCAAAGTCAGATGCTTTTCTTTTTAAAATGTTATCTTCCCTTTGCTTTCATGACACCACATTTTCTCGATTTTCCTATCTTTGCCTATTCCAGCAAACTTTTATGTTGGCTTATTCTTCTACATCTGAAAACTACCTAAGTATTTCTCAAAGCCTAGTCAGAATGACTAAATATCTCCTTGGATAAAATAAAACTCTAGTTACAATGAACAGAGTTATAATTTGGGGGGGCTAAAAGTCATTTATCAGTTACCTTCTTTAAGCCTAAAGTTTTGCTTTATAAAAGGACGGCACTGAACTTTACGTTATCCTACAATAATGGCATGCTCTTACATGTAAATATGAAAACAATTAAATTAAATGCTTATGAAGACTAGCATACTAGTGCTTATGTGTGGTTCTTATATAATAAATTCTTAAAATGTTTTTGTAAAAGTTATAGTTGTAAGTAGTCTTTGCAGTAACATTCTTGTATTCCTCACACAAAAGTGAAAAAGCGAGTCTCAAAAATTTAACTAAATTTAGGAGCAAGCCCACAAGCCTAAAGTCAGCATCAACAACATTAGACTAATTCTAATGCTTATTTATCATTAACTTGCATTTGGCAAATGAAGTTTGTTAGCATTAAGAATTTTATCTGTAATCCCTATAAAGCAATTTTTATAATGTCTTTGCTTTTCTTTGTCCTTCGTTTTAACATAATTGCTCATCTGGGTTCAGATCAGGCAGGACCTCTCAGAAATACAAAGGCAGAATATGGGCTTTGTGGGTTTTTAATGTAGGAATACAAGATAAATTATCATGGTTTTAATAAGAGGAATGGGAATTGATCATTCCCCCTTTCCTATTGAAAATATTGATATTATTTTTTTTCAAATAAGTCCATGTGTAATTCGTTTAATAAATAAACCAAACTCAGTAAGGTTTTAATGGCTATAAAAACAGCTTTATTATTTTTCCTAACACTGTCTTCAAAACCTTTTATTTTTTCTCTTTCCCATTTCTTGGAAACAACTTATTCAGTTCCTTTAGCTTTCTGAATACTTTAATGTATTTCAGAAATAATTCCAGTTCTGGCAATGATGAGATAGTTTTCCTGGATTAACCCAACAAAGAATAACAATGATAAATTCTGTATCAAATTTAAAAACACACTAGTTGAAAGGACTGGAGATCAACCAAAAGCAGGAAGAAACTGAAGGGTATCTGACCCCTGAAAAATGGTAACTACATTAGGAGAGAACCATTTTCATATGGCTTATTCATTGAAGACCCACCTCAGTTTAGGCGATAAGGGGTAACTAGAGCACAAACAGAAAGTCAGAGCCTTATGAGCATCATATGTCAGAAGATGGAGTTTGATGTAGCCAGAGTGGCCAGAAATTAAAACAGAAATCACAGAGAGGAGAGATCCATGGAAGAATGGGCCAAAAATTTGTGAGTAAGCCTCTTTCAAGTCTTCGGCTGACTCTTAAACTGCACATGTAGGAGAATGACTTTTTAAAAAATCAGCAGAAATTAACAACCAGAAGACTAAAGGAACAAAAGATTATAATTACTGCCTACGGCAAGGACGATAGAGATTAAATTTTGAGTCCCTCTAAGTCACAAGGATTTGATGAGAGCCACAGAGTTTTCGTCAAAACTCCAGAAGGCTATGCTTAGGAATAGAAGGATTGCTAAAACCAATGGATTTTCCCTAAAAACTAATATAAAAAAGACCTGACTTAACAGCATGTAAAACCAAACCTCAACAAGTTCAGGGGAAACCAATAATTGCCTAATAAAACAAAGTCAATCCTCTTCAGAGCATGCAACCTCAGAGACATAATCTCAAGTCTTAATAATGTATCAACCACAATGCTCAGTACCCAATCAAAGGTGAAAAAACAAAAATGTGAAGAACTAGAAAAATGTAGTTAACAGCAAAAACAGTCAACACAGACCTATCTGGAGATGGAAAAGATGTTGAAATTGTAGCAGACAAGGACGTTAAAGCAGCTATTGTGAACATGATGAAGGACTTACAAAATGATCCGAATGATAAAAAGGTATGCAATTTCAGAAGAGAAATGGAAATTATTTTTTAAAACCTGAAATTCTAGAACTGAAAAATAAGCTATCTAAAATGAACTTATTACATGGACTTAGCAGAAATTGGAGATTGTAGAATAAAGAATCAGTCAACTTGAAAGCAGATCAAAACAATGTAAAAGTCAGAGTAAAAATGTAAAAGTCAGAGAGTAAAAATATTTTAAGAAATTAAATAAGATTTCAGTGACCTAGAGACAATATTAAGAAGTCTAACTCGAATATTTTCTGAGCCTTAAAAAGAGAGTGAAGAAAGGGAAAAGGGTAGAAAAAATAATTATAGAAATAATTGCCAACATTTATTAGATTTTGTGAAGCATATCCTGGAGTTTAGTGAATCCCTAGGAGAATACATACAAAGAAAACCACATCTAGGCATATCATAGTTAAACATCAAAACATCAAAAATGAAAAAAAAAAATTGTAAAAAAAAGCCACCCACACTAAAAAAAGGAACAAAAGTACAAATGATGTCTAACTTCTCATCAGAAACAACATATGACAAAAAATTATGGGAAGACATCTTTAAAATGATGAAAATTAAGAAAAATTGTCAACTCAGAGTTTTGTATATATGAGTATCATTCAAAACTGAGGGCAATAAAGACATTTCAAGGTTAAAAAAGTTGAGAGCCACTTGGACTGAACTTCAAGACATTCCAAAGGAAGTTCTTCCGAAGTAAATGATTTCAGATAGGAGCTCAGATAAGTAGAAATAAATAAAGAACCTTAGAAATAATGGATAAGTAGTTAAATACCAGAAAACTTTTTTCTCTTTATATCTATATAAGACAACTGTTTAAATAAAAAAAAATATTACATTTCACTGTGGAGTTCTGACCACAGTAGCTATTATGACCACAATAGCATAAAAGATAGGGTGGTGGTATAAATGAAATTATATTGCTACAAGTTTATACCTTTTTAAAAATGTGAATGATATTAAACTAGATAGAATGTGGTAAGTTAAGAATGCATATCATAATCTCTATACTAACCACAAAAACAGAAATACAAAGAGATATAGTACAAAGTCAAAAGAGGAAACTAAGTCAAAAACAAAAAAATATCCAATTAACCCAAGGAGGGGCAAAAAAAGAAAGAACAGAGAGGAAAATGAAACATATATAAACAAACTAGTGAATAATAAACCTGAACCCAACTCTTCAAAAATTTATCAAGAAGACATAATAATTACAAACATGTGTGCACCTAATAACAGAGATTCAAAAAAATGAAGCAAAAACTGACAGAAATAGAGATAAGCAAATAGAGACATTTAAGTACCTCTTTGAAAAATAAAAGAACCAGGATAAATATATCAGTAAGGATACATACAAATGTTTAGAGTGCAAGTTTGGCAAAGGTGAAGCCTTGTTCTAGATACTTTTCTATTATAAGAAACACTTTAAAAATTAGCTTTATTCTGTCATCAATTTTTCTTTACACAAAGTTCAGAAAATAGTACTGGCTGAAACTTTTGCTGACGTTTGCGGTCAACATCACCACTCAATGTTTTGCCTTGCACTTATTTTACATGAAATTAGCTTCTAAAAGTTATAGTTCAGTCTTTAGATAGGAGATAGATAGATAATAGATAGATAAATGCTTACCTTAAAGACTAGTTCTCCTACCAAGCCATTCCATGTCCCATCTTCTTGTGGGCTTCCATACTTGTGATCCGGTGCAACATAAATTTCATAGTTAAAACCCAGGTAGTTAGATAAGGCATCCAAAACATCAATGGAGAAGCCCTGGTATTTCTTCGGCTTACCCAAGACATTTTCAGAGACCATTACAAAAGGTTCTTCCTACATGGAAATAAGAGAAATCCTTGATGTCAATCTACAGTGCTCCCTAAAAGCAAAAATTAATTCTTCAAAGAGTTTTGCTTAGAAACAGCTTAAAAATTGCCTTTGAACTTTGAGAGAATTAACTTAGCAATATAACTTATGTCTTATTAATGTATCACACTATTGAACAATGTTTTATCACTGAATTTCTTTTCATCTCTCATTTAATTACTACCATATAAAAATTAGATGAAAGTAACTCTAAAACTTCAGGGGCTATGAATTCATTTTTCTTGCCATCTTAAGACCAATGTAAGGTTCAAGAAACTCTAAGTTTATTGTATCCTGAAGCATTTATTATCTATATATGTCAAAAATATGTTAAATAATATTTTAACAGATATAATCTACATAACTCTCTGAAAAGAACAAAAAATTCTAAGAACATATAATTTAACTAAAATTTATAACATAACATTTACTGGGAGTTTCTTGATAAGTAATTTTGAAGTACAAACACATTTCATTGCAAAAATAGCTTCTCTACTATTGCTATGAGAAATTCACCTAAGTTTTTGGTAAATTGTGTAATTTAGCAAATTTAGCAAATTGGTTTCTGCTTCTACCTCTTTTATCATTCTGTGTTTGTGTCCTCTTACATTTAACAAATAGACTCCTTTCACTTTTCAGAACACCTGGTGTTAAGAGAACTCAGTTGTTTTGAAACATGCTGGCAGACTATAGAAAATCAGATAACTTATTCTTTAATTTCCTAAACTTGTTCAAAAACCTTTTAGAACAGTAATATTTACAGATAACCATCCATATGTCTATATTTATATCTATCTCTATCTATCTATATCTTTCTGTCATCTCTATCTCTATCTCTATCTCTATCTCTATCTCTATCTATATCTACCTATATACATAGATAGATATATATCTAGCTCTCCTGGCAGGTTAAAATCTATCTATCCTGGGTCTAAGCCAGAAAACCTAAAGATTTTATCCTTGGATCATCCTTCCTTAGGGACTCACAGATGAGACTTCATTGAGATGTACAATAATACATTTACTTTGGCTTTTAGTCAAAGACACTAAGTAAGTGCTTATAGAGTCACTACATCTATTATAGGAATTTGTCCACCATAACATTCAGTTTTCCTCTAAAAATTACCATGATATTAATTTTTGGATTGTTTAGAGCCAAGAGAGCTTCATTTTGCTTCAGTAATACCCTTTTCTAAATAATTAAAATAAGGTATCTAATTCTTTTGGTATCCTATTTTACTTTGGATACCCAGAAAACCAGTTCAAAGTTCAATGCTCACCTACAACTGTGTTGATATTGTTGTATTGGCAATGTTTTTTAAATCGTGGTTTTCTAAATTACTGAAGTTTTCTCTTTTTAAAAAAATTTGGTCTTGGTCAACTGTTTATATCTTACCTTAGACTAAAATAAATCAGTAAATAAGTAAAGGAGGTGACTGCTATTTGTTCTCCAGGAGCTGTTCTCTTTCTCACTAATTATGTACATGTATATGCATATGTGTGTGTGTGTGTGTATCCATATATTTATGTATTTATGTATTTTTATTTTTAGCACCTGAGACTAAAGACAATCCACAGTCCTTTTAGGCAAGGTGAGACTATGTGACTAATTCTGGCCAATGCAATGTAAGCAGGTACTTTGTACATTGTTCTTCCCAGCTGGAATGAACACATAATGACTAGGGTTCTGATAACTGTTTACAGCACACCTAGTAGAGAAACAAGGCAGAAGAAGTCTATGTTCTTCACATGTGAAATGCAATACCAGACTCTAACTCTCTAGGACTCCAGAATGTGAGAAAAAAGAAATTTCAATTTTTTTTTAATTAGTAAGCTCCTGATTGTTTTTCCATTAGAGAAGTACTTGATGCTAATGAACATTGACAAATTGATAGATCAGTAGAAGAGAGGTTTTGAGAATGAATAATAATTTCTAATAATACTGATTTGTTTAATCTAAATGATATCAAATGAGAAAAAGGTAAACAATCAATCCTTTCAAATTATATGTAAAATACAGAACATCTTGATGATCTAAATATTTCTACATTCTAAAATGTATACTAATCTTTCAGATAACTGACAGAATTTGCTACTGTCCATTCAGTTGTATGGACAAAATATAAACCTAGCCAATGACTATGCAGTATGCAAAGAGTCTGAAGTAGGCCATGAAGTCAGGATCAGAACGAATTAAATAAATGCAAAAAAAAAAAAAAAAAAAGGAAGATTATATTCAGAAGAATGCAGATAAGCTTAGGAAATTCTAGAATTCTAGAATTAGAATTAGTCTATATTTTAAACACCTATCTATTGACAAACAAAAGGAAAGATGGTTCGTAAAAGATCTTACTTGACTAATTCCTCTATCAATAATTTTAGACCATATGTATTCTCTATTTATCCATGGACCTCACAATCCAATATATTTCTAAAGTTTAACAGCAATTTAGTTACCAGAAAGCTGAATATCCTCTTCAAGGTGATAGTTAAACAATTAAGAATATTAATTAAATATATTGTAAAACTAAACGATCTGTGTGGCACAAATATTATTCTGATGTATGCTTTGATATGAAATTTTGCTGTCTTTTTTTTTTCATTTTTACTCCTCTCTCTTTAGAGAAATTGTTTAAAACGCTAAATTATATTTCCTTAATATGCTAAATTTTCCTCTCAAAATTATTTTTAATTTCAATATTGAAAGTTAATCCCGAGGCAGATGGATCCTTTCAGAGTTTTATTGTCAAAATCTGATACCAGCAAAATCAGCTAGAATTGATTAAAGTTATAGAGTAAAAATGGCTTTACTAAGGGCTCTTTTAAAGAAGGTTGATGAATTATTAATGGACGTACTTTTTACATTTTATGGCTGAAATAAACCTTTATTACATCCTATCACTTCTCTTCTAGATAGATGTTTTCAAGCTTTGTTTTTAAGCTCTTTTACAGATTCAGATCATTATTTATAAATCCTACCTCAGACCAGTTGTGCTTTATGAGGACAATCAGTCAATAAAGTGGACAGGTAAACATAGCAACAGAAATTAGATTGAAAGTCTAGGCTATATAATAGAAATACTGATCTTGGATATAGAAATCTAATAGAATACTGATCCTGGCTGAATTTCTTTTATCTATGCACCTATTTCCAATATTTATTCATTCACTGACTTATCTATTTAACATGAATTGAGTGGCTATAGCATCAAGGTACTACACTCAATATAGTGAGTATAGTACTCACTATAGTCAATATTGTAAAAAGTCATGAGCACCACTTTCAAAATACTCATAACTTAATATTGGAAAAGCCACATACTCAAAACAAAACAAAACAAAACAAAACAAAACAAAACAAAATCAACACACACCATAACTAGTACACACAAAACACCAGAGAAACACAATGGAAACTATATATATAAAAAAAAAAAAAAGGTCACTAAATCACCATTTTGGGAGTTAACATTTACACACTATTTTAACAGATAAGAAAAATTAGGAAAAATGTCTCAAGATCACACAGTAGGTTACAGAACAGAAATTCATCATAAATCATTTTACTTCAACTTTATATCTTTGGAGTTCAAAATTTTCAACCTACAGATTAAAATGTAGATCTCCATAATTTGTCTCACATTTTAATGCAATTTAAACTGGTGTGAGACTGGGAGAGACTCCAGATGCTTGACAGAGAAAAAAAAAAAAACCCAAAACACAATACTCTCTAGAGGAAGTATCATCATTTTTGGTCTTACATTATTCCTTCAAGTAATTGCTTGAATACAATATTCAAAACAGAAGTCAAAAATATCATGTAAAATGAAATTCTATTTCATATATAGAACTGGCAGAAATAGTATACAACAGAAATAGATCATTCAAGGACTCAGACACTGAAATTTTCAGATGCATATTGTAAAAATTATGTTACTGTGTTTAAGGAAATATAGGGCAAATTGATAGGAAATTGGAAACCATATGAAGTGTCATTACACAATTGGAAAGAACTAAAGAGAAATTTAAGAATTGGTAAAGACAAGATCCAAAGAATTTAATGACTGAGTTAATCAGCAGATTAGAAACAGATAAAAGAGAGAATTAGTGACCTGTAATAGCTCAGAATAAATGTCCATGGTGCAAAGGAATAAACAACTAGAAAATCCCAAAGCAAGAGTAAAGAGATGAGAAGCAGAAAGACAGGTAGTCTGATGATCCCCAAAACTGCTAAGGATACGAAGAAACAGGAGCTATCATTCACTATTGCTGGATGTTTAAATTGGTTCAACACTTTATTTTTAAATTTTTAAAGTTTATTTATTTATTTTGAGAGAGAGAAAGAAAGAGCACAAGCAGGGGAGGGGCAGACAGAGAGGGGGAGAAAGAGAATCCCAAGCAGGCTCTGCACTGTCAGCACAGAGGCCAATGAGGGGCTTGAACTCACAAACTGCAAGATCATGAGCTGAGCTGAAATCAAGAGTCAGCCTCTTAACTGATTGAGCCACCCAGGTGCCCTGCTTCAACACTTTAGAAAACATCTTGACATGCTTGGTAGAGAATGGCGATGCTTATAGGCAAATTACTTTTGCCTGTTTTTGAATGTTACAGAAATATTTATCTAGCCATGAAGACATGTACAGCCATGTTCTAACAATTTCAATTCTTGGGTATAAACACTTAGAGAATTTTGGGTACCAAAATATATACCCAAGAATGCTTATAGCAGCATTGTTTGTAATAGCCCAAATCTGGAAATAATAAAAATCCAAATGTTCATCAATATGGAAAAGATAAATATAGTTTGGTATATGGATGCAATGTAATACTAAACAGCTTACAATTTAAGAAACACAGTAACATGAACAGACTTTTAAAAGAATAATATTGGGTGAAAAAAACAATACTGGAAGAAAACAGTCTGATTCCATTTTTATAACATCCATAAAAAGGTAAAGTTAACTATATATTTAAGGATCCACACCGAGGTGGAGATACTCTGAAGAAAACCAAGGAGGTGATCGCCTCTGGGTGGTTAGCTCTGAGATGTTGGGGAAGATATGATCAGAAAGAGGCACAAGGAAAGATGGCTCCTGTAGTAATGAGAACATTCTATTTTTTGTTCTAGACAGTGGTTGCTGGTTGTTACTTAATTATTCATTAAATAATGATTTGAGCTTTTTTTTTTCTGTATGAGTGTTACATTGCATATAAACAAAAATAAAAGTATGGTAAGTGAGACCAGATAATGGAGGGCATTGAAGCCATATTCAGGTTTCTGCCTTTTATTTGGCAAGGAACTGGAGCTTTGTGGAAGGGAAATAGCATAATCATAAAGTAATTTTGAGAACAGAGTATAGGATGAATTGTGGCAGAAGCAAGGTCCAGGGGTCCTTTGCAACAATGCAGATGAATGACAGGAGATTATAGCCTGTGCCTATTTAACATATATTTCCAACGTGTATACAGATGGCCTCGAGTCTTCTATTATACAGATGGGGAGTGCAGGGTGGCAGGGGGAAGAAATTATAAAAAGCCTGCCTTTAAAATTCATTTTCCAGCAATTAGTTTCAAAGAGTATTAATAGAACTGAGTTTAAGCTGGTGAAAACCTGTCTGTCTATTAAATGAAAACAAATTGCAGATTTCGATTTGCTGATCATTTGGATGACAGATTCTCTAAGCAGAATCCTCAGCAATTGGAATAAACAAAGCTTTCACAGAATGCCTGTAGTTTATCAATCTAACTGCATTAGCATGAGGACCCATAGACCTGCTTGTAGAAAAGAGTATTTCATTGGTTTGATAATTTCCATATTAGCAAGGATTTATTCACATCACTTGTTGGGTTATTAGATAATAACTTCATAATTCTGAATTTGTATTCAGTCACTTAAAAAATCTCATGCTAATTGCTTAGTTGATTTACAACACTGTTTGCCACTTGCAGATTTTGTAGTTAATTCCCGTATTTTAATAACTATGCAATATTGTTTGCTAGTGATAGAGTTGGCAAAAAGCATCTGACATTTCTGATAGGTACAAGTGACAAGCTCTATTGCCAAGGCTTTACTGAGAGCTGTTTAGAGGTTTTGGTACGCACAGCTTCACAGGACGCCGGGATGGAGAAACTGGGATTGAGTCACTGAAAATTCCTTGTAATTCTGCTCACAGGCATAGCTCAAAAACATTAAAAATAGAATAAGAACATTTCTTAATGGCCTGTTTAAATTTTTTCCCCTCATAAAATATGCTCCTGGCTGAAGCAAACAAGAGTTGTCTTTATGCACAGTGTGAACTTGTATTTTGCTTAGGGATACAAAACTAATGACCACCATTCTCCTTGGAAAAAAAAAAAAATCATTATTTTTTTAAAAGTTTATTTATTTATTTTGAGAGAGAGAGGGAGAGAGAATCTCAAGCAGGCTCTGTGCTGTCAGCTCAGAGCCCAATGAAGTGCTGGACCTCATGAACCGTGAGATCATGACCTGAGTCTGTATCAAGAGTTGGATGCTTAGCAGTCTGAGCCACCCAGGTGCCCACAAATTATTATCTTTTTATGAATATTTGAAACTCTATAAGTTAAAAAGGCTAATGGTATGAAATTTGTTATTAAAAACATACTAAGATATCAGGATAGTAAAACAAACATGCAGAATATCTGCAGAGTAATAAACAGTCTAGGCGGTGTAAGGAAAAGAATGTCTGAGATGCTTGGAGAGAAGAAAAGCAGGTCACAGGGATATGCAACGAAAATGTTTTAAAAGGGGCTTTTGCAAAAGGATATTATAGAAGAGCAAATATTTAGAAAATACTGCACTAAGCGTATCTTTCAAACTCCTTGTTTAAGTATTTTTATCACATAGCGTTCAAGTTATAAATCATAAAAGTAAATTTTAAAGCCCTTCTATCTTCCTAAAACCATATCTTACATATTATTTCTGACTCCAGTTTTGTAGGCAGTTATTTAAATGAAAAAAAAAATACTTTGAATTGAACATAAAGCTATCAGTATGCAAAATAATTCATTTTAAAAATAAAATATTTGATTTTATACACTGCTTTCAAATCATGAAATGGTTACATCTTAGTGACTTATAGGCTAACTAGAGAGTGGCAAAACAACAACAAAAAAAATGTTCATTTTGTTTTCATGAGTCTCTGAAAGAAATATAGGATGTTGTAACTGGCTATACAAGGTTACCAAGGACAATAGGCAATCACAACAATCCTAAGTACATTAGTTCTCATTTATTGATTTTCCCTAGCACGCACTTGAAAATACATTTTAGGAGACTAAGATTTTATGGACCATGTGATTATCATATATAAGCTTAGAAATACCAGACTCTCAGTTCGCTTTCTGAATATGACTGCTGAATAATATTTTTTGTTTGTTTGCTTGGTCCAAGTCCTCATTATTTTTGCTAAATTTAACACCTAAGTGAATCTAAGTGCACAGCCACATGGGAGAGTCAATTCTATTCTATAAATATTGTTAAAAGTTTACTAGGTACACAGTACTTCATAAGTGCAGTTATCCCAAGAAAAAGTATCCAGAACATGTTTTGAGACATAGCATATTGCAGTTGCAAGTTACATGTGGCTACACCAAATGTAAGACGTCTACAAAATATTAAACTAAAGAACTTGGTAACATTTGACTTCAGAATGATGGTGATATTTATAAGCTTTCTGGTTGATATATCATGTTCATGTCAAAATATTGCAAAGAACAGTAATGTTAATAAATGTCAGCAGAACCTTATGATAAGATTTTATTTCCATCAGGATATAAAAACATTTAATAAATACAAACTAATTAAATATCAGAACACAGTGAAAGTCATATAAAATTAAACTTGGAATGTTTATGACTAATGGTATTTCTATCCAAAGTAATATTCCTTACAGGAAAATAGCAGAAATTCAGATTTTTTTTTTTTTTTTTTTTTTTTTTTGTCATTCAAAAGAGTGTTAATGCCAGGCACATGTTAGGAATATGACAGTGAATAAAGCAAACAATAAACAGACATCTCTACCCTTCTGGACCTACATTACAATGGGAGGGACAGAAGACAAAAAATAAGTAATATATATGTTATGTCAGACGATGATAAGTGCTGCGGGGAAGAATTAAACAAATAATGAGAACAAAGAGCATGTGAGAAAAGGCAGGGCCTTCAATTAGGAAGAGCCTCTGTAGAAAGAGCACCAGACTGAAAATAGACTAAGTGCAAAGGTGTCAGGCAGGAGTTTCTCTGACATGTTTGAGAGATGGAGGGACACTAATGTGGCAGAAACCTAGGGGACTAGAATCAAATAGGATATGTCTGAGCAGTAATGGGTGTGTGTCAGGTGGAGCTTAAACAGGACCTTTAAACTTGTAATGACTTTAGCTGTTACTTCCACTGAGATGGACAGCCAAATAGGCTCTGAGCAGAGGAGGGACATGATCTAATATGTTTAACACTTTACTAGACAGTTGACAGTTACTATTGACAATAGATTGGAAGGAACAGGACAGAAGCTAGGAGATCAATTACAAGTCCATTGCAGTAAACTAGAAGTGAGCTGATCATAACTTGGTAGGAAAATGGATTTGATAAGAAGAAATTGGATTGCTGATAACTCATAAAAGTAGAGCTGATGGGATTCATTGAAATACTAGATGTGATATTTAGTGAGAAGTGAGTGTTATAAAGCTATGCCATACTTCCTAGGGGGCATCAGGTATCAGTGTTATAAAGCTATGCCATACTTCATGGGGGCATCAGGCTTCAGAAAAGTATGGACTTCTGAGACTCTCCATGAATGTTTTTTATTTGGGGTATGTGTCAAATTCTATTAAAGGAATTATAACTTTCAGTCAATAAACTAACATCCAACCAAAGAGAGTATTTTGTAAAAACCTACAACACTGAATACAAAATTAATACACATTAAAATTTAATAGAAGAATGAAAATATGTGTTTTGTTTTTTTTCTGCATAATTGTGACTCATATAATCAGCTAAAAGGGAAATTATATTTATTGGAAGAAATTGCAAATGTTAAAATCATCATAATCTTTTTTTTTTTTAATTTTTTTTCAACGTTTTTATTTATTTTTGGGACAGAGAGAGACAGAGCATGAACAGGGGAGGGGTAGAGAGAGAGGGAGACACAGAATCGGAAACAGGCTCCAGGCTCTGAGCCATCAGCCCAGAGCCCGACGCGGGGCTCGAACTCACGGACCGCGAGATCGTGACCTGGCTGAAGTCGGACGCTTAACCGACTGTGCCACCCAGGCGCCCCTAAAATCATCATAATCTTTAAAGATTAAATTTTAAAGGGACAAAGTCCAATAGCAAACACTGAGGATGAATTATTTATTTTTGTTCTCTTAACACACCTTTGAAAAATACAAATTAAAATAAGTTGAATTATTTTATTTATTGCTCATCAGACTGGCAAAGATGAAAAAGAATGTTAATGTTTATCAACAAGCATGTGAAGAAACAGTCTTTCTTATACACCACTTATGTAAGTTAAAATTGCAACAGCTTTTCAAGCAAACAAATTCACAGTAGGAAGGCAAATGCCTTCATATTTTTATATTATTTCTTCTGGTAATTTTACATCTAAGAGGGCAATCATAAATACACACAAGTATGTATCTAAAAGAATGTTCATTGAAACTTCTCCAGTGAGAACTTGAAAACAAACTAAATGCTCAAAAAGTATGGATTTTTTTTTTGTAAGTGTATCTGTATGATCAACTACTACACAGCACATTCAGTCATCAACCCCAGTGTCTCAGTGCCCTGGTACTGTGCCATCTGCTCAGACTTGGGCCACAGGTCATTTTCTTAAACCAAGAATAACATTTTTAAGTTTGGGATTGGTTTGTTTTTGTTAGTGTTTTAGATAGATTAAAGATATCACTTTAAGAACATTGTTTTAACCTGCATTCAATACATTTCAGTGAATGAGAAATAAAAATGTTGAGTTTCAGCTGGCATGTTGGAAATTATATACAAGCCTGGGTAAGTTAATGGAAGTTTGAAGCAAGTGTAAAGATAATTCATCAGGTAGCTGGGGAAAAAAAAAAAAAAAAACAAAAAAAAAAAACAAAACCCAACTATTGATCACATCTGCTGTACAAAAGCTATTTATTTACATTTAAAATATTCATTTATATATTGCTAAATAGGAAGAAAATGCACAAAACTATCCATGAATGTGTGTGTCTTAGTTAAGGTTATTATAAAAAATTACCATGAACCAAGTGGCTTAAAAAATACTTATTTCACATAGTTCTGGAGGCTAGGAAGTCCACGATCAAGGTGCCAATAGATCCAATGTCTAATGAGGGGCTTGGCTGCCCCATGTCACTTGGCAGAGACCAGAGAGATCATTATTGTGTCTCTTCTTATGAGGGCTCCACTCTCATGACCAACTTACTCTCAGAGGCCTCAGCTAAAAAGACCATCACACGGGGGATTGGTTTCAACATATGAATTTTCAGTCCATAGTGGTGTGCGGTTTGAAAAATAATGATAAGTAGTAATAATAGCCAAAGACACCTGTATACGACTTATTATATGCTGGGCACTTTTCAAGTGCTATTTGTATATTTATGCTCAATAGTCCTCTGAGTTTAGAATCATAATTATCTCCATTATTATGGGTAAAGGAACTTAGTTTTGTTTAGCTTGTAAGTGAAAAAATGCTAAAATATTTAGTTAAGTTTTTGATGGGGGAATTATGAATGATTTTGCCGTTAGTTTTTGTTTTCCACATTTTCTAACTTATCATTGAATATATAATACTTATTTCAACATTTGTTTGATGAATCAGTCTAAAGTATGAGGGAGAGGCCAGGGTTGGGAATAAAAATTTGTTTATAATTTTCAAAAATAAAGGAGAGCCTAGATGGCTCAGTTGATTAAGCATCAGACTTCAGCTCAGGTCATGATCTCGCAGTTTGTGATTTCGAGCCCTGCATCGGGCTCTGTGCTGACAGCTTACAGCCTGAAGCCTGCTTCAGATTCTGTTTTTCCCTCTCTCTTTGCCCTCCCCTGCTTGCACTCTGTCTCTCTCTCATTCAAAAACTAAATAAACATTTAAAAAATTAAAAGAAAAAAGAAGAAAGTAAATGAAGTCATTAAGGGGGAAAGTATAGAAACAGTCAGAAATGGAATTCTGGAAAAAGAGACTTCAGCAAAGGAGATAGAAGGAATAGAGAGGTCAGAAGAGAATCAGGAAAGACACTGCTAGAGGACTCAAGAGAGGACAGGGTTTCAAGGAGTAAGTTGGCAATGGATTCTAA
Source organism: Leopardus geoffroyi (assembly GCF_018350155.1). NCBI lineage: Eukaryota > Metazoa > Chordata > Mammalia > Carnivora > Felidae > Leopardus > Leopardus geoffroyi. Next base: position 127,714,290 of record NC_059327.1, read on the forward strand.
TGTAGGTAATGGGTACAGAGAGATAAAATGTGAAAATGTCCATCATTTGTCAAATAGGAGATCATGATGACTTTGGAAAGTAGTTTCTTTGGAGAAGTCAAAATAGAAGCCTAGTGGTTGGAGAATGAAAAATGGAGTGGAGACAGAACTAGTCTGAGACACTTACATGAGAAAGAATTAGTAGAATAAAGGAAGTTCAGAGCCCAAGCATTTTTTTTTTTAACCCTAAGCATATTTCAGGCTAAGGGAAGAAGCAAATAAAAAACACCAACAATAATAAAAAGCTTGCATGAGGCCTGTGATATCCTTTTCACTTTATATTCATCATCTCTCTTAGTCCTTGGAATACTCTGGTATTGTTATTGTCATATTACAAATGGGAGAACTGAAACTTGGAGAACAGAGTAGATAAGTAATGTTCCTGACCTCACAAGCTCATGAGAAAGATTGAAATTTGAATCCAGTGTTGTCTGATACTAAAGACTGTATTCTTTGATGAGGGAGCATAAGGCAAGCTGAGGGCAAAATAGAAGCTAGCATACTTCCCCACCCAGGTGGGATGTGTGTGATATTCCTCAGGCACTCCTGGCTGCCTGAAGACAAAGGAAAGGAAAGAAAACAAATGGTTAACTATAGAGACCACAGTCATGTAGGACATGAGTCTCCATCACTTTAAAAATATCTTAGTAAATTACAAAAAAAAAAAAAAAAAAAAGGCAATCTTATCAATAGCCTAATCTCCAGAAAGCTATAGACTCGGTTTTCTGGAGCCCCAACATCACCCTTCCCTCTATAGTAATGCTCAAAGGCAAGAAGGAAATGGCAGGTAAAATTAAATTTCTTTATAACCTGCAGTCTATTGACAAATACTTGAGGCAAATATAGAGTATAACATTTCTCTACGAAGCCCCTACCATCCTAATACTAATGCCTTACTAGAGGACAAAACATTTAGCTGACAATATCAAGGCCTCAGTTATCTTAGGAGACCTCTTTAGCATATGGAAGTCCTTCTGGAGGCCTCCCCTTTGCCTTTCCCTACCCCAACTCCATAGTATATAACCAGTCACTCCTCACAACCCCAGTGTAGCTCTTTCTGCCCATGACTCCTATCCATGTACTTTAATGAAATCACCTTTTTTCACACACACACACAAAATCTTTAAGAATTCTTTCTTGGCCATCAGCTCTGAAACCCCCCATCACTCCAAAACGTCATCATTCTTCACTACTAATTTAGACTGTCTTCAGCATTTGGTATGTTCACATGCTTGGGGTGGTGGGGAGGAGTTTCAGAAACCACATAGCAGATACAAGAAAAACAACCTGGTCTTTTAATACATGGTGGTATTGATTCCCTAGCATAATGCAGGCTAGGGAAAAGTACAAGCTAGCATGGAATCCGTCTACCACTCCCGCCCTCCCTCCCTACCCCCTGCCTGGGTGGGGCATGTATGATGTCCCTTGGACATTCCCAGGTACCCAAAAACAGGAAAGGGAAAAAGAAACAAACAAACAAAACACACAAATGGTTAAACTGATAAGACTCTCCAAGAGTTTACAACAAAAAGGCAATCCCATCAAGAGCCTAAAGTCCAGGAACTCCTTTATTGTCTTAATGTTAATGTTTTGCTAGAGGGAAAAACAACCTTAGTTTCACAATAGCTAAACCTCCAGTAATCTGTGAGTCTTTAGCATATGAAAATCTCTTTGGAAACTTCCCTTTTGACTTTACCTCCAGCAAGTCCATGGTATATAACCATTCTTCACAACCCCAGCGTAGCTCTTTCTGCCCATGGGAACTGTCCCTGTGCTTTAATAAAATCACCTTTTTGCACCAAAGATGTCTTCAAGAATTCTTTCTCGGCTATCAGCCCATGACCCCACCATCACCCCAAAACCTCATCAGTTTCTCAACCAATCATTCTTCCTCTCTCTCTTTCCACACTCCATAGTCTCAAACTCTTTTTCATTTCTAAAGTAGAGTTATTTACACACTCTTCTTCTGAATTCACACTTCAACTTTAGTCAGCATATTGATGGGATCACAGTTTTAGCACAAAGATTATTTTAAAGTGAAAACATTTAAAATCTTATCTGAACTTTCCTTATCTGACTAAAGCAGAGCCTCCTGAAACTTCAATTGCCATTAACCCTCCTCCAGGGGAGTTTCTTGCAAATTCCAGGAAGGAGACAGACTTTTCATTCCCTTTAGAATTAAACAAACAAACAATAGACCCTTCCTTTCTTTCCTTTTTGAAGGAAATCTGCCTTCAAGTTGCCTTTTGAAGGAAATCTGCCTTTCCTTGTTAATCTGCCTACTGCCCCTTAATTCACAGGCCCTCCAACATTGGAACCTAAGAGGGTGGAGGAAAAGTTTCTCTACCATCAGTCTCAAGTTCTTTTGTTTTTTTGTTTGTTTGTTTGTTTGTTTTTTGTTTTTTGTTTTTTTTTTTCCTGAACAAAGATAGTCTCTTCCCTAAAAGGAGATCTGGAGAGAACAAGGCACTTAACAATTTCTCTAGGCCCATTCTATATCCTTTGTAGAAAATGTACTCACTATTTCTGCCACTGGCCTGCCTGATCTAAGGTTTTAAGAATAAGGTGACAGGTTTTCTATTTCTAGTGAGCTGAATGCTTTCTGAAGGATGTACCTTTTTCTTTTGATTTTATTACGAAGCACAGTGGGAAGCTTAAAAGAAAAGATCTCCTGCATAGAGGGCAGAAACATAACAGTAGAAAGCAGAAAGGTGCTGATATTTAAAAGAAAGAAACAAATCTATGGGGATTTACAAAATGTAGAGAAGTCTGAACTTAAAGCTACAAAGACAATATTCTGTTTCACAAATTAATAAGCATATAAAAAAGATTACCTGAAATGTTATTAAAAATAATAATAAGACATAAAAATGACCTCTGTGCCAGCTCTTATCAGGGTTGTGGATATGAATTAATTATGGAGACACATATTAAGGAATTAGAGGGAGATTCTGATAATTTACTGGAAAATATAAAGATGTAGAAAACTTTTTTTTTTTTAATTGCTATAGTTCAGTGTATAATACATCAGAATACTTAGCCTAAACCAGCCCTAACACTTATCCTGTCTATGACATCCTTCATAGAGCAAAAGTCACTTAGGAATGTCAAAAAATAAGCATTGGTCCTATTTATTCTTGCATTCCACAGACCGTCTTAGGTTTGTGTTCCCAAATGCAACGCTGTGTGTATTAAAATGCATCTTGGTTCTTGGAGTTGATAACCAAAGGTCATTCTTAAAATTTGAAAGGACTAATAAAACAAAGGTGAGATATTTTTCAAACTCTTTGTTCTTGATGAGTGATCACTTTTTTATTCTCCTTGACTTTTTAAAAAAGTAAAAGACCTTGCTTTCAAATGCTAATCAGTTTCTTCTTTCTTCCCCAATAGACTTCAGACCGTTCTGCTTCAAATCTTCATTTTCTTGAGTGCTTTATTGACCATGGTCTTGGAGATTATATGTGGCTCAGAACAACATACAGCTTGTTATTTTTAACTTAACTGTGGAACACATTACTCTATATAAGAATCAGTGGGAAAAAATTAGTTTGAACATTTCATTTTCCCATTTCACATATCATGCCACTAGCAATGGTTAAATTTTTTTTAAAAAGAGGAGAAGAAAAATAAAATGAAAATAAATAAAATAATGTCTACCAAAGAAAAAAAAACCCTTAAAAAAATATAAAGTTCATTTTCTCATGCTAACTTCCATCACCCAGAGAACCTGAAATTCTGGCTAAAAGATCTTAAACATGTAAGAATCACAGTTCTGTTTCCAGCATGATTGCCTTTCTGTTTCCAGGTTAAAATAATTAGTACACAGTTTACATGGAGATGCTGTGAAACGACACCTTAAAACCCAAACCTCTTTGTATTCCAACCGATCATTAAAAAACCCAAGGGGTGTATTCTGAAAGAGTATGCATTTGCCTTCCTTTCCTTGACCAACTTTTCCATTTCTGGGACCTCGATGCAGTATGGTGGTTCTCTCCTTGACTGACTCCTGCTTCCCTGGAGGGAGCTGAATTTGAATAGCTGGTTGTGTTCTGGAAGCTGACAGATGAGTAAGCTACTCCCATGTTGAATGCTTTTTGGAGGTATCTCTTCATTTCAGACTACCCTAGGGTCCCATTTAGTTCAACGGATACCGATTTGATAAATGGTTCCCTATTGGTCAAAACCTGTTTCTGTGTCCCTGAAAGAATCTTAATCCTACTTAAAGTCTAGCCCCTCACTGGAAAGGCTGCCATCCAACTCTATGGCTCTTTGAGAGGCACTGGGGAAGCATGCTAGGTTTTCTCAAAATTTATTTCCTTTGTAAACATAAATCTAATTATTACATTTTAATTCAAAACTGCTTTTCCTTACTGATTGGGAAACGTTCTAAAACATAGGCAGAGACAACTTCCTGTGATTTTTTTATTTTCATGTGTTTATCCAAGGCTAATTTAGGTCAACTATGAAATAGCAGCACCATCAACATGCTATTAAAGTTCAAAAATGGCAGATGAAATATTCATCTTCTTGATAAGAAGCTGGACCTTTTGAGAGGTCAGGGCAATATTTAAGACACCAATATAACAAGATACATAGGACTATCCCACTTTATAGCTATCTAACTTTGTTCACTTAAATATCTATTAATTGCTACATATTTCAAAGATAAACACATGCTTTTCACATATCCTTTTAAAGTCTTGGTAGAAAAAGATCCCCCACCCCAAATGAAATCTTTTTCTAAAGTCTCTACATCATATGTGAGTTATGGGAATTGATCTGCTTCCTCTCATTTTTGCCCAGCTCTGTAGTTTCTCCATATGCATTTACAACCTATTACTCAGCCAAGACTCAGAATTTCTGCAAGTATTAATACCTCCTCAGTAGCTCCCTCTATTCCAGAGCATGTCCCTAAATTACCAACCACCTCAGCCTTCCCAAACTTATATCTCTAATTTCTAAATTCAGTGAGACTGACAAGCTCTGGTTTGGATTTATTCCTGTGCCTCTAGTATGGAAATTGCTCACCAGCCAGAAATCTGGGGTGATTATTGGGATCACTTAGTTGTTTCTAACCTCTTAGTAATCAAAATCCTTTTTCACCTGCTAACCAATGCTTGAAGGTTTTTCCATTCTTTGCTCAGTTTTCTAGTTGTTTAGAAGAACAATTTAGTCTAGTACTTGTTCCTCTATCATGGGTGGTCAGGGAGTCAGACAAACACAAATTCAATGCTTAGTTTTTACCATATAGGTAACTTGAAGAAGTTATTTAAAAAAATTTTTTTTTGAGGTTTATTTATTTTTGAGAGAGGCAGAGGGTTAGCAGAGGAGGGCAGAGAAAGGGAAACACAGAATCCAAAGGAGGCTCTAGGCTCTGAGCTGTCAGCACAGAGCCTGACATAGGGCTCAAACCCTCGAACCATGAGATCATGATCTGAGCTGAAGTCAGATGCTCAAGCAACTGAGCCACTCAGGTGCCTCTTGAAGAAGTTATTGAATTAGCTATAAGTCTAGGTCATATCAGAAAATGTAAATAATAATCTTGAGGGTTCCAAGAAAGCAGGAGATATTAAAATATGAAGAATAAGATTTTTAGTAAGTGTGTTCTAAGGGTTAGCTGGTAACATTATCTATAAGCTTTAATGATTATTAAGTCATTAATAGATTCCTTTTTGTAACTCCAAAGAGTAAACTCTATAGCAGAACCATCTCTCTAGTTTTTATTTTTATACTTATGTTTATTTCTGAGGAATCCTATTTAAGGACCGGTCTTGTGTTCTTGTAACTATGCTTAAAACCATTGAATTGGTGAAAGATAACTTAAAACATCAAAGTCACCTTGACATTTGAGCTTCTTTCAGATACAGTGGTATAATGCAATTCTGAAAGTGAAGTATAATATAGTTCATATAATTTTGTTTAGAATACTGCAGAAATTATGGAGGTTATATAGACCCACTGGGTCTACATCTTTGAATTTGCAAATGACTGTCAATATCTTACTAAACACCTGGAAACAACTAGTGAATCTATTTTTCAGAAGTAAATTATATAATACATCTCTGAAATATTTATTCATTATTAAGTCCAAGAGTTCAGTAGATGTGCTGGCAAGGCAAGCACAAGTCCGAGAGTTCAGGTTTCAGCTTCCAAAAGGAAAAACATCCGGTCAGACATAGTTTCTCAGTGCAATAGTGATACTCACACATGTCTGCATGACAGCAATCATCTTAAAAATTGGCGTGATGAGAAAGAATAAGATATTGTTAAGGCATTGTCATGCATCAATTCTCATGATGATTTTATTCAGTCAGTACTGAAGTGAACACATATTCATGTTACTATAAATTACATCAGGTGCATAGGCCATCATTAGCATATAATCCTCAAGTGTCTGTTTGTAAAAATCACATTCTTCCCTTTTTTCTCACATAAGATGGGTACAATCAGCAGAAGAGACAACAAAATATGTGTACATTATGGAGCTATGTTTACTGATTGCACTGTTTCCATAACAAAAATGAGAACCATTTTATCTAAACTTCAGGCTAGATCAAAATTGTAATGATAGTATCTTTAACTTGATGCACCTTATCTAAATTATATCATGCTAACCTCATTTTCACAAGCAAATTTCTAATTGACTTGTCTCCAAAGGGGCTCTTAAAAAAAATAACTTACACACAGGCTGCTGGAATTTTCAGCATTTCAATTTCACTTATTTCAGGAAACATTCATATTTACTTTTAGGATACTTTAAATTCTTGATGTCTGCATACTTTTACATATACTCTTTACATTGTGGCATACACCTTCCCTTCTACTTATGCCTTGATAATCCTTGCTCATCTTTCAAAATTAATTTGGTCATCCTTTCTTCAAGCCTCTCCCACTGTGCTAGAGTTGGATGCTTCTTTTATGTTTTCCCTTAACCCTCTGTGCATAAAAAGAACTCACACACACACACACACACACACACACACACACACACACACATATACTTCCTAATGCCAGGCTGTTGTAAGTCCTTTGTTCTTTGCATGCATTAATTCCTTTAATTTTCATAGCAGCTCTCTGTGGTAGATAATATTATTTCCATTTTACAGATGAAGAAATAGAATCACAGAGAGTTGGAGAACTGGGGATTTCAACATAATCCGGTTCCAGACGTTTCTTTTCTTTTCTTTTCTTTTCTTTAATTACTTCATTGAGATATAATATACATAGATACAATTCACTTCAAAGTGTTCACAATTCAGTGGCTTCAATGTATTCACAGACATGCTACTACCACTGCAATCAGTTTTAGAACATTATTCCCCAAAGAACTCCAGTTCCTGTGGGGAATAAACTTAGGAATTCCCTGAGCTTGCACCAATGGGTTAACAAGGCATAAAGAATTAGAAAGCCATGGGATGTTCACACCCAAGTTTGGGTAAACAAGTTTAGGTAAATAGGTATAGGCAAGGCAGGGCAAAGGCCCCAGTATAGATAGGGAAGGACAAAGGCCTCAGTACAGGATAAAGGTATATGAGGTAAACAAGGTTAGGTATTCAGGGCAGAAACACCCCCAACTTAGTACAACAGCAGAAAGCTGCTTTCACAGAAAGGAAGGATCAAATTAGGCAAACAGGTAAATAGGGCTATAGACCACTGCAGGGCAAAGTTGCCCAGAGCAGAGCTAATTAGCAAAACACAGGTGCCTTGTTGACCCTGAGGTAGCATGCTCTGTCTTTCTTGTCCCCTAGACCAGTTTAGGTAAACAGAGGTGGTGTCTCAAGTCTGCTGTAAACAACCTTCTGCTTTGGTGCCAGGATTATGGTTTGTATTAACCCAAACCCCTAACCCCACAGATCTTCATGCCCAGGAGTTAATGTTCACAGTTTCATTGTCTCTTTGTGCACGTCCATCATCATGTTTGTAAGCCTTCTGATCCTAATAAAAAAGGAGCAAGGACCCTTAATCAGGGCTCTTGTCTTCTCCTGGACATTAGCCATCTCTTGCTTTTTTAATTCTGCGTCCCGCTTTCTTGATGGACAAGAAAGAACTCCAGACGCAGAGTCGAGGACAAGTTCCCCTTAGCCATTATATCCCAACCCCCTAATTTTCTCCAGCCTTAGGCAATCACTAATTTATTTTCTATGCCTATACATTTGCCTATTTTTGACATTTCACATAAAGGAAATCATATAATATGTTATCTATTGTAACTGGGATCTTTCATTTAGCATAGTTTTCAAGGTTGACCCATGTACCATGTTACTGATGCTTTATTTTATTTTATTGCCAAATAATATTCCATTTTATGGGTATACTGCTTTTATTTATCCATCCATCAGCTGATAGACATTTGAGTTGTTTCCCCCCCCCTTTTTTTTTTTTGCTTTATTAATAAAGCTATGAATATTTGTGTGCAAGTTTTTGTGTGTACATAAGTTTTCATTTCTCCAGGGCATATATCTAGAGTGGAATATTATATAATAACTCGTGTTTAACCATTTGAGAAACTGTCAGACTGCTTTCTGAACCAGCTACACTATTTTATATTCTTACCAGCAATGCATGAGGGTTCCAATTTTTCCACAACCTTGTCAACAATTGCTATACCTGTCCTTTTGATGTATAACCTTCCTAGAGGGTGTGAAGTGGTAGCTCATTATATTTTTCATTTGCATTTCTACAAGGGCAAATAGTTTTGGGAATCTTTTAATGTGCTTATTGACAATGTATACACATTCTTTGAAAACCTGTCTGTTGAGATTCTTTGCCTATTTTTGATTGGTTTATTTTTCTTCTTCATATTGAACCATTCCAACTTTATTGTTTATGTATACTAGATACATGATTTGCAAACATTTTTCTATCAAGCTGTGGGTTGTCTTTTCACCTTTTTTGATTCTGCCCTTTGAAGTATATGTTTTTAATTTTGATGAAATCCAACATTTTACTTTCCTGTTCATTGTGCTTTGAGTGCCATATCTAAGAATCTGTTGACAAAATAAAGTTACTAAAGTTACACCTATGTTTTCCTATAACAGTTATATAGATTTAGCTCTTACATTTAAGTGTATGTGATCCATTTGGAGTTAATTTTTATATATGGTTTGAGGTAGGGATCTGAATTCATTCTTTTGCATGCAGCTACCTAGTTGTATTTGCATGATTTTTGAAAAGACTATTCTTTCCCCATTGAACGGTTTTGACACTCTTGTTTAAATTCAATTAACCATGGATATATGCGTTAATTCTGGTCTCTCAGTTCTATTCCACTGATCTAAATGTCTATCTTTAACTAATAAGCTGCTATCTTAATTATTATAGCTATTAGTAAGTTATGAAATTGAGAGGTGTGTCTTCCAACTTTGTTCTTTTTCACGACTTTCTTTTGTTGCCTTTTTCCCCTTACACTGGTTCCGTTGCATTTCCACATGAATTTTAGAATCACCTGGTTAATTATGGCAAAAAAAAAAAAAAAAAAAAAAGGAGCTAGATTTTTGATAGGAATTTCACTGAATCTATAAATCTATTTGGAGAGTGTTGCCATCTTAACAATATTGAGTCTTCTAATCTATGACCACACAATATCTCTTCATTTATTTAGAGCTTTTTAATTTCTTTCAACTATGTTCCAAAGCATTCAATGTACAAAAATTGCAGTTACTTTGTTAAGTTTATTCTTATTTTATTGTTTTTGATATATTTAAATGGAAGTGCTTTATTAATTTCCTTTTTATATTTTTCATTGCTAGTATTCAAAAATACAATGGATTTTTGTACATTGATCTGTACCCTAAAAAGTTTTTGAACTCATTTATTAACTCTAACAGTGTGCATTTGTGTATGTGTGTATGTACACACTTTGCTTTAGGGTTTTCTATATGTAAGATCATGTCATCTACAAATAGAGAAAGTTTTACTTTTTCTTTTCTAATATTATTCCTTTTATTTAACTTCCTTGCCTAATTGTGCTGGCTAAAACTTCCAGAACAATATTGAATAAGAATAGTGATAACTGACATCCTTGTCTTGTTACTGACCTTAGGAGAGGGAGCTTTTAGTTTTTCACCAGTAATATGACATTAGCTGATGAATTTTTTTTATAGATGTTCTTTCCCAAGTTGAGGAAATTCTCTTCTATTACCATATTATTGAGTGTTTATCATAAAATAGTGTTCGATTTTATTAAATTCTTTTTCTACATCTATTGAGATGACTTTGTGGATTTATTCTTTTTTTTTTTTAATTAATGCTATATATTACATTGATTTTCAAAAGTTGAGCCAATCTTGCATTCCTAGGATAAATTCCACTTTTTATATGTTCCTTCAGTTAGTTTGCTAGCATTTTTTTGAGAATGTTTGTGTCCATATATTGTGTCATATTCATTATAGTCATTAAGCTCTATGAATCACTGGCTGATTGCTTTATTGTTTTCAGTAATGTCCTGGGTCAAAAATTGCTCATTTCTTTGAACAAAATTTTATTTTTGAAGTCAGACTTTAAAATTCATTCTGACTCCAGGAAGTCTATTTTTAGCTATCTCTTTCCCTGGTTTTCACTGGTGAACTAGTTGGCTTATAACTTAGCTTGTTGCTCTTAATTAAGAGCATTAGACTTAATTTCCCTATACTGTTTCAAATAATTGGAGAATGCTTAGGTGCTCTCTTTTCTTATGGACTGTATCTTCCCTAAGCAAATTCTTTGTGCCACTACCCTGAGTACTGGGTTGGGTGGAAGCCTCTGGTCTTCTCTACTTCCCTTTGTTGGCTTGGAACCTCTGGCCTTGGAGCAAGCTGGAGTGACAGAGATCAAGGTCCCAGTATTCCAGGCCTGCTACACCTGCAGCAAAACCTGCATCCTGGTGGTGGGAGCTACATGGAGAAAGAGAGCCCCCAAAATGTTGCCCACTGTCACCAGGAATTTAGCCTCTTCAGATTGGAGATGGAAGGTACAAGAAATGCTAACTGCCTGTCCCTCCAGATAAAATAATTCTTGATTGGGAATTTAGTGGCAGGGGAACCCTGTCTTCTTGGGATAACAGCTTGGAGTGGAGCTTCCATCAAATTAAGTAGGGCAGGGGGTGAGGTGGAAGAAGAAGGAGTGGGATGATGTTCAGATGCCACAGACTCTTGTTCTTACTGAGTTTTAGATTTTCTTGAATAAGTGTTACTTTATTTTCTGTATGCCCTTAGAAAAATTTCCAGACTTTAAATGACTTTATTTATTAGTTTGTTTATTTGTTTACTTGCTTAATTTTTTGAAGCTTTGGCTGTTTTGCTAGGAAGCGGGTCCATGAACTCCTCACTCTGCCAACTTGGAGGTGGAACTTCTCCACTGGAAATTTCCCCAGCCAGAGATGCCATTTTTGCCTGAAGCCCTGAACCAAACTGCATTATTTATTAACTCTTCCAAAGGAGCTCTCTTCAGACATTGCTGTAGGAGCTATGGAGCTTGCCACCTGCCTGCTGTGAGTACTTGTCCAGTGGAGTCTCTTGTCACACTTACTCTCTCAGCCCCTAACTTTGCCTCTAGTCTCAGAAGGATGACAAGCTGAGACCTCAAGAAAGCTTAAATCTCTGTGGGGGTTCAAAATGATGAAGGTCTTTCAGTAGCAAAAACAAGGCTATGTCTTCAGCAAAAAAATGAGGACAATGAATTTCAGGGCTATTACTAAGGCATTTTTTTTTAGGTTATCTATTAATATAGAATGTATTTAAAGCTAACTTGGAATCAAACACAATTTTCTTATGAGACAATATAATTAGATACACAGACTTCTAGAAATGTTTACAGTTTATAATCTGGGGCTTTTTTTTTCAGGTATTTTTTGTTGCTACTGCCCATTTTTCCTCTACAAAGTACAAACTTCACTAGCAGGAGAGTTGTGGTGGCTCTCATTAGCAGGTTTTCAAATTAAGGTAACAGCAACTGGGCCTAAAAGTCACTATTCTGCAATTTATGTGTCTTTTTCCACCTTAGGGTCTTTTAAATAATTTCCCACAAAAATCTAAAGATTGATGACAATGATTAATTATGCTTTTGTGATCACTCATTCACACTTCTTCTTTTCTTCAGTTAATTTACTCGTCATTGTTCTGCAGACACAATACATCTTATATTTAAAAACACTGTGTACATTGCTAACTGCTTTCACATAACTTAACCTATTCACTCATAAAAACCTATTTGATCTCATTAAAGGCCAGTTTCATTATTCCCTTTTTACAGACAGAAAAATGGAGGTTGAAAATAGCTCCTTGGTTTCCATAAATTCAATAATCCATTAATTGAAAGCAGGAACTTGAACTGACATCTTTTGACTGGTAAGGTCAGAACTCTTTGTAGTAAATGCTAAATGCTTTGTATGAGTGTTTGAGGAGAGATGACTAGGTGGAAAAAAGGCAGTGAAATAGGCTGAAGTACTTCCAGTAAGAAAAGTAATCACACGTTATTTACTCTTTTGTTAAAATGTGCATCCAGAAGAAAATAAGTGCACTCCTTGATCTTATACTGACATACATAAATTATTATTTCTAAACTTCATACTTTCTTGTATATTGTACAAATTGAGAATATGTTTGCTACACATCGGTCACAATATCCCTTAACATTAACATCAACAACAAAAAAAAACCCAGGAAAACAAATGTAGGGGCTCCTGGGTGGCTCAGTCGATTCACTGTCCAACTCTTGATTTTGGCTCGGGTCATGATCTCGTGGCTTGTGACATCAAGCCACATGTTGGGCTCTGTGCTGACAGTGCTGGGCCTGCTTGGGATTCTCTCTCTCTCCCTCTCTGCCTTTCCTCCACTCCTGTGCATGCTCTTTCTCTTTCCCTCTCTCTCTCAAAATAAATAATAAACATTAAAAAATACATTTTAAAAACCCTAGATGTATTTATTTGTATTTAATATAAGAATGTTAAATAAATTTCTGAAGAGGCACAGTCCAAGAGAAAAAAAAAAAAAAAAGAGGTAGGTTTTTCCGTCTATTTGGATTGCCCTTTCCTTAAATACCATGCTCTTTTTCTCTTTGTCCATTATCCTGATTTTGTCTAATTCTATACTTTCTGCAGAATGTGGGACAATGAATTATGAAGTATCAGTGCACTTGTAAGTGAAAATATTGTGGGGAGAAAGGGCTAACAATGACTGCTCCTAAGACCAAGAGAAAATTAAATGATTCAAGATTATTTGTAACTTCTCATCACATATGACCTTGCTATTTCTGATACAAATGGTTCTTGATGTTTTGAGTTAAACATTTCTATTTCTTTACCTTAAAAGCATATAGTTATTTGAAAACACTGTAAGTGGGTTAACTTATTTCCTAGTGTCAACTCTGTCAAAAGACTTAATAGCTTTGATTCTTTTGCTTTCTGAAAATAATTATTTAAGTTCTTTGTATTTAATACTGTGTCTACCTGTAAAATTTTAAGTTCGGATCAAAATTATAGAGTTTCTGGGTAAATAGTTGGCCAAATAGCGTATAGATTATATGATTTTATTCCTATTGATTTGGGACTTTAATAGTCCAATAATATAACATGAGTTTTATTTAGGTGTAAACCACCTTGTCGCCCTTGTTTTCTCTTCATCTTCCACCCTCAAAGATTTTCTGTGAGACATTTAGGATATACATAAAGATCCTTCACATTTTGAGAGCTACACCTCAGGTAGCTCTCTGTCAAAGAAGCAGTTCCTTTGTCCCATTCATTAGTGTCTTTATTTGGGTGTTGCCAATATTTCCCAGTAAATGTCATGTTCTATGACAGCAGTAACCATGCTATTTTGTTACCTCTGCATCCCTAGCACCTAACATAATGCCTATCATAGAGAGGATGCTGAATCAATACAATAATGCTGACTTAGTGTATCAGTAAATGGTTGGAAAAGCTAAGGAGACACAATGGGAACACTAGGACATGATTATCTGAGGAGGCAGAGAGGTAGCAGGTATCTATTCCTGCCTCCCTCACTAAGATGATCAGAGGGAGGAAATTCTGGGAGAAGGAGTAAATGGCTTAGAAATCTACAAAAATTGAATGCTGTGCTTTTTCATCCATTTAGGCTTTGACTGCTAAGGAGTGATGGACCTAGCCATGGTGTTTGGAGCTCTGGGAAGTATGAGAAAACAAGATGTTCTTCAGAAGGAACAGTGAAAACCAGGAGGCTTAGTGACTTGTTCAGGGTGTAAATAAAACAAAGGGGTCTCTCCACCATTCCATCAAAATTGTGTGATTGGTTCACCAAGGTGTAATAAAGGGAAAAATATTCCAGATGAAATCCCACGCTGAAAAAAGAATACCTGTCACTTTAGGCTGTCCTTTGCCATCTCTCTTAGAAATTTGGACCTAGTGAATGGAAATCAAAGAATGAGGAATCTTAAGACCACCTAATTATAGTCTTGCCTATTCAAAGGAATAGTTTTGTGTGCACACCTGTTCTTATTTTTTGTAATTACATATAGTTTTTTAATTTGTTTCCTTTTCTTTGTTTCCTTTCTTCTCTCTCCAGTCCCTGCCCCTCAGCCTCACCACACACACACCTTCAGTCTATCTGAATATTTTGATTTGTTCATTCAACAAATAGTTCTTGATCTACTTTTATATACCAGGCATTTTAAGTGAAACCAACTTTGTGTCTTATTGTTACTTATAGTTGAAAGGGAGAATATAACATTAATGAAATTACTACAAGAAAAAAAAGAGTTACAAAGATTTCTGAATGAAAGAACACAACAAAATAAGGAATTAAAATGTCCTATAAAGCCATGAGGTCATTCCTAGATGTCATGGCTGAGATTAGATTATAAAAATAGTGTGACATCTGTCCTTTTCTATTTCTCTCTCAATATTTCTCTCAACCTTATTATTCTTTTTCAGTCTCTCCAAAAATGTATTTAATTCTGAGTCCTTCACATACAGGTTCTACTTTCTGATAGAAAACTTAATAATTTTGATAAAATGGTTGATTTAGAGTTCCTGGAAAGTAGACACTGTATCTTACTTATCTTTGCCTCTCTGGAATTTAGCACAATGTTTAGCTTACAATGTAAGCTCAGTAAATACTTGAGTCAAGGCTAATGGTTTATAGTTTGTTTTACCTTCCTCTGATCTCAGACAACATGTAAATTTTCAGTGGGAAATAAGGCCTGGTGAAAAAAAAATCCAAGAAGTGAGACTAATAATAGGTAAACATTTTATGAAAAGGAAATTACTCTTAAAACGATTACTCAGTTGGTGGCTGCCTGCCATACCCCTCTTATGGTGATTTGCTTGGGGAAACTTACCATCTCTCAACACATAGTTTGGACTTTGCTTTATGTGGTATTGGTTTAAGATGAGCTGCTTTTGTGTATTCTATTTCCTACTTTTAGAGCTATGACTCTAATGGTAGTTTTAGTTTGGATAGTAATTTTTTAATTGCTATTATTCCCTTTTTTAAAAAAAATTGGCTTCATTTACTAATGTTATTTCTTTTCTTTTGGAAGAATTCTTTAAAGTAGTCTCTCTCTTTATGATGGCTTCTTGCCCAGTTTTGTTGAATTCAACTTTCCAGGAATATCCATTAACTTAATTAATTTTGTAAAAATACCCTCTCTATATTATTTACTCTAAAATGTTTTCAATTATAAAATGCACAGTTGTTTTTCCTACCACAAATAAAGATAAAATATGCTGTCAAATATAATTGCAAGGAACCATTAATTGAAAGATGCACCCTGATTTCACAGATATTAAAATGTTAAAAATTGTATGGTTTTGAATTTATAAAATACAGAGAAATCACCACCACGGCTTTATCATCAATTTCCAATCATGAATTTATACAAAGTTTTAAAATTATTTCTACGGTAATGGCAAAGGAATATTATATTGCATATTTAATGTAGGACAATGGTATTGCATTAAAAAAAAATTCTGAGAGCTTTAGAAGATGCCTGATAGAATAGAACTCCCAAAAGTCAGTATGTTTGTCTGTTTTGTATGTACCCCAAGCACCTAGAATAAGGCACTCAATAAGTATTTCTCAAATGAATTTCTGAGTGAATTCATGTTTCATTAGCCATGGCTGTTTCACAGCCATGTGTCTGTTTTAAGCAAAACCAAATACTTATTGAAAATAAGTATTAATCAGCGAGCTCCCTCTAAATGCCAGTTTATGTTTTTCAGGTATCTTGAAATGCATAGCTTCTCAAGCCTTTCTTTTCACTTGTTGCCAAATCCTTTCCATTGTATTTTTGTAAGTATTAGAATGATATTTACAACTCTGATGTTTCCAACAACAATTTGTGAATTGCCATGAAAAAAAATTGAATGAAATAATTGCTCATTTATGGTTATCCACAGTTGGACTATTTTGAAAGTTAAAAGGTAAAAACAAATCTTAGTAAGTGCCTTGTAGTAATACACTTGGTCCACTTGATAAAAAGTAGAGATTAGTGGGCCAAATATAAAAACAAAAAGTTTAGAAAAGGACTTAGCTTGTAGGGTCTGAATTTATTCTCATTCTATCTTTTCCTCCATTTCTAAGACATTTATGTAGCTTTGGTGATGGCTGACTATAGGTATCCATATGTGACGCTATTTAGAAATAGTCTCCGAAGTTATCAATCCCATAACATTTGGAACCCTCACGTGTCAAGAGTTATATTTAATTTAAACCTAACATGAGTTCGTTCTGATTCTTAAGGCAGAATACAAAAGAGGCTAAGGACATGGCCTCCGGAACTCAGATCTCTGGGCTTGAAACTTATCGGTAGCTCTTGTTAGCTATATGGTCATGGAAATTCAGTGAACATTTTTGCGCCCTATTTTCATCCTTCTAATGTCATTACTACATCTTTTGTAGGGTTTTGATAAGGACTAAATGACACATTAAAGTTTTTAACAGATCCTTTCAAATAGTAGATGCTGATGTTGGTTGTCCCTATTTCCCCTCTGGACCCACTATGTCTTTCACTGCCCTGCTTTGTGTCCTGGCACTCTGACCTTCGTGGTCTTCCTTACTCAGGCTCTCTTGCCCTCTGACGCTGGTTAGATTTTCAACTGAAAACAATGAAGGGATGGAAAGACAGGAGGAGTGAAATTGAGGTAACCTCTCTTCTCACTTCCTCACTGCCTGATTGTGGTTTGGCCGTGACTTTCTCCATTCTCTTGCCATGTGGAAGTTCACAGCTATTACTGAATGGTCTTCTCTCCCATGGTTCTAGCTATTGCTAAATCTGTTAGTATTGCTTCCTCCTCATGCCCCATCAGGGCAGTCAAGCAAGACTTGCTGTGCAGCTAGGTCCTGGTGCTTCAACACTCTTGTTGATTCCTTTAATCCTAGGAATTTATTTGACTCTTTCCAATTAACCATTTGTATGTACCATTTATTTTCTAATGGGATCATACATGGTATGGTGCTGAATTATTTCATTTGAAATAAATATCAGAACAAATCATAAGAGACTCTTAAATACAGAGAACAAACTGAGGGTTGATGTAGGTGGGGAAAATGGGTGATGGACATTGAGGAGGGCACTTGGTGGGATGAGCACTTGGTGTATGTATGTGGGTGATGAATCACTGGATTCTACTCCTGATGTCAAGGCTACACTGTATGTTAACTAACTTGAAAATAAGTAAATAAATAAAAAATAAGTTATCAGATTATTCCTTTTAAGTCCATGAACTATCATTAATAGTGATAAGAATGGGGGCTTCAAAATTTAGGTAAAGAAAATCAATTTTATTAACCTGTGTGTCATTATAGCAGAAATGTCCTCAGCACTAAAGGAAGTATGTGTCACACTGGGATCAGATTGGCGTTAGGATGCAATAAAACCTGAAAGACCTCCCCTCAAAAGCTTTACACAGGAATCCTTCCTCCTCCTTCTCCCTTGTTGAGAGCATTGAAAGCAAGTACATGGAATACCAGAAAGTGGCATTTATATGGTCAAATCAAGTTTATTAAAAAACAAATCTAAGTTTCAGGATTTAGTCAAAATTTTGGAGTTGCTGGGTGGGTTGAGGGGACAGTGATTCTTAGTGTCGGTGGTAGAAACCTGTGAGGCCATGTAAGTAAGAGCGGGACTGGAAGAGTGTTTGTAGGAAATAAATAAGAAAGTCATGGCTGGTTTCCACTCAGACAGGAATTATGGGAAGAAACAGTAACCTACCAAACTATTAAGTACAATGGCTGCATATTGTGGGAGAGTAACAAGTGCAAGGACCTTTTACATAACTGATAAATCCACATTTCCTCACAGAGGACCTGGGGCAACACTGTTTCCATATTTCCACTCACTAACCATGTTTGGGATCTGTGCAGGGCTAATCTTACAGGTAACAGTGACCATTACTAGTCATGAAGGTGAGACTGGGGCATGCACGCATTACCACTGTGTAAAGGAGTAATACCATTTCATGCACAAAATCACAATCATTTTGTTCAGCCTGGAAATGAATTTAAAATCATTGGCCATATGAAGGTTTCCTATTAAACTCACTGTCATCTAATCAGAGTTACGGATTTTTAACTCTCAAGTGAAGTAAAATCCTATAGATACCTCAATTCTCACACATATCACAGGAAGAGTAGAGAAGGGTACAGTATAATGTTAAGAGGGAAGAAATTAAGAGGTCTAGAGTCAGTCAGACTTGGAGTTGAATCCTAACTATCTCTGCTACTTACTATCAGTATATCCTCCACATTTTTTTCCAATCAACTCCTGTATGTCCCAGTTTCCTCTTCCTCATCCTTGGAATCAGAAAATTATCTATTTCTTGGAAATACTGTGAAGACTCAATAAAATAATACAGACAAAAAACTTCATAAAGTACCTGGCATATAGAAAGTACTTAATACTTCTCGGTTGTATTATTTTGTATATGCACCTCCCAACAAGATTCTATGTATATCTTGAGGTATGAATATACCTATAAGGTGAATATATATACCTATTACATAGGTATACGTATTATTCATTTTATATCCATTACCGAGTCTATTGTATAGTAAAGTATTAAATTAATATTTGCTTAGTGACTAAATGAAGCTAGCTTGCTTTAGAAATATGAATCTCAAAGACAAAAACAAAGCATGTGTATTTTTTTTTATTGAAGTCGTCTCCTGAGATTTCATGTTAATAACTAGAGAGGACTATTAATAGTTCACTGCACTTTAAATGTCTTTTTTTTTTTTTTTTTTAGTATTAGCACATCAATGCATATGCATAACACAGCCTTGGGCACATACAGAAGCACCATTACCTTCAAGTTGTCAAGTATTCATAATATAATTATTTGGTGAAGAAGCAAACATCTTATCAAAACAATAACTAGGAATAAATTATAGGTACCAAAAAGGGGGACAGACTACTCATTTGAATGTAGTCTTATAGAGAATATCACAGGTCTTTTTTTAAATAATGAAATTACGTGGAGTCTACTTAACTGTTATTAAACAATTTATAAGGGGCAGCCATTGCTGTTATAAACTTTGATACTCAGTTGGCATCAATTTGTCAAAAAGACTGTGTTTCTTCCATCTACTAATTCTATAATTTAGCCTATAGAAAAAAATTTTTTTTTCAAGTTTAAAAACAAGTAGGCTTTTCTGAAGAAAAAGTTCACAACTATGGACATTTTGAAATTTACTATAAAGTAGCATAAACCTAAACACACAGAAATAGCAAGGGAAAATTCATATCTTCCTGCTGTATGGCTATTTACACAGTATCCATTTGAGTATATTGTTGGTTAAAATATTTCTACCAACATGTAATTTTTTATATATATTAGAAGAGAAAATAATATACAGAATAATGATAATAGTTATCATTTGATTTTCTGAGTGAATGTAATTGTAATAATTACTTTATATGTATAGTTCACAGAATTTACATGTAACACTCACAAAATCAATAGTTGGTAAGCTTCATGAAGACAGAATCACATTTATTTCTTCATTCATCAATGTCCCCAGTAATCAGCACTGAGCTTGAAAACAGTCGATTCTCAATAAATATTTATTAAACAACTGGATGATCTTTCTTTGAAGTAGGTTCTTCCTAGAAAAGCACTGTATTCTGCCAATGTTTTAGTATTACTAAATTACTGCATTTGGTCAACTCTACCCTTGTTTGGCATGATTACCCTCATTTATGCATGCTTACAGTGAGAGAATGCCTGAGGGAGACCTTTACTTTACCATGTGTAGGAAACCGCAGAAGGATGGAAATTGGGCCTAAAGTGTCTGAGAAAGTTACTGACGAAAGCACTGTAATTAAAAGTAAAGCCTGCAAAAATCTGACTCTATCCATATAAATTGAAGGTTGGAAAATATGATCGTTGCAATATCTTAGAAAGCATAGTCAGGATTTGTTAAATGCTCTTTTAAGATGATGGCACGACTTAATAAAACATAGAAAAACAAAGCATACAGTAACTTCTAGAAGCCAAAACCACAAGGCTCCGATAAGACTTACCAGAACAGTCACCACACGGAGAACCACTCCACGCATGTTATTCTCCAGTTTCTTGTCAGTCAGTGACCCGTTCAGCCCTGTGACAGGATTCCAGCACCCAAGCTGAAAGATGAAATAGCTTGGTCACTTTCCCCACTGAAGAACAATCCAATCACCTCGGCAAAGATCTTTCAGAAAATCGTGTGATGTCCCTCAGAATAACTGGTACAGGAAGGGTCCTGAATAGGTTTTTCTTTTTAATAGCAAATGAAGCAATCAGAAATTCCATTTCCTGCCTTTAAGTATCACTCTATGGCATATGACAGTATCCAATATGCTTTAGCAGACTCACTGAGGACATACGACTTAACAAGGAGTTATAAATACACCAATAACTCAATCCCAGTTATGCACTAATTGGAAAAATAATAGTGCATATAATTTTAGTATAACGTCTGTTCTAATAGATCAGTTACTGCACACGTTAGATTTTCTTATAATTTCAATGGTTTTAATTAGATATTACACTGCTTTTATTAGAAAAACTACAAGATTTTTAATACGGTTAGAAGGGTTACTGCTTTTAGTTGAGGGAAAAAGTCATGGATATAGCTCTGTTGTTTTCAAATATTCATAGTACATACAACAATATAATTTGCCTTTTTTGTCAGTGCTATCAATTTCCTGGGGATATTTTGGCAGCAGCCTTTCCCTTAAAGTCTTGCAATGATTCACTGCTCTTTACACTCCAAATACTGATTTAATTTTACATCCTCATGCAGTTCTTATCTCTTGTAATATCCAAATCTAAGGGCTAACATTTTTAAAATCACTGCCTCTAAATCACAAGGGGATAAAAATTGATGACTCTCAATTCAGAAATGAGAGAAAAAAAAGAGATCTTGTGACTTGAATTAGCAGATAACTCAGTGAGCAAAGCTGCAAAGAATGCTATTAATACACATCTTGGGAAGAAATGCCATGCTATTAATTCTGATACCAGATCCACGAGCCTTCACTTTTGGGAACCTATCCATATTTGCATGCTTTAAAAATGTAACAGACCTTCAGTCATATTTGGAGACTGTTTTGATTGACTGAATGGTTTATAGGGAGCCCTGGTTATTTCTGTGGCTTCCTCCTGAAAGCTGATTTATTTCCTCGTATTGCATTGTGTTTGTGGTTTCCAGAGTTGTTGACAAACTGGCAAGTCTCCTTCACAAATAAAAGATTTAGGCGCTTCCTATTAAAACTCAAGTTTCTCTATGAGTCCCCAAAAGGGCTTTAATTAAGAAACCTGAAATGTTGCATAGATCTAAAGAGAAAGTATGTCACAATATAAACAAAAAGCCAGCTTTTCCTGTATTAAAAGAATTTGGAAAAGCCTGCTAATTGTAGGTTTCAACTATAAAAGCACATTAAATTCATACAATGGTATGCCATTCTTAGTTACCTAAAAAGTCTAATTAGAACTTAGATCCCATTAGCAAATCCAAATGTGTTGAAAGTCTAATGATCAGAGATATTGTAGTCCTCTCGTCACATTTAAAACCTTATGAAATTTCTTTTGAGTTTTTGTTCTCTTCTGAGGTCAACCAGAGTCTATGCCCAATTACATTCCTTGATGTGCACTTTTTCTAGTAACTTTTCAAGATTTTATTTTCTTAGATGAATTAATATTGGCGGAAATAGTGATTTACAACCGTAGGTGGAGACCTAGCACACTATCCACCTTCTACAATTCTATTACTTAATTCTAAGCTTAATGGATAGCTTTTAGGACATCATCTTGTTCAAGGTAAACATGTCTAAGCTGCCAAAGTAAATATAAGGATTTCTTTTTCTTTTCTTTTTTTTTTTTTTTTTTTGTCTGCCTTGGTGAATTGACTGTCGGTTTGCCTGAATAAATGCCATCTATTAATGCATACTTAATCGTAGCATTTTGGTATATGGACTGGTCAAAATATTTACCACTGGAATAACAACAAAACTCGGTCAGCAGTTTGTTTCAACAATGCTCTGGACAAATATTTAAAAATATATAATCTCCAGCTTCTTCTTAATTATGTCTTCCTTTAAACATAACTAAATATAGTCAATGGTTTAAAAGTTCTAAGGCACTGAAACATTTGGGTTTTTGAAATAACAATAAGAAAGCATTTGTCTTCAGACCTGGACAATAACTTAAACATTATTTATACACATATAGGATGTGACCATATATGATGTTTTTTCTCACCCACAAAAAAATGTGGCCAAATTCTTTCTTCTTTCTCATATATATTACAAGACATCATTGTCTCCTCTACCTGATGAAGGTCTTTCCCATTTCTATATTCTCTCTCTCTTTTCTTGCTATCTGACTCACATGTCCTTTGATCATAGCACTTGTAAAGTTATTCCTGTTCATCATAACAGCAGTCTGGATTTCAGGTTTGGTGACACTTTTTACTTAATTCAGTTCTTCCTTCATATGCATAAACTCTAACACTTAATGTTAGCTATTAGCTATGGACACCAAGCACTATGAGTTTCAGAGACTGAATTTTGAGATAGTGAAAATTTAGAATACAGATTATCTGAAAACTAGAAATAAAATATATCTACTTATCACATATCGAAATGGAGCATAACAAAAAATTATTTAGAAATTAAAATAATACTTATTTCTTATATTGAATAGAACTATTTCTTTTACATTTTTCAGAATACTTTCTAAGTGTTAGCCCTGATACTAAGCTTTTCATACATGATCTCATTTAAGCCTCAAAATAACTTTATGAAAAAAAAAAACTTCATGAGAAGGTAGTGTTACAATTATTATTTTATAACAATAGAAAACAAGGCATAGAAACTAAGGGCTCATCTAAAGTCACATTACTACTAAGAGTTGAAACTAGGATTTAAACTAATATTTTTATTTATTTTTTAATATATGTTTTTAAGTTTATTTATTTTAGAGAGAGAAAGAGAGAGAAAGGAACAGGGAGAGAGAGCAGGAGACAGAGTACAAGTGGCGGAGGGGCAGACAGATAGAGAGAATCCAAGCAGGCTCTGCACTGTCAGTGCATGGAGCCTCCTGTAGGACTCAAACTCAAACCGTGAGATCATGATTGAAGTCGAAATCGAGAGTTAGATGCTTAACTGACTGAGCTACCCAGGTGCCCCTAAACTAGTGCTTTTAAAAGTCCAGATTCCAGTGCTTCAATTGCAGTGCTGTTTTATAGCTTATGAATTGTTTTCATAAATATGATCTATTTGAGGTAGGTATAGAAAATATTATTCCTACTTTATAATAAAAAAAAAAATGAAAGCTCAGAACTGTTAAGTAGCTGCCTCTCTATAACAGCTAGCGAATTCACATTTTGGCAATACAGTTTAAAAGGCAAATCATCGCAATTACCATTTTTATTAAAGAAATATAATGTGTACATAGTGCATAGTATACGCCAGTCCTCCAAGGTCTTTACTTAGATTGATTAATTTAGTTCTCAAAACAGCACCGTGAGAAAGGTAACATTATTATCTCCATTTTACAGAAGAGAAAACTGAGGATTGAGAGGCTGTGCTCCTTCCAGTGTGCTTTTATTCACTTAAGCCACCCAGAGGCATTGAGTAGAATAAGGAAAGGAGTAGATAAATGAAACGGACAAGACAGTCTCAAAAATATTTCTGGAAATCTCTACTTTGTGTTACCAACATACTAAAGATAAGTGTGGGATGCATTTCATTTATCTTAAGGTCTGTTGATGCTTCTCCAAATGTATACTGAAGATAAACGAGGAAAGAAACAACAGCAGCACACGTAGAAAATGTTGATTATTCACATCTTTTTGAAGGATTTTTCAAATTTTAAGACTCTTTAATTTCTGTTCATATCCACTCATCTCCCTGAGGTTCCCTTCAAGCTATTCTGTTTGATTGTAATAGCTCCGTCCAATAATAAGCAATACAAATGAGTGAAGTTCACACAGATTCAAACTGAATTTGTATCTACAATGGGTCATATTCCTTGCAGCATAGTAAGATTGACTGGCATAGTGTTTGATTAAAAAGAAAAAAAGAAAAAAATAGAATAATTCCATTTAAATTCAAGCGTGAGGCTTATCTAAGAACTTCTGTGGCTTCATTGTTTGAAATTCTATTAACTTGGCTTTTCTGGATATGTGGAGAAGGTTGCTTGTGCTTGGCTGTGTTTTTTGTTTTTGTTACTTTTCCTTCTTCTTTTTTTTTTTTTTTTTTTATAACAATGAGTCCAGGGACTAATATAGATAATGCACACAAAATCTTATAATACTATCTATTCAGCTGAGCACTTTCTAAGTAAAAAAATAATAAAAGTGGCCCCTGCAGCACATGAGATTTACAGAAAGTCATACTGCTGATGGCAAAACAAGATTCACTATCTCCCATGGTCTGGCAGTCTAGAGAAAATTTAGAAGGGATTAAAAAATAAGGACCAATTCAATTTCCTTTCAATTACGGTATATTGATTTCCTATAGTATTTTTTGGTTATTGCTTAAAATCACTTTAAAACCTTAAAAATGCTTAATGCATTAATTATTTCCTTCACTGGAGCTTTAGCAATAATAATTTTGTAGCTCTCTGTTAAAATCAAGGTAGTATCTTGTGTTCAACAAAATGGTTGCTGTATTTGCATGGGAACAGTAATACGTTTCTAACATCACGTGTTATGTCATTAGCAAATGACCAAGTTTTAGATATTTACTCTTTTCCTTCAATATTTCCTCTTTTCATTTGTCCATGGGCTTTAAAGGATGACGTTTGACTTGGTTTTGCATCACTATTTTTCAGGCGGTGCTATAATGTCAAAAAGAGCTGAACTGTTCAACTTTAATTTTACGCTTAATAGTTATAGGCTTTAATAACAGGAGTCAAGAGAGCTCTTAATTGAATGCCAAATGGATTCTCTACATTTAGTAGCTTGTATTCATATGGAACAAACGAAGCCTGGCCATAGTACCAAAGCTCCAGCTGCAGGATACAAAATACCCACTGTACCGCAGGCTGTGTGCTGCCAGCCACTACATTTCCTTTATTTGCTTTCTCAGCCTTCAGAGGAAAGAAGGGGAAGAATGAGGCATAGGCAAAGTAGCTGAGAGCTAACCATGTAGATATGCACCGCATTTATTTGGTCGATATTACTTCTATAATGGGATAGAGTGTGTAAAAAAATACATACGGCAGGTTGACTCAGATGCATGTTTCATAATGGTAAACGGGAATGTTTTTTCTTTGATATATACAGGAATGTAGTGTGTCAGTAATCCCTCCAATAATATTTGTGTGTGTGTGTGTGTGTGTGTGTGTGTGTGTGTGTGTGTGTGATATTTCCACCTGTAAAACAGGTTAAGTTTGCAGGACTTGCCCCTTGGGGATGATTATTTCCTCCTAAGATTCTGTTCCTACAGCTTGGTCATTATCATGAAGTAGTAGACCTTCTTTAGATTACATGAAATAGCCTTAGCCCTTGAGTTTCCTTCAGGAGAAAATGTCTTTGAAAAAAAAAAAAATATCACCTGACTCAACTGCTTACATTTCCCTGTATTGATGCCGAAAACAAAATTTCTATACTATGTGCAATAAGATGAATTTAGCTGATTTCCACAAAATAGCAACTTGAGAAGATACACACACACACACACACACACACACACACACACACACGAAAAAATAGCTCAAAGATGTTTTATGCAGCCATAATAACCACTCTTCAGTTATCAACTGGTATTTGACTGATTTAATAATACTCTACAATTATAAGTTTCCCTTTTTTTATCATTCTTCTTGGTGTAAAATTATTATTATACTATATTTAGAGGCAGTAGATCATAGGTACTAAGATCAGAAACTCTGGAACCAGACTGCTTAGGTTCAGGCACCTGCTCTGATACCTGCTGGGCATGTGCTGTTGGGCCTCAGTTTTCTCACCTCTCAAACGGGAATAATAAAAGTGGCTTCTTCATAGGGTTAGTGAGACTATTAACTGACTTAATATATGTTAAATATTTAGAAGCATTCCTGGCACATGAAGACTAATGCAATGTTTATTATTATCATTCCTATATAATCAGCACTGTTGTTCCTGGTTCAGCATCATCATTCGGAGTCACTTACTGGTTTCAGTGAGGGAGCATGCGTCTAAAGCTGTGGTTCTCAACTCTGGCTACATATTAGAATCACCTGAAAGTTTTTAAAACTTCTGATGTATCAGCTCAAACTCAGAACAATTAAGTCCAAATCTCCAGGGATGGGATCCAGGCATCAGTATCATTTATGGCTTTCCAGGCAATTTCAACCTATAGCCAAGATTGAGAAGCACTGCTCTAAAACTTGCCTTAAACATCCATGCAATCTCATAGAATGGCTACTTAACCTTATTGGTTGAAAGCATCATTTTTACCGGCTTCTTTTGCAAAAGCTAGCTAGGGACACTTTCTCGAATAAACAGGCAATTTTATTTTTCTTGTTTGAAATAAGATAGGAGGCTATAAACTCTGTGAAGCCAGAATAATGCCTACCTTGTCTATTCTTGCACCCATGGCCCTTATCACTGTATTGGTACTTGGTAGGTCCTAATAAACAACTGATAAATTAATTCATTCAATAAAATCTCTGCTGTCCTCTTCTTCCTTCTCTTCTTCTCCACCTCCTCTTTCTTCTTCTCCTTCTCCTTCCCCTCCTATCCTCCTAATCCCTCTTCCTCTTCCTCCTCCCCTTCCCCCTTTTCCTCCTCCTCTGCCTCCTCCTTCTACTCCTTCTTTTTTGCCTCTCCACTTCAAATTGAATGAAAAAACAAAACATCCTCTCTCTGAGATAGTGTCCTGCTATCATATTGTACCCTTGCCAATTTTTGTGATTCTTCAGGGGTGATTCCCCTCACTCAAATTCTATTAGCTTTCTTTTTCTCTCTGGTCAGAATTTTTTTTTTCTAGGGTGCCCTCGGTGGCTCAGTTGGTTAAGTGTTGACTTTGGCTCAGGTCGTGATCTTACAGTTTGTGTGTTGAAGCCCTGCATCGGACTCTGTGCTGACAGCTCAGAGCCTGGGGCCTATTTCAGATTCTATGTCTCCCTCTCTCTGTGCTCCTCCCCCACTCACACTGTTTCTTGCTTTCTCCCCCCAAAATAAATAAGCATTAAAAAAATTCTTAAAAAAAGAATTTTTTTCTTATAATATTTTAGCATTTAGTGATTACAACCTGATAAAAGTTGGTGGATTATCTTCTCTTTCATTCTTTTCTATTTTGAGATGTTTTAAAGGGGGACTCTTAATTTTAAAACTACATTAGAATTCTCTGTCTTTCTTATCTTGTCCATTAAATAATTAACCACTTAAGGACAGGAGCACCATCTTAATACCTTTGTGTGCCCAGTGCGTATCACGGTGTTTTTCACAAGTAAAATGATTAGGTTTTGAAATTACCAGGTTAATGCACACTCACAAAGTTTAATGTAAACATTGCTATTGAACTGTAGGTCTTTGTTCCCAATCTAAAATCTCAAGTTTAGACTTCTCTTTATATTCTACTATCTCTTTGATGTTTCTGCTTAGATATCTCAAAGGCACTTCAAATATCTAAAAGATTAAACTCATAATCTACCCCCTACCATCATTCTTCCAATAGCCAGAAATTGACAAATTTGTTTTACAAGCATGCATCTCTAATCCATTGCCATCTGCTAATTTCACCTCCAAAAACAAACGCTCAAATCCATTTAACTCCATCTCCTTGCCGCCACCCTAGTCCAGGCTAACTCCACTGCTTCCTTTTTACCATCTTCACTCTACACTGCAACATAAATATAAATTTAGATATGATGCCTTCTGCTCAAAATCTTTCCAAAGTTTTCCATTGTTATCAAGAGAAAGACCAAACTTCTAATGTGGCCAACCAAGACCTGTGTGATTTGTCACATTTTACATTTACTATTTCATGCCACATCATATTCTCTCTGTTTTTGAACTCCAACCATACTAGTCTTCCTTCAGTTTCTTGAGTTAGACATCAACCTCCTGCCTTAAGGATTTAAACGTTGTTTCTGAAACACCGAAGTAGATCAGAACTACTTGGGAGTTAAAAACGAAAACAAATAAAAACAATGCCAAATTATATGCCATGCCAATTAAATCAGAATTTCTGGGCATGAGATACAGGCATTGGTATCTGTTAGTTTCCAAGATGATTCTAAAGTAGAGCCAAATTTGTGAACTAATGGTTTTGAATATACAGTTTTCCTTAATCGGAAGAATATTAGATACATGCCATTCTTCAAAGAATTCCTGAATTCACTCTTACTCATCTTTTGGATCTCAATGTAAACATCTATAGGTCAGTATCAACCTTCCCTGACTACCTGTTCCCACCCCCTAGGTTAGCCCATGTCCCTCCAGGATGGGATCATGTTCCTCTCTTTTATACATTAACATTTATCACACCAGTTATCTGTGAGTTTCCATGAAATCAGGAAAAATTACTGTATTTGTCTCCTCACCACCTTCTTAAATACATATTTCTCGGCCCAAAGTAGGACTTCCATTTTTATTGAATGATGAACAAATTTAGATGATTTTTAAAGAGGAAACTTAACACATCTTGCAGGGATTGTTGACTATTTCTTAAACAGTGCCTTAAATGAGGATCTCAATATATAGCCATGATGCTTTGCTGCCTGCTACTGAATTTTGTTTGTTTGTTTTTGGAAATGTAGACTTGCAAATCTCATTCTTCCTGGGTGCAGAGAGGATAAGCTCTACATAATAAAGATCGAGGAATGCTTTTCAGAAGCCTTCAGTATGAGGAATGATGGCATTACCTAACCTGGTAGAGAATAAAATAAGTCATCATACTAGTCCTACCATTTGAACAGTTATATAACAACAACAACTAGAGCAACAATAAGAGTAAAACATAACCTATGATGGGGGCTTCTTATATTCTAAGACTCATTTTAAGACGTATACCTATACTATCTCATGCAAAGAAGAACCACAAAATACCCATGAAATATAAAGTGTTGAAACTTGAGGGGATAAAACATTACCTAGTGGGGAGGGGAAAGCCTTCTCAACAATGCAAAATCCTCTTGAAGAGTACGGCTCCTGGCCAAAAATGTATGAATGATTTTTTAGGCCTGACTGCAGGCAATTAAGGTGGCTTTACTTGACAGGCCTATTGAAGGGAGTTGCAGTCACGAACTCAGGTCGCTTTGGCTGGCCATATTTTTAGGCAGTATCTGCTGGCTTGGCCCAGGAACCTCCATTCAGAGGCCTCTCTATCTGGGCCTTGGCCTGAGGCCTTCCCCAGGAGTCTCTGCTGAGAACATCCCAGTTTAGGGAGGGGGTAGTAGCCCTGAAGACATATTTATATTCTAACTTAATACCCAGTACTTTTCCATTCCTAGCCCTTCCTTTCTTCCTTTCCCTCCTGCTCACCCCTGCCCTAGACCATAAACCTGCAGGAGCCTCAGGGTTCCCTCCAGCAGTGAGAAAACACCCCCCCACCCCCCTGTGTGTTGATACATCTGACTCTCATGTTGTCATTCTGTATGAAAATAGAGGACCATGGGAGAGCCAGGACTTTCTTTCCAGACTTGCTTTTCCTATGGCAGTAAGTGAATAAAGGCTAAATTGACTTTCATTTTGGCTTGTTGTCTCAATTGACTACTCCCATACCAGGCAGCTCAGCTCTCCCCAGCTCAGTCCTTGACATTTACTTTATAATGACAGTTCACATTTACTGAAGACTTCCTATGAGGCAGGCATTGTACCAAAGCCCTGGATATTATTTGATTTACTTTTTTGCTATAATCCTATTAAGCAGATATTATTAATGATCCTAATTTTAACACATGAGGAAATTGAGGATTAGAGAGATTATTGACCTGTTCCAAGTTACTCG
The DNA here is from genome assembly GCF_018350155.1 of Leopardus geoffroyi. NCBI lineage: Eukaryota > Metazoa > Chordata > Mammalia > Carnivora > Felidae > Leopardus > Leopardus geoffroyi. The sequence goes on from NC_059327.1 coordinate 127,744,704, forward strand.
GCTTGAAAGTGAAATCATCAGGATTTGAACCCAGGCAGTTTAGCACCAGAAACCACTAGGTGATTCTGACCTCAATAAGATTCGTTTTCAGAGAAGAATAAAGCTCAACGGTGTTTGAGCGCTCATTTCCTAAGTGTAGCTGCATTTGTGTTTTGGGTTCTTGAAAAACTAAAATTTATTTGCATAACTCCCCTCCACTTTTTTTTTTTTTTTTTTTTTTGCTTCAGCTATTCAAGTGGGTTTCTGTCATGTAGAACTAAAAGATTTATTGCTAATTACATGGAAGTTGTGCTAGGTTTTGTGAATGCATTCTATAACTACGTCAATGTAGGAAAAGGAAGATATTTTTAAAGGAGTGGGCAAAAAGTAAAGAACATGGGCCTGGGTGTTTGAAGGCCTAGCTTTTATTTCAAGTAAGGGATTAATGCAAATAAATTCTAAACTGTTTTCTCACAACTCACAGCTTTTTCGTGATTAGTTCTATTTGTGGATAGTTTCTTATAATATGAGCAAAGCAACGTCAAATATGTATAAAGCCAACAAGGATTACTGGAATCACTTATATTGCTCTATTAAACTGCATGTTCCACAAAGGCAGTGATTTTTGCCTGATTTATTTACTGATGGACACCCAGCACCTATACAAGTCACAAATAATAAATATTTGTTGAATGAATGAATGGGTCTTATTTTTCTCAAAGAGTAAACTAAATCTCAGTTGCCTAGAGGACTTGGTGGCATGTGGGTTTTATCTCAAGGTAAGAAACAGATCAGTGAATTCTCATAAAATCCTATCTGGCTTTGTGATTCTATAATTGTTTCCAGGAATGACTGGATTCATACCAAGAGTCATTCCTGTGATGAATGAGAGAGGATTACTCATTCAAATTTTCCAAATAACTCTCACCAGGAGCAGTACAATCAGGCATTGTAATCAGCTGATCTGATCCTAACACTGACATGACACTATTGTCTAGGTCACTGTGTAATCCTTCCTTTCTGGCTCCCTCTTTATCAGATGCCTGTGCTTATGCTCACCATGAGGATGGAGTACTGGTGTTTCGTGGATGACTTTGAGTCATCAAATGATTGACTATGCCTCTGAGCGTTCTTACCAGCTTTGAAAATAATTTTTATTTCATTGCAAAATATTGCAAACATTCATGCAATGGAGACTCCCATAAATCAGGCATGTTTAGAAAGGCTGGCACACTTCAAAAAAGAGTTCTTTGTGGATTTACATGTTTTTCTAATTACTTTTCAAATTAATAATCCTAAATACTTTCCCCATATATACTTCCACTGGTAATTATTAATAACTATAATCACACACACATGATAAGCATGAGAAAGGGCAGGGGTATTTGGAAGGGGTCAGGACTAACTGATCACAATAGCCTGCAAGAGACTTAGCAACAAATCATCCAGTGGACATTGATGCAGTAATGTGCATAGTGTAAATCCATTATTTTCCCATCACTCAACATTTATAGTCAAGAAGATATTTATTAAATACCTGCTGTGCTAGTGTTACAGGATGCAAGGATGCATAGAACATCTTCTTACCTCCAAGGATTTATCTTTTTGAAATGACAAAGCAGAAAAACTTTAAAAAGAAAAAAAATACAACAAATTCCACTAGGCAGCATATTACTAATTTCTAAAAGACTGGCATAAATAATAAGTATTCAATATTTAAAGAAGGGAGATATCCATGAGAAAGGATCAAATCTCATCAAAGAACATGATTTAAAAAAGCAGACCATTGTGTAGTAGTTTGCCTACAAGATGGCCACAGATAATTCCTCTGTACCTGTGCATATGTACCGATCTTGCATCAAGAGGTAGAGTCCATTCCCTCTTGTTGAATCAGAGTTAGCTCTGTGACTTGCTTTTACCAACAGAATTAGGCAGAGGGGATGATAATATGATTTCTGGGCCTGGGTCTTAAGAGATCTTGTAGCTTTTGTTTTCTCATTTTTGGAAGCCAACAATCAAGTAAAAAAAGGGTAGGCTACAAAACTGAATAATGAGAGACTATGCAGAAGGAAAAAGGGGTCACATAAAAGAAGCCTTGGACCTCGGCCAACAGCCAGCACCAATGCCCCAGACATGTGTGATACCATCTTGAATCTTTTGATTCTGACTGAGCTATCCCCGTCAACACCATGTGGAGCAGAGGTGATCTATCCCTATAAAGTCCTGCCTGAACAGGAGGCCTACTGAACCCTTAAAAATAAAAGTTTTTGTTTTAAGCCAGTAAGTTTTAAGGTGTTTTGTTATGCAGTAATAAATTATTGAAACACATGGTTTAGGGTTAATGATCACCTTTGCTTCTGAAACTGGATGGACACCCAGAGCTTTTAGAAGGCAGCAGAAGTTGTACATATATAAAGAATAGTCTTTCATTTTCCCTATACTTTCTTTTTTATCTTAAAGCTTTAAAAAAAAAAAAAGTGTCTTTACTGTAATTCAGGTAGGCATTTCTCTATGCACTTTCATCTTATTAATAACTGATTGAAACACTTTAGAATTATCTCTATTTTAGAAAATATGGCCAAATAGATCATGATTTGTTTTCTATGGCTGCTATAACAACCACAATCTCAGCATATGAAAACAACAGAAATTTGTTTTCTCACAGTTCCAGAAGACAGATCTGACATCAAAGCATTGGCAGGGTCACACCCTCTTGAAAAGCTCTAGGGCAGAATCTTTTTTCACTTCTTCCAGCTTTTTCTGGCTCCAGGCATTCCTTGGCTTGTGGTTCTTTAACTCTAAGCTCAGCCTCTATCTTCCGATGGCCATCTCCCCTTCTCTCTATCAAATCTCTCTCTGCCTTCCTCTCATAAGAATATTTATCATTGGACTTATGGCCAACCTGGATAATCTGTGATGTCTTCATCTCAAAATCCTTATCTTAATTATATCTGCAAAGACTTTTTTTTTTTTTTTTTTTTCCAAATAAGGTCACATTCACAGGTTCCAGGAGCTAGGTTGTGGGTATACTAGTTTTTGTTTTGTTTTGTTTTGCTTTGTTTTGTTTTGTTTTGGTGGGGGAAAGAATTCGATTCACTAAAGATCACAGTTCATAAATTCTCATTTTAGTATCAAACTTTTTATCAAGACTTTTAGTTAAAACAATCTTTTTGGGGAGAAGTAGTTTTACAAGTTCCATATCCACTGGAGACAATTGATTTTTCTGCATATATTGATTAACTTAAGTTTCCTCAAATTAGAATTGAAAAAAGCATTTGCCAAACAGTGAAGAGTCTGCTCTTGCTACACCGCTCAGTTTAATCTTCTGTGGTACTTATTATCTGAGGCATTATTCTAGGTTTGAGTCACTAACTTCCTTACTTCCCCCAGTAGAATTCTGAGCTACTTGATGGCTGAAAGCATCTTTTTTATTCATTATAATACTGCTAGCACTTTTGTATCACTAAAATATAGTAGATAAGGAATAATTGGTTTTGACCTAAAATATCTTTTTATTTTTAATTTTTTTTAATTCTCAATAAATTGTCCTTGGTTTAATGGACGTATGAGTGAGCTTATATTATCCTTTAGATATATCTGGATGCATTTCAAATATACCTTTTGATTTGCTAGGTAAAATCCAATGTATGTATGGCTTTCTAAATCCAACTGTAGAAATTGAGGCTATGTGTGATTACCTATAGTCAGACATAGATATCCAAATCATAATGAGTAAAAGTGCACCCACTTCAAATATTTTCAAATAATTTCCAAATATGATCTGTATTTTATCAATATTTGAATTTAGTCAACATTTTTGTTGGCCCTTAATTTAATTATTTTATATTTAAATATATAATTTGTCTTATTTATAATTGCAAGTAAAAAGAATAAATTTTTAGTGAAAGTTGGTCATTTGTTAAATATAAAATCTTACTATGAACACATAATATTTTCCACAGATGTGCTTATCACATCTACTATGTAAAGCGTATGGATTTCTTAAGATATCTTTTCTTAATGTAGAGAATCAATAGCCAGGTATCATTCTTGTCTTGCCAATAATAATCCAGATCACTGGTAACTGAAAATGAAATCATTAATTAATCTTGGCCTTCCATATATAGTAGGAATTACTCAGTGGGTAACAAAGAAAGTCTCTTACAGGAATGTTTTGTCCAACTGAAGATATAATTTTCACCTGGGAACTTACTCAAGAAGTTATGCCCCCAGAAAACAAAAACAAAATCAACAACAACAAAAACAAATGGTAGCCTTTCTCCAAAGTCACATCAGAATAGAGCACCAGATGCACAAAGCCTTCAAGCCAAAGAATAAAGAAACAAATTCAAAATAGATACTTGAGCAGTATCAGAAAATTAAAATAAAAACTTAGAATATAGACAAAACTTGAGACCATTCTCTTAGCTATACCTTTCTGAGAAGTATCTCCAGTTCTTTAATAAAAATCCATGTAAAAATCAATACCAGAATCCCATCATATGTGTTTATGAATTTTGTAAGCCATATAGTAAAATAGATGGGATTTTATTATACTTGTGGCTTAACATCAATGATTCCCTTTACTAAATTAATAAAATTCAGTTATAACTTATAACAATTATGAATCTTTAGTAGAGAAACAGGTAAGAACCTTCCCTTACACAATACAGCTTTAACAAGGTTTATTTCTTAAGAATATTAACTCAATCACTATACCAGACCTTTCTGTAAAATCCTCTGCTACCAATGGAGATGTCAGATGCTTTTCTTTATGTGAATCCATTTTGAAAATTTATTAAAATCTAAATTCAATTTCAAGGAGAATTACTTGGTTATAGTAAAAATTACTCTATGGTTTTGAGCAAATTAAATTATTTTCAAAATACAAATATATAGAAAATGTTCAGATTTAAAATTTTGTTCAAGATATGAATTTTTCAAGAAAAAATATTTATAGCAGTCATTGTATCTACCATTTATGGAGGGCTTACTGTGTTGAGTATTTACATTTATTATTTCATTTAATCTTGATCATCAGGCTCTCTGATGTATAAACTATTAAGTTCAGTCTTACAAAATTACTGACATTTACATTTTTGACCTGAAAATTGAAATTACCTATTTGTAATATGTAATGGGAAAATACAGTACAATTTTGTCTTAGATTCTATTCTTTTTCTTTTAATACACAAGCAATCAGAAGATGATCTTTTTTTTTCCAAAATGCTTTTTAAAAGCAAGGTTATTATAAAAAGTAAAATAGAACTGTAGATTTTGAGATTTATTTTGTTTCTGGCAAAGCTGCTTTCCCATCCAGAGGGAAAAAACTCTTGAAACACTTCAAACATCATCTCAATTCTCAAAAGTGTTATTCCAATATTTTATGCAGTCTAACTAACAGCTGGATTGAACATATTCTGAAATATATTTGGGACAGGAGGGCATAAAATGACAAGCACTATTTTGTGAAGTCTAAATTTATTGAACTGAACACTATCAGAGAAACACCTGGACAGGTTAGCACGGGTGACTAGGATATTGTGCTAATGAGGGTGCATCAAAGCTTAATACTCGTATAAAGTAGAAAAGTAGTTTGGAGGGCAGAAACACTTTCCTTCCACCAGAACTTGCTCTGCTAACCTCAGTCAGCACTCCCATGCATATAATTAACCTCAAAACTCCAGAGATGTAGATTGACTCATCAGAACTCATCATTACCACAGAAAAACAACTAAAATATGTGCCAACTACCAAACTTGTGAGCATTTATGAAATTCAAAATTCCAATATAAGCCTTTTCAACTTTTATTATGGAAAAATTTAAATATATATAACGAGAATTGACTCATGAACCAAAGTACTCATCACTCTGCTTAAGCAATTATCAACTCATTTTCAATATTGTTTATTTATACCTGGCACTCTTTTTTATCACCATCCCTGTCAGATTTATTTTGAAATATATGCCAGATATTATACAATTTTATTTTTAACTATTTTCTATATATTTCTTAAAATTGTGAGGTCTTTTATTTTTTATTTAAAAATTTTCCTTTAATGTTTATTTATTTTTGAGAGAGACAGAGACAAAGTGTGAGCAGGGGTGGGGCAGACAGAGAGGGAGACACTCAGGCTCCAGGCTCTGAGCTGTCAGCACAGAGCTGGACATGGGGCTTCAACTCATGAACCACGAGATCCTGAGCTGAGCCGAAGTCGGACGCTTAACCGACTGAGCCACCCAGGTGCCCCAAACTGTGAGGTCTTTTAAAACACAATCATGATACCATTACTGTGTTCCCCCGAATTTATAATTTCTCAATATGATCAAGTGTAATCAGTATTTATTATTTTTTTCATCCAAAATTTGGAAACGTTTGGAAACTACAGAAAATATAACTAATTTTTTGACACATAGATTGGAAAAGCAAAGCAATATAAATGAATGGAGAACTCACAAATAAAAAGACTCAAGAGACATGTAAGTTATTATTTAATATGGATCCTAATTTGAATAAATAAAGCAGTGCAGAGCCTGCTTGGGATTCTCCTTTTTACTCTCTTGCTGCTCCTCCTCCACTCATGCTGTCTCTTTCTCTCTCAAAATAAATAAATAAACTTAATGAAAATGTAAATAGAAGGTACATAGTGTCTGTCTCCTTCTCTCTCAGTAATATAATCAGCCATTAATGTTCATTTATTACTTTCATTAGTGTTATGGGCTGAATGTGTTCCCTTAAAATTCATATGTTGAAGCCTTAATCCCCAGTACTTCAGAATGTTTGAATATATTTGGAGACAAGGTCTTTAAAAGAGGTAATTAAAGTTAAATGAGGTCCCATGAATTGCCCCTAATCCAATCAGATCAGTGTAATAATAGGAAGAAGGAAATTAGGACATACAGAGAGAGACCAGAGATTTGAGGGCATGGAGGAAAGACCTACCATGTGAGAACACAGCAAGAGGTTGGCCACCTGCTAGGAGAGAGGCCTCAGAAGAAACCTGCTGACACCTTGATTTTGCACTCCCAGCTTTTAGAACTGTGGGAAAATGAATTTTGATTGTTTAAGCCACCCAGCGTGTGGTACTTTGCTATGGAAGCCCTTGCAAACTAATATAATTAGTGACGGCAAAATGCCAACATTTTATTATTTCTTCTTTGTTATGAGGGATATTTAAATAAATGAAAAGCTTTTCTTTATTAATTATTTGGTTAATCTGTGGTGGAGTTTGTCTTTACAAAAAATAAGTGGGTTCATCAGTATCCTCTAAAGAAGGTTATATCATTATAACTCATGATTTAAGTATATTTGGTAGTGAAATAGAAAGGGCTCTGGCTTCCTCTCCTAAAAACCCTGGAAGAACTACAGAGTGGAACATAGATTCCAGAAACTTAAACAACTTCACCGTGGGAAACTTTGGGAAGGGGGAATATATACTGAAGCAGTGTGTTTGGAGTAAATGCAGTTGCAGGTTGGGAAAAGGGCTGCTGAACACAGCAATGAATGGGCAGCTTAGAGCATTTCTAATTCAGCTCTTGTCTCTTCCATGTGTTGCCTGAACTCTCTCTGCTGAAATCTGATGTAGTTACCCATAGCTTTGATTAATTTATTGGAGTCGGGCAGTGTAAAGAACAGCAGAGTAGGGCAAAAGTTCTGTTAGGATATGGAATTGAAAAAAAGCACATATAAGTTGTCCAGCTTTACGTATTTGCTTCTCCACCCTTTCTTTCTCCAGGCCTTTAGGGATAGAGGATTACAGCACCGTGATAATGCCTATTCCAATTGCTGCTACTTCCTTAAAGATTTTAACGATTTGTTTTTAGTGTGATGATAAGGAAATGACTAACTGTGGTTTTGTGGTGTGTGGAATTCTTTTCCTAGAGCTCATCCCTTTCTCTAGCCTGGAACCTACTAAGAACAACAGAGACTAAAGTGCTTAGCCCTTATACATTATTAGAAAAGTGTATTCCCAGATGATTATGAGCCCACAGTTCAAAATAATTATACATCTGGAGATTCAAAAGAGACTATAACAATCTGGACAACATTTTGTTAAGACTGTGAATGGCCTCAGATTTTACCCTACTTACATGGTAACTAACACATTATCTTGCCACAATTTTATGATGTTAGCAGAAGACTTCAGACTCCTGGGTTAGATACAAATGACTTTATTCCTCATAGCAACAGCAGTATCTGCATTGGCATCGCTTTCTCAAGCCCTAGTCCCCACAAGATGATACAAAGAGGGCCAGAAATACCTGTGTAAGTAGTGTGTTGCACTGCAGGAGAGAAACCTTGAATTTAGGGAACCTAAATCTTTTATAACAGGCAATAAGCATGCATGCCTTTTGCTCCTGATGGAAACACTGTCTTTAATATACTGGACAGTAACCAAATCTTCCCTTTCCTGTGGAGAAAGACACTGGTTCCATATTCCAAGATTGTTTACTGTTCAAACATCTTTGAAAGGAGAGTTTACAATAAAAGCAGTAAGTGCCTTAGTTCATAAAAGTTACAAAAACACAAGACACCCATGAAAAATTATCTCCCAACATTTATAAAATATGAAGTTTCAAGTAGAAGAAAAAAATGACCCAAAACTCACAAGAGAAATATTTCAGAGATAAGGAAATTATTAGCTATATGAAACAAAATCTTTTAAAAGGTAGAAATAGTGATATAAAGCATAGTATTTGTTTATATGATCCCATTTTTTTTCTTTCTATTACTTATCACATGTACCTTGCCCAATATGTGCTATTTAGGACTTAGGACTTAAGCCTTAGGCAGGCTTAAAAATACTATAAACTAAATTGCCAACTGTAACATTTTGTGGTTTCATATTGAGGCATAATTATTTATGAAAATTTTAATTAGAATATATATTTCCTTTATAAATATTCTCAATTTCCTGGTGTAGATTATTAAATGTATTCTGTTTCTTCTTTATTTCCACCACTAATAGACTTTGGAACATTGAAGAAATTCCTAAACATGCTTAGATAAGAAAATATACTACTCAATTGTACATTCATTAAATTATCCTTATTAGTACCACCTCATGAGACAGAAAGTAATCAAATTTACTGGAAAAAAAAATATTTTACAAAGTAGAAAATTAACACATTTTTAAGGAGCGTTAACTCCTACCCACACACTGTCTTCCTTTGTTTCATATGGTTGTGAAGAAGTTACACTCATAAATATCTACAGTATGTTTTTATCTTCTAGGGACTTATTCATTACACAGAATGAAAACCATCCATTTCTGAATATGATAATCTCCAGGGATGTATTTAGCGAGGACGTTATGGAAGATTTCAACTGACACTTACTATCAAAGAAAGGTAAAATTACATAATGCTGAATTTTTAAAAAAGTTAAAGCAAACAAGATACTTTTTGGCAAAACTCAAACCATGCCAACCAAATAGATATAGATCCAGCTGTATTTGCGCCCCTGTATTTTAGTGCAAGTGTAGTTCCTTCCTGCACTATTTGCTCAGCCAATCCACCAATTATTCCTTTATAACTGATTGATAATATGATGGGTTATTAAGCATGAAACCACAAGAACACTGTAAGCACTCTTGCTATCACTGTTTCTTCTTATGTGGTCCATTGTTATCCTGCATGAGTTCTGAAATGGTGAAGTGATTTAATCAAAACATGCTGCTTTGACTGGAAACTGAATCTGAAAAGCTAATATGACATACCATTGGTTTCCTTAGGTACAAAGAAAAACACATTTCAAAAAAATGATATCAGTTAAGATGAATTTTCTTCATCTACATGACAACATCTGTTGGAGTTATAATGACCCAACTTGACAGTTCAATCTACCTGTCCTAAGTATTTAAGTGGAAAGTGACATGTAACAGATACATGATGGATTTTAAACCAAGAATTGGCATGGAAACAACCATTTGCCACTTAAGACAATGCATGCTAGCATGAAACTACCTAATAAGCTTTCTGTAATACAGACAAATCTTTCAAAGCCTAGCTATTGTTTCAAGCATTTTAAAATCTATTTTCTTGCAAATACTTTTATTACTTAAACAAAAGCAATTTGCTACATACTCTAGCAGCCTTGCCCAGCTGGCATACTTCATTTGAACTACAAAACAATGAGATGATTTTAGTGACCATTTTCTCAATTTTCTTAAGAGTGATTCATACCTAGTACCAGTCATGATGCATAGGAACTAAGTTAATTAATTATACACAATAGATGCTTTAGAAATTAAGGCTTAATTCTCTGTGTGAGCAATGACTCTAGGGCTAACTACCACAAGAAAGATTTCAGTTACAGAAGAATTCTCTGTGTCAATTCAGATTCTGTGAAATAAACAACATCTATTAATCAAGAAAAGGGGGCTTTGGAGTAAAAAGATGTGTAAGACGTAGTTCTTGTTCATAGTTGATAACATTTTATTGAAGAGATAATAAAATGAGCACAAGATAATCAGTCAAGAAGACAACATCCAACATAGGTACACTATATACTGATATGAAGGGTTACTACATTATAATGTGAAGTGATTAAATTGATAAATCATATTACCATTTGGAAGTGCAAAAGTGAAATTTTAAAAAAGAGGATGTTTTTCTAGGTTATTGTAGGAGAAAAGTACTTAGGAAAGAGGTGGCATTTGGAATTTGAGCAGGGAGTGAATAAGAACAAAAAATGGCAGGAAAAAAATATAGCTTGAGGAATAGCAAAAGCAAAAACACAGGTTTAAGGGTGATAAATATTAGCAAGTTCTGAGATGAGAAAGGGATTAAAAGGACAGCAAATGTTCCTGTGGGGAAATGATGGGAAAAAAGGGTGGATGCAGAAAGTGGGGAAAGACTGTGAGAGTTTAGGAAATGGATTTAGGATTTGAGATTAGAAAAAACAAATCTTCTAAAGTGAACACTAGTGTGTCTATACCTATCATGACTAGGAATATGAGGACACTCTGTAGGACCTTGGGCAGTGGAGTAATATGACTATCTACACAGAATGCTATGTACTTACATATCATACTACTATCCAATGCTTAGCACTGGCTGAGACTTATATATATTTTACACATATTTTCATAATTATCTTACAAATTGGGCATTATCACTGAAGCTCTCAGTAGTTACTGCCATCTCCTGGTCCTAAACTGGTATGTGATATATCTGCTATCATATTGCAAAAAGACCTGTCCACTTCCAGTGCTATTAAAGCACATGACATCCATATGACAGCAGTATTTATGGAAGATTAGTTTGGAAGCAGAGTGGAAAATGCAGTGAAGAGAGAAGATACTAGAGGCACAGAAACCATTTAGGAGGCAACTAAACAAGTCCTTCCATGAATGATGAAGGCCCAAAGGGAAGAGAAGAAGAAAGAAGTAATTAATGAAAGAATTAAGATTTAGAGAATAATGAGAAGTTGGATACAATGCCATGGAATCGAAGAAAGGATACACCAACATAGAGGAATTTGTGGTCAGGGCAGTGAACTACAATGAAGAGGTCAGAATAATACTAAAATAATAATTATAATAATTCCCCCTATCAAGTGTGCATATACAATTCCATTTTTCCATTTTTCTGTCTTTTATTTCTTATTGTCAATTTACTTGTCAACTCAAAATTAACTTCCTGGTGAAAAAATTTCTTTGCCATTCCTTAGAAGGACAAACCACCTCTGAGACCCTTAGCATTTACATGTTGCTCTTTATCCATGTTATCTTGAACTATTACCTTGGTTTACTTGTGTTTATTTAGTATTATACAATGAGAATTTTCATTTTTTTATTTTAAAAAAATTTTAATGCCTATTTATTTCTGAGAGAGAGAGAGACAGAGCATGGGCAGGGAAGGGGCAGAGAGAGGGAGACACAGAATCTGAAGCAGGCTCCAGGCTCTGAGCTGTCAGCACAGTGCCCGACACAGGGCTCAAACTCATGAACTGTGAGATGGTGACCTGAGCTGAAGTTGGACACCCAACTGACAGAGCCACCCAGGCACCACTACAATGAAAAATTTTGAGTCAGGGGCCATCTATTTATATTAAAATATAAAGTGTATGTTTACTTTTTAGTTACAATAGAAATACACAATAATTATGTAAATATCAATACAGAAAGTAGAATGGAAAGCATATGTGATGTGTATTTTCTTCCAGCCTTTTTAAAAAATGTAGAATTGATTTTTCTTAACTTAGTTGGGATTATAACATTTGTAAGTTAAATATATGTATGATATATATGTTTATACATAGCCTGGTTATTGTGGCCCAAACTCTAGAACCAGACTGAGTAGAGTTCAAATCCTAGCTTGGTTATATACAGCTAAGTAAGATTCTGAGTACTCTCCAGTCTTCTCCAGGTCTGTTGGCAACTATGAAATGGGAAAGGTGATGTCTCCTTCTTCAAAGTATTGTCATGAAGATTAAATCAATTAATGTGTGTAAGCCAGCTGTTGTTTTTGTTCTTATACCATCTCTTTGGGGGTACAAACCCACCTCCATTTTTAGTGGTGGTATTAATCTAAGTCTCAGTATTTGGCTTGTGAATCTAGTCTTGAAAGATCAGACAAGTCCATCTTCTGACCAGAGTGATTGGTCCAAAGGTGGGAAAGTGACCCACACAAGGCCAATCAGGCCTTCCTTTCACCCATTAGATATTTTCTGGAACAACTGGCTAAGAGGCATTCCCTGTTTGCAGGGATTATTAAATATGGGGGCAGTGTCTAGAGTTGTCATTTTGTCACCACATGAGGAAAATCTGCCTGCAAAGGAGGCCAAAAAAGAGGAAAAGCAGTAATGGAGTAATGGAGAAAGGTAGACAGTTTCTTAATGACATTGCTTGAGATTCTGAATTCAACCAAATCAGGTGCTCTTCTCCTGGGATTCCCAATTACATAATCCAGTATGGCTCTTTTTTGTTTAAACTTTGCATTAGTTTACTTCAAACAAGCCCAATAGTCATAACAAATGTGATGCTTTTTGCTTTTAATATAAAAAGATATAAATATTTTTAAAATTTAGTTTTGGAATTATCAGCCTTTATGTAGGACCTACAATGGCTCAATAAATACTTTATGAATCAGCAATTCAACACATCCTCTTGCATTATCATAGGAGATATTGCACACTGGTTTCCTAGTTCAAAAGGCATTTTGCTCAATTCTTTAACTATATTTGTGATCATCAAACAAATATAGGTAAATCATGTCATTTAAATGTATCAAAGGCTTTAATTTAAATTAATTTATATCATTAGAGGTTTCTGAGCATCTACTGTGTGCCAGGAACCATGCAATCAACTGGGGATATAAAAATAGATACGTCCCTGTCCTACCTTCAAGGTAGTCCTACATACCCTAAAAGATAAATTACATAGAACAAATAGTTAAACATCATAAATATTACATATGGTAAACTATTAGAGTTGCATATAAAGAAATATGAGGATAAAGAGTAAGGATTAGGGAAAACTACAAAGAAAATATAGTATTTGACTTGGGCTTCAATAGCTATGCAGAAAATTTGAAAGTACAAAACATAAGGAGGAACACTCTGGTTTCAGAAGAATAACATGTGCAAATGCAGTATATGAAGTGTTTGAGGAGCAGTGAACAATTCCATGTGATTAGACTATTGAGGACGTGTGTGTGTGTGTGTGTGTGTGTGTGTGTGTGTGTAGAATTAAAGAGTAAGAAAATGTTAAGTGATAATAAAGCTACAGATGAGGATAGAGATTAGCAATTTATAAGAAACCTTGCATGTTATTTAAAAAACTGGTCTACATTTATGTACCTGAAAGCCAGAGAGATTGCTAAATAGAGAACACCATCTGTGTTTCACAAATATATGTATCTGCTTTTTGGGTGGAAGGTGAGTGAGTGGTAGGGTCAAGTATTAAGAAGAGAACATCTATTAGAAAGCAACAACCCTAGGATAAATTATTTGGGTTTAACCTAAAGGAGTTTCAGTGAGGATTAGTAGAAAAGGGAAGTATTTAAGATCCATTTCAGAAACAGAATCAATAGGCTTCTGTGCCAGATTGCAAAGCAGCATGAAGAGAGAATGTGCACTGGAGATGGCTATCTGGATCCTAATATGGAACAAACAGAGGGATTACATTTTCATAACCCGATTCTCCTAAAGTGGAAAATACCTTGATTCTGCTATCGATGCTCTTTGTGTTTGTAAAATATTTATTAAAAGGGAAATAGATGTCCTTGTGCATATATTAATGCAGGGATAGAAAATTAATTTTTAAACACTTAATAGAAAATGCTCTTATAGTAGGTCAAATCGTGACTGCCCAAAGATATCAGATTCTAATTCCTGGAATTTGTAAATGTTACCTTATTTGGAATAGAATCTTTGCAGATATAATTAAAGATCTTGAGATGATGGTGTTATCCTGAATTACATGAGTGGACCCTAAATCCAATGACAACCATCCTTTTAAGAGTGAGGTGGGGGAGATTTGACAGAAGGAAGAAAAGGAGGAGGCAATGGGGCCATGGAGAGAGATTGGAGTGATGCTGCCCTAAGTGGAAGAATGTCACCAGAAGCTGAGAGAGATTAAAAAAAAAAAAAAAAAAAAATGGATTCACTGTCCAGAGCTAATGAAGCCCTGCTGACACCTTGATTGAAAATTCCATTTTAAGTCAATTTGTGATAATTTGTTAAGGCAGCACAGGAAACTAATATACTCTATTTTAATCGTGTTTAGGACCTGCCACAAAATCAGAAATTGTGCACGTATACAATATTTAATAAACACATGTTGAAGAAATGTAACCCAAACCCTCTCTGTCTCTCTCTCTCTGTCTCTGTCGCTCTCTCCCTACTTTTAGAAGGAATACAGCCTGTCTTCTAAGTTATTAAAACTTTGCCAACTCACTAACCCCAGGAAAGAGCAGGAATTCTCAAATTTTCCAACTCAACTTTTTACTTTTGCATGCTTAATTTATAGTAAGAATCATCCAGTTTCATGATTGTGATCATTTTATTCTTATCTAACTGAATATGTCATTTACTTAATAGCTGACTAGCTTTTCCTTAGCTTTAAAACACCTCCTTTGGAAAAGTTTATTTTTGTACCTAACTATACTTCAGGTGTAGTAAAATGCTTTCATTTCTAAAAATAATTTTCAAGTATTTATAGCCTTATCAAATTGTTCCCCTAGTTAAGAGTGTCATTATCTCTCCTTCCTTAAAATTCTCCTTGTCCTGTCCTGCCCAATATCTTCCAGAGATTGCCAGTTTCCTTGTTATGTTTCACATTTCTGGTAAGCAATAATTACAACTTTAACCACATCTTTTGCTAAGAATTCACAATCACTTTCTCATTTGGGGTTGATTATATCTACTAACTGGGATGAAATGATGTTCTTGCCTTATTGAGACATTATCAAGTTAGCTTTGTGATCTAATGGGTTTTGAGAACTTCTGTAGTTTGACGATCTTTAAGCATTAACACTTTATAGAATTTCCTTTTGTGATGAAATCTTTAAATAAAATTGTATTGTTCCCTTGGTTTTTCTCTAAAATAAACTCACATATTTATACAGTTTTTCTGCAATCACTGGTGTCTCCTGATAAATTATCTGCTCTAATTCACTCAACTTCATATTATTCTTTTTCCAAAAGATAACAGAACATTTAGTAGTAACTCAACCTAAAACCCACACCTATGACATTTAACTGAAGATCTTAACTCAATTCATTAGTTCATTGACATTAATCAACACTCTTCTTTGTGTCTTTTCAACCAGCTTACATTTCATTTAACAGTGTTTTGCAAGCCAACTCAGATTAATTTTGCAATCAAAATTTCACATGGCATTGTCTCCAGTACTTTGCTAGAAGTCAAGATGCATTACATCTACTCCACTCTGTTCATTTACTAAGGCTGTAAAGCTATCAAAAAAGCAACCAGCTTTGTCTGGCACAATTTGTTCTGTATTAACCTATTTATTCTACTTATTTCTCATGGCTGTGTTTTCCTTTCTCAGGATATTTTAAACCAAGCATGTGGTGGCATTTTCAGAATAATTTTCTATTTCTGTAATTTCTTAATTCAATCAATTAAATTAATTAATTTTTAAGAAATCAATTAGACATTTTTGTTCAAAATATAAAGAGTTTTATAGATTGAAAAAAAGTATTTAACTTAACATAAACAGAGAGGCCACTTAACTTTTATGATGGCATGAATTGGTGGACTTAATTTATGGTGATTGGGTCTGAGACTTAATTTAGCAGTATCTGCCTCTGATACAGAAATTCTCATGGAAGCTTTAACAGGAAATAATAATAACAATACAGTCCCCATAACTCAGGTTAGAAAAAGGACATACAATACATTCTTATAGAATTCCTATTGACTAAATTGATATTGGCAATGGATTTAAAAGCGTATATTTTATCCATGTATATTCCATATGAAAATGGAGCAAGGCAGGTTAGTCCAAGAAAAACCATAAATATACCTTGATTCTCTTTATATTATATATTCCCCTTGAATATGCCTAGGAGTAGGACATAATAATTATTCTAAATATATATGTCTTTATCAGCCACACATATTCTTTTTCAGTTAGCACAAGAAAAACAGAAATACACTTTTATTCTCTCCACATAACATATCCCCTTTGCTTATGACCAATTTTAGGCTGCAAAAGCAATATGGAACAGAAAGCACTCTGCCATCCTGAGCTATATAACTATCTTCATTAATAAGGTACCCCTTGTGTAGCCCTTCTACCACTGCCTTCTCAGTTTCCCTTTTTCTGCAAATATATGAGAACTGCTACTCAAATCAGGAACCATGGAAAGGTTAAGGAAGTAGAAGGGGTTAGATGACTATGGTTTTCATTCTGGAAGACTTAGCTATTGACAGGTAAGCAGTGTAAATTAGGTGGTGTCGGGAATAAATGATCTGTCTTAAGTAGATCAACTAAGTTCAGTAAATCTCAGTCCAAACAAACCCCATAGAAGTGGAATGCCTACTCAGTGTGGTAGATTTGATTCAATGTTGAGCATACTAATTTGATCTTAAACTTTATATCTGAGAAAGAAAAGTTGGTCATAACCAAATAGACTACAGGGGGAGTTAAGGATGCTTCATCTTTATCTGTTGACAAAAACACAGATTGGGCAGGATAGTTTGTACAAATGCAAACAAATAAACAAAAAACCATTGCACCCTAAAGAAATGGAAATATCACCATGAAGTTGCAGAGGTAGTGTTTATCTCACCTAAATATACTGATTGCATTAGAAAAAAACATTGTAATAACCTAATTGTTGTCTTCCAAACAGTGCAAGCCTTGGTGAAACGTAAGTAATGAACCAAAAGGAGGACAGGCTGAAGGAAAGGTGAAGATACAAAAGATGAGATGGTATTTAAAAAAAAAAAAAAAAAGAACGAAAAAAAAAAAAGAACTTGAACTGCAGAACAAAGGTAAAAATTGTAAACAGAGTATAAATGACATACCAGAATTAATAAATTACTCACATGAAGAATGAAAACTCTGGGAACGAAAAACTAAGAGAAGAAGAAGGAGGAGGAGGAGGAGAAGGTAAAGGAGAAGGAGAAGGAGAAGGAGGAGGAAGAAGAGGAGGAGAAGGAGGAGGAGGAGGCAGAGGAGAAGGAGGAGGAGGAGGAGGAGAAAATAACACTGAGAAATTTGACCTGTAGAGACAAAAAATTCAATGCAAGCTAGGACTTTTAGATTTTGCAGAAGAGACTAGGTCAATGAAAATAGGTTTAGAACCTAAAGAAATAATGGAAGAAGATTTTGCTAAGCCAAGAAAGATAGTCTGTACATAAAATTTCATCAAATTATAGGCAAAATTGAATTATATAAAAAAGCCCATGTTTAGGCTTAATCTAGTGATTATTTTTAATTTTCAAGTTATAATTTTTTTTCTACATCCATTTAAGCACAAAAACAGATTATCTGCAAAGAAACAAAAATAAAACTAGTTTCAGATTTAAATAAAGGTAGCTTCAGTTTTCTTTTCCAAGGCAAATGTCAGATGAAAATGCAAATATGTCTTCAGATTTTTAGAAAAAAAAAAAAAAACACTCAAGAATGCCAAATTGTTATTCATGAGAAAAGGCAACAAGAAAGGATTTTAAAATTGCAATGAATAAAAAATATATATGCTTTTCTTTTTTTTTCTATTCTTCTTTTGGCAAGAGAAATCAGCTGAGATGAACGTGGGGGGGGGGGGGGAATCAAAATCCAGAACTAAAGAATGGAAAATATAAAAAGAGATTGGAAGAGAAGCTGGGAAGCAAATACATATATGAAGCCAGGTCTAAGAAAAAGTAATCAGTATCTTTGCAAAACTGGATGCAAAAAAAATTCTTGAAAAACATTTTTGAATGAAAAATATGTTCGGATGGATGAATATGATATATATGGAATTATTATCTATCAACAAATGTTTTCTTCAAAAACTACATTTGGAAGTGAGGCAGTGAAAAGGAAGGAAGGGGTGCCCTAATCTTCATACCTGAAGAGAGACAAAAATAATTGTTTCCTTACTAGATATTATAATTAAGGTACACTGGGGTGCCTGGATGGCTCAGTTGATTAAGCGTCCGACTTCTGCTCAGGTCATGATCTCCTGGTTCATGAGTTTGAGCTACGCATCGGGCTCTGTGCTGACAGCTCAGAGCCTGGAGCCTGCTTCAGATTCTCTGTCTCCCTCTCTCTGTTCTTCCCCCACTCATGCTCTGTCTCTCTCTTTGTCTCATAAATAAATAGAGGTTAAAAAACATTTATAATTAAGGTATATTAATTTAAATAAACTTAAATACATCCACTAGATAAATTAAAAATGGGATTTGTACATCCTAAATCACAAAAGAAGATAAATATATACACTGCAAAAATAGGGGTGCCTGGGTGGCTCAGTCGGTTGAGCAACTGACTTCGGCTCAGGTCATGATCTCAAGGTTTGTGAGTTCAAGCCCCGCATCGGGGTCTGTGCTGACAGCTCAGAGCCTGGAGCCTGCTTCAGATTCTGTGTATCCCTCTCTCTAGCTGCCCCTCCCCAACTCATGCTCTGTCTCTCTCTGTCTCAGAAATAAATAAACGTTAAGAAAAAAAAGAAAATATAAGCATGTAAGCACACACAAAACAGTAACAACAAGACAAGGATTAAGAAAGACAAAAAACACATATACTATTGCCAGAAGTATTTTGATTTATATGAATTTGTCTTCCAGCCTCTGCTTAGGATGTAAAAAGCTGGAACGAGCATTACTCCCTTCCTCACAAGAAAGAAGCCTAACTCCTCTCAAGCCCATCAGGGAACTGAGACGTCAGGTCAACCTCCTAGCCTGAAATACAAGAAACAATAGGCTCTTCCAATGACAAAGAGGGATGACTACAGGCTTAGCTGGGGAAGGGCACAGAAGTAAGATGAGGTCACCATAGAAGGGGATAGGAAGATTTCTGCTGATTTCTAAAACAAATTGCAGAAACCAAATGTGGGCTTGCAGAGAGTGCGTAACTTGCTTAAACAGACATGAGTATATACTTAGAAGAGTAGGACTGCTGGCAGCCAGACTCAATGGCTGTCTGTTTCCAGCTTGCAGGCTCTTTTTCATGGACTTGACCATAGGTTTACAAGAAAGATTGGGGACAGAGAGAGACAGACCAGGGGAAACTTCTGTCAGTGACGAAGTCATATGGAGGAGATAGTGTCTGTTGTGGGAAACAGACAAAGCCTCATCCAGATCTCTCTCTCCTACATCCCTTATGGAACAAAGCTTTAATCCACTGGGAGAAGGGCAGCAGAGCCTGTTGTCCAGGGTACAGACGAAAGAGTAAAAGAAAAAAAAATTCCAATCATTCCAGAGGGGTAAAATTTCTCACTAGCATAAAGTGTGCCAAGTATTTAAAGCCAAGTTTGGGAGAAGGATGGGCAGGATCACTGAGAAAGCCACATACTCAGTCCAGGAACACAGAATCTGCCTAAGCCTAAACTCCTCCACCCTCCAATACCAGATTAACAAGTGTTGAATACCAGGTAACTACTCTCTACCACACAGGAAGGGGCAAAGGTATAAAAAAATACACTCTCAGAGGCACAGGCTCACAGAGGTACCCAATGTTGACAGGAAGAGTGAGAAATTCTGTCTGGTGACCCAACCTCCAACCTGAGCACAAGATAGTCACGAGAGGACCTGAAACTTGTGGTGCATTGAATGCAATAAGTTACAACAAAGTCTAACTTGATATTGACTCTTGACTTGATTGATTTAACACCCCGTAATAAAAGCCTAGCAGAAGAAGAGATATGCCCATTTCCAGGCATAAATAGTTTTACCTCAGTCTCTACTGTCCTTTAATAATGTCCCCTTTTCATTCAAATATTACAAAACACATTAAAAAAGCAAGAAATAAAAATACTGTTAGGAAATAACCAATCACTGAACCAGATACAGATATGACCCAGATGTTGGAACTAAAAAACAAGATATCTAAAATAACCATGATTAATATAATGAGGCTCTAATGGAAAAAGGTGGACAGTATGCATAGACAGATGGGAAATTGTAGCAGATGGATGGACTGTATTAGAAAGGATCAAATGGAAATTTTAGAAATGATAAAAAAAAAGATAACAATAAACCTGTCACATTAGAGATGAAAAATGCCTTTGATGGGTTTATTAATAGATTTGAGAAGCCATGAAAAGACAGTGAACTTAAAGAAAAAAATTACTCAAATCTTATGAAACCAAAGCAGCATATAAAAAGGGTAGCATTATAGTTTCTAAAAGCCTCAGTTTGAAGGAAGATTATCTTGGGCTCAAATTCCATCTATTTATTAGATTGTGACTTTGAACAACTTACATAAATTTTCTATGCTTCAGCTTTATACCTCAATAAATGAGATAATGATCAGACCTACTTCATAAGGTTCTTGTGAAGACTAGATCAATCACTATATGTAAAACTTTTAATAACTGTATATACCCACAGCAAGTGCCAATAATTGTTAGCTATTATTATTACTGAACAATTAAAAAAATACACCAGTGAAGCAAGTTATGTCAGACAAAATCAAATTTGAAGAAAATTATTAAATATGGTAAAATGTAACAAAAATATAGCTGATGAAACTTTATACACTAAAAAGCACAAGTGTACAAAAAACTCTCAGAAAAACAAAGAGAAACAAAGAAATATATACAAAGAGAGATATACATAAACTGATATAGATTGAAACGTATATGAGGTAGAAAAGTTGTCCATAAACTGATAACATAAAAAATATATAAAGAATTTAAATAATATTTAATTTATATAATTGAATTCCTCATTGTGAAATAATTTATATACCCTGTAGAGAATATGGCATATTTTTTTATGCATCCATGAAATATTAACTTTATATTAGTCAACCAAACAACTGTAAATATTCTGAAATTCTGAGCATGTTACAATTGATAAGTGTGATAGTTTACATTGTCTGGCAAAAATGCAATAATGATAACATTAATAACATATATTTTTTTAAATTACTAAGAGGAGATATAGATATAGTTCTCTACCAAAAAATAATTGCTATAAAGGGATGTCTCACATATTTATAAAATAGAAATATTGGCACTACAAATCAAAACATACACAGTAAAGCTAAAATGATCTCAGCTGAATATTCAAGTAAGTAGCATTTTTAAGTATAGCAAAATTAAAATCAATGGACTAAATATCCCACTTAAGAAGCCAGAAAGAGTGGCAAAATAAATTCTTTGCAAGGTAGAGAATGGAATGTATAAAAGAAAAAAAAAATTAAAACTAATAATTAGAGAGACAAACACAGTAAAACATAAATTAATATAAAAATTGGTTCTTTCAAATGATTAATAAAATGTACACGTTTTTTATAAGAACAGTTAGAAATGGAGAAGGAACACAAAAATAAACAACTGGAAAAACTGAATATTGTCACAGTCATTAAGCAAAGTCTAGGAACAAAGCTCTGCTAATGAATTTAAAAATCTTCATCAAAGAATTCTATTATTAAAGATGGTTTACATAACAAAGTCTGTCTTAAGAAGATGTGGGAACAGATAACAAACTTTGGGGCAGATAATGTCTACACTATTTAAAAAAATTGTGAAGACTAGGGAAGAAGTAATTCTTTCTGTGGTGATTTGATTGTATTACTGGCCCCAATCTTTCACATCTCTCTGTATTTGTGTCCTTTGTTCACACCTTCCCATGCTAACGCTGGGCTTGGCTGTCATTTGCTTATCCAACGGAACAGTAGCAAACTTCATGCCACCAGAAGCTTTCAAAGGCACATGCAGGGTTCAGCTTTCTTGGACCTCTGTCTGGAAGAACTAGATTGCTGGAGGGATGTGTGAGACACATGAAGGAGAGATGAATAACCACAGCTGAGAATATCTTATATCTATCCTCTCTCAGGTGACCTGCCAACTGACCCAAATGATACCCAAGCTTAGTTAGCTAAGGTAAGCCAAACCATATCCACATAAGCAGAACCAACCTAACAGTCCATATACTCATGAGAAATAATAAATGTTATTATTTAAGCACTAATTTAGAAATGGTTCCTTACACAACCTTATTATAATGATAGTAGCTAATACTCTTCTCAATTGTTAAATATGATCAACATAAGCCAGACATCAAACTATGACAAAAATAACAATCATAGACTATTCAGTATATATATACTAAATATATATATAAGAGGCAGCTAAAATTTTGGCAACTGCTAAGTTCATTTCCTTAAATGCCTTTATGATTAGAAGAGTAAAAATGAAAATAATGAACTAAGCACTCAATTCAATAACTTAGAAAAAGTATCATAAAAGCAATTTCCCTAAAGGAAGGAAAACATAGTAAAAGCAGAAACCAACATATCAGAAGTTCTTAAAGTAAAATCAATAATGAAAATAAAAATTTAGAGGAAAAAAATGCACATTAATGTAACCCAAAACAAAAACATAAAGAAGTAAAATGGGTTTTAATGAAGTTGGGGAAATGGGCTGGTGTTCTTGTTTTTAAGTACATTAAGAGTCATATTAAAGATTTCAAAGCTGATAAAAGTAGTAGAGGGAAGACACTGAAATTATAAAATTTATTTTGGCAGAAAGTGGCAAGTACCTGGCCAATAGGAGATGCTCAAGAAATGTGTTAAATTCATAAAAGCCAGTGAGCAGATGAGGTCACATTTAATATAAAATATTTTAAATGTTTATGATTTTATGTGATTTTAAATTATGTTTACATTTTATAAAGCTCTTTCTGGGTACGGTTGGAAAAACAGATGGCGGCCCACCCAGAAGAACGGAGACAAGTCATGATGTTCTGGGTAATGGCTAATGGGGGCGGCAGTGGAATTTGAGAGAAGGAAATAAACTGGAGCTCTAGGTAAAAGAATCAGTAGGGAGTGGTGACTTCTTGGTTGTGGGCAATGATCAAGTATGACAAGTCTAAAGTTAATGCCTTGAGTCTGTGTACAGATAATAAGTCCAGTTATAAGAGGTGATATGGTGGTCAGTAGTGTTCTATACCAACTATCATGTTCCTGTCTTCTTCAAGTTGCATAGTCAACTTCATACTTTCCTGAATCTCAGTGGTTGATTACACTTGTTTAGAGCAATTTTGACCAAAAAATTGTGAGATGAAGTAAAATGTGTCACTTTCAGGATGAAATTTTCTTTTTTGATGCAAGCACTTGCAGAGCTGTCTCTTCATTTAACTGCCGAGATTATAAACTAATTCCAGGCAGTGATTGTTCTGTCAGCCTATGGACCAATGATAGCCATGATTTTTATTTTTTTTTTTTAAATTCTCCTAACTAAGGGGTGGGACTTAGTTTTCCGCTCTGTGAATTATAGGATTGACTGCTTAACTAATAGAAGGTAGCAGAAATGATGTTGCATCAATTTCAGATCTAGTTTTAAAGGGAATTGGCAGGGCACCTGGGTGGCTCAGTTGGTTGAGTGTTCAACTTTGGCTCAGTTTGTGGGTTCAAGCCTGCCTCAGGCCCTGTGCTGACAGCTCAGAGACTGGAACCTGCTTTGCATTCTGTGTCTCCCTCTCTGTCTACCCCTCCCCTGCTCTCTCTCTCTCTCTCTCTCTCTCTGTCAATAAATACAAAATTTAAAACTAATCAATTTTTTGGCGATTCCACTTTCTCCCTCTTGGAACATTTATTCTTGGGACATGACCTGTAGGAACCCTGCTGCCATGTTATAAGAAGGTCAAGCCACATAAACAGACTACATGTATGTTTTCCAGCAGATAGTGTCACTGGAGCCCCCAGTCAAATTTCAGCATCCACTGCTAGCCATGTGAGTGAGTTGGACAATCCAGCCAAATCAATGCCTCAGGTGACTACACCCCCAGCAGATACCATGTGAGTGGAAGATTCCCATTGAGTCCATTCAACCCACAGAACCATGAGAGGTAATAACATGCTGTTGTGTTAAGTCACTAAGTGTTCTTACACAAAAAGAAATAACTGAAACAGCCTGGATCCTGGAATAAGAATGTTGATGACAGGGAGTAGA
This sequence comes from Leopardus geoffroyi, assembly GCF_018350155.1. Lineage (NCBI taxonomy): Eukaryota > Metazoa > Chordata > Mammalia > Carnivora > Felidae > Leopardus > Leopardus geoffroyi. The sequence goes on from NC_059327.1 coordinate 127,769,264, forward strand.
TAGAGACCATTCTCTCCACACTATTCTTATAAAGCATGAGGAAGGAATAAATCTTTGTGGTGTTAAGCTATTGGGATTTTCAGGTGTTGGTTAATAAAATATCCTAGCCTAACCTGATTGATAAATACAAGATACGCTATACTGCAGAAGTAACAAGTTTGCTTGGAAATTTAAAAATAAGCTCATTTTTATACACCTAATGGGCAACTGGGTAAAGATGTCCAGAGGCATGTACGTCTTACACGTAGGAAGTCTAGTGTCACTCTAGGCTTTTATTAAAGATGTATATATCCATGAACTACCCTAGGAAAGCATATAATCTGGACTTTACAGTGACTTTAGTGCAGTTGAAGACTACATTAAATTTTTGTAAGTCTTGACTTTTAAATGATAAATCATCATTATAACTATATAAAATAACTGTGAAACAGAAATTGGTAAAGTATAGTCTTCATCCTCAGGGGACACTCAGCCTTTTCTAATAGATACTAATACATAATGCAAACTTTTGCCTTAAAAATTTTTTTCCTATTATGTTTCTGCCTATTTTCTTCCCATTATGTTTCATCTTATATTCAGTCATTTCTGCAGCCTGAAGATTCTGTCATTCCCAAATTTATGTCAATTAAATATTTGATTAGCATGACACAATCTGTATGTTTCAATAACTGGTCAGTTTAATGCCCAAATAATATAAGATTCTTCAACTGATTACTGAAAATTAGATTATGAACAGATTCTGAAAACTAGTTAAGGATTAATAGGACAATATTAATATTCTACATGAATAGGTTATACCAAACAATCTCATCTAAAAGCACATGGTGTCACTGGACAGGTAGATATTGGGACTAAAGATACCCCCTTACATTTAATGTCTGTCTTCTATTCTCCATAACTGTGGAAAGATCACCAATCTTGTAGACTTGCTTCAAATAGTAACTGAGTTGATAATTGTCAAGTATTTCCTTTTTAAAAATTTCTTTAATGTTTTAATTTATATTTGAAGGAGAGAGAGAGAGAGACAGAGTGAGTTGGGGAGGAGCAGAGAGAGAAGGAGACACAGAATTCAAAGCAGGCTCCAGGCTCTAAGCTGTCAGCACAGAGCCCGATGCAGGACTCAAACTCACAAACTGCGAGATCATGACCTTAGCTGAAGCCGGACGCTTAACCGACTGAGCCACCCAGGCGCCTATCAAGTATTTTCTACAGTGCATGGCATATATAAGTGTTTATTCAGTAACTGGAAAAAACCAATAATAATTCAGTAATGTCAGTTTCAAGTTCTCACAATAATACAGGGTGTAATCAAAGTTGATAGGTACATTTTCTTATACACAGGATTCATTTTCTTTCTACGGTGAAAGTTATCCTCTTTCCTGTCTAAAGAAAAAAAGTTAAATGAAGTAAAGTAGCATGTCTTTCCCTTTGTCATCTGTTAATATGTCACCCTCAGCCCCAAGCAGGAGACTTTCTTCTTTTTATTACTTTCTTGATTTAAACATGCTTTTTAGAATTCCTTTTCATTTCCTTTGGAATCTTTCTCAATTCCATTTTTGCTTTAAACTAACTGGCAATTTTCTTAGGTGTATAAATTATTATTTTGTCATCATTCTTGCTTACATACTCCTACTTCCGTCATTTTACATGTTCTCATGTTCAGTGGCAAGCTCCCTGGGCAGCTGCATTGATTTCTTTCAGGTATCTCAACATTTTCTTCTTCATCAGGATCACCTGCAATCATACGGTCCAAAGTCCATTTGTGATAGTCTCTCTTTTCTTTTGTGGCATCTTCATCTTATTGATATATAGACTTCTAGCCATTCTTTCTCTAAGCTTTCTGAAATGTGGATTTTTAATATCTAGCAGGTTCCGACTCTGTGTACTGCTTTTTTTTTTTTTTCCTGGCTTGCTCATACTGCAGGATTGAATAATTCATTTTTTTCCAGGGTTCCTGATCTTTTTACTTCTTTCATCAGTTCCTCTCTGTTGGTGGGAGATAGGTCTAGTGACTGGTCCCCCTTTAAGTTTAGAATTGATTCAAATATCTGGTTTCCACAGAATGTTCTCCTGGATGAATAACGGAAGTTCCCAATAGCTATTATGTTTTGCCTCTAAGCCAGTTTGATGATATGAATATCTGACTCTTGTATTCAGGCTCATCTGGCTCCCTGAAGTACATCCTACTATGGAAACAATTCTGTTCCACTCTCCTTTGAACCTCACCCAGACACTAACATGTTTTCATTATTTCCACAGGAAGCTCTTCAACAGCTCTGCTTTATTTCTGGCTTCTTGTCTGCTTCTGTTGACAGTAATATATCCTTGCTGTAGATACTCAATTTCTGACAAATTGATGGGGTAGAGAGTCAGGGAGGCAAGACTGAAATTAGGATAGCTAGTGAAGCTTTAATCCCAACATCTTCATTACATACTGCCTGGACTAACACTATGTTAAATAACAATAACAACAAAAAATGGTCCTACTGTATAGAAATACATTTCCTTTTTCTCCATTTTCTTCTTCATCCCTATAGGGGAGAGCCATTCTTCTGCCCATGAATAAAATATTTCTAGAATGAAATTGAATGCATCAGGCCATAATTATGTTTGTCATTTGCTACTAAGACAACCCAACAGATAGTTGAGTGTAGGGCTTTGGAGCCAGACTGCCTGGTTTATAACCCACACGCACCACTAACTAGTTGTGTGACTCTGGTAGATCATTTAACTTCTCTCTGAATTTACTTATCCATCCAATGAGGATAAATATAGCCTCACATTCATAAGACTGTGATGAAGATTAACTAAGTTAATATATATAAAGTGCTAGAGCATGCCTGCATATGATGAGGGCTATCATTTCTATCTGACAAGTGTACCTGGCTTAGAATGCTACCATGCAGTGATAGAATGACTGCAAGCTTCAGAGATGGGTATTAAGTCTTCCTTGGTCTTGCTATTTATTAGCTATGTGGCCTTAGGGAATGATTTCATATTCAAGCTTCTGTTTTCTTTCCTGTAAAGTGATGATGAAAGTATTTCACAGGATTGATGTGAGCATTGATGTGGATGTGGCATAGAAGATGAATTTAAAGTGTGAGGCATAAGATAGACACTCTTCCTCTGGGAGTTGTTAATGTTTTTAAGACTCTCCCTGCCCTCCAGGAGTTCATATCATGTTTGGGAGGCAGGACTAGGTCATAATTAAGTTTTGCTGTGAAGTTAAATAGATTCAGGTTTAAATTCTGGTTCCGATCTTTACCAGCTATGTAAATTTGGGAAAGTTACTTTGAGTCTCTCATTCCTGTCCCTTATCTATATAATGGATATTCACTTGACATTGTGAGAATTAAGTGAAATAATATTAACAGAGAGTTTATCACAATGCCTGGAGCATCATAGTTGCTCTCTCTATTACCATCGAGTTGTCTCCATTGTCATGAAACCATTTTCTAACTAAAACCTGTAGATTTGCCTACAAGGATAAAATGCAATGAATAATGAACATCAAAATTCTGGTTGGCTTGATAGTTACATTCCCAGGTATAAATGAATAATTCAGATTTTTATGGTACATATCAATTTCTGTGAGTGTCAATGGCCTCAATTAGTTTCAAAGGGCTGATTCACTTTGGTTTATGATAAGTTTCAATCACAGAATCTGCAAAGGTGTGAATCAGGTGCTGGGATTTTGTGACAATAGTGTGGGTTGTCACTCTACAAGGCCCTTTTTGGTAGAGAACTGGATTTCCTAGAAACCTCTATCACAACTAAGTAACTGCATCAGTGATAAGGAGGAGTGAAGTACTTGTATGTATGAAGATATTTGCATTTCCAGTATTTTAAAAAAGTGATGAACATTAATAAATTATTATGGTTACAATTATTTCAATAAGGACTAGGATTTGATCCCTGATTCTGTCAGTTACTAGGTATCAGACTTTATACTAAACTCCCAGGGCTTCAAAAAAAGTATATTAACCCCCACATTATAGAACTATTATGAAAATTAAAATATAAGGTATGTGAATGCAGCTGGTCTATACATGCTACTCAGTAGATACTCAAATGATATTTATTCTGAGTCCATTTTTTAATCCCTCCCTGCCTTATGCTATTTACCACTCAAACTGTTTGCTGATTATTCAACAAAATAATCCATGAAGCTTTAATTCATACTTGCTTCTTATCCCCTGACTATAGTTTACTGACTTTTCACCCTTGGGTGTTACCAATATTTTATATTCTCTTCGTCATCTTCCCTATCTTTGCAAGAAAGTCATTGGAAGAAATATCATGTGGAATGGTAGCTTCTGGGAACAGAAAGTTCTGGGGGACGGTAAAACTTGAGTTTTATTGAGATAATTAAGGAGAGAGGTGGTTGGACACGTTGAAGGAATTAAGGAAGGCCACAGAGACAATAGGAAGTTTGGCCTTTATCTTGTAGGCTATGGGTAGTCTGTTGGGTGCTTTTATAGGACAGTAACAGACTTTTACTAGAAACTTAAATTTCTGGTGCCTCAGTATGCAATATACGCCAGTCTTTAGGTAATTTCCTAAGATCACCTTAATTTTCCTATAAAAGGAATTTATCTACCTTGCTCTGTACACAATGTAAAATGTTCTGAGTACTATGTGTGTGTAACATGCCACGAAATCTAGTCCTTCTTGAGTTAACACACATACCAGATCATAAAGATTACCCTTTCAACTCTTCTTTATAATTTTTTTTAAAGAAGCATAAACCATTTTAAATCTCCCTCTCTTCCTGTACATATTATTTTCTTAAAATTTATTTATTTATTCCATTATAGTTAAGGTATAGCATTAGTCTACTTACGTATGTTTAGGCCATAGGGAAGACATTTTTGTACTTGCTGTTGCATTAGGATTTTTAATTCACTTGTTTTATGTTTTAAAGCAAAGTACTATATTTGAAATAACTCTGGTCTGCAATACGGAAAGTTGGATGCTCATTCTAATCTGTGATTTCACATTCAGTGACCTTTGGCAAAGACATACAATACACTATATATGATTTCGATTTTCTTCTGTGCAAAATGAAGGAGCACAATTAGGGTATTGTTTATGACTCTTTAATCTTTAACATTCTATTTTTCTATGATGTTCAAAACTCTGCTAAATTCCATGGGGATAGAAGAAGGTAAGTTTTGTATATTTTTTTCAGCATGCCCTCTTTATTTGAGAATATTATCCATATAACTTTCATAAATGGAGAGAAAAAATATAGAAAGTATTAAGAAGTATGGCAAAATGAGTAATCATTTATCTCATCCAAGCGTTAGCACCAGTGAAAAAGAAAGAAAATACAGGTTTTGTTCCCTTGAGATTGTTCACTTGAAAATAGGCTTAAAGAGCCCATTTTATGGAAAGCTATAAGTAATGGAGTAGACAGAAAACTATAACGCATTAGACTTTTTAAAAAAAATGTTCTTTTTTTTTTTTTTTTGAGACAGAGAGAGATAGAGCACGAGCAGGGGAGGGGCAGAGAGAGAGACACACAGAATCTGAAGCAGGCTCCAGGCTCTGAGCTGTCAGCACAGAGCCCAAAGCGGGGCTTGAACTTACAGACCGTGAGATCATGACCTGAGCTGAAGGCAGATGCTTAACTGACTGAGCTACCCAGGTGCCCCATAATGCATTAGACTTTTTAGGGTACTACTGTGTTGGGAGATCTGATATATTAAATTTTCATGTGAAAATTATAGGAGGATGTCACAAATTATATGTAAAATATGTGCATGTATATCATCATTTTCACATAATGAAGTGCATGTGTGAAAATGTACCTATATATATGTATATATTTAAAGAAACATTACTATTTTCACTGAGCTCTGACAATTATTCCTCTTCTGTCATATTGACTGCATCCTTCAAGTAAAAGTATGAATAAAATTTGCTTTGAGAGAGAGTTTTAGCAGCAATAGTGCAGAGTATCCACACTAATACTACATACATACACACATACACACACACACACACACACAATCATTCACTCAGAGGGCACGTCCTTGCCTGAGTCTGACAACCATTTATTGTTCATTCTGTTTAGATTTCCATGTAAAGTGGATCCTTTACAATTTTTAATGTTTATTTATTTATTGTTGAGAGAGAGAGAGAGAGAGAGAGAAGGGACAGAGAAAAAGGGAGAGAATCCCAAGCAGGCTTCATACTGTCAGCACAGAGCCCAATGTAGGGCTCAAACCTGCAAATCATAAGATTATGATCTGAGCCGAAACCAAGAATCAGGCACTTAACCGACTGAGCCACCCAGGCACCCCTATAATTTATTTTTCTGTGAACATATATAAGGAATAAAAGATTAAAATACTGCTTTATTAAAGCAAGCATCTTTCTATATTTCCCCCCATTTTTGTATTTCCCCGCCCTGGATGTATGTAGCTGGTCTTTATCTGTACTAGTAAATACCCAGCATATTCTAGGCAAAGGCTCAGTGGAATGATGAGTGCCTTGGTGCCTCTGTGGGAGCTGTCCATGAGAGCCATTGTCCTAGGAACTCAAGAAATACCTCCAGCATGGTTAGGAGCCTCATCCTTAGCAGAACAGTCCAGGGAGGCCGTCCAAAAGATGGTGTTTATACTTTTTCCAAAGCATAGGTGGAGGCCATGAGTCCAGTGGCATCAGTAATGATTTAAACACTTTGCTTCAGACATTTCATTGACTGTAATCATACTAACTATAAATTATTCATCTTATTTGCACTTCACTGCACTTCTGATATGTAATCATAACTTACAATTTTGAATCCAAATTTAAGAAGCGCATCTTCACAATCAGATATATGTTTCACTTTCAGTTCTGGTTCAAACACATGTTGCTATCTATTTTGTTTAACATTTTGGGTGTAGAATAGATTTAACCAGATATTATTCCTAATTATCTATGTGTACATGTAATTATTTTCTTGTCAGCACATTTTTACACTTTATTATACCAAAAAATATTTAGAATAGTTCAACTTGAATAAGATAGGCAATATAGGAATATAGTAGCAATATAGTAGATACATGATGAGAAATTTTCATTAGAAAATTCAAAATGCTAGTCCTTGAAGATGCTTTCTTGGCAAGTCTTTCTGCTTTCACAGAAACTTTAATTAAACTAAGTATTCAATGTTCTGGTTTAGGGATTTAAACATTTCTCAACTCTACAAAGACTCTGATTATTATGGCATGTTAAATCACCAATCACTCTGCTCCCCAAGATTGTGGTTGACCTACATTTTAGAAACACAAAAACTAGAAAATGCCTTCAAATCATAAATTTTTAATACTGTCCAAAGTAGAAGTCAACTTTTATTTTTAAACAGAGAAGGGTTTTTAGGTGGTGATTAAATGGCAAGTTCTGGAGCAGACTTTCTGGGACAGAATCCAGCCTCTCTTACTAACTTGGTAACCTTGGGCAAGTCACAAAATCTATTGTACTAATTTCCTCATATGTAAAATGAGAATATAAGTAGTACTTACATTACAGTGTTGTTAATTAGTAATAAATCAATATGTATAAGGAAATTGCTAAAAGAGTACCTGGCATACAATGAGATTAAAATACTTGTTATTATAATAATTATTGATGTTAACTTAGTATGATGCTCAAGGTAAATGCCAAGCCCTGTGATAAAATCGGACTATAAATGCAATAACTTTCTTTGTAACCACCACATATGGAGGGCACAACTGTTTTGCTTTTTCTGAAAATCTAGCAAAGCATGAAGTATGACCTATCATCTGTTACTATAGGATTTTTCGCAATAACTGTGTTTCACCCACAGAAATAACAACACGGACTTTGTTTTAACTGTAATAAAATCATGTTTCATTGTACTTATAAAATAAATACATAGAATAAAGGACTATCAAAATATTAACCCTGATGGCTTACTGTAGACCACCAAGAAAAATTAGTAAAAATGTCTAAATGTTTTAAATATTTTGGTACTACAAGTGATTATTAAAAAAAATAAAACAAAACAACTTGGGCATATTCTGAAAGAACATAAAGTAAATCTAGCTTCCCACTGTAGTGTGAAAGTTAGATTCTACTCCTGAGGCCATAAACCAAGATGAATGGGGTTGGTGTGAAAATGAGGAGAAAGCAGTATAGAAACTAGTGAAGGCCCCCAAGGTCGCTCCACTCTACAGATGGCTCAGAAACAGCAGTGGTGATGGAGGAAAAGACTTGCCACCAGATTCTCAGTGAGCACACACCCCTGATAGGTGCCAGGGAGGCAAATAGGCAGGCAGGCACACCAATGAAATCAATTCAAGAGGTGTTATTTTTCAAAATCTAGTGACTCCTACTTCTGAAATCTTTTTTTTTTTTTTTTTTTTTTTTTTGAGAGAGAGACAGCACAAGCACATGAATAGGGAAGGGCAGAGGGAGAGGGAGAGACAGAGAATCTTAAGCAGGATCCGTGCCCAGCGTGGAATCTGATGTGGGGCTCAAACTCATGAACTGTGAAATCAAAACCTGAGCTGAAATCAAGAGTCCCACGCTCAACCAACTGAGCTACCCTGGTGTCCCCTACTTCTGATTTCTTAAACAGAACAGTAAAGAGGTTAGATAGGTTTGTAAAATTCTAACATTTTGTCCAAGGCTTATCCAGTCTATTCACATCTCTTTGACATTGACATTATGCTAAACACCTGTTGAGATGAGATTCACTTGGGAAAGTTTGATTATAGAAGCCTCCCCTTGTCTGTGGTTTCACAGAAGGAAGGAGGAATAGCATTCTGTGCAGAAGCTTTGAGACAAGGTAGAGCTTGGTGTGTTTAATATAATGCTGCATTTTGAAAAAACAACCATTTTTTTTCTCCTTTTAGATGAAGAATTAGAATAAAGCAATCAATGACATGAGAAAGACACCAGTAGACAAGTTTACGTGGGAAGTTTTCTTAATATATTATTACCCATTTAACTTTTAGTAACTGCTTTTAAGCTGAAGGACTCTCAAAGATGATTGTACCTTAAATCTTAAATCCAGTATGCTTTTCATCATATATCTTCTTTGAACATCTCAGAAAAACTATCATATGAAACATATGGTTGCATGTGGATGAGAAGTTGAGAAAAGACAGGCTATCTTTCATTCAGAGGAACTCCAAATTCTTTACAAACACTCACACAATAGTAAGACATTATGTTCCATCTTTTCTTTTTCATATAAAATAAATGAAGTAAACATATCTAAATTTCAAGTGGTCAAATAGGAATGAAAACTAGAAGCTAACGCTTTTTTTTTTTTTTTAAGAAATCTCTCTATGTTGCTATGACTTAATAATTGAGTCTCTTCTGAAATTCTTCTAGAAGTGCCAGGAAAGATTTCAGTAATTTTTAATTAAATTCATGAAAATTATAACTTCTTTATAAGTGCCATTTGCTTCCAACGTTCTACCACAGTGGATCAAGATATATTTAAGGATCTACTTTTAGATTTTGTTGACATCAACATCAGGTGGATGGCTGAAATGAAAATATCTTCAAAATACTTTAGAAAGCATTTGAAAAAGTTAGAGAGGGAGGGAGCCAAACCATAAGAGACTCTTAAAAACTGAGAATAAACTGAGGGTTGATGGGGGGATGGGAGGGAGGGGAAAGTGGGTGATGGGCATTTGAGGAGGGCACCTGTTGGGATGAGCACTGAGTGTTGTATGGAAACCAATTTGACAATAAATTTCATTAAAAAAAGAAAAAGAAAGCGTTTGAATGTTACAGGTTTCTCAGAATATCCAAAGTCCACTTCATGGAATGTTTGGGGTGGGAAGGAGGAAAGAAGAAGACTCAAAAAGCCCACACTCTGCATTAAAGGAGTCTCTTTCCACAGAGAAGACAGGAGTTTAAACAACGACAAGATACCTCAAGATGAAGATCACATCAGCAAAATTTAATCTTAGGTTTTTAGCAACCACAAGAGTGTGTGGCCAAGGCTTATAAAGTGGTATTTGGCAAATCCATCACTTTATACATCAAGGTGTAGTCCCCAAATTTTTGGATTTTATTAACTAGTACATTTCTTTCCTCTCTCTCTCTCTCTCTCCTTCCCCTCTTTTAATTATTTTTTTCTTTTTACCTTTTGACCACATTCAAAAGGTGTGAAGAGGATCAATTGATTCTTAATACTAATTTTTATGTTGATTATAAGGACACGTCTAATATTAAACAGTAGGGGAACACACACACACACACACACACACACACACACACATATACTTGGGAGAGCAATAGCTACAAAAGTAGAGAGGCAAAAATTCACTTTGTAGGTGCTCTTTATTGTCCTAAATATTTTTCTTTCATATTCTTCATTTTACAAATCCCTTGTACAGAAGTATAGTGCTAAAATACCACAGAAAATCTGATGTCTCTTGCACTTAAACTTCATGAATATTTTACTTGATACTCTGCCCTCCGGGGCCCTGTATCACTAGAGCATTGTACTCTTTTCTTGATGCATAAGTTATTCTAAAAATGCTTCCAATTCCAAGCAAGGTCAGCCTGGAAAATCTGAACACAGGCAGGCTTGATTTAATGCAGTTTGCTTATAAAAATACACAAGTTAAGAAAGAAACATAATTTTGTAACTTGTTTTTCTTTATTTCTTTGCACCAAAGTTGATATTACTCTGTTTAAGCAGTTACCACTTTTCTAAAATAAGATTCATTCCAATAGCATATTCTATAAAAAATCATTTATTTTAGTGTCCATTCCTCTTTCATCAAATATTTATCAAGCACTTTTTGCATTCCAGACATGACACAAAGCACAAGGGAATTCGTGATCAACATGAGAAACTTGTTTCCTGCCCTTATCAAACAAATAAATCATTACTAGTTGTGAAGAGTATGGTCAAGGAGACAATGGAGGGAGAGAGGAAATGGTAAGAAGGAGAAGTCTTTTATGAGAAAATGGCTTTCAAGCTGAGTCCTGGAGAAGCTAGCCCTGGGAAATGAGGGAGAGAAAGCAGTCTTAGCAGAAAGAACAGCAGAAACAGTTAAGAATTTGGCATATATGAAGAAAGAAAAAAATGACCACTATGTTTTCAGCAAACTTAACTAAGTGCAAATTGACTGAGAAAAGGATAGAAAAGTAGACAGGTCTAGATCATAGACTTATAGGCCTTGGTAAAGACTTGGCCTTTATTCTAAGTATCATGAAGATTTTTCAGTAGGGCAGTGATACAATTTTACCCACAGTTGAAGAAGTTCTCTCTGGATGATATGGGGACAGGAAGTCATACACAGTGGCTGGGACCTAACAGTAGTGGAGGAAGAGTGAAGTGAGTAGATTCTGATAAAATCGTATTCTACTCAGTGGAAAGAATAATTACATTTAAAGTTTTTGTAAAAAAAAAATATATATATATGTATATATATGTATATATATACATATATATATATATATATATATATATATATATATATTTAAAGTTTCTTTATTTATTTTGAGAGGGAGAGAGACAGAATGAGAGCATGAATGGGGTAGGGGCAGAGAGAGAGGGAGACACAGAATCTGAAGCAGGCTCCACGCTTTAAGCTGTCAGCACAGAGCCCGATGCAGGGCTCGAACCCACAAACCATGAGATCATGACCTAAGCCAAAACTGAGTCAGATGCCTAACCAACTGAGCCACCCAGGTGACCCTGTAAAAATATATTTAGAAGAAAAAAAAATCCTCTTTCAATCAGAGAATCACAGATCCAGAAGGGGACACAGAGTTCACTCAGTCTAAACTCACACTTCTTGATGGAAGAAGTTGAGATTCTGAAAGCTGAAACACTATGCCCATAATCCCATAATTTCTGGCAAATCCAAGACTGGTACGATCTTAAGGCTATTGGTCTAGTGCACTTTACACCATGTCATATTAAGTTTCAGAATGAAATCTTGAAAGAAAATGTACATACAAAAACCATTACTAGAGAAACTACGAGGCTCTGGATGTTTAAATAGAAAACAATTCTGAGATGAACAGACTCGAAGATACACTTTTAAATGTCTGGCTATGTGCAATATTCATTGAATTTTGTAGACTCTTTTAATCTTCTTTATTGTTAGAATTAAATTATGTAAATTTTGCCTTTCTAGATACCCCCTTTTATCTTCTAAATGAACTGAAGTGAAGAGTACTTTTTAAAAAAAGGTTTATAGATTTCTGGTTCAAGATTTTGAACTGCTATTTATCTTCTTTCCCCACTGAGACTCTATTAAAATTATTGCTAACACATAAAAAAGGATAAATTGTATAGACCCACAATCTGCTCTGAAAATCCAAGGGGGAGGTTTGGACCTTGGAAAAGGTGAGCACAAAGAAAGGAATCAGTTAGAGATAGGACTAGAAATGGAGAGTATTGAATGAAAATCTTTATAGGCACAGTTAACATTTCTTCCCATTCCATGTTGCTGCCAGGTATTTACCCTTCAGGTTTTCCTCCAAAGAGAAATCCCTCTGAGAGCTCTAGGTATGAGCTCTTCTACTCTCTACTCTTTTACTCTCTACTCTTCTACTCTCAGGACATTAGGTGACCCCAGTTTAATTGTGGTTCTTTCACTTCCGCACCAGACAATAAGCTCCATAGACATACCAGAGGAACAGTGTATAATACAACGCTCTTAAATACCTAAATAATCCTAGTATTATCAGGTATTTGAGGAAAACAACTTAAGATTTAAAAAAAAGACTCTTAAAAAACTAAAAATAATTCTGAAACCAGAATGCACTTAAAATAAGTAACCAGTTGAATCATTATATTGTACCCCTGAAACTAATATAACACAGTATGATAACTACACTGGAATTTAAATAAAATAAAATAAAATTTAAAACAAAGAACCAGTCACAAAGACAACAAAAACCCTCCAATTAGTGATGCAGAGAGATTGAAGAATATGTGGTTCCTAATACAAAAGTTAAAATTAATATATGAAAAAATTTAAAAAATATCAAAAAACAGGAATCATGAGATTTAAAATAAATTTTATATATATATATATATATATATATATATATAGACTAAAAAGAAAAAAAAGAACTCTCAGAAAATAAAATAAAGAAAAACAAAGAGAAAAGATATAGAGTAGGACATTCCAGGAGCTCCAATAGTTTTCTAATGGGAATTCCAAAAAAAAGAAAAAGGAAGGAAGGAAAGAAGGAAGGAAGAAAAGGAAGGAAGTAATGGGTTGAAGTTATCAATTACATCAGAGAATATACTAAAGTCGAAGTGTTTCTGTGTGACAGAAGCTTCCAACTACAAAGCACAAGGGACAGGAAATTAAAGCAAAACAAAGAAAATTAAAAAGGAAAACTACAGTTAGACAAATTATTAAAACAACAGAAATTTATTTTCTCACAGTTTTGGAGGCTAGAAGTCTGAAATCAAGGTTTTTGCCTGCCCATGCTCCCTCTGAAACCTATATATATATATATATTTTTCCCCTCTTCCTAGCTTCTGGTGATTCTCTGGCAATGTCTTTCATATCCTGACTGGCAGCTCCAATCTCTGCCTTTGTCAGCATGAGGCATTCTCCCCATGCTTTTGTCTTCACCTGTCCTTTATAGAAGGACATCCGTCATATTGGATTAGAGGCCCACCCTTTCCAGTATGACCTTATCTTAATGTAGCTAATTATACCTACAATGATCTTATGTCCAAATAAAGTCACATTCTGAGGTACTGGGTGGTTAGGACTTCCATATATCTTTTTTAGGGGGGACATAATTCAATCGGTAGCAGTCACTGACACAGAAATAAGAAATTGGCACTAGAGTTCTTGTGAGCAACAATAAATGCTAATGACATGAAGTAATGCCTTCTGAGTAAGTGGGAAAAATGATTATTACTTTAGAAGTCTATACCTAGATCAAATATCAATCAAGTGTGAGTCGAGACATTTTAAAATATTTAGGAATCAAAAAGTCTTCCTCCAACACATCCTTCCTAAGGAAGTAATAAAAATTTTTCTCTGACAAAAAAGCAGGAAATCTGGGATGAAGAAACAGTATCTCTAACCTAGGGGAGTACTAGCACCTCTCCACAACAAAAATGGAATTGGTTTATAAAAACGATCCTAAGTAGGGAGCTTTAGGAGAAAAACACACAGGAAATAAGGGAAATTAACAAAATCAATACATGATTTTGGAATAAACTAATGTCTGTAGGTGAAGTGGGAAAAGAGGGATATTTGTTCAAATATAACTCTAAAAGCACTGCCATTGGCTGTTCACAGGCATGGCAACACAACCTAATGGGGACATTTAATCACAGAATACCAACCACCTTAACCCACATTTGTATACTCATCATTATCCAGACATGCTTTATTTATGTTCTGCATTTAGAATCGATCCATGGACAAAGCACAAACTAATTAACTATGATTACAGAAGAAAGCAATGATCAACTGTGAAAATACAAAGTAAAAAAGTAAAAAAGTAAAAGTACAACTGTCAGAGGTTGGATCACAGAGCTTGGTGGGCAGAGTGAAGGAAAAGTTGGGAGCTAAAGTAAAGCCTTTTAAAAAATGAGGTGTGAATAAAAACTGGATTTAGCAAAAAAAAAAAAAAATCTGGAATTATAAATAGGGCGATTAAAAGTGCAGAGGTTGGGGCGCCTGGGTGGCCCAGTCGGTTAAGCGTCCGACTTCAGCCAGGTCACGATCTCGCGGTCCGTGAGTTCGAGCCCTGCGTCGGGCTCTGGGCTGATGGCTCAGAGCCTGGAGCCTGTTTCTGATTCTGTGTCTCCCTCTCTCTCTGCCCCTCCCCCGTTCATGCTCTGTCTCTCTCTGTCCCAAAAATAAATAAACGTTGAAAAAAAAAAAAAATAAATAAATAAAAAAAAAATAAAAGTGCAGAGGCGACCAAAGGAGTCCTATGGTTCTTTTAGTACAAGTACAATCCTACTTTCTCAATTGCTTATCTATTTCTCTGCCTGGAAATGTCTTAATCCAGATATTCCCAGGGTTTTCTCTCACAGCACACTCAGGCTTCTGCCTAGATACTTGCTTCTCTGGAGACTTTTGACCTTTTCATCTCTATTGCTTAATGATGCTTTGTTTTGCTCAGCGCATTTATTTTTAAAATTTTTGGGGCACCTGTGTGGCTCAGTCAGTTAAGCGTCCGATTTTGGCTCAGGTCATGATCTCGCGGTCCGTGAGTTCGAGCCCCGCGTCAGGCTCTGTGCTGACAGCTCAGAGCCTGGAGCCTGTTTCAGATTCTGTGTCTCCCTGTCTCTCTGACCCTCCCCCATTCATGCTCTGTCTCTCTCTGTCTCAAAAATAAATAAACGTTAAAATTTTTTTTTTTACATTTGTTTGTTTGCTTATTTATTTATAGAGTGAGCAGAGAAGGGCAGAGAAAGAAAGAGAGAGGGAGAGAGAGAATCCCAAACAGGCTCAGCACTGTCAGCACAGAGCCTGACATGGGGGTCGATCTCATGAACTGCAAGATCATGACCTGAGCCAAAATCAAGAGTCGGACTCTTTTTTTTTTTCTTAATTTTTTTTTAACGTTTTATTTATTTTTGAGACAGGGAGAGACAGAGCATGAAAAGGGGAGGGTCAGAGAGAGGGAGACACAGAATCTGAAACAGGCTCCAGGCTCTGAGCTGTCAGCACAGAGCCCGACGCGGGTCTCAAACTCACAGACTGCGAGATCATGACCTGAGCCGAAGCCGGCCGCTTAACCGACTGAGCCACCCAGGCACCCCAAGAGTCAGACTCTTAACTGATTGAGCCATCCAGGTGCCCCACCTCACAGTATTTATAAACACCAAATATTATAGTGGTTTTATTTATTTATAGCTTCCCTCTCCTACTGGAGGTGTGTGAGATCAGTACTTTGTCAAAGGAACAACCAGTGGAGGAAGTGGGCATTATCGATATAAGTGAACTGAACGGAAACGGAAATAGGGTATGTTATCTATCACTGAGTAACAAACTACCCCCAAACTTAGTGGCTTCAAACAACAATAAAAATGTATCATCTGATCATTTCTGAGAGTCAGAAATTCAGGAGGAGCTTCTCTTAGTAGTTCTGATTAAGGTGTCTCTTGTGGAGCTGGGGCCACAGTCACTGAAATGTATGCCAGCTGCTGGAGGACCTGCTTACAAAACAAGTTATTCAAATAGCTGGAAGTTCTTGTTTCCTTGTTGGCAGAAGGTCTCAATTCTTCACCACATGGATCTCTCCCTCTGTAGGGCTGCTTGAGCATTGTCACAACATAGTGGCTAGCTTTCCTCAGAACAAGTGATTCAAGAAAGTAAGGCAGAAGTTACAATGGCTTTTTAGACTTAATTTTGAAAGTCATATGCCATCATTTTCTCAAAATTCCATTATACAAATCAGCCCTATTAGCTGAGGGAAGAGATTACACAGAGAGCTGAATAGTAGGCAGAAAGTCTCTTCTGGGACCATATTGAAAGATGGCTACCAAAGGCAGAGAGGAAATAGCAAAAATGAGCGAAGTTCCCAGCTATTATCATCGGAATCAGTAGATAATGGCTATAATTAATTAATCAAAAGGTAGTGATTAGCATTTGGTGAGAGAAATGGAAGTTAACAGGTGGTGTGATGAACCCAGCTTATACCAACTTGCAAGAAGCCAATAGTTAAATTTTCACAGATTTTGTGGGCTGCTTGTTAAACACAGGCATTATTAAAAATGAAACTATAAAGGGGACACCTGGGTGGCTCAGTGAAGAGTTTGACTCTTGATTTCAGCTCAGGTCATGACCTCATGGTCCTGAGATGGAGCCCCCCCTCGGTTCCCTGCTGAGCTGAGCTTGAAGCCTGTTTAAGATTCTCTCCCTCCCTATCTTTCTGCCCCTCCCTTGCTTGTGCTCTTGCTCTCTTTCTCTCTCTCTAAATATAAAATCAACAACCAAAAGTTTTTAATGAAACTATATAAAGTTATAAATATAAAAATCATTATGAACAAAGGTATTATTACTCAAAACTTGTCATTTCCAAGTTATTTTACTGCATTATACTCTCATCTATGCTCTTGAGATTATTTATGTATAGTATCTGTAGGCAGAATACTAAATACTAGTGCCTTACTACACATACCAATCTGTTCAGTGATATCATGTTGGTATCTTGAAATCTGCCATGGCAAGAGTATTTACACCACAGAAACCAGCTAGTGGTGGCGTGGGAAACAAAGGCAAATGAAAAACTAAATTTCTTTACTGCCAATAGCCCAGTGAAACAGGCAGTCTCTGAAACAACTCTGGGAGTTCAATTGCCTCGATGTTGACACTTCGCTAAGGGCAAAAGGCAATCTTAACCCAAACCCCCAGGATCCTGGAATTCTATTTTAACATACAAAAATGCCTTTGGAAACTTCCTTTACTTCTACCCAAGCCCCTCCCCATGGTAAATGTTGACAATCATACTCCAAGCTTATGTGACCCCCTGATACACATCTGAAGGGTTCCAAGACTGAGTTTTTACTAAACAGTAATAAATTACCTTTTCTTAACAGTGGCTAGCCTCTCAAGGTCCTGGAAACCTTGATCCCAAAATACCATGGAGAGTTATGCTATCCCCAACCCACTCCCAACCTGAAGGTATATAATCAGTCACCTATCACAACCCCAATGCAGCTCTTTCTGCTCATGGGTCCTGTCCCTGTGCTTTAATAAAACCACCTTTTTGCACCAAAGATGTCTCAAGAATTTTTTCTTGGCCGCCATCTCTGAACCCCAACATTTTCCACATAAGTGTTACATATCAGGGCTTGATTTATTGTTTGATTGATTTTCTAGACTTAGGAAAGCAAATGAGAAAATACTAATGATGGAGATTAAGTTTAAAAGCTTGTTACTAGAATAGCCATTAAATTGCAAATAGCACAAAAAACTGAGGAAATATTCTCCCAGGGTTCAAAAACTGGTATCCATTTCAGCAAAAAAAAAAAAAAAAAAAAAAAAAATCACTTACATTATTAATGAATAGTGAAATTCAGACATACACCTCATTGTTTAACTTTCATCTCACTCATTTATGTAAATGGAAATACCAACCAATACTCATATTGGAACTAAACCTGGAGAACTAACTATTAAATATTGACATCACTGAAGATAGTGAACCAGAAAACTAAAAACTAAATAGCTGAAGGTGTTTATTTCTGAGTAGCAGGAGTGGTACAGGCATGGGTATTGCTTTTTACGGCAAGCCATTTTCCAATACTGTGTTATTTTTTAACTATGTGCATTTAGAGTTTGAACTGAAAACTTCCCTAAAACAGTGTACAATTAATAAAATCAACTTGAAGTAAACTTACCTTTACTCATAAAATAATAATTTGATTTGCTTAGCAATAGTTTTGGGAGATTGGTCCCTATGAGTCTCTCTTATGTCAGTATTACTCGTACGTAGAAGTAAAAACTACCCTACTGTTCTAGATTATCTTTTCAAGGATGTTTGTCTAAAAGACAATCTTGAAGATAGTGTGTCTCACTCCAGAGTGAAGGGCAGTTTTGCTTATAGTAAAATAAAGAGGTCTCCCCACAGCGCAAAGAGGAGCATGCTTTCTACTTGGGATTGTTCAGCTATCATGTAAATCTGTTACATGTTCAGCATTCACCTGGGCCCCTCAGTGTCACCTCCACAGAATCTGGTACACATGGGGGAAGGTGGCAGAGGTATTAAATAATATATGAAGCTTATGCCTCTTGATGTACTGTGAGCAATATATTCCTTTATCTCTGACCCAGGAATTTCATGTCTTTTGCCAATATCCACAGAATTGTGGAAAATTAACTTCCTAGCTTTGAGTAGGGTGGAACACAACCACAGTCCTTAACAATAAGCCTCCAAAATGCATAACATATTGAAGAATAAAATATTTATTTCCTTTCCTTAGCATTTGCATCGAAAGAGATTTACCAAGAAACTTAATGAAGCTTAAGCTTCTGGGCCCCTCATTTGCATTGGCTCCTTCAACGATCTCCATACCTAATTTAGATTAATAATATTTAATCTTTCTTCTTAAAGGGAGCCCCAAAATTTATTAAGCATCAAGTTCCATGAAACTTTGATCCATTTATGAGCTCCTGGTTTATGAACCTTGTGTGTATAAAAAATTATGGTTGAAGTAATTGTTGCCAATACTTTTCTATTTAAAATACAGTATACATAGGTCACAGGAGCTATCGCTAAACATGGTGATTAAGTCAACTGCTTTACCAGAGCTTTGTAGTTTTTTACTGAGCTAATAACCCTTAGTTACACATCAATTGGTTCAACTCTGGGATAATTACAATTGTTCAGAAAACCAACATGAATGAGGTGAATAAGTTTTTTACAAAGCATAAGGAAAATAATAATCATAAGGGCAGAGTTATACCTGAAATAAAATTTTTATAAGTTTTTATATGGGCATTAGGCTTCTCAATATTGATACATTTGACATTTCAATAAAAACTTTAAATATACCAGGGCACCTGGGTGACTCAGTCGGTTGAGCATCTGACTTCAGCTCAGGTCATGATCTCACGGTTTGTGAGTTCAAGCCCAACATCAGGCTTACTACTGTCAGTACCGAGCCAGCTTTGGATCCTCTGTCTCTCACTCTCTCTGTCCCTCCCCCACTCATGCTGTCTCTCTCAAAAATAAATAAAACTTTAAAAAAAACTTTAAATATATCAGAGGGCATATAAGATCTACATAAGATTTCTTGGGATTTAGTTTTTAAAAATTAGGAAAAAAAACATTGATTTATGAGTATTTGCATAGATCTATACTTCTCAAAAAACAAAAGATTCTGGTCTTTGCCACATGTTGCCTTGTAACAAATGCCATTTTATAGAGTGGTTTGAATACACGTATATGAACCAATAAAATCTCTCAAATTTTCATGTTTTTAAGTAGCCCATATATTATAATTCATTAAGAATCCAAGAATATTACCTTCTACACCATTTCATTATAAAATATAGGTACATATTGTATCAAAATATAGCCTAAGGGGATACTTAAGTTACTTGCCTTGCTCTCTTGAAACAGCTGAGTATTTTTCTTTCATATCATGTATATTGTTTAAATAAATATTTTAAATAAAAAAACTGATTTGCAATATGCCATAGTAAGTTTAGCTCCTCTGAACTGATTGCTCACTAGTAGCTAGTTCTTAATCATTAGCTAATTGTTGACCCTCACCTGCTATCCAATTATATAAAAAGAATCAAACAAATTTTTGAGAATAGATACAGTTTCAGTGAACCTTAAGTCCTTACTCATCTTTGGTTTTCTCATGTGTAAAATGGCAATACTATCCATCAATGAACATATAAAGAGTTTTATCTTGTAAAGTGCTCTGTAAATTAGGAGTTGGTTAATAGTAAAATGTAATTACCTTTGACAAGAACTTGATGTAATGCAAAAAATATCTTATTTATCAAAAAATTCAAGAGAAGCTGTACTATTGATACTAAAGAAAATAAGCAGATGACATAAAATAGTCAAGTCTTTCATATGCATTTTATTGTTTGTATAGAGCAAAAAATAAGTTCTGTGTTTGATTTATTTTGTACGTTCCTAAAAATAATCAATAATTTTCCTTTTGGTAAGAGTCTTCAGAGGCAATAGAAATGTGGAAGTAGGCTCCCCCACGTCTATAGATATTAGATTAGTATACAATGGGAAACAGGAAGCATTCTAGGCAGTTCTATTAGGGAAAAAACATCAACCTTGACGTGTACTTTACAGAAGTATTTTATGTGCTATTGAATAACCTTTAACCACATTAGCAGGGCTTTAAAGGAATTTTTTTTTATAGAAAGAAGTAATTTTGTTAAGTTATAATTTCAGAGCATCTCAGTATTATGCTTTAAACCACAATTGTTGTAATTTTTATAATATCCCATGGAGTAGGGAATAAATATAGGGAAAGAAGATTTACTTATGCTAATAATTTCTATTTACTGGCCAAGGTAAATGTTTTGAACACACACCTGGTCTAGGGAAAACGTTAAAAAGAGAATATATTCACTCCAGTTAAGCAGAAGAACTACTCATTTGAAAAAGTAAAATAATTTCTTTATAGACTATTTTAAAAGAATATACATGCTTCCAATTATATTTGAATACATTATGACCTTTAGTAAAGTAAATGGAATTTCTGTTTAGTTGAAATTTTATGGGGACTTCCTTAAAGAAAAAAAAAGTAACTAATGCATTATACATCCACCATATATAAATAGTCGAAGAATAATTCAGCTCATTTTACCAAAGACTACCGAGCATATACACCAAACACTATGCTAAGTACTTGGGATATAAAAATAATTAAGTTCAACCTCTAAAATTAAAGTTCTTATAGTCTGATTAGTACAATAGATATATATGTGTCCAGAATAATGAAGATATTAAGAAAGGAGTACACCTGGAATAAGTGGGAACAAAATCAACCTGGAAATTTAATTCAACTGGACAGAGAAGGCTTCTTCAAGTTGTCAGTTGATATATGAATTGACTCTTTTAGGTATGTATGGGGAGACCATCAAACAAAAGTCATGTCATTCCAGACAGAAGTAAAAGTATGATCAGTTAGCCAGGCAAGAATTTATGGTATTTGTGTGAGTAATTACATCACATTTATTTCTGTCATTATATAAACTGTGAATAAGGGAAGGGTAGAAAACGATGAAAGGTAAGGTGCTGGAGGTGAGATAATGCCATGTGTTGTGTGTCATGTTAAGAACTTTACTTTTCAGGTGGCCTGTAGACATCAAAAGCTTAAGCAGGAATTGTCACAGTGAAATATTTTTCCAATTCTTCTCCTTAATACACGAACAAGGAATATGCCTGTAAAATTGGTTTAGTCCTTACTTTGATTAGAAATGTCTTTTGAATAGGTAGTACAAAGGTTAACTTTAGCAAATGCCATGTCCAAACTGAGACAAATTCTTCTAACAGTGGCTAATTATAAAAATAATATCCTGAAAATAATCACAGATGGAAATTGAGTCAAATTGTATTTTTTCACTTGAAGTAGGTAACTGTAAACAAATGATATGTACTGCCATACTATTTCTTAGACATGGAGAAAATAATTTTAAAAATTACTCAACTGTATTTCACCATATTAACAACATATAAATAAATACCTCTAACATAGATGACTTTATGCCGTTATAAATTTAGAAAGAATTAGGTAGAAAGGCAAAGCTGGATATTAATCTATATCCCAGTCTTTGATATGCATTTATTAACTTGGTAAACTATTTAAAATGATTTTATTTTTTTAAAAATGTTTATTAAATAAATAAATGAATAAAAAAATGTTTATTTATTTTGAGAGAGAGACAGAGAGAGCATGAGTGTGGGAGAGACAGAGAGAGAGGAGAGTAAAAAGAGATTCCTAAGACTCTGACAGCACAGAGTCATGAGATCATGACCTGAGCTGAAATGAAGAGTCAGACACTTAACCAACTGAGCCGCCCAGGCTTCCCTAAAATGATTTTCTTAAAGAATCAGTAGTTTAATACTTTGTGTGTGGAACTGAACATTGCAAATTACCTGGGGAAAGTAACAAGGTAATCAGAGATGGAAATGTTTTCTAGGATACATATGAACCAGTGACAGATGGAGAAGCTTATCTTTCATAAAATATTAAGTTAATTGTCAATAAAACAGAAATACTACAAACATTGCACATGAAAGCAGACATGAATTGGAGTGCAGATAATGCATTTGGCTAGTACAGATACATGTGATAGATATAGCTGAAAACTAACCGGTTATTATTAATACTATTGTACCAGTATTACAAGAGAGGATTTATAAAGTTAGGAGGAGGAAAACAATTCCAAGCAGAGGTAAAGCAAAGTTGGACACAGTAAATTTAGAATAAAGATGAGAAAATTTGTAACTAGAATGTGACAGTGAAAGCCACTAACATAAGAATTCAGAGTTGCTTCCATTCCCTGCCTGCTCAGCTTCCAGCTAGGGATCTGGGCCTTCTGGCCTCCAGCGAATGGGAGGCAGAGCAGATAACTGAAAGGACTCAGGAACGTTGGAAGGGGCCAAATGTTTCTGGAGAAAGAGAAGGTAAAAGTGTGCTTGTATCGAGGAAACAACAACCATCAATAATCAGTTTTGAGTAGGAAACACAGACGGTTTAGAAAGAGAAAGATGAAAGTGGGAAAGACGGAGAGTGGTCAGAGAGAAAAAGAGACAGAAGTTGGACTTTGGGGAAAATAGAAGGGTGGACAGAAGTTTAAAGCTTTGCTCATGATGAGTGACAGTGTGTCCCCTGTACCCCTTTCCCCTCCCTGCCAGGCAGTAAGTAAAGATTTCAATTGTTTAAAAATTTTTTAGATGCTACATCTTTTAGAAAAAACTTCACCTTAAGACAGTTACAATGCATTTAACTCAATAATGGATATTGAAATACACAAACTATTGCCAGTAAAAATGAAAGAATCAAACACATAAACAGAAAAGACTTGAATATGGAAAATCATCGTTAAGTGGCTAATGAAAATATGAAGTGATAATCAAAGTCTTCATTGATATTTCAGGGAAAGAAATTAAAAAGAATGAGATGCAATTTTATAATCATATTATCAAACTTAAGATGTTTGTTTTTTATGTTTTTATAATACCAAGATTTGGTTAGATGGAGGCAACATAGAGACTTCTGTTGCTGGTGGTGTTAACTGATCCAAACACTTTGGGGAATAATTTGGCAACACCTAGTAAATTTGAAGATGCTCATAACTTACAATCAGTGTCTTCATTTATAGGTCTCTATTCTAGAGAGCACCATATGCCCAAGGCCCAAGGAGACATATTCTGTGGTGTTCATTGAAGCACTACTTGTTTGAGAGAGAGAGAGAGAGAGAGAGAGAGAGAGAGAGAGAGAAACAACCTATTCTTCTGTAAGATCACATTAATATGTGATGTATGTCACTTATTCATAGAACATTACATCACAGTGAAAAATGAATGAAATAAAGCTATATCAACATGAGTGAATCTCAAAAAAATAGCGCTGAAGGGAAAAAAGAAATCCTTAAAAACAAAGAGTATCATTGTTGCGAATTCTTGTAATAGAGAGTATGATGGTATAAGTTTTTAGTACATACAAATGGAATGAAAGATCAAAAGATTGCATATAAATGACTTCTACCAATTCCCTCTGTGAAGAAAGATGGGGAGAGGAAACAGAAGGGAAGTGGGCTTCCATATATATGCCATGTTTTTTAATTTAAGACAAATATTACAAATGTTACTATCTATTACATCCTGATGGCAAACAGTAGATGTATGTTATGCTCTTTTCTATATGTTTGAAATATTTTAGAATAAAAATGGCTTTATGAGAAAGGTAAGAGGCAAAGAAGCAAAACACACACCTCTATTTCTTAAAAGCTTAAAGCTAGAGAGTAACCTTTCAGAAATATTTAATCTAGTTTCTAACTTCGTTGGGGGTGAACCCAAAAGTTTTGTCACATTGTTGTGATTCTTGCTTGTCCCATGGCATTTTTATGCTAGATTTTTATTGCCGATCTTCAAATAAGTATGCTTATGACAATATAAAACATGTTGGATCATTGGGATGCCTGGGTGGCTCAGTCGGTTGAGCATCTGACTTCAGCTCAGGTCATGATCTCAAGGTTCGTGGGTTCTTTCGAGCCCCACATCGGATTCTGTGCTGCCAGCTCAGAGCCTGCAGCCTGTTTCAGATTCTGTGTCTCCCTCTCTGTCTCTGCCCCTCCCTCACTCACACTCTGTCTCTCTCTGTCTCAAAAATAAATAAACATTTAAAAAAATAAAAAAAATATAAAAAAACATGGTGGATTGCAAAATTACCAATTATAGCCTCCTCCGCTTTTACTGTGATAATCTGGTTCTTTTAATTGATTGGTGTATGATTGAGGGTGTCTAGATGAGTGTATAGCTATTCTTTCCACCCCATTCCCAAGGTGTGGAGAACTTGGAAAAAATACCACTACCTTACACCTCAGCATGGGGATAAATCTATCTTTCTGCTATTAGAAAATTCACATTCCTGATGAGATGTCTTAGATGTCACGGAGACTCCTTTCCACTGAGGTACATGATTATTAAAGTAGATTTTTAAACTACGGTGATTGCTAATAAAGCATTCTTTAGAAATTATCACATGATGTGTTTATACCTACTAAATATATGGCTTGCATATGTGAATAATTGACATTGTAGATGAAAATGATCAAAAGTATTTTGCCATTTCCAATTAAATCAGTACACAGGTCTAGCAGAAAAAACGTAATGACTATTTGTAAAAATCGTCAGTTAATGACCAGAAATTATTCACAGATCAGGATCCGGGATGAACTACACTTTCCGCCTCAAGGGCAAGCCCTTTCATTTGTTCTTCTTAAGACCTGATACTGTTAATTGTGGGATTAGAGTCTACCTGTAATAGATGTTTATATGTGTTAAGGGGGAGAACTAATAATATGTCATGATTTTATGATATTTTATGGCCAGTTTAGTGGCCCACATAAATTGCCCTGGAGATCTAATCATATTATTTAGAGAGCTGATGCTGCACAGGAAGTGAAACAGTTTTCCTCATAACAAGCCTCCCATGGACCTGACTTATTGTCTCAGGGCTCATCTCTAGTGAACTTCGGCATTCAGTTTCAAAACCATTCAGACACCCAGTGCTGCCCACAAAGGCTCTAATGATGGTGATGATTTTCACTGCGTGGGCACTTGTTGCAGTGAACTAAACTGAGACCGTTCTATATTTCACATTAGTCCTAGAACAGCTTTTGATGTTAGCAGTGTTAATCACAACCAACTTGGGCTGGATTCAAAGTGACCTCGAAGAGCTACATTGTACATCCTGTTATCAATTCCCTCGAGGGAAGGCATTATGTGCTAACACATCCACATCAATGGAAAGCATGTCCTTTGATTACCCCTTATGTGTACAGACTTCTGGTAGAGTCTATGACTAACAATGGAGCTGCATCTAATGTTCTAGTTAATGTTGTCTGGGGATAGCACTTCAAAACAGAAAAGGATTTTGCCCTATAAAAGACGTTGCCATAATTATCATAGTCATTGGATCCATGAATTTTTAGAGGTATGGCTTGTATAAGACTTACTTGTCTCTGTAGAAAAAAATATAAGAAATTTTATTAGCTTATATGTAAAATTGCAGATTGGGAGAAATAAAATGGAAAAGTGAAAAAACACACAAGTTAGGAATGTTTTTTTGCAATTATTTCCCATTTTCCAGGTTGATGGTAAGACCTAAGTTAAACCCAGAAGATAATGCACAATGGAAGCATGCTTTTCTATGCACTCACAGCCACTCATAAGGAATTAGTTTTCTTCACTCATCCCAGTGGATATCTGGTGTATTATCTTCACAAAGGACACTGATAGTGGTATGAGAACCATGTTTATATCAGAGGGATTAGTTAACTTATGTTTCAATTCCCACAGGGGAGGATCTGAAAAAAAAAGTTTTAAATTTGATGCTATATAATGTTATTTATTTAAAAAAAAAATGTGTGTGGGAGGGAGCTACTGTACTGTAAAGGAGGGATATTCTGAAAGGTCTGTGGCATTCTGACTTTAAATTCAAGCACTGAACAGGGCTAGTAAGTAAGAAATTCTCTAGAACTTGCTAATCAAAGAGCAGTCTGTAGACCACAGCATCGATATCACCTAGCAGAATTTCAAGCTCTATTCCACACCTTCTGAATCAGAATGTGCATTTTACAAGATTATGGAGCACTCAATCTGCACATTAAAGTTTCAAAAGCGCTACTCTAGAATGAGTTAAAGAAAATTTCAGAAGATTTTCTAGAGAGTTGTTTACTTTCCTCTAGGAAAGTAAAGGGACAGAGGGCCAAGAGGCCTACCCGACATTTGTGTCAGAAACTAAAAGGCTTAGAGCACCCATATACTCACAGTCAGCAGATCATCATTAATATCACTAAATGCATGGGAGACTGAATTGCCTACTCTTCCAGTAGGAAAGCATCTTTTATCAGTATCAGTTTTCTTGGAGAAATTTGTATTACATTTAATTATGATTGGTGATGATAGCAAGACATTAAACAAAGACTTTTTCAGGCAAAGACTTCCAAAGAGTGTGTGATTAATCACCTGGGGAGAAAAAAGACCCATGAAGAAAAGGCTTCTCATTAGGAGTTCCAGTCCTAGCACGTAGGTTCAAGAAAACAAGAAAACTATAATCTGACTGACTGGAGGGGCAGTTTCTCTCAAGATGGAATAGACAGAATCTATACCCTAGAATACATTCTTATGCTTCTTAACTAATTTATATCTCAAAACATTTTTTTCCTAACAATATGATATGTTATTGGATGTCCTCAATTAATGTAACATTATAATGAATTTGTTTATGAACAACTATCTTGTAGGTACTGTAGGGAATATATAAACCCCCATTTCTACCTTAATTTCAACATCCTGAATTATACCAAAAGAGGTGGTATACATTAGACTCCTCTTGTTGTAAGTTACAGAAACCAAACTTGAATTTTTTTTAGAAAAAAAAAAAAAGAACAATTTACTAACTGAGAGAATACAAGAAAAATCTTAAACAACATACACAACTTTGGCAGGATGCAGGGAGAATTTAAAACCAATTGGAACCAGGAACTCAAAACATTTCCAGGACTTTCTCTGGCTTTTACCATCTTTGACTTTGGGTGAGCTTCATTTTATTTTACCTTGAAACAAATTTTGTCTATGGGTTCAGAAACAAGACAATTGAAGTCTTATTTCTCTAGTTACTACCACTGAAGTAGGGTTGACAGTTACCTTCTATGATCTTAAGTTCAAAACTTTAGATAATATTTGGGTTTGCATGTTTGAGTCAGATGCTCTTGTAAAATCAATCAACTTTCATGCTGCAGGGGTCCTTGTTAGGATCAGGCTTTTACTTTGAAATGAGAAGCTACTGGACAGTAAGAATGTGACAATTCTGCAGGTGCTAATAGCATAGAGGGAAAAGAAGAACAGTTTTTTATAGAGGACAGATGGACAAGACAAAATAACTTGTGTCTACAGAATGTGTACATATAGTGACTTTTAAAATAGATATCATACATAAATTACTTCTTCAGAGGGACAGATAAATGTTATCTTTGAAATACTGTAAACTATGGCTTTAAAAGGAATTTCCTAAAAAACAAACATCCAAATTAGTAAGGAAGAACTAAAACTTCACTATTTGCAGATGACATACTATATATACAAAACCCTAAAGATTCCACCAAAAAAAACCACACTGGAACTGATGAATAAATTCAGTAAGGTCACAGGATACAAAATAAATATACAGAAACCTGTTGCATTTCTATACACCATTAATGAAGTAGCAGAAAGAGAAATTTTAAAAAATCCTATTTACAATTGCACTGAAAATAATAAAATACCTAGACACAAACTTGACCAAAGAGGTAAAAGACTTGCACTCTAAAAACTATAAAACATTGATGAAAGAAATTGAGGATGACACAAATGGAAATCCCAATGGATTGGGAAATAAATATTGTTAAAATGTCCATACTACCAAAGCAATATACACATTTAATGCAATTCCCATTAAAATAGCAATGGCATTTTTCACAGAACTAGAACAAATAATCCTAAATGTACAGGGAACCACAAATGACCCCTAATAGCCAAAGCAATCTTGAGAAAGAGGAACAAAGCTGGACATATCACAATCCCAGATTTCAAGATATACCACAAAGCTATAGTAATCAAAACAGTATGGTACTGGCACAAAAGTAGACACATAGATAAATGGAACAGAATACATAGCCCAGAAATTAACCCACAATTATATGGTCAATTAATCTATGACATAGGTGGCAATTAATCTATGCCTGGGAAAAAGACAGTCTCTTCAACAAATGATTTTGGGAAAACTGTATAGCAACAGGCAAAAGAATAAAACTGGACCACTTTCTTACACCATACACACACACACACACACACACACACACACACACACACACACACACCTCAAAATGGATTAAAGACCTAAATATGAGACTTGAAACCATAAAAATCTTAGAAGAAAACACAGGCAGTAATTTTTCTGATTTTGGCTGTATGAACATTTTTCTAGATATTCTGCCTAAGGCAAGGGAAGCTAAAGCAAAAATAAACTATTGGGACTATATCAAAACAAAAAGCTTCTGCATAGGGAGGGAAACAACAAAACAAAAAGACAACTACTGAATGGGAGAAGATATCTGAAAATGATATATCAGATAAGGGGTTAGTATTCAAAATATATAAAGAACTTACACAACTCAACACCAAAACCCCAAATAGTTGAATTAAACATGGGCAGAAGACATGAAGAGACATTTCTCCAAAGAAGACATACAGCTAAACATCATTCATCATCAGGAAAATGCAAATCAAAACCACAATGGTATCACCTCACACCTGTCAGAATGGCTAAAACCAAAAACAAAACAAGCAACAGGTGTTGGTGAGTTGGTGAGGATATAAAGAAAAAGGGACCCTCATGCACTGATGGTGGGAATGAAAACTGGTGAAGCTGCTATGTAAAACAGTATGGAGATTTCTCAGAATATTAAAAAATAATTATCATTTGATCCAGTAATTTCACTACTGGGTATTTACCCAAAGAATCTGAAAACACTAATTCAAAAAGATAGATGCACCCCTGTATGTAGTGCAGCATTATTTACAATAGCAAAATTATGGAAGAAACTCAAAAATCCATCAAAAGATGAAGGGAAAAAAAAGATGTAGTATGTGCACACACACACACACACACACACACACACACACACACAGGAATATTACTCAGCCATAAAGAAGAATGAAATTTTGCCATTTGCAACAACATGGACGGATCTAGAGGGTATAATGCTAAGTGAAGTAAGTCAGCCAGAGAAAGACAAATACCATATGATTTCATTCATATGTGGAATTTAAGAAACAAAACAAAGAGGAAAACAGACACAAACAAAAAACCAGACTCGTTAAATATAGAAAACAAACTGGTGAGGAGAGGTGGGTGGCAGGATGAGTGAAATAGATAATAGGGATTAAGAGTATACTTATGGTGATAAGCACTGTGTAATGTATCGAACTGTTGAATCACTATATTATATACCTAAAACTAATATAGCACTGTATGGTGATTATATTGGAATTAAGCAATAAAAATAATAAAAAGGGCATTTCTTATGTAAGTATATGAAAAAGCAAAAACATTATAACAATGTTTAATTTTAATTTTTGTTATATTATGCTGCAATGGAAGTTTATATAATAATAAAATAGAGACCATTCCAATATTTATTATTAGAAGAATGATTAAATAATTGAATGTAAATTCTGTAGAATATCATGCAGTCATAGAAAAAAAGAGTAGTTAGACTGCATGCTAATGAATGAATGAATGAATGAATGAGATCTTTACGTACTATTTAGAAAGAAAAAATAACTCATTGAGTGCAAATATCAAGCTGCATGAATTTATATATATATGTATATAAAATTATACACATCTATCTATAGCATGATTCTACTTATATTAAAACATATTAGTATATAATAAAAATACTAGGAGTATGGAACATTAATTAAGCACATAACTATTTTCAAGCACTGTTCTGTACTTTTTACAGTTCTTACCTAGTTGCTAACTGAATACTCGTAACAACCCTGTGAAGTAGGTTTCAGGTTCTCCTTATGATTTTGGGTGTAATTATTATCCCTACTTAGAGCAGATAATTGATGGAGGCTACCAATGTGACTCCAGTTCCTGCATGCTAATGCATTGTGCTATGCAAGCTCTTAAATATGTGTGTATATTCACTCATCCATCCATCTATTCTTCCAAAGTTCACTGCTTCTGTTAACGCCCTGGACTAAACTGACTAAGGTCTTGTCCTTGCAGAGCATACATTCTGGTGGGGGAAGGACAGACAACATGCATATCTTTTATATGATCAATGTTACAAAAAAAGAAAGAAAGAAAGAAAGAAAGAAAGAAAGAAAGAAAGAAAGAAAGAAAGAAAGAAAGAAAGAAAGAAAGAAAAATAACTGGCCAGGGGATCAGGAAAGTCAAGGTCAAGACCGCTGTTTTAAGTAGAGTGTTTGAGGTAGGCCTCACCAAGAGTGTCATAGTTGACAAAAGACTTGACAAAGGTCAAGCAATAAGCCCCAGGGATATCTAAGAGAAGACCTTCCCAAGAAGAGGTAACAGCCAGTGCAATTCTTTTGTGATTGCCTTAATCTTCTCAACAAAGTAGGAAGCCATAGGCTTGATTTTCCTGGTATATTCAAGGAAAACAATGTCTCTAGAGTCTTTGGGGGTGAAGTGGCTTAGGAGGGAAAGTAAGATATAATGTTGGAGAGGTAAGGGGAGAAGAGGGTGAATGGGGGACAGGTCACAGAGGGCATTGAGGCTGTTGTGTGAAATTCCCTTTAACCTTGATGCTATAGGTAACAGTTTAATACACTATCTTTAAAAAGAATCATGATATTCTAGTTCTATTTATCGATTTAATCAGATTTTTATGTACTTTTGTCTTTTTTGTTTTAGCCTGAAGCACTCCTTTCAATATTTTTGGTAGGGCAAGTCTAGTGGTAGTAAACTCTGTCAGCTATAGTTTATCTGGGAAAGCCTTTATTTCTTTTTCATTTCTGAAGGATAACTTTGCCAGATAGAGTATTCTTGGCTGCAGTTTTTATCTTTCAATATTTTAAAGATGTTATTTCATTCCCTCCTGGCCTATAGAGTTTCTGCTGAGAAATCTGTCAATTGCCTAATGGAAAGGGGGTGTACCTTTGCAGGCTACTCTCTTTTTGTTACCCCTGTCTGCCTTTATAATTCTTTCTTTATTGTTGGATTTTGAATTTTAATGTCATGTGTCACGGAGAAAGTCTTTTTGTGTTGAGATAATAAGGTATTTTATTAGTTTGGTGGACTAGTATATCCAGTTCTGTCCTCAGGTTTGAGAAGTTCTCAGCTATTATTTCTTTACATATGCTCTCTGCTCCCTTCTCCCTCCCTTCTCTTTCTGTGATACCCATTATTCTTATGTTGACTTTTCCAATGGAGTCAGATAGTTCTCAAGGTGTTTCTTCACTTAAAAAAATCTTAGTTCTTTCTCCTCTTCCACCTGAATCATTTCTATATTTCTATACTCCAGCTTACTAATTCTCTCTTCTATATGATCTGCTCTATTTCCAGTGGATCCCTGCACATTCTTGATTTCTTTTATTCAGTTTTTCATCTCCAGAATTTCTGCTTGATTTTTTTTTTTAGAATTTTTTGAATTTATAATTTCAATTTCTTTGGTAAAGTACTCCTTATGTTCATTACTTTTATATCTAGATCACTGTATTGCCTTTCTGAGTTTTCTTGTAGCTCACTGAATTTCTTCACAACCATTTTAAATTCTTTGTTAGCTCTCAATATTCCATGTCTTTGGGTTTGGTTGCTAGAATATTTTCCTTTTCCTTTTGTGATTACCCATATTACCATGACTTTTCATGTTGTTTGATGAAAAGTGCCTTTGGTGTGGCATTTGAAGCAGCAAACATCTTTCCTATTTAGGTTTGTTTACTTTGATCCTAACAGTTCAACCAGTTGATAGTTAGTAGACCCTTTTTGTCAGAAGGTGGCGCTAGAGCACAAGTTTTCAATTTCTCTTGGTGTTGATTCACTTCTGATGGGGAACACACACACACACACACACACACACACACACGTGAGGGGGGTGTGTACTTAGCACTTGGGGCTTTTGATGTGCCCGTAGCTAACAAGGGTATCCTCAAGGTGAGGGAATGGTGTCCCAGAGGTCTATGGGCAGTTCTCTTGCCTTCACTGGCAAACAGCAGAAGACCCTTTCCTTCAGTGCTCTTTTACGTACTTCCCCTCTCCTTCCCTGGCAACTTCTCACCCTAACCTCTCAAGTCACTCTTTCTTCAGTGAGAGTAACTGGCTCCTCCAGCTGGAAGTACATAGTATATGGCCATATGGCGGAGGATATCCCCACACACTGTCTTCACCCTCCACCTCCTCTGACAGAAAAGTTGTGCTGGCTCACTTGCAGACGTCATACCTTTTCTGCCATCACGTACCCTGCTGACACAGGCTCTGCCACTAGCTATGCCACCTCTTCACCCACTGAAAGTGGGTCCAATCCACCCACTTTGTTGAATAGATGGATGGATATCTCCAGAGTGTAGTATGCTGTGTGGAGACACTCGTATTTTTGGTTATGGATGCCTGATTGGTTGTAAAGCAAAGAGGAGAGAAAAGATCAACTTGAGCCACCATGATGCTGATATATCTCTTTCGGGTCTCCAAAACAGACTTCCAAG
Organism: Leopardus geoffroyi; assembly: GCF_018350155.1. NCBI lineage: Eukaryota > Metazoa > Chordata > Mammalia > Carnivora > Felidae > Leopardus > Leopardus geoffroyi. Next base: position 127,802,678 of record NC_059327.1, read on the forward strand.
ACAGTGGCCTATACAAAGTGAGTGGCCTTCATATGAATGTCTATGTGACTGGGTGCACACAGACACATGTAAGCAGACGTATACAAGGTAAAGCCAAAACCATAAACAGTGGGAAACCAGGAAGAGTGATGTTGAATACAGGTGAAAGGCTAAGATAGTATTCTTAGTTTTTATTTTTTTAATGTTTATTTATCTTGAGAGAGAGAGAGAGAGAGAGAGAGGAAGAGACAGAGAGAGAGGGAGCTCATGCAAACAAGAGTGAGGGAGGGGCAGAGAGAGAGGAGAGAAAGAATCCCACCTGGGCTCCATGGCCTCAGCACAGAGCCTGACCAGAGCTCAAACTCACCAGTCGTGAAATCATGACCTAAGCCAAAATGAGGAGTCAGACATTTCACCAACTGAGCCAAGCCCCCGTGTTAGTTTCTACTTTATAAATGTTCATTTTACTTGATTTTTATAATAAGCTGGCATTATTTTTATAATTCATATATAAATTAAAACAGATGGTCAATAAAACATTTCAAAGAAGAAATAAAAATATTTGCTTCAATATGTGTATGTAGCACCTGACTAAAGATAGACTCAGCACAGGCTGCTCTCTGTATTCTCAGGATACCCAGGCACCCCTCCTGGCAACAGCCCAAGTAAGAGGATGGACAGTTCTGAAGCCAGATTGGAGCCTCTGGCTCTACTGTCATCCTGGGAGGGGTCTAGGACTTCACACTGCTGAGCTTGACTTCAGAACTCAGAGGGACAGGGCTTTGTTATGATCCACTTAAAAAGGAATTACGGGAGCTACTAATGTACATTTTTTAGAATGAGGTGGTAAGCCTGGGTCAAAGGGAGCAGTGGTGTACCTAATATTCGTTTTTTTTTTTTTTTTTCCTATCCCCAGCAGAATCTTACTTTTGTAGAGACCGTACTGTGGCTCCATTCTGTAAATGACCCATATATCCAGAGAAAATCTTGCCAAGACAGTTGCACTGGAGTTAGCTCTAAGCAGCCACCTCATTTCTGTTTGGTTTTGTGTCCTTGAATAAATATGTAACAGCAAAATGTAACTCATCTCCTCCTGAGACTCCCTAACTCTCCTGTAGTTCAGTATTTGTGCTGTAACTGTTGCAGAGACATTTGGGAACTTATTCACAAATTTTCCATTCTTTGCCATTCATAGTAACAAGGTCATCTCTTCATTAATTCCCAAATGGATATTTCATAGTGCCTTTCTAAAAGTCTAATTAGGATTTTGATAAATTGTTATTAGTTTTCTTTTATTATAGCATGACATCAATGTATTCATAACATGACTCAGAGCTTGAATCCAAAGGAGAATCTTAGACATAATCATTATCAAAAGCATATTAAAAACAGAGAAATGTCTGCATGCAGTGAAGGAATATTATACTACATACTACGGCAATTTACTGATACAAAAAGAATGTATTAAGTACACAGACACATCTTCTCTAGTTGTTACTGATGCCAGTGTCACCTCTTACCACTTTTCTCACTGAATCCAAAGAATTATTCTGAGATCTTATCTTAGTTCACTCTTCTTTAGTTTTTTTTTTTTTTTTAATTTTTTTTAACGTTTTTATTTATTTTTGAGACAGAGAGAGACAGAGCATGAACGGGGGAGGGGCAGAGAGAGAGGGAGACACAGAATCAGAAGCAGGCTCCAGGCTCTGAGCCATCAGCCCAGAGCCTAACACGGGGCTCGAACTCACGGACCGCAAGATCGTGACCTGGGCTGAAGTCGGCCGCTTAACCGACTGAGCTACCCAGGCACCCCGACTCTTCTTTAGTTTTTAAGATTCCTAACTACTTCTTTTCTTCTTGAAACTCCTGTGTCTTCTGGCCTCAATCAACTTATACTTCCTTGGCCCTCCTCTTAAACCTCTAACTACTGCTTCATATTCCCTTTTATGGGATTTTCTTCCCAATTTTAATTAATTAGTCCACTCATTAAATCAGCTAAATTTATTGAAAATGAATTATTGATCAATGAATCCATGCCTTTCAAATCTGTAAATTCAGCCCCGGTGTTTCTCCTGACATGTAGTTATTCCCTTATAACCTACTGGTCTGAACAGTTTCACATGGGCATTCTTTGTCGTTCTTTCTGTCCTTCGGCCCATCCGTTCATCTTTTATATGTACACCATCTACTCTTAGATGCTAATGGTAAACAAAATGGGACAAAGACCTTGCCCTCATAATATTTGGAATACATATGAAGATACAGGCAATAACAAGGTAAGTAAATTTTTAATAGCTTTGGATGGTGATAAATGCCCTAAAGAAACAATAGGTGTAAGATATTAGATAATTGTGAAAGTATGGTTATTTTACATAGTGTGATACGGAAAGACCCTTAAAAGATGGTATTTGTTTTAGACTAGAATGAAGTACTGGAGTGGGGAAATCAAAAGGCTATCAAATGGGCTTTCTTTTTCACACAACGGAAAGAATGTCAGTGCAACCAGAACGGAGTGTGCTAAGGTGAAAGTTACAAGATATATCACAGAGCAAATACCACCGAGATAAGCAGGGGTCATGCCTCATGTGCAAGAATTTGCATTTCATTCTAATAAGATGGAAAGACACTGGAGGTTTTTAGCCTAGAGTTGATATTACCTAATTTACATTTCTATAAGTATTCTGGTGGCTAAAGAGCATATTTTTTAAAAGGTTAGAGTAGAAAAGAAAACAATTAGGAATCTTTAGTCACCTATTTAAATTCTCTAACGACTCATTATTGAAGCACAGCTAAAAGATGATAATGGTGTGCCATGATAGTGGGAGAGCCTTGAAAGTAGTCCTGCTTAGGACAGAACTGACAGGATTTGCTCATGGACTGGAAATGAAAGGATTGTTGAAAGAGAATAATATTCAAGATAGCTTCTTGGTTTTGTCATGAGTAACTGAATGAATTGTTGTGTTGTTTACTGAGCTGAAGGGAGGGACAGATAGATTTGAGATTAAGTAGAGAAGATTAAGATTTATATTTTAGATCTCTATGTTTGAGATGACTTTGACACTTCCAGATAGGAATATCACTTAGGCAACTGGATAAATGAATCTGGAGCAGAAGGGAAAGGTCTAATATGAATATATTAATTTGGAAGTCATCAGCATATAGATGACATTTAAAAGACAGTATTGGATAAGATCATCCAGGAAATAATGTAAATATGGAAGAGAAGGGCCTGAATACTGATTCTTAGGGAATGCCAACATTTGGAGACTGGGAAGGTGAAGAGGAACAAGCAAAGGAGACTAAGAAGGCATTACCAGTAAGGTATTAAAACAATTTTAAAAGGACAGAAAAAAAAATCCCAGGATATATTTCCATATTTAGCAAATAGGTGTTACAGAAACCTCCCCACACATGATGAGTGAAACCACCAAATACAATATTTTAAAATTTATTGTAAGACATAGTGGAACTTGTGGAAACATAAAGGCATTCCAAGAAATCTAGATTTGATAAGAAAAGTTAAATTCATAGTAACCTCCTTCAGTGTATACATCAACGGTACATCTTTTAAGTGCTTAGGAAAGGACAGGACAAAACACCTGGGATCAGAAGTATGAAAAAATGCCTGAGGTGTAATACCAATAGTAGGTAAAGTACAAAAACCTGCATCTCACTGTAAGGAAAAGCATAGTAGACACTTGTGCCTGCCTGTTTTGGCTCTACACAGAAAAAAAAAAATTTTTAAGTGATAAGTAATTGGATTGGTTCTCTCAACTTTCAGTTCATCCCCTTGATATTGGAGAGGTTGGAAAGCTAAAATCTCTATTTTTAGGCTCCCCTGCAGCCATAGTCGAAGTGTCAATTCATACAAGTTTAGAAGGCAGAAATTAACTGGAGCCTTTTCCTGTGGCAGACAAAATTATCGCACAAGTTCCAGGAGACACAAGAATCTGCAGCAGCTGGAGTCCATGTTTAAATACGTAGGAACCACCTTCTTCAAGACAAGGCAGCTGCAGTAACCATAATGGTGGTAGCAGTGAAAGTATATTCAGGACTTTGGTATGGTAGCTATGATCGTGTGATTTTGAAATCCACATCTAGGCATGTTTCCTGATTTCCATGGCTTTGGCTCTTTCAATCATGTTTTTTAAGCACTTAATTCCATGAAGAATATTCTTATATGCTGGAAATAGACAGTGTTTTCTGTTTCTTCCACCAATCCTGATATTTAAAATGTACCTTAAAAATTCCTGTAAGTCTACATTCCCTCTGTTCTGAAACTGGACTTCATGCTATCTCTATGCATTAAAAAAAAAAACCAAAACAGGGGCACCTGGGTGGCTCAGTTAGTTGAGCGTCCGACTACAGCTCAGGTCATGATCACAGTGTGTGGGTTCGAGCCCCGCATCAGGCTCTGTGCTGACTGCTTGCTCAGAGCCTAGAGCCTGGTTCAGATTCTGTGTCTCCTTCTCTCTCTGCCCCTCCCAACTCACGCTTTGCCTCACTCTGTTTCTCAAAGCTAAATAAATGTAAAAAAAAAAAAAAAAATCCAGAACAGTTTAAATGTTTCAGTTTATAATGACCTCCTCAAGTGACTAACAGAAACAAACAAAATTGATGCTTGCGAATCCACTTTAATTTAGCCCTTAAATAAATTCAGAAAAATATCCAAAGTGTTCACATTCAAAAATCTCTAAACAAACAAGGAAATAAATGACTAGGAGTGAGAGCCAGCAAAAAACAAAAATAGACAAAAGATTCCACTATCAAAATAAGAAAGATGGTGTTATCAGATACAGACCATCTAATGAGCCTATTTAAGATATTTAAAAAGAGACATAAGAAAACTGAAGTATAACTAAAGAATAGAGTATTATCAAAATTTGTCAGACAGATTTGATACAAAAGATAGAACTTTAAGAAATGAAAAATGTTATAACTAGAAACTATAGTTTAAATAGAATAATGAATAGAGAGTTAATAATAGAGAGTTAATCAACAGCATTGTAAAACTAATGAAATTACCTAGGAAAGAATACAAGATAAGAAATGAAAAATATAAAAGAGAGGTTAAGAGATATGTAGGATAGAATGATTAGTCTAATAGAATAATTGGATTTCCAGAATGAGATAATTGCGTTTGAAGCAAAATTAAATAGTTGTGAAATTTTAGAATTGATGGAAGACACAAATCTCAAGAATGAAAAATGCCAATGAATTCCAAGTAGGATAAAATAATCCACACTTATAAATATCATGGTTGAATTTCAAAACACCAAAACAAAGAGATTTAAAGAGCAACTGTTAAAGCCAAAAATAGTAAAATGGTATCTTCAATGTGCAAACAACATATTATTAAATTAAGAATTCTACAGAAAGTTAAAATATTCTTCAAGAACAAATATAAAATAAATACAATTCAGATATCAATGATTGAGAAGGCTTATTAACACAGATCCTCACCAAAGACGCTTTTTTTTGGGGGGGGGGAGGGGCTACTTATTTTTGAGAGAGAGAGAGAGAGAGAGAGAGCGAGCATGCATGAGCAGGGGATGGGCAGAGAAAGACAGAGAATCCCAAGCAGGTTCTGTGCTGTTAGCACAGAGCCCAATGTGGGGTTCGATCCCTGTGAGATTGTGAGATTGTGGTCTGAACTGAAACCAAGAGTCAAAGGTTTAACCGACTGAGACACCCAGGTGCCTCAGGAACTTCTAAATATTACTAAATACTATATATCTTTAAATAGTTTAGGAATTATATATATATATATATATATATATATATATATATATATATTTGACACAGAAAATTCAGCAAGAAAGATTATTTAATTTAAAATATTAATACTAGATACATCTAAGCAAACTATTGATTATAAATAAATAAATTAATGTTTTACTTGTTGAATACAAATTAAAATAAAAGTAAACCACTGTATAAAAATAGCTCATAAGTAATGAAGAGACAATGGGAATTAAAACAGTCTAAGATCCTGGCATTATTTGAGAAGAAGGGAAAAATGTTTACTATGGAACTAAATGAAACACAAGTTAAATTTCTAGACTAAGTTTTAAAAGCATAGGAAGTATCAGTCACTTCCAAAAACCCAATGCAAGAAAGAAATTTGGAATGAAGGAAATGAAAATCCAGACACTGCAGTATCTCAGAAGTTAATTAAATAAAGTACATCAAAGAAAAAAAATTGCAACAGTGTGAGGTAAGAAGAGATTAGGCTAGTTTTATTTTATTTATTTTTATTTATTTATTTTTTCTAATGTTTATTTATTTTTGAGACAGAGAGAGACAGAGCATGAACAGGGGAGGGGCAGAGAGAGAGGGAGACACAGAATCGGAAACAGGCTCCAGGCTCTGAGCCATCAGCACAGAGCCTGACGCGGAGCTCAAACTCACGGACCGTGAGATCATGACCTGAGCGGAAGTCGGACGCTTAACCAACCAAGCCACCCAGGCGCCCCTAGACTAGTTTTAAAAGACTTCATTATTGGCAATCTTTCAAAAAATAGAACTGAATCTAGAATGATACATGTAATCAAGTGTATTTTTAACATGTTTTATTTTTACAGCAAACGCATTAAACACTGCATGTCCACAATTGTACACATCCTTGTCCCTAAAAATGCTGTTTCCATAAAGTTTTTTTCATTGAATAACTAGTTGCTAACTAGTTTCCAACATAGCTTGAAAGCAGAGGCCTTGGTAAAATATTTTGAGTCAACTTTTATATATCAGGCTGTTTGTGATACTTAGGGAAATGCATGCTAACCTAGTTAAGTCCTTCAACTTTACCAACTAGAAATAGCCATTTGTCATAGACTCTGTGATGGGCAGTCGTGACCACCCAATTTTGGGAATAGTTCTTTCAGGGGCTGGAAATTCTGTAGGATGATGGGCCTTACTGGATGTCCTTCATTGTGGATTGAGTCAGCTGTAGAAAACTGCTTCTTTCCTGGGAGAACTATGTTCAATTATGGATCAAAGCAAGGATAGAAAGGTCATACCAGCTTCCCCAACTTGAGACCCCCCTAAAGGGGGAAGTCTACCTTGGGATTGTTTGGGGGAAGCTTCACTTCTATAAAATCATGTTTCATTCCCATAGGTGTAGATCAAAAGAGACCTTTGCAACAAATCTCCTGAATGTTAATATATGTCTCAGAGTTTGCTTCCATGGAAATCTATTCTGGAATGCTATTGAAATATTGAAGATGTATTCTTTTAAACTGTATGAGATTCAAGATGATATTAATGAAATAATCTATCATAAATTTTCATGATCTTAGAAATAACATTGAGTCCATTTGATTGTTTGACTTTTTAATATTCCCAATCACCTTTTTCCCCCCAAAGAGAGTAATATACAATTTAGGTGGAGTTTAATTCAGTTCTTCCTTTTATATTAGAAAGGAAAGAAGGAAGGAAGGAAGGAAGGAAGGAAGGAAGGAAGGAAGGAAGGAAGGAAGGGAGGGAGGAAGGAAGCAGGAAGGAAGGGAGGGAGGGAGGGAGGAGAAAAGGGAGGGAAGAATTCCAAACTCTTGCATAGCTGTGTATAGTTGTTAGACTTTCATAAATTCCAAAATCCTTACTAGTGGACCTCAAAATTAGCTGCACCCCAATATCATCTATGGAGTAAAAATATACAGATGTTATTACATATTCAAGAATTTCTGATTTAGGTATCCTGAAGTGCTGTTCTGGTGTCCAGTTTTTTAGAGTTTATATGGATTGAAATTCTCACAAACATTGAAAATAATTTACTGACAGTATTTTAGATATTCACCAGCTCTCTGACTTTATCTATTATGATCTTCCAACATAATCTTGTCTATCTTCTCATATGCAATTGCTAACAACTCTTTTCTCTTGCCAGTAGTCCTCAATGCCATGATGACCTTTACACTCCTTATTCTCCACTTACTATTTCATATTTCTTATTCCAATTGTCTTTTTCTAACACCTGGTTCTAAGTGTTCTTCAAAAGTCTTTCTTTCACTTTATTTCATGCAAATTATTTCTTCAGATTCTTGTAGCACCAAAGTTCATCTAATGTACTTACTTATAGGCAGTTATTTATATTGGTTTTCCATTGTTGTAACAAATTGCTACATACTTAGCAGCTTAAAACAGTATCTGTTATCTCACAGCTCTGTAGGTCAGAAGCCTAGATAGACTTGACTGGTTTCTCTGCTTAGGGTCTTACAAAACCAAAATTAAGGTATTAGGCAGGCTGGATTCTTACCTAGGGTTCTGAGAAATAATCAATTTCTAAGTTCATTCAGGAGGATTGACAGAATTCTGTTATTTGCAGTTATAGGACCGAAATCACATTTTTCTAGATGGTTAAAAGCTAAGGTTGGCTCTGACTCTCCGAGAGGCTGTTCCCAGCTTTTTTCTATGTACGACAAAAGTCTCTCTTGCCCTGAATCCTTCTCATGGCTTCAAGTCTAACTTCCTTTTCTGCTACTAGTCATAGAAAACTCCCTACATTAAAAGGGCTCATGTAATAGGTCAAGTCCACCTGGATAATCTTCCTATCTTAAGGTCATATGATTAGTAACCTTAATTGCATTTTCGAAATCCCTTTTGCCATGTATGTAATATATTTATGGGAATAAAACCAGGGGATGAATATCACAGAGGCCATGTTAGAATACTCTCTATCACAGCAGTTTTTGACATTTCTTTTAATATTTCAAATGTGCCCAAATGAGTTCCCCAGCTAAATTAAGTAATTATTGACAGAGACAGAGGTCTCTTCTATGAAATAAATACTGTAGTAGGTTTTAAAACAATTATTTAAATTCAGGTTAGTTAATACACAGTGTAGTATTGGTTTCAGGAGTAGAACCCAGTAATTCATCACTTACATATAACAGCCAGTGCTCATCCCAACAAGTGCCCTTCTTAACGCCCATCGCCCACTTAGCCCACCCCTCCACCCACCTCCCCTTCAGCAATCCTGTTTTTGTTCTCTGTATTTAAGAGTCTCTTATAGTTTCCTTCCATCTCTCTTTTTATCTTATTTTTCCTTCCATTCTCCTATGTTCATCTGTTGTTTTTCTTAAATTCCACATGAATGAAATCATATAATATTTATCTTTCTCTGAATGACTTATTCCACTCAGCATAATACACTCTAGTTCCATTCACATTGTTGCAAGTAGCAAGATTTCATTCTTTTTGATTGTCAAGTAATACACACACACACACACACACACACACACACACACACACACACACACCACATCTTCTTTATCCATTTGTCAGTCGATGGACATTTGGGATCCTTCCATTTTGGCTATTGATGATAGAGCCACTATAAACATTGGGGTGCATGTGGCCCTTTGAACCGGAAATTTTGTATCCTTTGGGTAAACACCTAGTAGTGCAGTTGCTGGGTCTTAGGGTAGTTCTATTTTTAACTTTTTGAGGAACCTCCATACTGTTTTCCAGAGTGGCTGCACCAGCTTGCATTCCCACCAACAATGCAAAAGAGACCCTCTTTTTCCACATCCTCGCCAACATCTGTTGTTGCCTGAGTTGTTAATTTTAGCCATTCTGACTGGTGTGAGGTCATATCTCATTGTGGTTTTAATTTGTAGTTCCCTGATGATGAGTGATGGTGAGCAGTTTTTCATGTGTCAGTTGGCCATCTGGATGTCTTCTTGCAAAGGGTTTATGTATTTTGCCCATTTCTTCACTGGATTATTTGTTTTTTGGGTGCTGAGTTTGATAAATTCTTTATAGATTTTGGATACGAACCCTTTATCTGATATGTCATTTGCAAATATCCTGTCAGTTGCTTTTTAGTTTTATTGATTGTTTTCCCTGCTGTGCAGAAGCTTTTTATCTTGATGAGGTCCCAACAGTTCATTTTTGCTTTTGTTTCCCTTGTACCCTGAGATGTATCTAGTAAGAAATTGCTGCAGCAGAAGTCAAAGGGGTTGTTGCCTGGTTTTTCCTCTAGGATCTTTCAAATTAACTGTCTTACAGTTAGGACTTTCATCCATTTTAATTTATTTTTGTCTTGGTGTAAGAAAGGGGTCCAGGTTCATTCTGCATGTCGCTGTCCAGTTTTCCCAACACCATTTGCTGAAGAGACTGTCTTTATTCTATTTTCTATTCCTTCCTGTTTTGTCAAAGTTAGTTGACCATACTAATGGTCATTGGACCCATTTGTGGGTCCAATTCTGGGTTTTCTGTTCTGTTCCATTGATCTATGTGTCTGTTTTTATGCCAGTACCATACTGTCTTGATGATTACAGCTTTGTAATATATCTTGAAGTCCGGGATTGTGATGCCTCCAGCTTTGGTTTTCTTTTTCAGGATTGCTTTGGCAATTCAGGGTCTTTTTTGGTTCCATACAAATTCTAGGATTATTTGTTACTATCTCTGTGAAGAATGCTGGTGTTATTTTTATTTGGATAGTATTCGATATGTAGATTGCTTTGTGTAGTATAGACACTGTAGTAGTTTTTAACATGTCCACAAGCAAATTCTTATCTACTTAATTGCTTATTAATTTATTTAAAAAACATATTTGGGGCACCTGGGTGGCTCAGTTGGTTAAGTGTCCAACTTTTGGTTTTGGCTCAGGTCATGATCTCACGGTTTGTGAGTTCGAGCCCCACGTGGGGGCTCTGCACTGACAGCGTGGAGCCTGCTTGGAATTCTCTATTTCTCCCTCTCTCTCTGCCCCTCCCCCGCTTGTGCGCTCTCTCTCTCTCTCTCTCTCTCTCTCTCTCCCTCTCTCTCTCAAAATAAATCAATAAACTTAAAAAAATGTATATAGAGAGAGTGTTTAGGGTCAACAACATCTGGGTTGAGTACCTAAATACACAATTTTACTTTTATATCAGGGAGGGGGATGAATGCTAGGTGGTAAAAAAAAAAAATAATGAATTAGTTAACATACAGTAATTAAAATCAAATAAATTAATTTTAATTCATTAATTTTCCTTTAACTAGCATTCAACCCCACTCCTTGAGACCACCCATGTTATTTTGGAGGGGGGAATCTAGTGGTAGCCAGAGCCAACTCATTTCAACTCACAAGAGTATATTATTAGCATCTCTACCCAACTCTGAAAGCTCTCTTATTCGTTGCTTCAAATTATTCCTCATATTTGGAGTATTTATACCATGGAAATATGTAAATGCTAAAAGCAAAATAAAGGACACTTTTTTTTCTTTCTAGAAAGCCAATTGTTGGATATTTGCCAGCACATCACTCCAAATAACCTTTGTCTCTCTATTACATCTCACTTGTTGGAAGTGTGAATGCAGGTGGCTGCTGCTGGATATGGGAGCCTCTCATACCATGACCCCAAACACCCCTCATCCTCATCAGCTCTGACATGAGCAGAAAGACAACTGTGGCTTAGCCTTGCCAACTGAATGCTGCCGTAGGACTTGGGACTCTTAGATGAGAAATACAAAGATAGAAAGAATGGTTGAAACATTGTATATGTGCTCTTTAAACAGGTGAGCTGTATGCTGTGTGAATTATATCTCCATAAAGCTGTTACAGAAAGATTCTACATGATTACTCCTGTCATTCCTGCTTCTCAGCCTTCAAGAGCTGTTATGTTCCTTTTTGCCTCCAAGCTTAATTCTTGAGACTCCCACTAAGGGGTCTGGCATGAACCCAGCAAATTACTTTTTGCTTAAAGCAGAAGAAGTCTTTTTCTTTTCACATGCAAGTTAGAAACTATAGCATATGTAACATTAATTGTAAGTCCATATTAATTACAATGTAAGAAGGTTGCTTGTTTGAAAGTGACTTGTTTTCAACATAGTCTAACATTAATTCATAAACTGGCAGCATATATTAATTATCTGTAGTTCTTCCAATAATTTATTTTTGCAAGGTTGTGCTCACTATGTTTCTTCCCATATCAACAGGTAATTTAAAACATGATACTAGCTGAATTCTCTGAAAGCTGATTCCTGATGGTGACATAGTATACGCTTTCCCTTGCTGAAAGAAAGAAAAAGAAAGAAAGAAAGAAAGAAAGAAAGAAAGAAAGGAAGGAAGGAAGAAAGAAAGGAAGAAAGAAAGGAAGGAAGAGTCACACATTTTGCTATTTGGTTCACTGGAGTCATCAGGAGGTTTACAAGGTTTAGGAAAAAATAAGCACATAGGCTATGAAATCATGTGAAATTATAAATCACATTTTTTTCCATTAAACGTGATGTTGCCCAGACTGAGATTAGATGTTCTTTGCCAACTGCTCTAAGTAGTAACAGCTTGAGAAATGATATAGAGAATTCACTTTTAGAAGAAAAAAAATTGACCTTGTGTAGAAAATTTAAAATAAAGTTTTGAATTCCCATTCTTCCAATAGTCTAAATATATATATTTGTTTACTAAGAGAAAATTGTGCACTTGACATCTATGTGGGAAATAGACATGTAACTACTCACTACTTGAGAGAGAATAAGAGAAGGTGATTGTCACACTAACAGTAAATGTCACCCAGAGGGTGTACTCCCTGTATGAAGAGGTGACTCACAGAAAGCATAATTCTGCTCACTCACAAAGAAAACAAATGGAATGGGATACAGAACATGTAGAAATTTCTATTCTTCAACTGAAATGATTTAAAAATGACAATAGGAAATGAAATACAGCTTTGCAGTTTGGGAATAAATTCCTGAAAGAAAATCTGTTTAATGCACAAAACAATTTCTCCAAATTTCAGTATTATTAGAACTGGGGCAGACAATTCAAATTGTATATGGCACAAAATCATAACATTCTCTTCTGTAAGCTGTCCCTTGCCTATTTGTTTTTTAAACAGCTGTCGACTTGTTCTGTCTCATCAATTCTGGTACTTCAGGATTAATTCTCACCATTATCAGTGGCAGAACATGATGGTACAATAAGCCAAAATGACTAAACACATCGTAAGAAAAAAAAAACTGAGGAGAATAAAAGAGAATTTCTATATAAAAGCTAATCCCTTATGAACAGCATATTTAGAAACTGTCTGCAGGTAATTACATTCAGGTAACCCGATCTGAAAATGCCAAGTTCACACAATGGTTCATTTAATTCCATCTGGTGTACAATAATACATTCCTTAATGGACACATTGATTTAAAAAGAAAAAAAAGCCCACAGATATCACAAGCCCACATTCTCTTGGTAATTACAAAATATAGCATCAAAAGTTACAATCTCAAAAATGATCTTGCAGTGCTTGATCTATAAAAAAGGAAATTAAGAGAATAGATTTGGACTCCTCATTACCAAAATCCCTCTTTAGTTATAATCTATTTTCTTAATAAGAAATATATAGGTTAATCTGAAGTATTGGGTCAGGACTTCTGATATCTAGAGATGAAAAAATAAACTGGTTTAGAATATATAAGACTTTAAAAGTATCCAAAGGTATTTTTAAGAGAGATGTTTAACTCTTGGAATAGAGCCATCTGCTCCGGATAGGAATGGCACAAAATCAGTGTGTGTGCTTCTCACAGCCTTTGACGCTCTCCTTCAGGTCATTAAGATGGCCCAAGAAATTGGCTTTGTAGAAGAAAGCACATGATGATGGTTCAAAGCATGTAATGAACGACTTGAGGGAGAAAGACCTACATTTGGCCTTTTGAGAAATATGAACTGTGCCTTTCAATGCCTTCTCCATCAGAGCTCTGATCTTGATGCCCACTCAAAGCCTCCTTTCCTTAATTTTTCCTCTTTTACAGAAAGGAACAGAGTAAATGCACCTCCCCTGTGTGTGAATTTTTTTTTCCCATTAGTGGATCTATGTATTTCCAAACTTCCTGATAAATTGATGAAAACTAAAGGCTTTTTCCAAGAACTTACTGAAAGGCAACAAGCTGGGTTAGCCCTATTAAAACTATAAAAAGAGAATGGCTTTCTCTTTCTGTTTCCCCTCCTCTGTTAGTGGTTCCCTGCTCCCCCATCATGTCTAGACCACCGTCACAAAGTAAAGACCCACCTAATCCTATTTCTTTCTTCTGGATGCATCCTGGAATAGCCAGCTTCTTTCCTTTGCCCTACTACATGCTAGGAGCAAACTTTCTTTTCAAGTCTCCTCATCAAAAAGTAGGTTTTTAGTTTGATTCTGTCAGATCTCTGACAACTTAAATATGTTTAGGTAATTTTATAAACTCAATATATAAATAGTTATTAGTGAGTATGCAGACAAGTTATTTTATGGCAGTTATCAAAATGCATTCCTTTAAGGACCTCTTGGTGTCAGCGCCTGAACCAAAGAGGGGCTCTGTTAGTAGGAGATTAAGGTACTAAGTGAATTACTTTTAAAATCTCATATAGGGGCGCCTGGGTGGCGCAGTCGGTTAAGCGTCCGACTTCAGCCAGGTCACGATCTCGCGGTCCGTGAGTTCGAGCCCCGCGTCGGGCTCTGGGCTGATGGCTCAGAGCCTGGAGCCTGTTTCCGATTCTGTGTCTCCCTCTCTCTCTGCCCCTCCCCCGTTCATGCTCTCTCTCTCTCTGTCCCCCAAAAAATAAATAAACGTTGAAAAAAAAATAAAATCTCATATAGGAGAGTATGAATCTAGTGCCTTTTAGGATAATGAGAAAAGATGGTTTATGGTTTCAGGAATTCATTCATTCAATAAATATCTATTAAGTGCCCATAATGTGTCAGGCCCATTTCTTAGCATTTGGGATACAACAATGGACATAATAGATAAAGATTCCTACTCCTAGAGATAAATGAGATGAGGAAGTACATCATGCAGTGAATGACACAGACAATGAGCAATAAACATAATAAATACAGAAATTTTATGTTAGATAGTGAAAAGTGCTATGAAAAAAATATAAAAACAAGGGAATGGGGGAATGGGGTGGAAATCAGTTGTAGTATTCAGTAAGGTAATTAGAGCAAACTACATTAGAAGAGAAACTTTAAGGAAACACTAAAAGAGGTAACAGAGTTAGCCAAGCGATTCCATGGAGGAAGAATTCAGGCAAAGGCCTTTAGGTGAGATTGCAAATGGAGTGCTCCAACAAAGAGCAAGGAAGCCTATGCCTGCAGTGGAGTGACCCAGGGAAAGAAGAAAACCAGAGAAAATGTGATGGGGAGAGGCAGAATGGAGTCTTATGATGGTGGATCTTACAGGGCACTGTAAGGACTACAGGCTTTGATTTTTGCACAGTAGCTCCAAGACATATTACTGGCTGGCAGGCCAGTGGGTATCATGTTCTGGGACAGGTAGCCTTTTTGACACAATAGACGTTTAAGTGTGGGGCTGATCTTTGCATAGTGTGTGCATCCAGTCAAATGACTGCTACCATCACAGCTTAATCAACTGCTTCTCATGGGAATTCTAAACCAACCCACTTGCTAAAATTTCAAGTAACTCAATCTGTTTTGGTTTAAAGATTCCTTCTGTCTTTGCATAAAAGCTTTGGGGATATTTAGTAACATCTCATAAGTGATTATCATATTACTCTAAAAATATGCTGCTTCTCTGTAAATTTAATGTTCAATGCCTACTCCATGCTAATACTTAGTATAAAACAATATTTGAGTCAGAGTTCATCCTAAGAATGGAAATCTGAATGTTTGTTCTGTGCTAGAAAGGCCCTTGTATTTTTCCTCTTGTTATTAAAGGGGTAAGCTGCACACAGTAAGGAAGATTTAGAGCAGCTGGTAACAATGAACTATATCCTCTCCTTTAGAGCCTAGAAGACACTAAGGTAAGTATCCTTGTGGATATATAGAAAAGATATACTTCATCATTTCAGCTGGCATTATTCCAGGGAGTTTTGTTCTGTGGCGTACTGCTGTGAGGAGGGAATGGCGATTATTACTTCAAGCCTTTCGTCTGCAGAAGGACCCATTCAAAGCATGACTGCTAAAGGAGAAAAGAGTCACAGCTCTAGAGTGACAGCTTTCTCTGCTCCATTATGTCCTTTTTGAAGACTGCATAGCTCAGAATCTGCAGAACATAAGGCATTGCAAGTAACATCAATATCTCTTTTCCCATTTGCCTGTTTCCAAATGGCCCTACATGAAAAAACAGGGGGATATAGCTATTGGAGATATATGATTTTAAGATAAAAATCTTACTTTTTCTCAATAACTGATAAACCACAGTGTATCTTAGTAGCTAACATAAGTTCATTTCCTGCTGCAATTTTTTTTTAGATTTTAAGCTACAAAATAAGTTTTCATAACTACAATTAAAATTCATATTTAAGCATTTGTCTTCAGTATATATCTTCTTATATGAATTATAGTTATTAATGAAACTTCCATGACTGCCTATGCACTTGGGGCTTTAAATGCATATTTAAATATTAACAAAGCTCTGATTAAGATGCAGAAACATGGGTAAGTGAAACTAATGGAAATACTTTGCTCTTGTCTTGTCTTGCTTCTGTATTATATTCATCAAAATTCCAATTAGCAACATGAGAATGCACAGCGACTTCCTACATGTATTCCAGTTCACTTACAACACGTTTGGTTTAAGGAATTTGGGGAAAATAAATATTTTTAGCATTGGAATGAAAGAACATTTAATTTAATAGCAATGTCAGGTGAATTTTAAGAAGTATCCTGCCTCAACAGATTGAAATTTTATGCCCCCACTCTCAACTTAGGCTTTTATAATTAATTTTTTTAACTGATGCTATTTTTTGTCTTAGCTTTGTACCTGCTAGTTCACTTGATTGTTTCATCATGTTAATGAGCTCCAGGTTGCAGGTTTCATCCATGTATGGAGCCAGCTGTGTCTGGAGGAAATTTGATTCAGAGGCTTCAAAACACAATTCAATCTTTAGTCTAATACTTGCATTGTAAAGCAATGTAAACTCAGTAACATAAAACTTAAACTGCATTTATAGTAGTGATGCAGTAACAGGGATAGGATGTTTATACACTTCCTGGCATTTCCCTTCAACATGTTGGTCTTCTATGAGACTGTAAGTTCCTTAGGGCCAAGGTCTGTGTCTGCTCTTTGCTAGATGAAATGCATGATGAATAGTTACATGGAAGGAAAGAAGACATAAAGAAAGGATGCATTTACCTTTTTCTTATAAGATTATGGAGAATAGTGGCAGAGACTATGTATATTTAAATATATTCAAATCTCTCTCACTTGAAAAATATCAACTTGTCACATTCTTACAATTATCAACTTATCTTCCTCTTGCTCCGCCAAAATTCTTGAAGTACTGTCAATTCTCTATCTACTCATTCCTTTTTTAAACTTTTCTAATCTGTTTTTGCTTCTATAAATTCACCAAAACAGCTCACATTAAAATCAACAATGACTTCAAGTTACTAAGTGGACATTTTGGTGTCCTCATATTACCTGAGCACTCAGCAGCACTGGCTTTGCTGATCACCCTTTCCTTCTTGAAGGACCCACCTTACACTCTATTGTTCATCCTCATGCATTGTTGGCCACTTCCCAATATCCTCTGAATGCTCACCTCCCAATAACTTTCTGTTAAATGTTGACGTTTCTCAATACTCTAATCTAGGCTACTTCTTTTCTTTTCCTGGGTAATCTTGAACAGAACCATCTCCAGATCCTTATTATAAGCTATATAATAATTACTCCTAAATTTTATACTACCTTTCGGAGTTCCAACTGTTTATTCAACATCAGCCCTTGGATGTCTCACAGGCTACCTCTGAGAACTGAGACCAAATGTGTCAAACCATCTTAGTTGTTTGTTTCAGTAAACCTTTACAAAGAAAAGATATAACTGTAATCCCATAACTCCATTGCCTGCTTCAGGAAATCCTTGCAGATCAATTTAGACACAGTAGTCTGCTCACTTGAGAAAGTTTACTTATCAAGGCTGACTTCACGAAGTCTGCTCTAACAATTCTAAACTAGCATGTCATGAATGTTGTCCAATTCCAATAAGTTCTCTGTCTTGAAAAAACAAACAAACAAAAAACCCTACCTTAAACTTATTGATCCCAGACCTCAAAATTAAAAAAAATATGTCGCTTTTGACTTCGCCCTTTTGAGACACTAAGACACTTTCACTGGATCATTTCTTATAGCCGTAAGTTCTAATACATTTAATTTTGCTTTATTAACAGATGGTACAATAATTATTGGGGAATTCAACATCTCCAACTCAATGTGTCCAAGAGCAAACCTGAGGACTTTCCACAAGTACGTGTTCATCTTTCGTTGTTTTCTACTTTAATAAACTCATTAAACCAAAAATGTATGGGTCACTTCCTTTACTCACTCACCTTTGAATCTACCAAGTTGTATTGTTTTAGCTCTCCAGTAAATATTAGTTGAATAAATAAATAAGAGAAAGATGCTAATGCATGCAGTGTCTCATTCCACTCCTTCCAGGGGAGTTCAGGTCTGGAGACCTGGAGAGGTCAGATGGGGTGTCAGTGGGGAGCTGTGTGCCCTGGGCAGGTATAAGGATATATATTCTCTGCAGACTATCTATAAACAATTAATAAAAAAAATGCAGGGGCACCTGGGTGGCTCAGCCGGTTAGGCGTCCAACTTCTGCTCAGGTCACGATCTCGCGGTTTGTGAGTTCAGGCCCTACGTCGGGTTCTGTGCTGACAGCTCGGAGCCTGGAGCCTGCTTCAGATTCTGTGTCTCCCTCTCTCTCTGCCCGTCCCCTGCTCACATCTGTCTCTCTCTCAAATATAAATAAACATCATTTTTTTTTAAAAGTTCAAAGTCTGTC
Organism: Leopardus geoffroyi; assembly: GCF_018350155.1. Lineage (NCBI taxonomy): Eukaryota > Metazoa > Chordata > Mammalia > Carnivora > Felidae > Leopardus > Leopardus geoffroyi. The sequence goes on from NC_059327.1 coordinate 127,821,357, forward strand.
TGTTTTATTATCAATGTACCACAACAACTGTATACAACTTCAATAACAAATACTCTTGCCAGCAATGGGTGCAGTCTATTTCTCCTTCTCACACTTACTGTGCTGTTGTGGAATTTTATCTCAAGGACTTTGTTTACTGAGCCCTTACAGCGGCTATTAGGAAAGCTGCTACCAGGTTGCACTAGGGTGTATTGGTCGCATGCCTCCTTTACCAAGTTAGTGCTTCACTCCAGAAGTGATGAACATCTTTCATTCTTTGGAAGAGAAATAGAAAACCATAGCCTTCTCTTTGCATCAGAACTTCCAGTTTCCATCAACCACTCAACAAATACTGACTGAGCACAATTACATGCCAGGCCCTGTTCCAGGAGCTGAGGAAACAATAGGAAACCCAAAGGGAAACATCTCTGCCTTCTAGGAGCTTACAATCCTGAGGGAGATTCAGACAATAAAAATGATAATATATGTGTGTGCATACACACACACACACAACACACACAGAGACGCATAACACACATGTTGTTAGATAAAATACATAATATGCTAAAGAGAAAAAAAATAATTTAGAGAAGGGGAGAGGAGGTGGATATGTGGGGAGGATTTGGACATTTTTATAGGGTGGCTGTTGGTTAAAAATCCATATGTAGCTAAGTAACCACTTATTTATTTTAGGTATTAACTCTCACCCACCTTCAGAAAATTTCTTAAAGTTGTTACAAGACCAAATTTCCTAGAACAAGGAATATTTTGTACTGAGCTATTTTCACTACATCATGCAGTCAGGAAAGCCACTCCAATGCTTACAGTTCTGAGAACAATTTTGGTGAAAGTCTTATATATTATTGGTGATGGCCATTTTGTGCACTTTGTATGAAAGTCTGGTTTTCAGTGGATTTCCCAAAGTATTCACAAATAACTTAATTCTAGTTTTCTTCTTCTCCTTTCTCATGACTGCCTTTCTCCATCATGTAAATTTATTCAAACCTATTTTTAGACTTTGGTAACACTTTAGCAATGTATGGAAATAGAGACTCTTCCTTGTTTTCATTAAATAAGGAGTGTTGAAACATCCCCCAAAGTCCACTTCCACTGAGTTTACAATTTGTGTAATAAGGAACAGTGGTTTGTTCCTGGAGATGTTTCAATCAGTGAGGATTAACACACGGGGAAAAAAATCTGTTCCATCAAGCCATTAAGCTCTTATGGAAATGAATGTGAACTAGGGGAAAAAGGAAAGCATTGATTTAGAGCTGTAATTGGTTCACAAGTCATGCCTGCTACTTCTGGTCACCACAAAACACAGTTCAGGTGAAACAGTGAAGTAGGTTGAAGATGGGCTTTGTCAAAGGACTTGAAATCAGACCCTGTTCTGAAAAGAGGAGAGGAGACTTGTGGAGCAGCAGACTGGCTTCTCTGAGATCAGTGGGAGCACTGAGGGTGAAGAATCCATTTTTGGTGTTATGGCTATTTACGTTATACTCTTTAATTAGTAACTGTGAAATTTAGAAAAAAAAATCTTCAAGGTTTTGCCTCTTAATGGAATAATTATTCTTTGGCTGAACTCAGATCACTAGGTTGAATTGCCAACACGGTCTGCATGTATAATGTGAACAGGACTCACAAAAGTTAAAAGATCAGGAAGTAATTAACACAGTGGGCTGTGTATTGGTGTTTGTAAAGCTAGTTTGAAAAAAAAATACAACTGAAGTAAAAGTGATAGTAAAGTCATACCATATTCCCCTTTCCATATAAATATTCTTTATTATGTACGTTGTAGAAAAATAAGGAAATGGAACGTATAAAGTGGTTTTAGTTAGTCACAAAATGTGAAATACTTGGAATGGAATTACTGACAAAGTGGAAAGTTGAGTATTGTATTTAAGGTAAACTGCATTCTTTCTTTTTCTTTTCTTTCTTTCTTTTTTTCTTTTTCGAGAATCAAGGCTATTAGTTGCAAAGCAGTTCACATTCTTAGATTAAAATCTGAAGCTACTAACTGAACAATTTGCATCAAGACTTTCAGGACCAGAAATCAAATAGGGGCACCTAAGGAGAAGCATAGAAAATGTAAGGTAAAGGTCAGTTCAGATAGGGATTGTTTAAATCATCTGTGAAGTGCTGTGAGCTAATATAAGTTCTAAGGTAATTTAGGTCAAATTAGTAAGAAAGGAGGAAAATGGTAAGAAAACATAAACAAGGGGCGCCTGGGTGGCGCAGTCGGTTAAGCGTCCGACTTCAGCCAGGTCACGATCTCGCGGTCCGTGAGTTCGAGCCCCGCGTCAGGCTCTGGGCTGATGGCTCAGAGCCTGGAGCCTGTTTCCGATTCTGTGTCTCCCTCTCTCTCTGCCCCTCCCCCGTTCATGCTCTGTCTCTCTCTCTGTCCCAAAAATAAATAAACGTTGAAAAAAAAATTTTTGAAAAAAAAGAAAACATAAACAAGTTAAAGCATTTTGTAGAATACTTGCCAGATAAAAATAGGGGACAATAATTTCACTCATTGTTATTACCATTCACTTTCCTGGAATATAATGATTCTAATCCTCTTAAAACACACACACACACACACACACACACACACACACACACAGAACACAGGGAGTGACTTCCACTCCCTGCATATGTTTACTTAAGTAAACACAATCAAAAAGTTTCATCAATTCTTTCTATTGGGTATATAAGAAACCTATGCTAAATCTGGCATACAAGATGCTTATATTTCAAAAGGAAAACTACTTTCAAAATGGGATGTGGAAATCTTTACACTGACCCAACTCACTGCACACCAGAGGGACAGTCATAGCCACTGAAATTCTGAGTCCAGAACATACTATATATAAGATAGGCAATTTTAAAGAAACAAATAATATTTAAATGTTAATATATTATGCAAATTTTAAGCATTTATTATACTAACCAAGGAGTCTTTGGTTTGGGAAAAATCTTAAAGGAAAACAAGAAAATGTAAGAAATGAAAAAAGGGAAAAAGTCTTGCCAGCTTGTTTTCAGAATGTTGACTCTATTTAGACCAGTGAACATGAAATATTACATTAATTTGTTTCTGCATATTATTTTTAACAGTAGTAAATCATTCCCCCCACCACTAAAAATGTAGCATATATTTTTAAAACAGTGAGTTGAAAGTATATAAAATTATCAGTCAGCTGAAGGCATCCACCACTGATGCAAGACAGCTTCTTCAGAAAGGTTTTATTTCATCACATTCTTTGGTGAAGTTCTCCTTCCTAAAAGCTTTAGAGAAACATCTAGCTGGTAGGCTCTGCAGAGTTTGCACCACAGATTATAATTTTCCTCCAACCTTCTCTTTCTCTCCGGTGAACACATCCCTGACTCTTCCAGTTCACTGTACTTGAGAACTGAAAATCAATCTTCAGTACAGTATGGGGAGGATTTATCATACAAACTGTTGAAATGAAAGAAACGAGCAATCTTGAGTTTGAAAAATGTTTAATAGATTAAACGTTTCTTTGTACAACAACCGTCATGACTCTGCTTAATCAGAAAGGCCTTTCTCTGTTCCCAATCCCCAGAAAGCACTATTCTTTTGGTAGTCATAACCCATTTTTTTTTTTCTTAAATCTCTGGCTTAGTCTGGGCAATCTCTCTTTCAGATAAAGAACATTTTTTGTTCTGTTGTGCTTTTTAGTTAAGCGACCTAAGAATAGAATATCAGTAAGAAAAATCCACATGCTACTGGCATGTGCATAAGCAAAGAACAGATTTATGTGGACTTCAATTAATTAAGGAAATAGAAATCAAAGCAAAGTTTTAGGGGAAGCAAAGGAAGGATTTATTCTAGTTTGGGGAGATGGAGAATGTGGCCCTTGGAACACCTGAGACTTGAATCATGAGTAGAGAATTGACTTTTGATTTATACATTTGACTCTGGAAGTAACCTTATGGATGGATTAGACATATGTTATATAAAAGGTGGATAATTCCATGGGAAAGTTATTAAAATAACACAGGCAAGAGGCAATAAAAGTCTAACACACCATGAGAATTAAATATGAAATTATGCTGGGCACTCTTGTTTCATCACCTTGGTTAGATCAGTCTTTAGTTGGTCCTCAGATTGAAATTTCCTTCTTATATACATTCTAAACTCCAACAATTCTTGCAATAATTACTCTCTTTATATTTTTTTCTATCCAAATAATTGTATTATCCCTAAGGAATTTTTCTCATATTCCCATTAGTTAGGTTTAGCGCTTTCTACAAAACCTCTCTCAGCATTGGAAAAATCTCATAAAAAGTTCCCCACTCTAACTTCAGCATCAGCAGCTAAGCCTGTCCCCTCACCCAGAGGTTTCTATCCTGTCTCTGCTAAATTCAGCTCATCTTCCCTTTGACCCACACAAATTAGCATGTTAGCACATTGAAAAAAATTGACCTAGAAACTCTGGATATGGATGCTGGCTTCTTTTGAAATCTTTTAAGTATTTAAATTCACTTTCACATGTTAGCACAGTTATGCCCATAAATTCTACAGCTACATTCACACCTTGTTCTGCAGTCACCATTGGAGAGAAAGGAGCTCTTGTTACAGCCATCATTTCTATAGGTTTTGTCCCAAGACAACCACCACCACCCCCCCCCCCCACCGCTTATATAAAAGAGGCAGATGTGCTGTTCTTTGGAACTATCACAACTCTATTACTTCCATATTAATCAGTTGCATTAAAGCCCTTAAATAAATTAACTAAAAGTTATTTCTGCATCCACAGTGGTCCATCATAGTATGAATATGACCATTTTATTAAAGCTGTCAAGTACAACATTCAAAGAAAAGCCCATTAGGGCACTACGGTACCACCATCTTGAAAGCCATTATTTAAATTGAGCAAACATTCTTTTTGCTAAATTGTTGTTTACATGCACAGCAAACTGTATTCTCTTTGTTCACTAGAGTGATACATTTCTACCATAAGACAAACATTCAGCTGTACATGACACCCTCTATGTAGCTTATTTACTTCACTTCTACTATTCAAGGTAAGATACACACACACACACACACACACACACGTGTGTGTGTGTGTGTGTGTGTGTATATATATATAGAGAGAGAGAGAGGGAGGGAGGGAGAGAGACTATCTGCTACATACAAAGCAATTAGCATGTCGTATTGTTTAGTTACTATTTTCATACCTGTGTCCTGTTTGTTTTCAAACAACATATATTTACTCTAGTCTAATGAAAAGGGCCTCTTTACATTCTGGGTAGTGTGTGATAAAATACATAAAACAATGCCCTTTTGCTGAAACTGTTATTATTTTCTTGATTCTCTTTGCAAAAGCAACATCCTTTTTTCCTTTCTTATTGAACATCAAAGCACTTATCAAAGGCTCTGAAGTGTGACCAAATCTCAATTTTCCCAAAGAGAAGCTATACTTTTCCTAGGGGGAAAAAAAGTACCTCTAAGAAAGAACATGTATATGTGGTACTATCTTCTCTGTTCCATTAGTATTTTAAATCTCTCTACGTGTCATTCTTGTTTCTACAAATTTCCTAATATATTAAATTCCCAGTTAGTATAAAACAGATCACAGGTTTCTCTCTTACAGGCACATTTTAAAACACTCTTTTCAAGGCAGTCTTGATTCAGAAAATGTTTCTAAATTTTATTAATAAAGAAACTGAATTTTAGCCTTTGTGAAAATGAAGTACGTATACGCATGTTTGCTTCTATGTAGACCAATATAAATATCAATAATATTAAAAAAATTTTCTATTATATCATACTTTATAAAAGTTTTTTTGCAAAATTTAACAACCATTTAGAGGTGACTGAGTATGAATGCAAAATACAAACTTTGAAGGAAGGAGAATATAATTCACCCATGAGTATACTTAACTTGAAGTATTATTTTCTAAACTATCAAGTAAAATTAGTTAAACTCAAAAAGCAACATTTGTGTTATAAAAATCTAACACTATTTCAGTTGGCATGGCTTTCTTACTTTCTTAATTCTCTTATAAAGCTAAAAAGAAATAAAGAAAGTCACAAGATTTCTGAATAATCTCAGTAATACAAGTAGGTGATTACTGTTAAGACAGACGGATGGATGGATAGGTAGACACAGACAGGCAGAAGTAGATAGATATTTTTACAGGAAACACAAGTCTGTGAATCAGAGAATGGACCATCTGTTTCTCACATAGCATCTCAGCACTGATTCTACATGGGGTGATAGGAAAAGAGCCTGATGTTACCCTGTGTGTTCATGCAGTGGTGTTGAACCACAGGAGAATTAGGAGACTCAGCACTTCCAATGTGGTGGCTGGCACACTGGCCCATCCTACCACCAGACAGAGACCATTACTCTGGAACACAAAGGAATCTTCTCTGGGTAGTAGAGGAGAAGCTCTCTACTTTCACCATGCTGAAGTGTGAACAAATGGCTCTAGGAAAGACAAGTTTGCAAATTTCTCTGGAGCAACACACAAATCTAGCTTTTAGGACACGTTTGCTGTTCGATCATTCTTTAATCGAGTTTTGCCAGCTTTTTGTCCAGAAAGCCAAAACCGTGCAGTAACATGAAATATTCATGTAGAATTGTCTCTTGGCAATATTAATAATGAAAATTAGCTTCTATTTAAAATACTGTGTAGTGGGATATATTTTTGTTTTTTTTTTGTTTTTTTTTAATTTTTTTTTCAACGTTTATTTATTTTTGGGACAGAGAGAGACAGAGCATGAACGGGGGAGGGGCAGAGAGAGAGGGAGACACAGAATCGGAAACAGGCTCCAGGCTCTGAGCCATCAGCCCAGAGCCTGACGCGGGGCTCGAACTCACGGACTGCGAGATCGTGACCTGGCTGAAGTCGGATGCTTAACCGACTGCGCCACCCAGGCGCCCCATATTTTTGGTTTTATCTGGAAATAGGCATAAGTTCAATAAAGTGGTTTATTAAACCACTACTGAAAATGTTATGTTTTTATACTTAAATTTGTAAACATACAGAAGATATATATATATATATATATATATATATATATATATATATATTAAGAGTCAAATTATGTGAACATAAAATTTACCTGTAATTCTCTATTTTTTGAGTTCTCTGTGTGCAATAAAAACTTAACTGTGTAAATGGAAAAAATGGACATTGTATTTGAGTTGCTCTGTTAAAGTTACTTTGCAAATTAGTGATGGAATAGAACCGGAACACAGGATCTTCTGAGGCCCCTGGGTGCTGTATCAATGAGGGCAATGGAACTCTTAGCTATGGTCTGTTCCAAGCAAATGGTATAAAATTCAGGCTTTACTCACTTAACTGCCTACATTTATCTCCTACAGAGAAGACAGTATTACAACTGTTTCAACTGCTTAAGCCCTGTTTTAGCATAATTTGGAAGCCTGCACTGTACTTGATAACTTTATAATACTCTGAACAGCATGTATAAAATGTTTAATTTTAATAATGCAAGATGTGAGAATTGAAGAAATCTAACAGTTAAAGCATTGTTGAAAAACTAAAAATGTAAGAACACATTTTATTATTTCAGGGTAATAATAAATTTTCCCATTTGCAAGTAATTTTTCCCTCCTCTGAACTGCAGCTTTTATCAGTGTGTTTTATGGCCCCTCTCATGTATTTTATTTTATGTTATTTTTACTAGATTCTAGGTTATTTGGTGACCTGTTTGAATACTTCAAAGCTTCTAACAAATAACCTGAGGTAGGTGGCTCTCAATAGTTGTTGAATTAATGAGTTTTATTTTTATTTTACCACCCTTTGTTTTCTGATTGGCAATTGTTGATCTATGTGAAGCTGTCTTTTAGTGGAAAGCATTCACAACAACAATAATAATGCAACAAAACAGAGAGGTGGTTATAATCACTCTAATTCAATAATAAGTAGCTAGATAATGTGAGACATGGTAAACACATCAAATAATTGTGGTGATATTATAAGCACTCACCTAATAATGTATCTGGTTCCCTAACTAAGAATAAAAAACTACTTGCGTGGCACTTTGATAAACCATAAGGAAAAATGTTCAAATTAAACAGCTGCTGTTTTAAAATGAAGTTAACAAAAGATGACCACTATTTCTCTTTTGTTTTCTGTTATCAGCATCAACATATTGTTTTCTTAAGGGAAGCAACAATTCTAAAAGGCATCCAATGTGTACAGAGCATCACAATGCTTTTAGTTTACTTAATTATTTGTAATATGCTATTATTTGTATTACCTTTTAAGAAATCTCAGCTGAAACATGAAACAAGTGAAGAGAATAATTCAATCTTTAAGTTAGAAAATTCAGCCATGTATAAGTTTGTTATTCCTCCTCAATGATTTCAGGTTAAAACTAGAAAAGCTCATTTAAATAGTTGAGATAAAGTACTAAATGGTGCACCCAAAAGGGGTTATTTGGGAAGTAAAAACAATTTAGTGTTAAACATTCCACATCTTCTGACAGGATAACATACTTGTTTCTTATTCCGAAATACTTCATGTTTATGTTCAGGAATTTTTTGCATTACAGGCCAACAGTTCTTAAAGTATGAACCCAATAGTTTTTGAACAGTTCTTCAAGGCCAAAAATATTTTCATAATAATACAAGGATAGATTTACTTTTTTTTTTTTCCTATGTCAACATTTGCACCAATGGGGCGAAAACAGTGGTGGATAAAAGTGCTGTACTTTCGCACAGATCAGGGCCAGGCACTAACTCTAGTGGAGGGTATGCATTCTTCACTACCAAACAATCTCAGTTTAAAAGGGAAAAAAAAACCAAGAATGTCTTTGATGAAACATTGAACACTACAAGTTTTATTATAACCTGACCCTTGAGTACATATCTCTCCTATGCTATGCTTGCATAAAGGAATTCAGCTACATGCAAGTGTGCAATAGTTGTTTTGAGGAAAGACACCTAAGCAAATTGCAAGCTAAACTAGCCACCTTTTCCATAGAACACCTGTTTTTTCTTGAAAGTTCTACTCACAACCACAAAAGTTATTTGGACTTGTGTATTTAGTAGGCATTTTCTCAATAATTGGAAAGGCTATTTCTTCAAGGAAAACAACATTTTATTCATTCACTCAACAAATAGTTACTCAGTGCTTATAATACCAGGGTGTTAGAAGATTTTGTGTTCTTTATTGTCTTCCTTGGTAATAAGGCTATTATTAATTTTGTTGACATTTAAAGTAACACTATAGAATATTTTGCATACTCAAATGGCTAATTCTGAATATTTTCTTGTCATATGATGATTATTGATTCAGGTTAACATTAATTGAGGGCTTACTATGGGGCAGGCACTATTCTAACCATTTTGCATATGTGGTTCCATTTAATTTCCATAACAATTCTGGGTTTGAGGGCATTATGATTCTTTTTTTTTAATGTTTATTTATTTTTGAGAAAGAGAGTCAGAGCATGAGTTGGGGAGAGGCAGAGAGGGAGGGAGACACAGAATCTGAAGCAGGTTCCAGGCTCTGAGCCATCAGCACAGAGCCCGATGCGGGGCTGAAACCCACAAACTGTGTGATCATGACCTACTGTTGAAGTCAGACACTCAGCTGACTGAGCCACCCAGGCGCCCCAGATGGCATTATGATTCTTAAGTAGAGATAAAGTGAAAGAGACATAGAGATGTTATCTAATGTATTCACACCAAAGAGAATTAACTGGTGGAATTGGGATTCTTATCCCTATAATATAGTCTTGACCCCACTGCCACATTCTTGACTAATTTATGCCATTTATAAATAAATTTATCTAATTTATGTTCTACTTAAATTCTAACCTGTAATTTCTTTGCTAGCTTCAAAATGAATCTATTTATAATAGAGAGGTATCCCTTCGTTCTGGGGGTGGGGAGCTTTGAGTCCATCGAATTTTCTGGTGTGTCTTCTTCATTGTGTATGAAGATACTAGTGTATTGATGAAAAGCATGGACTTTGAAATCAGACTTGAGTTTGAGTACTGACCTCATCATTTACTAGCTCTGAAATTTTCTGCAATTTCCTTAATCTTTTATCCTCAGTTTCTCTATCTGTAAAATAAGGACAATGGTTGCAAGGGCTTCAAAGTGTTCGGATTAAGTAAGGTTATTTATGTAAACCTATTAACAATTAATGGCACACAATAAGACACTCAACAAACATTAGTTATATTTGTTCATATTTATACTTGTATTCCTATGCCTTCAATATCTGGAACTCGGAAAGAGCCGTGAAAGGAAATAACTTGGAAGTAATTCAATAACTTAAAAAGAGCGATTGCAGGAGAAGACTAAAAAAGCTGGCATTTAGGGGTGCCTGGGTAGCCCAGTCGGTTAAGCATCCAACTCTTGGTTTCCACTCAGGCATGATCTCATGGTTTCATGGCTTCCAGCCCCACCTCCGGCTCTGTACTTGACAGTGAGGAGCTTATTTCAGAATCTCTCTTTCTCCCTCTCTCTGCCCCTCCCCACTTGCGGTGTCTCTGTCTTTCCCTCTCTTTCAAAAAGCATTTTGGAAAAAAAAAAAAAAAAAAAAAAAGGCAGGCATTTAATTCCCATATAGGAGAAAGACAACTAAAAGGAGATCATCAGTCAACTAAGACAATTATCTTTTTTTAGTTTCAAACAATAGCAGAAAGTACTCACACACTCATTTAAATTGAATTGACGTAGTGAAGCCTGAGATAGCCGCCATACTGTAAATCTTCTGAGGCTGTTGCCCCACCCATATCTCCACGGACCCCGCCCCCACCTGCCCCTCCCAGACCTCACCTTTCTAGTGCACTCAGATGCAGATACTGCCAATATCTGCAGCTCTGTGCCAGGACCTCAACTGCCTACAGGGCATGCCAGTGCCTGAGAATTAAAGTCCCTAGGAAGAGCCCACAACAGACTGACAGTTATCAGGCAGCATAACTGAGGTGACTTCTCAGCAGGATTAAGTTCCAGTTACTTACAGTGGTCACTGGCTTGATAACAAATTGCTTATTGGGTGTCTTTCTTTCTCTATTTTACTTCCGCACTTCTGTCAGTGTTTTCTGGGATCACCTCTCTGATAAATTATTTGAATTTGAATCTTTGTCTCAAGGTCAGAAACACAGACTACCTATATTTTTCATCACTGTATTATTCAGACCTGAATATAGTTCCTGGGACATAATACGTACTCAACAGATATTCGTGGAATTAATTGATTAGTTCTCAAAAGTAAGGGTTCCTTGAAGTCATCATTTTCATTTTAGTATACCCAGGTCCTGGCAGAATGCCTGGCATAAAGTATGCACCTAATTAATGTTTGTGGGAAAAAATGAATGCATAAACTTGCCAGTATTGTTTTAAAAAAAACACTGAATACTAATACTAATACTGAATGAATTACTACTGACAAGGACAGTGAGAATTGAATAAAGCTTAAATCTAATACATAATAAAAATCAGTAATAATAGTTATTTAGTTACTTAATAACCATATTTATATTCATTGACCAGAGTAGCATTAAATTAAGGTAGAAACTTTGCTATAGAATCTTGTGAATTACATTTCAAAAATGTACACAGAGATATGTCAACTTATTTGCAAACTTCACTTACAAGTCTGTAGCCTAAAATGAACAAATGGAATAATAAAGGAGGGGGAAAAGGCATTAATCGATTGGTTGATTCAACAAATATTTATTAAATGTCTAATAGGTGTCAGTCATGTCCCTACATTCATGGTTTTATAATTTTTGTCTGAAACTCACAGTAGGAAATATATTTTACATCAAGACTTGTACACAAATGTATAATGTATGAATACATAGATATGCTCAAAACTAAAATAATGCTTCAGCATACAATATGTGTGTTCACTACATTTCATTTGCTCTGACAAACTTTCTTTTAGTGTGCCCTATTTCCTTAAAAAAAGATACTTTGCAATTCCCATTAATATGATTTCACTACTCGCTAACAGGCTCCAACTGACATTTTGAAAAACATTAGATTCTAAAGTTAAAATGATGAGCAAAAATAGACACTATGTTTCTTTGAAGGATCTTAAGTAAATACAAATCAAATAATTTTAAAAACCAGTGCACAACTTACCTCTGTGATTGCTGCAGAGGTACATGGAACGAAGAAGGGTTTGGGCCAGAAAGATCTAAACTGGTGTAGGGGTGGAGCGTTGGGGGCAAAAGTGGTAATTAAGTGGAGATTTAGGGAAGAGTTGAAGTAAAATCTGAGGGAGACTTAGAGAGACTATCAAAGGTCTTTGTGAGAAGCTGGATATGGAGAATGAGGGAGAAGGAGACATCAAGGCAACCTGCTAGATAATTTGCCCAACTGGAGGGGCAATGGTGGTATCTGCTGAAAAGGGAAGACTAAAGAAGACCTGATCTAGATAAAGATAGAGTGGAAGGTCACAAATTTGTTATTAAACATGCTGCTTTTGAAGTATCTAAGAGCTAAAGACACAAAGGCAGTTACACGTGGAGGTCTGGATTTCAGAGGCAAAATCTAGGACTGAAATGGCAATTTATGAATCATCTAGGTATGGAGCAGCTCAGAAAAGAGCCTAAAACGTTAACAGAATCTGACAATATTATTTTCGTTTACTTATTTCCCCTCTATATGATTTTATGAGGGCATTTTAAGGGGCTTTCAGATAAATTATGTGCAGAAAAGTGGTCAAATAAAGGAGAATAATACTCACGTTATAAAAAGTTTGAAAAGACTAGTTGTGCTATGAAACCTGTGTAAAAAAGATAGTTGTCCATGATGATGATGGTGATGATTGACAACAATGAAAGTATAAGCCGATACCATATGTCTGGCACAATATTAGGCTCTTTATATGAATTATCCTAATTTTTAAAAAATCAGGGGCGCCTGGGTGGTGCAGTCGGTTAAGCGTCCGACTTCAGCCAGGTCACGATCTCGCGGTCCATGAGTTCGAGCCCGGCGTCAGACTCTGGGCTGATGGCTCAGAGCCTGGAGCCTGTTTCCGATTCTGTGTCTCCCTCTCTCTCTGCCCCTCCCCCGTTCATGCTCTGTCTCTCTCTGTCCCCCCCCAAAAAAAAAAAAAAAAAAAAGAATGTAAAAGTAATGTAATTCAAAGTTCTGGAATACAATATAGAAGGAATCACATTCATGTATGATAAGAAATCTGACTTACAGGCCAAACAGGACAAACATATTCAATGCTTTCAAAAGGCACTGGCTGCAGATTTTGATAACAAAGACCTACCCTTTTAAGGCAAAAGTAATAAATAAATTAAGAAAGATTGTAGAATGTTATTTAGACTCACGAAACCTAACTCTTGTCTATCAAATGCATTCAAGTTTTTTTTCAAGGCACAACAAATAATGATATTAACCTGCCATAGATGTTTTGCTTAACTATTGAAGAGAGATGAATGGATACGCATGACTAGGGAGTGAAATACATAATATTGGAATCAGGTAGGTTTGTTTGAAGGATGTGTATGTGAGGAAAGGAAGCCCCGTGGGTGTTAACAGTGGGTCCAGTTTCCACTCTTCCCTTAGCCATTGCCCATTTCTTTGTTCCTCTTCACAGAAACATTCTGACCTAAGTTACTTTGCAGGATTGGCTCCAATAAGGCTTTGCCTCTGTAGTAGGCCACCCAAAATATCAGGTGGAACCTGTAAAATGGTGCCTATATGGAAAAAAAGGGTCTTTGCAGATGGGATTAAATCAAAGATTCTGAGGTGGGGAGATTATACTGGATCACCCGGGAAGGAGACCATTAAATCCAATCACATTTCCTTATCAGGATAAGGCAAAGGGAGATTGGATACACATAGAAGAGAAGGCAACGTAAGTTGGCAGCAAAGACTGCAGTGGGGCCACTGCAAGCAAATGAATGCCAGCAGCCCCGGAAGCCGGAGGAGGCAATCCAGAGATCCAGAGGGAGCACCTGTTATCACATCACCTTTACTTCAATCTAACAAGACCAGTGTTGAACTTCTGGTCTCCAGAAGTCAGAAAGAATACATTTCTGTTATTTTAGCCACCCATTTTGTGGTAATTTGTTGTAGCCACCATAGAAAACAAATACAGCTCCATTAAAAAAAAAATTCTCCTATAGTCAAATTCACTACTGACCTCCTAGTAGCTAAATCCAATGGTCGTTGTACTCAAGTTCTCTGCACTATTCAACACAGTGGATCTTCCTCCTTTTTACTCTTTAGTTGGTGTGATGGTCAGTTTTATGTGTCAGTTTGGTTGGGATATAGTCTCAATTACTCAATCACACATGAATCTAGGTGTTTTTGTGAAGATGCAAGTGAAGTCTGAAATAGAATGACATTAAATGAGGAAGATTATCCTGGATCACCTGGGTGGGTCTGATTAAATTAGTCAGAAGGCCTTAATATCAACACTGCAGCTTTTGTGAAGAAAAAGACAAAGGAGGAGGAGGAAGAAGAGGAGAAGAAGGAGGGGAGACAAGAGGCACAGGAGGGGAGAAATAGTTCCATCTGCAGAGTGAATCTTGAGCTCCTGCCTGCCCTTCCTGACAGCCTGCCCTACCGATTCAACTCTGACTGATACACTTGGCTTCAAGGATACCACTCTCTTGCTTTCAGTCTTATTTCACCAGCTGCTTCTTTCCATTCTCCTTTTCTCTTTCCTCCTCCTATTTCTTACTTCTTCATGCTGGAAATCCCAGAGCTCAGTTATTGGACTCCTTTTCTCTATTTTACTCACTCAGTGAATGACTGATACCCTCTATGTGCTGATCCCTTGCATTTATTCTTAATCTACAGCCTGGACCTCTTTCCTAAACTCTAATCTTAAACACACAGTCACTTACATCACCTCAGGTTTCTAACAGGCATTTGGACATGACATGTCTCACTCTGAATTTCTCATCTTCTCACAAAACTTCCTTCTCTTGTCTTTCTCAGTAAATAGCATCAATCTTTCCTGTTGCTCAGGCCAGAGACTGGTAATTAAACTTAACTTCTCCCTTTCTTTCATTCTCCTTCCCAATATATTAACAAATAAGGTGGACTCTATCTTTGAAATGTATCCCAAATAGGGCCACTTTTTCCTGCCTTGCTCCAAAAACACCACAATCTTTTACTATTATTGCACTAAGCTCATCAATAATTTCCTTCTGTCCTTGCACTTTCTCTCTCTCCCTCTCTCTTCCTCTATCTCTCTCATCCATAGCCTAGCTAGCAATCTCAACTCTTCTAAAATATGAATCAGATCACATCACTCCTCTGTTCCAAACCCTCTGGTAGCTTCCTGATTCAGAGTAAAAGCCTAAGTTCCTTTTTTTCAATGTTTTTATTTTAGTTTTGAGAGAGAGAGAGAAAGAGAGAGAGAGAGAGACAGAGCATAAGTAGGGGAGAGGCAGAGAGAGAAAGGGAAACACAGAATCTGAAGCAGGCTCCAGGCTCTGAGCTGTCAGCATAGAGTCCGATGCGGGGCTCAAACTCATGAATGGTGAGATCACGACCTGAGCCAAAGTCGGATGCTTAACTGACTGAGCCATCCAGGTGCCCCAAACCTAAGTTCTTTTAATGGTTTATCAGTCTTAATGTGAATCACCTCGACCTCTGCTCTTATAACTATTTTTTCTCTCTTAGATCGAACCACACTAAGTCTGTTTCTTGGCCTTAAACAAACAAGGAAAGCTTCTGTTTGAAGGATTCTGAATTTGTTGACTCCCATGCTCTGTTTCCCATCGTTCCATGTCCACACTGCTTGCTCTATGACTTTCAGCGCAGCCATTTGCCCAAATATCACTTCATCAGCGATGCCAGGAGTCAAAGTGAAAACTCTTTCCTTTCACCTACATTCTATCTCTTGCTCCTGGTTTATTTTCGTCTATGGCACCAATAACCATCTGATGTATAATATATTTCACATGTTGGTTTTTAGTTTCTGTCTCCTACCACTAGAATATGAGCTCCTAAGGTCAAGCTTCTTTGTTTTGTTCTCTGCCATATCCTTGGGGATCTAATACGGTGCCTGGAACATAGTAGGTATTCAGTAAATATTGTATGAGTAAATGAATGGATAAATGTGGATATTTTAATGACTGGGTAGATCCATAAACCAATGTGAACAAATATTTAACAAATGTGTGTGAAATATAATGGGATTAAAATTAAATTAAAAATTAAAATAATTTAAAAAATAATAGCAAAAAAAGCGACATTTAATAGGACAGCCTGAAAATCTTTACCAGGTTAAGCCTCTTCTATCTTATTTTTTTGTAAAGTTGCTTATTAGATTGGTTGGCCCACAAATTATTTCAGTGACAATCATTTTATGTGCTGTTTTCTGTAATATGTGTACCACTCTGCAATTATTACCTATTAGATCTTCTTTTAATCTGCTTGATGTCAGAGACTCAAAGATGGTAAAAGATGAAAGAAGGGAGGACACAGACCTTAGAACAATGATACCATAATTGGCTTTAGTTAGAAATTCAAGACCAATGAAATGGGCTACCCTAGATGTCTCAGAATTTACTTAATTAAACTTATCTTATTCTACTTACTTACTCATATAGAATGTGCCTGAATTAGACATGGCAGTATATAGCTGTAGGAGGGTAGGATGTAGAAGCACTGCCCATAGCCAGATAAATGCTCCCATGTTTCATTTGGTAGGAAATACCAGTAGAGCAGTGACTTAGTGACTCCAATGTTAATTGAATGAGTATTTTACTTCACAAAATTTTTTTGACTTGGAGGCATAGTAAAGTAACTGTATTAAAAGAACACGTCCTGTGCATGAGGAGGATGGCTGGTTAAAAGCACTCTAAAGGCTTTCGCTGATTATACTCAGGGGTGCAGAAACACTGATTTTCCTCACATGGGTGAATAGTTTGACACCTTGTTGCTTAAAAATTGCTTATGTTTAAAGTACACTCCACAGCTAAAGGGCCATGCAGATGCCACATTATTGAATAGCATATGGACAACTCCAGGGCTGTTAAAAATGATCACACCGACCGTCTGTTTTTACTGGGGCTTACTGTATTTAGACAGTTCTAAGAGAGAAGATTACGCCTTACAATGTAGCTCAGGGGACCTATACAAAGAAGGAAAAAGAAGCAGGGAAGGCACTTGTGAACTTGCAAGAGAAACTATGTTTCAGTAATGACCTCTTTCTCAACAACGTGGCAGTTTTGAATCGTAGAGAGGACAAACATGTTTTAAGATAAAAACTATTATTTTAAAAATTTGCAACTAAGTCTTTAGAACCTCCACTAAGCTAAATTTGGTGGCAAGGATGGAGTGACTAACATTTTCTGTTTGGATGTCTGAACTCCCTTAGCTGCTGGCACAAATTTATCTGAGTTTGTCTCCAACTTTGTTATAACTTCAGAGTTCTACTTGGGAAAGAAACGGGTCTGAAAGAATGCTGTTCTTTTCAGCAACAATAGTAATGGTTTACTTTCTGTGACCCATTACTTCCCAGGTCTGTTCATAGCCCATATCTTCTTCCATTAACACGACTTTATTTTTTTCCCCAGCGTTTGAATTGTCCACAGTGTCAAGCACCATGCTAAGCATACAATAGAGCCTCCGTCAGCCCCTGGTGAGTGAAAACAAAAACAGGCATAGGGTGCAAGATGCAGGGGTAAACACTTGCAGGATGATCATGCCCCTGTCCCTTATGTGTGTGTCTCAAAGATATGGGGACAAGGACTACAGCTGTTTCTCTAGAAATATACACTACATGAAAAAAAAGACAAATTGTGGGGAAAATGTATGTTTAGGGGAGCCTGGGTGGCTCAGTCTGTTGATTGTCCGACTTCGGCTCAAGTCATGATCTCACAACTCGTGAGTTCGAGCCCCACGTGGGCAGAGCCCACTTCCGATCCTCTGTCTCCATCTTTCTCTGTCCCTCCCCCGCCCACACTCTCAAAAATAAATAAACACTAAAAAGGAGCATTCTTATTTTCCTCTAAGTATGTAAAATTACAAGTTGATAATTACTAAAGCAAATACATTTATGTATACCACCTTATGGAAAGCTCTACCAGTATCATGTCAGATGGTGCTCCAATTCAACCACTCCATAAGTAATAATCAAAATTTACAAAGCTCACCTTGACAAAGGAGAGAATGGGTAGAGTCCATGCAATGTAAGAATTCAAATGACTTTTGTTAGTGTTGAAACGTTTGTCATAGGTACCACACGATTACATGCTTGCTGTTTAGGTCAACTTTTCAATCTAGTTTTTGAAATTATAACAAATTAGATCTTTCATTTGGTGTTTGTGGTAAGCCAGACACAGTGAGGACCACTGAAGAAAATCCAATAGGAAGTCCTATTATTTTCCTCATTTTACAGGTCAGAGGGTGTGAAGTTAAATAATTTGCCCAAACTAATGCACTTACCACATGGCAAGGCCAAAATTGTAACCATGGCCCTTTGACTTTAAAGCCTGTACCCCCTTTTTTTTAAGTTCAATTATTTTGCCGGGGGGCAGGGAGAGAGGGAGAGAGAGAATCCCAAGCAGGTTCTGCACTGTCAGGACTCAATGCAGAGCTCCAACCCATGAAGTGTGAGATCAGGACTTGAGCATAAATCAAGAGTCAGATGCTAAATTGACTGAGCCCAGGCACTTTAAAGCCTGTACTCCTAACCACTGGCCTGATGCTTCTTCACACCACCACTCCCCATAAAATGGGGAATGAGAAAGATGAAACAGCCCAATGGCTTAGAGCTGTTAGCTGCATATGTATAAAGTAATTAAAAAGTAACTTGTATATTCTTGATTTCTTTCATGGTAAAATGTAAATGAAGAATCTTAGTTTGTGTTCAGAGTACACAGAATTGCAAAAGCATAATCAGAGTACTTTTTGAAAATGTTACCATGAACAAAAAATGACTGTAAGGTAGCACAACATCAGTTTTGTGGACTACTCATCTTGGTTGAGTTTCTCTAAAACAATCACACAACCCACTTTCATTAACAGTATAGCATTATCCCTATGTGGGCATTTGCTTACTCTGAAGGCACTGTAAAAAATCATGCTTATCAGAGTACCAAAAATACCCAATGTGCCCGAGTTCCTGATGTCTTCTGAGGCTTCGAGCTGCTATTTGTGCCCTCTGAACATGACGAGTCTCTCCAGGGCACTGCAGTGAATTAGACAAGCCTGAAATCAAGGCTGGGGAGAACAGACATGATGACTAACGCAGAGGCAACTTTTAACCTAGAATCTTTTAAGTATGGATACCTGGTATTAGAACACATAGATCGATATAAGCCTTAGTAAGGAACATTTGCCTCAGAACTTTAGTCTCCTTGGACCGCACACATTTCTCATCATCGTAACCTATTCACCCCCTCCGTACTGGTCATTGTAGCCAGCAGAATGATATTGAGGTCAAGCTTTTGCTAATGGAGAGGTGACAGACTCTTGCAGTTAGGTGCATTGATGCTAGAAGGACACTGTCCTGTTCATATCCCACCCCTGCTGCTTGCTGTGCCTTTGGGCAAGTTATTTTACCTCTCAGTGCTTCCCTGTATACATGTAACAACTCCACACTGTGTTATAAAAATTAATTCCATGTCTACATAGGAATGCTGTTATTATGTATTATTATTAATATTACTTCTCAGGTGTGAAAAAGATAATATTTAAGGCAATTTTAAAACTGATTTTATCCCTTTAGTAGGTCATGAAACTAGTTGAGCTGTTCTTGATTCATAAAAATGAAATATAATCATATAAAATAGGGAAAATAACATCAGGATTCAATGTACATAGGATAGGTAAATATTATTTTATGGGACAAATACATACATGTGTTGTCAGTCGTAACCGAAATATATTTCTTAATGACAATCATGGCCAAAAACATTAATAATAAGAAAACATACTGGCTTAGCACTATCATACAGGA
Organism: Leopardus geoffroyi; assembly: GCF_018350155.1. Taxonomy (NCBI): domain Eukaryota; kingdom Metazoa; phylum Chordata; class Mammalia; order Carnivora; family Felidae; genus Leopardus; species Leopardus geoffroyi. The sequence goes on from NC_059327.1 coordinate 127,841,229, forward strand.
AGTATGGCATTCTTACATCTGTGCGAAAGGGACTTTTAAATTGTTGCTGCAGTTCTAACGTCAAGCATTTAATTCATTCATAAAATTAGTGCTTAGACAACATTTTCTACGGTGTAGGCACTACACTATGGTTTGGAGGAACAATAACAAGAAAATTTGACTTGACTCTTGCCCCAGTGGACTTTACATCTTAATGGGAAAACTCTCTTTGTCAAATAAACATACGTTAATGGAATCTATTATTCCAAATTCTTATAAATATACAAAGCTTAGATCATCAGCAAAAATAAACGAACGGCAAATTGTAAAGAGAAAGAAAATAATCTCACCAAAAATTAGGAGTAAAACACAGCACTTAAAAATGCATACAAAGCTGAGTACTCTCTACACAGCTCTATAAGTAGCTGATGGAATGGGGAAGGAGTGCAAGTGTAGTTTGGGATACTTGTTTCTAACTACATTTCCATTTTGAATGATCATTTATCCCATTTAATATTCATCAAATTGCCTCTACCCCCACTGTGTCCTAATAACTTACATGGCATACTTAGTAAATCCTCAGCGAAATCACTTAGTATCTCTTCAAATTAATATATAACTTTAATATAATTTCAATTAAAATCACCATAGTGTTTTAGCAGGAATTGGAGAGAATGATCTTGAACTGTAAGTAGAAAAATATATGTCCAGCTATAAGAGAACTATAAAGAAAAGCGTAATATTTGTCTTGCTTTATCAAAACATACTACAGATATGTTGTACTCAAAATAACCTGGTGTTGGTAAAAGAGAAGCAAATAGATCAAACACAGAAGTAGGAAGTTTTTTCGGTGACTATAAGAAGTCAATATTTGACAAAGCCACTGGTAATTAAATTCAATGTGTAATTATATTTACTTATTTAATAAATTGATTAAACATCTGAAAGGAAATTAAAATGAAACCCTTATTTTCCCACATATAAAATAAAATTATAGGGACACGTGGGTGGCTCTGTTGGTTAAGCATCTGACTTCGGCTCAGGTCATGATCTTGCAGTTTGTGGGTTCAAGCCCCATATCAGGCTCTGTGCTGACAGCTCAAAGCCTAGAGTCTGCTTAGGGTTCTGTGTCTCCCTCTCTCTCTGCCCCTGTCTGGCTCATGCTCTCTCTCTCTCTCTCTCTCTCTTTCTCTCTCTCTCTCAAAAATAAATAAACATTAAAAAAATTAAAAAAAAATAAAATTATGGGTGAAGTATGGTCTTAAACACAAAACAAAGTATCTCTCAGGAAAATTTAGGAGATGCACAATCTGTGGTTAGGGAAATCTTCTCAAAATTACACTGGGAACCCAAAGTTATAAAATAAAATATAGACATTACTTATCTATTTAAACATTTTTGAAAATTTTTTAATTTTTTTAAAAAATTCGATAGAAAAACAACAGGTCTAGAAAAATTATCTGTAATTCAGACAACACACAGGGAATAACTTTCTATACACAGAAGACCCTTTCAAATTGGTAAGGAAAAGATAAGCCAATGGACAAAGTTTAATAATAGATAATTCACAAAAGAACAAATGAAATGGTTGAAAATATATGAAAAGTTTCTCCAGGTCAGGAATAGGAAAAACAAATTAGATTAAAAATACCTCTTTACACCCATTAAATAGGCACATTTATTAAGATCTATAGTTTTTTGCTGAATGGTTTGTAGGAATAAAAGGCACTATTTTTTTAGTGAAAATGTAAAGTGTTATATAGCCTTTTAGGGATGTGATCTATCAACATCTACTAAAATTAAAAGTATGCATACATCTGACTATGAAACTCCATTTTGGGGAATCTATTCCAACTTATTCTAATATTAAAGGTAAATGATATTTACTGCAGCATTTTTTGAAGTAAGCAAGAATTTTAAACAAAGTCATTACCCGTCCATAGGGGGATGAGTGAATTGATTGTGATAAACTATTTCTATGAGTTTATTATACAGTCATTTCAAGGAGTAAATTAGAGCCATGTTTGATGACTTAAGAGTCTTCAAAGAGATTTTCATGAGGTAATCTGGGTGAGGAAAGATAGAAAAAATGTGTATAGCTATATCCCCTTCTTAGTAAAAAAAAATACACATGCATGTATGTATAAGCATGTATTTGCATATACATAAGAATATGTGTATATATGTAGCGTATGTATATGATTATATGAGTACAGAGAAAAATACGAAATTAATAACACTAGGCTTTTAATATACTAAGTGGGGAGGCAAAAATAAAGTGCCAGATTTTGATGAGATGGAAGAAAGAGAAAGAACAAAAAAATCTCCAGATTAAAACAGATAATTTGATCTCATTTATATAAATTTGTATGTTTTTGTGAGAGAGATAGAAAAAAAGAATATAAAAATGCATGCATAGATGCTACCATTACTAAAATGGTAAAGAAATATAAGGGCAAAACCAATAATACAAAAAAAAAAGGAAAATGAAAGGTAAATGAGTTGATGTTGACACCTGTCACTAAAGATAAAATATGAATATATTTGTAGGTGAAGACTAATTTTTTTTGTGTCCTCTAGATACCATAGTAACTATTTTTCTAATTACACCACAGAAATCTTTGTTACTGGACTGGAATTATAATATCGTTTTTTTCTTGAGGATTCCTCTTCCTCAACCACCTCTAGAGAGAAAGCACTTCTCCCCACCACACACATTCATGAACACACACTCATAAGCAGTCACATGCCACAGAAATGTTCCTGTAAAACCAAACTTTAGTAACCGTCCATAAGTAACACTGAAACCCCTTCACGTGGAATTTATTGTTAATATACTACAAAGACTTTGCCATTTTTATAAACTATTGGGCAGTTGTGTCAGTTTTTAGATCTTTAAGTGAGTCAATGCCTTTCATAATGTGTTCTTTATGAAGACCAAAAGAAACACATTTCTCTCTGTACCAAGAAAAATTGTATCCCTAAGCACTTTAATATACATCAGAAACCACATAACTGATCTAGACCTGATATCTTGGCTACTAGAAGAGGGGTGTGGAACCTACTCCAGCTTCACATATTTTTATCCCTTACCTTTAGTTGTTTTAACATAGAAATATTTTTAAGCCACCTTAAATATTTCAGTAGGTTGTACATCCCTATTACAAATAACATTAAGAGCTCTGAAGCAAGAAGCAGACATCCCAATGCTGACTTTGGGGCATACAGAAGAAAATAGCTTTTAGCCACACAGAATAAAGGTGACTACTGCTCCTTAATCAGGAGAACTGTAAACTGACATCATAACCCATATTGTATTAGCTGTATATTTTATGTAAAAGGAAACAAATGTATGTGTATGTTCTTGTTATAGAAACAAATCCAATTCCTATGTTTTTAAGTTCTCAAGATAAAGAGCCTCTATAGGTACTAATATGTGTGAATACCTGAACCGGAGGAAGCTGAATTGACTATTATGGAGTGGGCAAAATTAGGTAACCAGTATCCCTTAAAAAGGAAACATTCTTGCACGGTTGGTGGGAAAGTAAACTAGTACAGCCACTCTGGAAAACAGTATGGAGGTTCCTCAAAAAGTTAAAAATACAACCACCCTATGATCCAGTAATCACACTACTGGGTATTTGCCCCAAAACACAAAAACAGTAATTCAAAGGGATACAGATACCCATACCTTTAAAGTATCATTATGTACAATAGCCAAATTATGGGAGCCGCTCAAGTGTCCACTGATGGATGAATGGATAAAGAAGTGAGATATATGTATCAGAAGTGAGTACACACACACACACATACACCCATAAAAAAATGAAATCTTGCCATTTATAATAATGTGGATAGAGCTAGAGAGTATATTGCTAAGTGAAATAAGTCAGTCAGAGAAAGACAAATACCATATGATCTCATTCATGTGGAATTTATGAAACAAAACAAATGAGCAAAGGAAAAAAAAAAACAGAGAAAGACAAACCAAGAAACAGACTTAAAAAAAACTGTTCTTTTTTTTAAATTTATAATTCATGTTTTTAGCAAACTCTACTCCCAATGAAGGTCTTGAACTCAAATCCCCAAGATCAAGAGTAGCATACTGTACCAACTGAGCCAGCCGCCTCTTAACCATAGAGAACAAAGTGATGGTTGCCAGAGGTGAGATAAAGGGAGATGGGTGAAAAGGGCGATGGAGATAAGGAGTACACTTGTGATGAGCACTGGGTAATATGTGGAATTGCTGAATTACTATATTGTACACCTGAAGCTAATATAACACTGTATGTTAACTACACTGAACACACGCACACACACACACACACAAAATAAATACCACTTAATATACTTTAAAAAATAAAATAAAATGTAGCACAACAGTACCACAAAGGATGGGAAAGAGGAACTGAAAATCCACTGTTAAGGTCCTTACACAACATATGAAATCATATAAAAATATGTTAAAGGTAGATTCTGATTAATTAGATAGATATAAACTCTAAAATTATATTAAGGAGATAAAATTATTTTATCTAAAATTTATTTTAAGGAGATATAAATCACATTTCAACAGAGCAGATAAAATGGAAAAAAAAAAGAGAATTCCCTTTTTGGAAACCTAACAATGTCTCATTTTGCCACATATCCCAATGCATTTAATAAGCTACGTTTAGAGAAATAGATGTAGTAAGTTATAGCCGGTTTTGTGGAGCTGTACTGAATCTGAGTCTTTTTGAAAAAGTACGAAGGAATTAGCCCTATATTTGTTGCTTCGAATAACATTTTTCTCCCACACGTTTATTTGATTGTGTCAGCATGATAACAGAAGCCAAAAAGATTCATTATGCTCTCATTCAAACAAAATGGTTAACAGTTAATCATGTAGCTATGGATCTTCCTCCCTCTGCAGAAAATTTACCACCATTTGTCCAAAACACTGCAGGATCGGTAAGTGACCATTTATAACTGACACATACGTACGATGACTTTATCATTTTAAAAATAGATTTACTCAACTTTCTAAAAGGTTTCTTGTTGTATTACATTTTTTTTGACAAAAGAATGCACACTGTTTCACGCTTAATAAAACAAATACTATATCTATCTTGAAAGAAAATAATAGGAAAGATGTTTTAGATCACTGAGAAAGATTCAGTCCAGGAACAGAAAATCAATCTAATATTTAAAAAGGGCAAAACTTCTTATTTTAGCAAGGCTGTTATAGACATCACATGGAGAAAAACATAAAAATTAAGCATAGGAAACACAATTACCAGGAGACATTCCAGAAAAATAAATTTGGGAAACTCATGTGAAGAGACCTCTTCAAGCCTTTATAAAAATAAGTCAGAATAAGTTGTATTGTATTCTAAACACAAACTTTGACACAATTTATCAATGTACGGTTAACAGTTCAATGAAAACAGTATATATGAAATGATAGTCTCATTTTTAATGTTTATAATAAAAAAGATGTAGGTAAGGAAGCTCAGAGGTATGTGCTAGCCAATTGGCTTTGGCCAGATGGAGCCCCTGAGGCGGTTAGACTCCATTTCTCCTGCAAGAAGGTGGCCATCTAAGGGCAATGCTGGTGATGCACAAGGGGCAGGGGACCACCTGTCCATCACTGTGAGCAGCAGGAATGCCCTAGGCAGTGCATGCATTTAGCACAAGTTCTGAAGTCCTGGATCCTAAGCAGCAGATACCCAGCACCCAGCTGCTACTTGATGTGAACAGAAGTATTCCATTTGGATGTGGCTTCCGTGCACAGTAGATCCCTAAGTATAACAATAATTTTGATGGCACTATTATTATTTCGAAACTTTCTGATGTTTAATGAATCCAACGGCCAAATCACCTCAATAATATCATTCTGAAAACAATGCAAAAAACAAGCTATTGAATAAATTCAGGATGTCTGTATTCCTGTCTCTAATGTGACAGGCATTCAATGAAGAAAAGTTGAACATCAGTTGAAGATACTGCCAATAAAGTCTGATGAAAAAAGATACCAAATCTATATGAAAAAAATATACTTCTTGATGGAAAACATCTATCTTAAGATAAATTTGGGGAAATTTTATTATGTGGAGATAATTTATCAGGGTTAGATAGCTTTAGTTATAAGCTGCTTATGTTCAATTATTAGGAGGGGTAAAGTTAGGGAAGAGGAGAATAGTGCCTTCTAATTTATCCATTCATTCCCTCAAGACACATTATAAGCTTTTATGCCTGTAATTCTGATAGACTGCTATTGACAAAATTTGTGTGACAGAGAAATTCTAACTAAGTTTCCTTTATAGAATCGGTAATACAATAGCAGACCAATTGTCAAGTGTCTACAGTGAATCTATTCACTTGATTAGGTGAATGTTGCCTCTTTTATTTCAACAATAGACCATCAACATAGCCATTTGCCTAACATGTTGATACCACATGTTTATACACTAGTACAATATTTTAAAATGTCATTTGAAGCAAAATAAAAAGAAGCAAATGTCTTTTAGTTAAACTCTTAATCTCTTCTTAATTCAGCATAATTTCTCTGATTGCCTCCCTGCCATGAGAAATGCTCCTAAGGTATATTTTCTCCTCTGAGGCTATGACACTACTGGAAGTTACAGAGTGGTGTTGGAAACTGGCCTCTAAGTTTCTAGCTGCCTTGCCTCAGGGACAGCACTATGGAGACTCTCTCCTTCGTAACTTCCCAATTACTTGAAGTGAGGCATCTGGGTTCTTTCTCATGTTACTGTCACCTTGGTTCCCTGGAGTTCATTTCTGGATAAATAGGTAATTTATCCAGATACTTCTGATACTTCTTTCTTCCTATACTTCTATTCCATATGCTTTTCTCTCAGACACAGAACAGTAGCAATGCAGAAAAGATAATAAGTACTTTCTAAACTTCTTCATAAAATGTATTCAACTCCATGATAATATTTTTTTTTCTGAATAAGATGATCAATCACATGGGTGGGTAAGCTACAATATCAGTTCACCTCTTTTTATTCCTCTCTCACTTAGGTCATAAGGAATAAGGAGAAAAAAAATTTACCAAGGTTACCTTTTGCTGGGTATTTCATTTCCTTTACTTTTTCTTATTGTAGCTTCACAATAATCCCATCATTATTTTGCTCACTTGAAGAATAAAGAAACTCCTGGGGTGCCTGGGTGGCTAAGTCGGTTAAGCGTCTCACTTTTGGTTTCAGCTTAGGTCATGATCTCACAGTTTATGAGTTCAAGCCCCGCATCAGGCTCTGCACTGACAGTGTGAGCCTGCTTGAGATTCTCTGTCTCTCTCTGCCCCTCTCCCCACCACTCTCAAAATAAGAAATAAACTTAAAAAAAAAAAAAAGGATAAAGAAACTTCTGTTTGAGTTAAGTCTTAGGGAGACATTGATTTTCTATTATATCAAGTGTTACTCCAAGAGGAGTTTACTTTTTTGATTATTAATTTCAATTTTTTAAAATATTTATTTATTATTTTTGAGAGACAGAAAGAGGCAGAGTGTGAGCAGGGAAGGGGCAGAGAGAGAGAGGGAGACACAGAAGTCAGATGTTCAACCGACTGAGCCACCCAGGCACCCCTACTTATTAATTTCAGAGGATAACAAATTTTATACGAAATAATTATAATTTGTTCCAGAAGGCAAAGAATAATCTTGTGAGGGGGGCTAATCTAATGATTGTATATAACACTGGTAGGATTAGGATAAATTTCACAGTCAATGTGCAAAATCCTTTGCAAGTCAAAATAAAAACAAAAACAAAACAAAACAAAACAAAAACAAGACAGTTTTTCCTGAAGCGATCAGAAGAGGTGCCAAGGAGATAACTCTGGACTCGGTCTTGAGTGATGGAGAGCTTTTTGTAAGGTAAATGTGTGTTGGTGAGGGAGTGAGGCTGAAGGAAGGAGTGCTGGGGAAGCTCTTAGGTGACATTAATGGCAAAAAGCACAGACAAGGAGGTGAGGAAGGATGGCATGAATTCAGGGAGGAACATGTAGTTCTTAAAATTGGAATGCAGATTTAGGTTATAAAATGGAGGAAGATGAAGTTGTAAATAGTACTAAGTTTGAACATGGAACCAAATTAAATTGTCTGGTAACCCTGGGAGCCGGTCCTTAGCATTGATTTTATTGGTGTAATTAAAATTTTCTGATTAATCCATCAGCCTAACAGGCAGTGGTAGGTGCTGCAACTCATTCATGACCATCAAGTCAACATTCCAAGAACCTTGATTTGCAAGTGAGGGCTGTAGCTTATAACTGGTATGGTGGTCGAAGTCTATTTTTACAGAACACTCAAGACCTTTGCTTATGTAATAGTCCTATTTTGTTTTTCACATAAGTCACAACTTACTGCAATGTTTTATGTAAATTCAAGGACATATTCACAATATGCAAACAAATGGTTTTTCTTCTGACATTTATTGCTATCTGAAAGTTAGGTAACATTTAGGCAGAAATTACAGTTTCTTTTCAAAGAAATTACACAGTGTATTGTATCTAAAGACTATTAAAATCTTAGCAGAAAATAAGTTAGATGGACCAAAAATCATTTTTCCTGGATTTAGAAAAAAAATGTTTAGTCTTCATAGATCCAATTGAGTGTGCAGGATTTTATTTCAGAAACACACAAACTGCCTTGATTACCAATTATGCAATCTTATTCCTAAATCAGTAGGGAGAATTACACTGTCACTGTCAACTCTTGACTTTCATGGTACTCCAAATCCTTGTTTAAAAGGCTGAACTTTAATCTATATTTTAGCATTTGTGATATTATGATTTGGCTAAATTTAAACAAGCTTTTAAAACCTGCATTTTGCCATTAACTTCTATATTTCATCTTAGACATATCAGGAGCTTATACTTAATTCCTTCCCTTATACAATTTTTAAGTAAAAATAACAAATACAGAAAAAATATACACAGTCATTCTTGTTTTAAATGTTACTGGAATTCTTGTAATTTTATCTATTTAGTATTGTTTTTAATATGTCCAGGGATAAAGGCAAAGTTGTGTTGAGACTTAAGACTGAAACATATGGTTTCTGATATTTCTTCTTTTTTAATGCAGATTTTATTTTCTCCTTTTCATAACCAAGGTTTATATATAGAATATTCACTGTCTTATACAGAAATATAAAATAAGAAGAGGTACCTAGACATCTTTGGCCAAAGGAGAAACAATGGGACAAAGAATTTCTCAGCCATGAGGCATTCTAATACTCTGTAAGATGGCAGAACTTAAAAGGTATTTGAAGTGCACAGACCTAGGAAATGACATGAAAATACTATTTCAATGATCTAACTACATAAAATTACTTGGGCAATATTTGTATTACAATTTGCTTTCTAGCAAAGTATTACATATTGGACTCACAATTTCATAGACTGCTTTTAATAATACCACTTTGCCTGTGATTGCTGGTATAGAAAATCGAATGACACATTAAGAGATTGCAAAGGTTTTGTGTTAAAAAAAAAAGTAAGCATTACTGTCTTATCCCCTTTTCCAGTTCTGCAGTTAGTTCGGAAGAAATATTGGTAGAGCATCTATTCATTTAACCACCCACTCATTCCCTCCTTCCCTCATTCACCCAATACTTATTGAGCCTCTACTGTGTGGGCCAGGTGTTTTAAATATAATGACTGATTAATCTTCATTTTCAAGGAATAAGATCTTTAAAAACACAAAAATGTTCTTTATATTCTAACTGCATTTTTATTTACAGTATTCCTAAAATAATTATGTGATTTCATTTATATAATGCATATAACTATTGTGTTTATTATTATTAGTTTGCAAAAAAAAGTCAGTATATATAAATATACCTTAATATCTTGCCCCATTTTCAAAAAAAGAGTATAATGGGGGGCATTGAAAATGTAACCCCCTTCTATTGTTTTCATTTCTTTTAAACTGTGGTGAAAACTTTAGTAGCTGAGTCTATGACTGCTAATATTTTCAATTTACATTTAAAGGAATAAGAAGTAAAGTGAGAAAAAATATTCTTGTGTTTTCATTTTCTCCTTCTGATATAAATGAATCAAGCTATTCTTATATGGGCACATTAGAGCAGAAAATTGAAAACTTAAACATTAATAAAAGGAGACAAGACACTGCCAGTAAAAAAAAGTACGAAAAGTAGAAAATGTGTCATCTTCTAAGAAAAGAAAAATCAAACTAGATATGAAAAAATGACTGTTAGTGCAAAAGTAATGAGCAGTGAAACCTAACTATAAAATGTTTAATGCTTGGAACTACATAATGCATCCATTAATATACTTCTGTGACATGAAATATTGTAGGTGATTGAGCTAGGTCCTTACTGTGTATAAAGTGCTACCTGAAATTAGGTTTTGAAATGTTCATGAATTCTGTGAAGCTACTGGAGTTCATCTGTTCTCTGAAAGTGTAAAGTTCAGTGGTAACTAAGCTCCCAGTTCAACGTTTTCCAAATAACCTGAAGCTGCTGGTTTAGCTACTTTTGGGGCTTTACGTACTTTGAAAAAGGAGGCAATAGATCAGGACAGTCAGAGGTGGTATATAAATTCTTCCTGTTGCCCACACTGAATATCCTAGAGTGTGAATTGAGCACCCAGGGTCAGTATGTCAACTCCCAAGGTAATGAGAATTAACTGCCCCTATACATCCCCCAAGCTGATAGGTCTCAAAGTTTAGAAAAAATTGACATTGTTAAAATGCGTATCTCTAAAAAGACATGTTCTCAGAGAATTTGATACTATTGTCTTGGTTGTCTGTTCATAGGTTTATAAGTTTCACAAAATCTCTAGGTGATTATGTCATGTTCGGCATTGGTAACTCATTTGGAGCAGAAACTTGGGGCAAGTTCTGGGAGCTAAAATTATATATAAACAGCATCTATCTCCAGGGAAAGAGTATCATTTTATAGAAACAAAATACTATTAACCAGAAAGGAACTTTTTGTCCAATACAGAGGATATAACCATTGAGGTATATATGGTTATATTAATAAAATTTAAAAGCACATGCCATGTAATATAACATCCTTTCCCTTGCTGTGTATTGTGGGCACACATTTCAAAAATGTTTTGTGAGATTAGTGGGGCAAGAGGCTATAGACAGACCTATGAGATTGCTCAAGAGTGTCACTGCTTTGGGTCCTTGCAGTTGTCTATACTACCTGAGGGCAGACCTGTGCAAAGAGTGCCCAAGTAGGAGAGGGGCAGAGAGAGAGACAGAGACACAGAGAGACATAGAGAGAGAGGGAGAGAGAGAATCTCTCTCAAGCAGCTTGTGCACAGTCAACAGGGAGCCCTATGGAGGGCTTGAACCCATGAACCATGAGATCATGACCTGATCCAAAACCAAGAGTGGGACGCTCAACTGACTAAACCACCCAGGTGCCCCTAAGGCAAAGAGATTCCTAAAGAAACACTAATTCTCTCCCTTCTAGAGCAGCTCAAACTTTTTAGCCTGGCCTAAGTGATAGGATCAATCTCAAAATCTCATATTAAAGAATAATGTGGTACTTATAAAGAAAATAAACACTTAACTAATTTTTCCCCCTTTCCCCCATACTGCCAATAAACAATGGGATGAAAATACAAGAATCTATTTTATTCCACTATTCTACTGTAATTGTATACATGAACTTTAAAACTTGTGGTAAAACTAGCAAAATGAGGTTAGTTTTGTTTTGTTTCCTTTTTAACACATACTTTATGGAACAGATTTTGGTAATTTTATAAAGGATTGTTATTTACTGCTATTTTATAATATTATAAAAATAAGTGAATCATATAAGTGTATTCCATATAGGAAAAAGGTTTATATGATTCCCGGATTTGTTTATGTGTGGTCCAACATTTTCAGGATTGCAGAAGCAACATTTTCTTGCTTTAAAGTAAGAAAAATCTTCAAATATTACCTATTTATTTCACCCAGTATACTCACTCATAACGATATGGTCTGGTACCAGTAAGAGACTAGGATCCAGATTTCCCAAACTTCAATTCTCTACAATTGTTTCACTGAGCCATGCTGCTTGAGTTAACAAAGTCTGGAGAGAGACTGCCTGGTTGCACATCCCAGCTTTCCCACTTACTTTATAGTCTACATCCTATTAAAAAGTCAAGTAATATCATTCCCATTTTCAGAACTCTCCAAAGGCTTACCATCTCACTGACAGTAAACACCCAAGTCCTCACATGTAAATCCTGCAAGGCCTGCTCTCTCCCAACTACCTCTCTGACTTTACTTCTTGCTACTTTTTGGATGTAGCTAAATAAGTCTCTTCCTTTTTGTTCCTCAAGGACGCTTGTCCCAGCACACCTCTGAAATTGTCTCTTGCTGTTACCTCTGCCTATAAGGTGTTTTCCTCTGATTACTTTAATTTCCCTTGCCAACTCCATCATACATCTCTCTCTCTCTCTCTCTCTCTCTCTCTCTCTCTCTCACACACACACACACATACACACACACACTATACACACACACACACACACACACACACACACACATACATATATGTATTACTTCTTTGCCTCCACCAGAATGAAACCCTACCCCAACCCCAGGGTAGGGACTATATTTTTGTGTATTCTGGACACTGCTATGTCCTCTGTGCCTGAAACAGTGTTTGGCATATAAGAGGCAGTCAAATATTTGTTGACTATTGATTTTCATACTTTATTTTCCTCAGATCACACAACCACAAGAAGAAAGACATAAGACAATTTGTCCCACCTAACATCTTAAAGGAATTCAGGTTCACTGAAAGAAATTTAAATCATAATATTATTACATTTGAATAACTATTTATATTTTTTAAAATCAGTTTTTCTGTAAGATCTTTAAGAAATGAGTAGGAGTGCTGACTGGTCATAATCTATGTTTCCCATAGTCAGTGTTAATCAGATAATAAAAATCCTGCTCCCCATTTAAACCATAAAATACACAGCACCTATTCAAATAGGAAGGGTATAAATCTAGGAAGCAAGAGAATACAGAATCATAAGCCTAGATTTATTAAAACCCAGAGAATACAGAACCATGAAGACATAAAGAAATTTTCCAGGGGAAATTTATTTAATATTAAGTTCACTATTTTGCAACCTACCAGTTTTATGATTCAACAGAAGCCTAGGCAGCAGAAGGTAACATGGAGATTAGATTCATATGTGAGGAACTATTTCAGATGTTTATGTTTGAGATATATATTTAATGAAATACATTAAAAAGAAAACCTCTCTCTCTCTACACACAACACACACACACACACACACACACACACACACACACACACACACACACCAAAACCTGCCACATGAGATAAAGTCTAAGCTCTGAAGTTTGGTATACAATGCTTCAAAATGTGAGCAGATTTCTCCAATCATATCAACTACTCTTGCCTTACTCATCTGAAGGGGCTGACACAGAATGTATCACAGAGCCTAAGATTTACTGTGATTTCATATTTTCAGAATACATTGGTTCAATGAGATATATCACAATTAACTTGGCTACCAGTTTTAATACCTAATAACTGTGTGGATTTAGAGGATTCAAAAAAGTAAAGGATTCCATCAGGATTAAAGGTCTTTAAAGTTAAGTAGAGAAAAAAGCATTTATATATTTTAAGGAGTCAAAAAATATATAAAACCAATCAAGTTGTATACAAATGTGGGAAGACTTAACATAATTACAGACTTAACATAATTAGATCAGAGACCCGTATCACATAAGTCTTTCCAATATATAAAGTTATGTGAAAGATTATTTCTAAACCTCAGTATATTCCAATATAATCCTGAATAAGAGCCTGTTAATATCTTGTCTAAGTATCCTCCAAATTGCTGAAGATTACCTTATTATTACTTTAACAGAAAAGATTCTTCCATATCTAGAGGGATTTCAAATTAATTACAGAAATCTTTAAGAGAATAAAACCAGACATATTAACATCCTCATGTTAGATATATTACGACTTTGTGTGCTAGTAAAGTTCAATATCTATTTACTTGTGATGTGCCTAATTGGAGAAACATATGATTGAATAACTAATTTAGATGCTATTTTAAAGTAGAAATTTCATTGTTTGTTGCATTGGAGCTTATAAAAAAATTAAACCACATATTTATAAATTTATTAGAATATTCATACTTGGGACATCTTGTTAATCATATAACTGAGGAAGAATATTTGAAAGGGAAATCACATATACTTAACACAAATTGCAGTTTGAAATATTTGAATATGTTTAATTAACTGCTTAAATAAGACCAAATATTATTCAAAGTTTTAAAACTGATTGTTAAAACAGGAGGGGGACAATGAAAATAAGGGAAAGAGAGAGGCTAACAACTAAAGGCTTCTAAAGTGAAAACCTTAATAAGGAAGTAGATTTTTTTATTTGTAACTTTAATAAATCATTCATTAATTTTAAAATCAAAGCAACTCTAACATCATATTTTCTGTTCACAAAACCCACTTTTAAAGATACCAAAGTCATGATGAAACACTCTTTAACTTCCTAATGTATAGTTATTTCTTTTTTCCCCATGATTTTATCATAATTTTTTTTCCTATGTGTATAAAAATTCTTCCTTTTTTCTATTTAAAACGCTTCTCTTCAGTAGACCATGAGCTCTCTATAAAGTGTTTTTGTATTTTCATTTTATACTCAAATAAAATTTAATTGAATTAATTGGATCCTTTATCCCAAAACTGCTTCCTAGCTAATGTGATGCTTTGCTCTGTTCATAAAATTCTTACTACCTTTGCTGGGTCACCATTTCTTCCTTGTGTCCCTGACGAGTGAGAGCTTCCTAGTGCTACGACCAGTTCCTCCATTGTGTGTTGTGTCATTACCAGTTCTCCCTCAGAGATCTCATTTACTTCACGGTTTTAACCACTGCCTCTCAAATCAATACCATTACTCCAATCTTTGCCTTTGAGCTCCAGCCCCACATTTCTGATTACCTGCCAGACATTTCTACTGAGATTTCTTACCTCATGAAATAACATGGCTTACAATAAAAAGTCAAAATCATTCCTTCAAAGCCAATGTATTCTGTGGTTTTCTCAGTTTCTAGCAGGAGAGCAGTATTATTCTTCCAATAACCTACTATCGAAAACTTGGAATCATTATTGGCATCTCTTCCCATTCTTTTCCCCACATTCCTAGTGACTTTCCTTGAGCACTTATTTTTCTATGAATCTGTCCTTTTCTATCATTCTCTCTACCACCATTATCCCCGCTCCCCTTGCTGGCTTCTGCCACCATAGTTCAGGTCCTGACCGTCTCCCACATTTAGCAGTTGGTTAATTGTTCTTCCTGAATGTCTTCTCTCATTGTTGTAATCTTCCTCCTATGTTGCTGCCAAGGTTGATCTACCACCTGCATCCACATTGTTCCTCTGACCAACCTTAAATATAAATAGAGTCCAAACTCTTTAGCCGCAAGTTTAAATGCTCTGCATTCTAGCATCAGGATAACTTCCTAATCTTATTCCCCCCTATTTACTTTCATGGATGCTCTAATCCAGGGGCTGGCAAACTTTTCCTATAAAAGGCCAGAGAGTAAATATTTTAGGCTTTGTGGGTCTTATAGTCTATGGTCTCTGTCCCAATTACTCAGCACCATTGTTATAGCACAAAAACAACCACTGATAATACATAAACAAATGGATGTGGCTATGTTCCAATAAACCTTCATTAAAAAAGGGGGGCCTGGGTGGCTCAGTTGGTTAAGCATCTAGGTCTTCATTTCACTCAGGTCATGATCTCACAGTTGAGAGATCGAGCCCCACATTGGGCTCTCTGCCCAGCTTAAAGATTCTTTCTCTCCCTCTGCCTATAAAGCCCACACCTGTGTCTAATCCATTTGAATTCATCTTCTTCTTTTCATCAAATTTAATCGCCTTTTCACTTCAATAGACTCATTTGCGTCTCAAACACCCCCTCTTTTCTTTTCTGATCATGGAAATCTTATGCCTATCTTTATGCCTAATATTTTCTTTAGAACCTCTCTTAATAATCTGTTCCATAGTTATCTGTTCTTCCTCAAAAATTCAGTAGACATTCTCTTTCTTAGTTTGTTCATTCATTTAAGAAACACTTTTTAAACACTCAGTATTATAGAAACTAACACTACAAAGATGAGCAGACACTGTAGGAATAAATCTTGTGTGAATGGAGTGGAGGCAGAGATGAGAATAGTGTTAAATTAGAGTGGTTTCACTTTATTTAATACACTTGATGAAAATATGGATAGCACTTTACACTCGGCTAAATATATTCAATGTGTACCTAAATTTAGAGAACAATGGTAGAGAATAACTACATTATAGATATATTTTTAATTCTCTTTATATTTAAAAATTAACTATAGTCATTTTAAAGTTTTTATAACAAATAGCTAATAAGCACTTGAAATATTAACTAAGCATAAGTGGTATTATTTTTCTTAATTGCCAACTGAAAGTTTAAGGGCCAAATGTCTTATGATTTCTGTTATAACATTAAATTATAAATAACATTAAACTACAAATATACAGCAAAAAGAAAGAGAAGATAAAATACATCCAATGTTAATTCTCTATTTGCAAATATGCTAATTTTGCTAGTGTCTATGTTTCATTGTGGTATCATGTTGCTATTTTGAAAGTAAAATTATTGGACACATTAAATACTTTCAATTTATTTAATAACAATTCTAAGTTGAAGTCAAATAAAACAAAAGGTTTATTTCTAAGCATAGAAGGACAAGTGGATGTATCTTAAAAACAAAATAAATAATTTACTCTTTTGTATATGTTAAGTATGGGGCCTTAAAGACATTTATGTGTTTCCAATAGATCATGAGTTTATAGGAAGCAAGCATCTTATGGTTATAGAAACAGGAGGTATTATAGAAATACTTTCTCTATTTAAATTATTATAAGGTCTATTTTTTTTTAAAGCATAGGAGTAAAAGTTTTACTAACTATCCTATATTTGATTTAAAATCAGCAAGGACATTGGGGCACCTGGGTGTCTCAGTTGGTTGAGCACCAGACTCTTGATTTCGGCTGAGGTCATGATCTCACAGTTCATGGGATTGAGCCCTGTGTCTGTCTGGCTCTGACCTGACAGCGTGGAGTCTGCTTGGGATTCTCTCTCTCTCTCTCTCTCTCTCTCTCTGCCTCTTCCCCTCGTGCACACACATGCTCTCTCTCTCATTCCGTCTCTCAAAAATAAATAAACATTAAATAAATAAAATGAAATCAGCAAGTATATGCAGTACATCTAAGAAACTATATCTACTTCAGCAAGGCCACAGGATACAAGATCATATAAAGAAATCAATTATATTTCTGTATATTATCCATAATCAATTCAAAACAAAATTAATAAAATAATTCCATTTGCAATTGTATCAAAATAATAATTATTATTTAAAAACATTTTTAATGTTTATTTAGTTTGGAGAAAGAGAGACAGAGAGAAAGCATGAGCAGGGGAGGGACAGAGAGAGGGTGAGACACAGAATCTAAAGCAGGCTCCAGGTTCCAAGCTGTCAGCACAGAGCCCGATGTGGGACTTGAACCAATAAACTGTTTAGCTCAGATCATGACCTGAGCTAAAGTCAGAACCTCAAGTGACTGAGCCACCCAGATGCCCCTCAAAAATAATTATTGATGAATGAATTTAACAAGAGAAGTGCAATACTTGTATGCTGAAAACTACAAAATATTTTTGAAAAAGTTAAAGATCTAAATAAATGGAGAAACAGCACATATTCATGAATTAGAAGACTTAATAGTTTTAAGATGGCCACATGCCCCAATTTGATACACAGATTCAAAATAATGTTTATCAAAAATCCAAGCAGCCTGTTTTGCAGAAATTGACACACTGATCTTTCACTGGAAAATGAAAACCATCTTGAAAAAGAACAAAGTTGGAAGGACTTACATATTCTGATTACAAACTTACAGTAATCACAATAGTGTAGTATTAATAAAGGCCAGACATATAAAAGAAAAGAGTTGAGGGTCCGAAAAGGCAGGTTCACATTTATAGTTGATTGTATTTCCACAAATGAGCCATGGACGTTCAATGGGTAAAGAACAGTCTTTTTTTTTTTTTTTCAACAAATGATGCTGGGACAACTGGATGTCCACATGCAGAAGAATAAAGGTGGGTCCCTCATTCACATCATGTACAAACGTTAATTCGAAATGGATCACAGACCTAAATGTAAGAGTTAAAACTCTAAGTCTTAGTAGAAAACTTCAGAGTAAATCTTAGTGATTTTGGGGTAGATAATGGTTTCTTAGATATAACACCAAAAACCCTAGCTAAAAAAGACAAAAAAAATAATAGAGAAGTTGGACTTCATCAAAATTAACTTTTAATTTTAATCAAAATTAAACTTTTGTGCTGCAAATGTAACCATCAAGAAAGTGAAGAGACAATTCAAGAATGGTAGAAAATATTTGCAAATCTGGTATCTGATAAGGTATTTGTGTCCAATATGTAGAAAAAACTTTTACAAGCCAACAATAAAAAGACAGCCCAATTAAAACTGGGCAAAAGGTTTGAGCAGATATGTCTTCAAGTATATGCAAATGGCTAATAAGCACATGAAAGATACTTGTCATTAATCACTAGAAAAATGCAAATCAAAATACAATGAGATATCACCTCACACTCACTAGGGTTGTAATAATAATAATAATGATAATAATAGATAATAACTAGTCTTGCTGAGGATGTGAAAAAATTGGAACCCTCATATATTGCTACTGAGGAGTTAAATGCTACAGTGACTTTGGAAAACAGTTGGGCCATCCTCAAAATGTTGAACACAGAGTTGTCATTTGAATAATCAATTCTACCTCTAGGTGTATATCCAAGAGAAATGAAGAAAATCTGGTCACATGAAGCTAGTATAAAAAGTTCACAGCACCATTATTCATAATAGCCAAAAAGTGAAAACAACTCAAATGTCCATCAACTGATTAACGGGTAAATAAATGTGGTATATCCAGACAATGGGATATTATTTACCAATGAAAAGGAATGAAATACTGATCCATGCTACAACAAAAATGAGGCTTGAAAAGCATATTACTAAGTGAAAGAGGACAATCACAAAAGACCATATATTGTATATTTCCATTTATGTGAAATGCACAGAATAGGAAAATCCACAGAGCAGAGAAAGTAGATTAGTAGTGGCCAGAGTTTGGGGGAAGTAAGAAATGGCCAGTGACTACTACTGGCTACAGAGTTTCTTTGGGGGAAGGTGATAAAAAAAGGTGAGGGTTGAGCAACTCTGAGAATACACTAAAACCACTGGAGAGGGTAATTTCATAGTATTTGAATTATAACTCAATAAAGCTGTTATATTTTTAAAAATCTGAACTTGATTCAGGAAATGGGTTTTTTTCTTTTCTATTTTCTTTTTCAGAAAATAACAAAACAAAATCTCAGACTAGACTTTGTGGCACATACACAATATTTTTTCCTGAAAAGCTAAATTATTCTCAAGATTCTAGCCCTGCAGCAGGAGCCAGCCTTTCTGCACAGCCAGCCTTCCTACCAAAGAAATGTAATTCTTAGAATAGCTTCAAAGTTTCCTAGTTCCTTCTTGTACATGGAAGACAGAGCTAGGAAGGGACTCATTTCTCCCACTCATGAGAATGTTGAGTTTCTGTGACCATTCCTAAAATTCTTCAGTGGAACAGAAACTTTATCCAATTCAAAAGTGTCAAGACTGTTTACTTCTTTTCTCTTAAATCTGCTAGTGATCCTTCTGAGAAGTTACAGTAATAAATACATTCAAGTTGCCTTTCAATTTTTCTCATTTCCTCAAATCCAATCTTACAGTTCTGAGTAATAACTGCAAGACTGAAACTGTAAAATAAAGCCATAACAATAATACGACAACAAAAACACCAAGAAAGCAATAGGAGATGTTAGAAAGTGCCTTGTTAGCAAACAAATGGCATGGTTAATATTTAACTTTCCAGAACATTCTCTAAATTTAAATTTTGATCTTAGTATTCACTATCGATGTCAGTCCAGGTTTTAAGAATATTAATTAATGTTAGTGATAAGATTTTGAGGAAACAGTTTTCAAAGTGCAAGTAACATCAGTCACTATGTTATGAAATAATTACACACGAAATATGAAGTTTAAAAACTAACAAGCAAGATAGTTAAGTGAATGACCGTACAGGAAATTCCACTAGTTTTCTATTGTAGGCATAACAAATTACCAAAAAATTTAGTTGACATGCATTTGTTTTAGGGTTCTCTAAGTCATAAGTCCAGTATGTGTCTCACCAGGCTAACATCAACGTGTCTGCATCACTGCATTCCTTGGAAGTACAGGGGAGAATTTCTGTCCTGCTAATATGGGTTCATGGCAACGTTAAGGCCCTTCTGGTTGTAGGAACCAGGTCCCCATTTTTCTGCAGGCTTCAAACTGAGACAATTCCAGATTCTAAAAGCATCTGCAATCCTTAATTTATTGTCTACTTTCTCCATCTTCAAAGTCAGTAAGGCCAGGTCCTACCCATGCAGATCACAGCTCTATGACCTTTTCTTCTACCTCTCTCTTCCCCTTCTTGAGCTCATGTGCTACATTGAGCCAACACAGGTAATCCAGAATAATCTCTTCATTGCAAGGCTAGCTAATTAGCAACCTTAATTCCAACCTAAATTCCTCTTTCCCATATAATTCTCCTTTATCACATTCCTCATGTAATATAACATACTCAAGATTCCAAGGATTAGGGTGTGGACATGTTTAAGGGATGGACCATTATCTTCATAACTATAAATATATAATCAATGCAGTTGGAATTGTGGGGAACAGGCTGCTCTCTTTTTTCTTATGGTAAAGGGACTTTTATTTTATTTAAAAAAATTTTTAACATTTATTCATTTTTGAGAGAGAGAGAGAGAGAGAGAGAGAGAGAAAGCATGAGCAGGGAGGCACAGAGAGAAGGAGGCACAGAATACCAAGCAGGATCCAGGGTCCGAGCTGTCAGCACAGAGCCCAACGTGGGGTTCAAACTCACGAACCATGAGATCATGTCCTGAGCCGAAGTCTAATGCTTAACACACTCAGCCACACAGGTGGCCAGGGATTTTTAAAAATTAAAATAATTTAGATACTTTCCTTAGTGTTTTGATCTTGATAGAGATAAGAAAAAGATGATAGGGATACCCTAGGATGAAATATAAGTGACTCAAAAGTGAAGGAATAAATATAATATTACCTGACATAAAATATATTTTTGAATAACTACTTTGTATCAACTTGTAAACCAAGAAGTCTGTATACAAAAGTGAACAAAACAGAAATAGACCCTGCTTTCATAAAGGCTTAAAGTTAAGTGAGAATACTAGGTGCTATATGGAAGTGTTGAATTACTAAATTGTGCACCTGAAACTAATATTACACTGTATGCTAGTTAACCAGAATTTAAATAAAAAGTTTAATGAGAGAAATGACCAAATAACCAATGACCACATAAACACATAAATAAATGCACAATCACAATTTCCAACACATGCTATAGAGAAAATACGTAGGTAGATTCAGTGAAATCTGCTAACAGGGTGAAAAGGTAGCGTGAGCTACCAGGGATGGTCAAGGATTATTTGAAGTGGTAATGATGTAAGGGATTTCATATTTCACAACATTGGGAGTAAAGAATATCCCTGGACATAGAGAGCAGCTTTTTTTGTCAAAAAGATCTTCTGTTATAAATTGCACAAATATAACCTAAGGAAATGAAGCTTGGAGCTGGCCAAGAAGTGCCTGCAGAACCAAAACTGAAGAGTTAACAACACTCCTCTGCATTTCCACAGCCTTCCTACCTCTTGCCTGGACTATCACAATAGTATCCAAAATGGTCTTCCTGCTCCAACCATTGCCCGCTAGAGTCTATCCTTACATATTAGTCACAATGTCCGTTAAAAGAAAGAAAAGAAAAAAAGGAAAAAAAAAAAAACAAAGAGAAAAAAAAGAACAACAACAACAACAAAAAGTAAATCAGGCAAAATTACTCCTCTGTTGAAACTATTTGAATGGCTACCTATTGTATCCATAGTGAAATCAAATTCCTTCCCAGGTCTTAAAAGCCCTATGCTCACTCTGTTCCAGCCACAGTGGCCTTTGTCTATAAGCATACTCTCCTCTCAGGCCCGATGACCTACACAACATATATTAGCTCTCACTTTTTCTAGTTCCTTCATATCCTGCTTTACTTACATTTCACAAAATTCGCCACCTGATGTATCATTGTTTGTTCTAGTTGTTGATTGTTTGCTTGTCTGTATTAGAATGAAAGTACTATGAAAGTAATGAAATTCTCTTATTTTTTCCATAATGAATCCCCAACAATACCTGGTACATGGAAGAAGATCAATAATTTTTACTGAATGAATTAATGAAAAGAGCTTTTCGGGAAATTTCAAAGGCTACTTCTTACCTTACCTGTGCCCTAGGTAAGATTTATAGACAATGTATTTATATCTGGTCCTAACTTCAAAGCCTACTCCCACATGCGTATTATCTTGGGTAGGTCACTTATTAACCTGATCTTCAGGCTTCTCTGTATTTATTTCTGTCCTATTTTCAGGAAACGTAGCACCAGCTAAATGAATAAAAATGGAATTATAAACCACTACAAAGACATAAAATGTGATTATTAGTCTGTGCCTTTCTTGGTCAGAATATAAAAATTATAAAATTACTGACTTTGCGTATTATAAATATTAGATTGTACAGGCAATACTCATAAAGCACAATTAAAAACTGTATTTCTGTGTCTCACAATCCTTTTAAATTTATTCTGCAGAGTTAATTTTCTCTTATTTTTCAGATAAAATTCAGACAGGACTCATAGTTTCTCTGCTTATTCTTAAGCAATAAAGTGACTTATGTTCACATTCTTAATTCAGTAATTTAAAAATCGATAGCCTTACTAAAAATTTAACTCTGATACTGATTAGATATTGAGTCTTCTCCTCTCCTCCAACTTGGAGGCAGGAAATCTATAGCTCGGAACATTTAGTTGACTTATTTCTCCTCATTCCTTGATCATCTATTTTATGATCTCTGCTCCCTTAGTTTTCTAACTGGAATTTCTGGCTCCTTCACAGTTGAAGCAGAGGAAGGCAGAAGAGGAAAAATAGAACAAGAAAGTTATTTTCTTTTACTGTTCTTAGTCCTGATTGTACAACTTTCATGGATTCTTTGGAAACAGCAACACTTACCCTTTCTCTTCCCAACACATGCATTTTAATGGATGTTCCTATCACACAGACTTTGTATCCATTCTCACTGGCTGCTAGATTCTTCCCCAAATCTGGTGGCACCTCCAGATACTCTGGAGAATTCTCTCTAATGACATCTGTTTGTTACTATATGTGGCCTTTAGAATGGGATCTAAGATGACCCAGACAAGAGATAATTCTATCTTCTGTATGGCTTATATCTAATCCACAGGACACCAGTATAATTTGCCCTATGAACACTGGGAGTTCAAATTACATAATGTAGCATCAGCCTCTCATTCAATCAGCTAGCAAAGTAATAACAAATCAGTTATTCATGTTGAAGGGGCATGAATCAGCCACTAGGCCTCTGTCCTTCAACCTACAAGAAATGCATATCACATTTTTCAGTTAGACTTCCTTAGCCCTCTCTCTTGACTGGCGTGGAGACTGAAATCTTCTCCAACTCTCTGTGGTGGAAGTTGGGTGGGTGGGGTGTTGCAGTTGAAGGACTCATAGCAACCTAACAGCTCTCTCTCTCTAAAGAAATCTTCAAAATCCTTAACTTCCAACATGCTTATATCCTCTATGTGAGTAGGGCATTTAAGAATTTAAGTTATTGTCCCCTCTTTTGGCAAATTTTTGTTTTGACATTGTATCCATTTTGGAATGCTATCTATATTGTATCTTGATGCCATGAAAAACTTTCAATTCACCATCCTGTTACATTTTTATTTAAAAACAATCCTGCAGCTCCCAGCACGTGTGTGCGTGCGCGCGCGTGTGTGTGTGTGTGTGTGTATGTGAGCACGCATGCACACGTGTGTAGATAGATAGTTTAAGTCCTTACAACCTTGGAATGGTTTCTACCATAGTTTTCTAGCTGATCCTTTTTCTTCTTCAACTACCTTTTGCTAGAGAGTCAAGTTCCTTAAATACTGCTCTTGCAGAAACTTACTTGCTTAGAGGGCTTTAATAGTTTCACTTGCTTACTTGGAAAAAAAATCTGAACGCTTCATCATCCTGCTGTGCCTACCTTCTTAAGGGTGAAACAGAAGCTGATTATGGCAAAGGCATCATTCCTAAAGGATTATAGAAATCATATGTAAATCTCAGAATGCCTGGGAAACAGGAAAAGGAGGCTTTCACTTCAAATGGCAACAACAAATATTCCTCCCTATTTGACAGAATGCTGAGATGCGGCCCAGGATATGATCCTCTTTTTCAATGCCAATCTGCCCAAGAGAGAACAAGACTTTATTTTATACATACTTGAGTCCCTGAAGGGATACTTGATTGAAATTTGGATTCTAAGCTGCAGTGAATTTCCTACTTTATTGTTGCTCATGACTGCATACCCCAAGTAGTTTTTCAAGGGAGACTACTTAATGAGACTTATTGCCTGGGTAGACCTTAGAAATAAAAACCAACATTGAATGTCCATAATCTTCATTAAATCCCAGAAAATTACACTTCCCTAAACCCTTTCTCAATTGTAGGTTTAGATCTTCAGTTGCCACTCAATAGTATTTGACTTTATTTGACTTGATATTTGTCTGGATGGTTCTTCAGTGAGCTTTGTCCATCTTTATGTGAAATTTCTGCACTCAAATATTGGCTAACAAGAATAGTTTAGTCAATACACGTTAGGTCTTTTAATTTCAGATGAAAAACTTTAACTGGCTGCTAAATTAGGTCATGGATTCTCAACTTTAGGCTGGCATTTTTCTGCACAGTAGAATTATCCAGATAAGCTTTTTTAAAAAGTCAGGTCTTGTCCTCCAGAGACTCTGATTTAATTGATTTGGGGTGGTAAGCTGGCACTGGGTATTTTTTAACAGCTCCCAATTGATTATAAGGTTCAACAAAACAGGGACCACTGCATTGGGCTGACCATAATTTTATTCTAGACATGGAAATTCTAGAGTCTTCATAGCATTGACTAAAATTATCCTGCATTGTGTCTAGATATAACCCTGAATTAAAAGATACTGACATGCTAATTTTTCTTCTTGATTTCAAAATTATATATCTGTAGAAATATGGTTTCAGGAAATAGATTCCATCATTATCATAATTTTATGATGTTCAGTCATAAAACTTGTATTTCACCTCATGAGTCGAAAATAGGCACAGGAAAGGGACAACCATTCACTCAGTTCTCCATCAATCTAACAGAACATGGGCTCTGAAGATCATGCAACAAGCCCTTCTTTCTTCTTTTTTTAATTCAGCTCTCTGACAAGATGGATGTGCTTTGGCTTGGTACTTTTATATTTTTCTCACCAAGGTACCAGCTGCCAGTTTAGATATCTGGCTATAATTTAATAAGTTGTTGGCCCTTCTTTATTCTATGTATTCATTTACAAAATTATAACTTCTGTAATTCCCCCAGTCTGAGTTAGGTAAAATGTAACATGCAAAAGGTGAAGGAAACTTATGAAATCTGTATTTCATTAAAATCTATTTTTGTCTCACCAAAATCATTGGCCTTATTTCAGTGAATTATGTAGTCCAGTAAAGTCTTGGATTCACGCTACTCTGTAGTTGAATTTATCTCACCCTATAGTTTTTGTTTGTTTTTTGTTTTTATGAACTGAATGTTTTGTATCCCTACCCCAATTCATATGGGGAAGCCCAATGTGACCATTTTGGGAGATAGGGCCTGTGAGGAGGTGATAAAGGTTAGATGAGGTCATAATGGTGGGGCTCTGATCTGTTAGGATTGCTGTCCTTATAAGAGAAGACACCAGAACACTCTTTCTCTTTTTCTCAATCTCTTGCTCCTCACAAAGAGGTCATGAGTGTACACAGTGAGAAGGCATCTGTCTGCACCCCAAGAGGAGAGCTCTCATCAGACACCAATTCTGCTGGCACATTGATCTTGGACTTTCCAACTTCCAAAACTGTGAGAAAATAAATTCTGTTGTTTAAGCTCTACCTCATAGATGTGAAATTTATATATAAAGAGAGAAAGCATCTATCTCTGTATGATATGAGGATTAGAACAGTTAAGAATACCTAGCTAGAAATTAATAGACTTTCCTATTATTATTGTTACTATAATTTAATGAAGGAATAAATATGATCTAAACATCAGGAATGATGGTAGGATTTCCAGGGTTGTTCCTGAAATAGATTTAGAAAGGAAGACTCCTTTTATCCATAAATTACAAACTTCCTGCCAAATGTACTAGATCGTTTAGGAATTCAAACACCATTTGCAATTTCTCTGTGCCTCTCACCTTCTCTTTGAGTGTTAGCTTTACTCTGTCAGTCTGGTTATCTCCAAGAGCAGGACTGCAGTCATCTCTGGCCTTTTATTCTTCTTTTTTTTTTTTCAATATATGAAGTTTATTGTCAAATTGGTTTCCATATAACACCCAGTGGTCATCCCAAAAGGTGCCCTCCTCAATACCCATCACCCACCCTCCCCTCCCTCCCACCCCCCATCAACCCTCAGTTTGTTCTCAGTTTTTAAGAGTCTCTTATGCTTTGGCTCTCTCCCACTCTAACCTTTTTTTTTTTCATTCCCCTCCCCCATGGGTTTCTGTTAAGTTTCTCAGGATCCACATAAGAGTGAAAACATATGGTATCTGTCTTTCTCTGTATGGCTTATTTCACTTAGCATCACACTCTCCAGTTCCATCCATGTTGCTACAAAAGGCCATATTTCATTCTTTCTCATTGCCACATAGTACTCCATTGTGTATATCAACCACAATTTCTTTATCCATTCATCAGTTGATGGACATTTAGGCTCTTTCCATAATTTGGCTATTGTTGAAAGTGCTGCTATAAACATTGGGGTACAAGTGCCCCTATGCATCAGTACTCCTGTATCCCTTGGGTAAATTCCTAGCAGTGCTATTGCTGGGTCATAGGGTAGGTCTATTTTTAATTTTTTGAGGAACCTCCACACTGTTTTCCAGAGTGGCTGCACCAATTTACATTCCCACCAACAGTGCAAGAGTGTTCCCGTTTCTCCACATCCTCTCCAGCATCTATAGTCTCCTGATTTGTTCATTTTGGTGACTCTGACTGGCGTGAGGTGATATCTGTGTGTGGTTTTGATTTGTATTTCCCTGATGAGGAGCGATGTTGAGCATCTTTTCATGTGCCTGTTGGCCATCTGGATGTCTTCTTTAGAGAAGTGTCTATTCATGTTTTCTGTCTGGCCTTTTATTCTTAAAGCCTAGGATCAAAAGGAAGACGATTCCTTGCTCACAGGTTTCCCTTATAAAGCCTCTGGGAAATGATTCTGGTTGATACACCTTGGGTGACATGTTTATTACTGAACCGTGGGATCTATGAGGTTGGTATAAGAGATGCCACAGTTGGTTCAGTGGGGTCATAAGCCCCAATCTGCAGTGTGTGTGTGTGTGTGTGTGTGTGTGTGTGTGTGTGTGTGTGCATGCGCATGTATGAAAGATAATGGTGGTGCTATTCTGGATATATAAAACAACAACACAGGGGCGCCTGGGTGGCTCAGTCGGTTGAACGTCCGACTTCAGCTCAGGTCATGATTTCACAGTCTGTGAGTTCGAGCCCCACATCGGGCTCTGTGCTGATGGCTCGGAGCCTGGAGCCTGCTTCTGATGCTGTGTCTCCCTCTCTCTCTGCCCCTGCCCTGCTCATGCTCTGTCTCTCTCTGTCTCAAAAATAAATAAAAACATTAAGAAAAAAAAAATTAAAAAAAATAAAACAACACAGGTGACTCAAGTATTCCTAGGGATGATGTGGCTTTTTTCCTCTCCT
The DNA here is from genome assembly GCF_018350155.1 of Leopardus geoffroyi. NCBI lineage: Eukaryota > Metazoa > Chordata > Mammalia > Carnivora > Felidae > Leopardus > Leopardus geoffroyi. The sequence goes on from NC_059327.1 coordinate 127,869,242, forward strand.
ATAGCTAACAGTGTTATAGACTACATTTTAGTTAGCCCTCTATAGAATGAGTATCTTGTACATGTTCTGAATTAATCACTTCCCACTCATTTGATAAAGTGGTTCTTCAGAGTATTCAAAACACAGTTGGATTGATGGGATTAGGGAGTTAAGAAAAATTAAATGAACAATTTTCTTAAACCTTACACATAGAAGTTAGCACCTGTCCTCCAACTGTTGCAAATGGATTTGTTTTTCAGTAAGTTGAGACAAGTTTTCACATGTTCCAAATGTAGACAAGTATGGACTTTATCTTTCTAGTTCCTGATTTGACAATGATACTAAAGCCCAAATTAGCTTTGAATACTTTCATGAGGGAATAGGCAAAATGGGATCCTGAAGAGACTGCCAGGAATTTATGTAATTTTAACTTTACTGGACTTCTAAAAACCATAATCAAACTTAAACACAGCTCCTTGCATGGGACTATAAACCAGTAATCAGAATAAATGCAGGTGCTAAGATCACGTCTCTGGGAAGAAAAATTGTGGAACACAGAAACCAGAGGTCAACCGTGAAGCTTATTTCTCCTGGGTTTTCCATGCTTAGGATAAATGCTTTAGGTTTGATATCCTCAAGAGAGTTTTCAAAGTAAGGTTTAAAAATGTCTCTTCATATAGCTTGTTTCATTAGAAAGCTTAAATTCAAATAACAATTAAGATTATTTTTACCACTATTCAAAGGCTCAAGGGATCTAATCCTCATCTTGTTAACCATAATTTTGCTATGACATTATCCAGGTAAAATCACATTATAATCTATGTCAAATAAAGAAGTTAGCTTCCTGAAAATGACAGAACCATCACTATGTATATAAATTACTTAAATTACTGGGTTCTTAGTGCCTTATTTAATGAATAATAATTGGATGTATTGCATTCGATATTGCATATGGTAAAAATTATAAATAAGCCCAAAATAATAACATTTTGTTTACACATTTCAGTGACTGCTGCTGGGTCTCTGAATCTGTACCCCCAAACCCTTTCTGCACTAATTTGAACTTTACATAGAATCCCTATTATTAGCTGCCTGAATGTAACCTGAATTTTAATAACATTGCAAAAGACAAGTTCAGCAAGACTGATCATCACAGAACAGATAATAGTTTTACGCAAGAAAAAACATGACTCTCAGCTGCCTGAAAATAAACAAATTCATTTTAATGACTTGACACCACTTTTAGTTGATTTTTATGTCCCCATTCCATTGCCATCAAGAAGGTAAGCCAAGGGATACAGGTATGCTGTTTCGAGGGGGCACATGCACCCCAATGTGTATAGTAACACTATCAGTAATAGCCAAAGTATGGAAAGAGCCCAAGTGTTCATCAATGGATGAATGGATACAGAAGATGTGGTGTACATATGGAATGGAGTATTACTCAACAATCAAAAAGAATGACATTTTGCCATTTGCAACTATGTGGATGAAACTAGAGGGTATTATGCTAAACGAAATTAGAGAAAGACAAATATCATACGACTTCACTCATATAAAGACTTTAAGATACAAAACAGATGAACATAAGGGAAGGGAAGCAAAAATAATATAAAAACAGGGAGGGGGACAAAACATAAGAGACTCTTAAACATGGAGAACAGAGGGTTGCTGGAGGGGTTGTGAGAGGGGTGATGGGCTAAATGGGTAAGGGACATTAAGGAATCTACTCTTGAAATCATTGTTGCACTATATGCTAACTAACTTGGATGTAAATTAAATACAAACAACAAATAAATATAGTACAAAAAAAAAAAGAAGATAAGAGCGTTTCTCTGTAATGATGTAGAGTCATCGTCAAAAACCAGAAGAAGCCTGCTTTTGAAGGACAGAATGGTTGGTTTTTTACAAAGGTTTTTATCTGAATAGTTGTTTCTGACATTGCCTCTTCAAATTACCCACTCCAACACCTAAAAAGGATATGGAAATGAAAATATGCAAGATTTAAAAATCAAGACCATCATTCAGCTAGACTCTGGAAGGATGATCCACTAATTACAAAGCAAATAAATGTGCGTTGAGGAGCATACCCATGAAGGCAGGTCAAATTATCTATTTAATCCTAGTACTATATATTAGGATTTAAACGTACTTAAAATGTAATGCACAATTATTTAAGACATCAAAAATCAATGGGGAGGGGCAACTTTTTGACTATATAGAAAATTGTTCAACTACTTTAAACAAAATATTTAGTTCTTCATAGAATACATACAAAAAAAACCACACTCAGATGGATCAAAAAGATAATGGTAAATATTCAAACCATAAAATGAGTTGTGGAGGGAGCAAGACGGTGTAAGTCTGATTTCTTGCTGGGAAAGGCTTTCACTGTTTTAACTTTATTATATGAAAGGATAAGGAAAGTAACTTTACTGTGTTAAAATTGTACCTTCTTATAAGTCAAAACAAAATAAATTAAAAAACAAATCATCCATTAGAGAAGTATTATTAAAAAACGACAAAGGGTAAAACGCCTTAGCATGGAAGATTCTAACAAAAAGTGATAAAAATACTATGCTTGCAAAATATAAACAAAAGAGAATATACATAACTAAAAAAAGAAGAAAATATATGCTTATTTGACACTAATAATAATAGAAATGCAAACTGATCTCATTTTTTTCTACAGTTATCAAGTTTACGACAATGTGACTCCATAGACCGACAGGTGGACTAAAGAGGCACAGTTCTGTAGACAGGCACCCTCATGTAACTCCTGGTGGTATGAAAAACATTTTGCAAAAAAAAAAACAACCAGGAAATTATATTTAAAAGCCTTAAAAAAGTGCTATACACTTTATTTTTTATTTTTTATTTATTTTTAATTTTTTTTTCAACGTTTATTTTTGGGACAGAGAGAGACAGAGCATGAACGGGGGAGAGAGAGGGAGACACAGAATCGGAAACAGGCCCCAGGCTCTGAGCCATCAGCCCAGAGCCCGACGCGGGGCTCGAACTCACGGACCGCGAGATCGTGACCTGGCTGAAGTCGGACGCTTAACCGACTGCGCCACCCAGGCGCCCCAAAAGTGCTATACACTTTAGTACAGCAATTTCATTTTTCAAAATCTTTTCACTGCATTCATTACAACACTTAAAAGGGTGAAAATGGAAAAAACCTAAATATTAAAAAAATATTGGGATATTTGCATAATTTAAGTTATGACCATAAAATACATCCATACAGGTTTGTAAAGGATAATAAGGGAAATCCACCAAAATATTAACAGGGATATTATTTAGAGTAGGCAGATTAAGGATGATTTTTGTTATTTCCCAAGTTTTCTAAAAGAAGTGATTCTTATGTAATTGGACAAAAAACAAATGATTTAAGATTCCTTGCAAATTGAAGTGGGTAATACATGTGTAAAATTATTTGAAGAACATCCAATTTCAAGGTATTTCATGTTTCCTTCTTGAATCAGCCTGGGACCTTAAAAGACTATGTATTTTTGTTGCGATCCCTAATACCCTCCAGAATTTCCTTCTTGGGCATTCAGAGTTACATTATCAGTTTTTATCAAAAGATTATTTCAAAATAGCCATAATTATATTTGGTTTACAAATACAGATACTGAGGGCAATAAAGTCCTCTGTGAGATACTGCTTTTAAAAGGGAATGCTAAGAAGGGGGACTAGCCTGTTTTACTACCCTAATAATAATAAGACCTGTGTAACTGACCATTTCCTTTTGGGCTTCTGAGAGACTGGAACCAAATTCTTAAGCTCAAGTATCTTAATGCTATTAGTTGATTTTAATATACTTTGACACTTTTGTTTCTTACTTTTCCTTTATTAGACACATTGACTTAGCTCTGGTATATCATTTTTTGCTAATTCTTCATTATTCATTTAAATTTTTTAAATGTTTTATTCTTTCAGTTCACCCCTTTGTGCAGGAAGTCAGAGGCGGTATAAATGATATCAACAAACTATGGTTTTACCCTTGGCCTGTTGTTTTATACAGTCTTGAGCTAACAATAGTTTTATATTTTTAAAGAATTATAAAGAAATACATCTATACATAGATCATAAGACTATGAAACAGAGACCATAAATGTCTCACAATACCTAAAATATTTATAGAGAAAGTCTGCCAACCTCTGGATTACATAGATGGCTAGATTCGCTGTCAACAGGAACACTCTTCTTCAAGCTTCTCTCAATATAAGCATTTGTTCAATTTACTATAATGAATTTATTCAAGCATATATTCAAGACTTGACCCCTTATACATGTCATGCCCACTCTTATCTTTTTTATTCTCTGTATGTAGTTTATTCTATTTGGAATTTTTCTTCACCCTTTCCTGATACTCCTGGAAATCCCAGGCTTACTAATTGCTAAATTATGGGATCTCACATAGAACTCACACCCTGTAATATGACATTAACAAGACACTGTCAGTAATATTGAATTGTGTACATATCTAGTCACACAAAGAGGCTGAAAAACACTTAGTTGCAATGATCATATTTTTGGTAGTTCCCAATATATCTTAATACTTAAAAATTTTTTTAAATGTTTATTTATTTTTGAGAGGGAGAGAGAGAGAGCACACCAGAAGGGGAGGGGGGACAGAAAGAAAGAGGGAGACACAGAATCTGAAGCAGGATCCAAGCTTTGAGCTGTCATCACAGAGCCCAAGGTGGGACGTGAACTCACGAATTGTGAGATCCTGACCTAAGCTGAAGTCAGATGCTTAACAGACTGAGCCCCTAGGCGCCCCTCCTAATACTTTGAAGCTTCCCAATAATCAGTGTTTCTTACATTGTGGTGGGTCTGTAGACACCAGCTTGCTAGAAATGCTGATTTTGAGCTCCTCTTGAAAGGTACTCAGTTATAATCTTTGCATATGGGGCCCGAAAACTGAAGCTTTTTAAAGGTATCACAGTGATTCTTTAACGTTTGAGAAAGACATATCTATATCTATATCTATATCTATATCTATATCTATATCTATATCTATATCTATATCTATATCTATATCTATATATCTATATCTATATCTATCTATATCTATATCTATATATATCTGTGGATTCACCACATGTATGCTATGTCAGTGCATAGCTAATCCCAGTCCCAGGGATCTGTGATGAACAGGATGCTCCATCTGGCCCTGATCACTCATTATTCTCAAGAACAAGTACCTACACTTAGGCCACAGAACTGTGTGCTAGTTGTACCTTGGTGGTTATACTTTTGCTTCTATAAGCCAACATTTCAGTTAGGACAATCCCAGGATGTCCACCACTTAAACTGAGTGTGGTGCAGCTCGTTACCTCATGTATCTTGTATTTCTATATTTATATTGACGAGATTTCAGGGAACACCATTTACATTCCATTTCACCCAAATCTACCACAAGTGAACCAGAAACCCCATAATAATCCTGTAATCAGCCCATTAGAGCAGTAGGATTTCTGCCCTTCAAGTAGAGAAAACAGTATTCATGACCACCATATTATAAGACTGACTATTAGGTTACAAACAATGATTTATATTTTGAGTGTTTGCGAAAACCAAACGTCACAACATAAAACAGTAGGATTCTGAGTATAAATAACAGTTGATGCTCCAATTCTTTCCCCTTTTGCTTTACTTAAATGCACTCAAATTATTTAGTGTAGTGGTAGGCAAAGGCTGTCACCCTTTTAAGTTGCAAATTTCTAACGAATAAAGAAATATCTAGATAATTTTTCTTGTGTCTTTTAATATTCTATTGTTTCCATTCATTGTAGGGTATTCTTGGCTTTTTGAAAAAAAATATTAAAGGCAATGTGCCCAAAATATGTGTTCTGATTCTTAAAATTTAATATCATACAATAGATTTCATCAGTTCCTCTTATACAGATAATATACAGAATAAAAAAGCAAATGAAACTATAAAGAGATTTTATTTTCAAAATACAGTAATGTAAGATTGATTTTGTAATAAATCTCATGGACGTATAGTTGATCAGACATGCTAGTGAGAATCACTCTCAAGTGTGGGCAAAATATCAATACTTTTTTATAAAATAATTCTAAAGTAATCATGCATTGAATGTAAGAAAATGGCAAAGTGAGAATGACTGAAAAGCTAACTTCAGTTTGTACAAATGCATCCTACATTAAAAAATATATAATTCACCTTAGTATTCCCACATAAAACTAATAAAGAAAACTACACACTTTAATATGTATGGGCAATGCATCATATTTGGAAAAAAACAATCACCCTTCTCATTCATTCAACTATGCTTTACTAATGATAATGGCAGCAGAAAGGTAGATAGCTTTCTTTAAATTTTTTTTAATGTTTTATTTATTTTTAAGAGAGAGAGACAGAGTGTGAGAGGGGGAGGGGCACAGAGAGAGGGAGACTAAGAATCTGAAGCAGGCTCCAGGCTCTGAGCTGTCAGAGCCCAATGTGGGGCTTGAACTCACAAACCATGAGATCATGACCTGAGTTGAAGCTGGATGCTCAACCGACTGAGCTACCCAGGTGCCCCAGAAATGTAGATAGTTTTGACGCAAACCTCAAATTACTTAATTAATATTAAATATAGCCATTTCAGAGACTTAAGAAAACAACCAGAATCCCAGAAGAGTGATGATATGTAAATATAAAAAAAGTTATTTAGTCTAAATCCTATTATAAAATTAATTAGGAAAACATGATCATTACATTCATATTCCTTGGTAAAATATGAGGTAAAACATGTAACTGGATGTCTTAGTTATGTTCTTCACATGTTTACATATATCTGGATAATCCAAGACTTTGCTTAAAAATTAAAAATGTAAGTCTGTATAATAAATATATTTTATTTATTTATTTATTTATTTATTTATTTATTTAGGTCTGCAATTAAACAGACTTTTCTAAATTTCTTCACTGAAGTATTAATGACGCAGTATAAAATGTACTCACTGCTAAATTTTGGTATATGTATGCATCTGTGAAACTATTTCAAAAATCAATATCAGGAACATATTTAAAGCTATTTTAAAAACGAATATTGATATCTTCTTTAGGGCACTAGAAAACTAGCTGGTGAGAGATCAAATACTCTGGGAGTTTAGTGCCTAATTATGATTAACATGGAGATATCTATGTATTGATAGCAATATCAGTTATTGATAATCTACTGACAAGCAAAGTCTGTAAAATCTGAAAACTATAAAACTTTGATGAAATAAATCAAGGATGACAGAAACAAATGGAAATATATTCTATGCTCACGGATTGTAAAAATTAATATTATTAAAATGTTCAGATTACACAAAGCAATCTACAGATTCAATTCAATCCCTATCAAAATCCCAACAGCATTTTTCACAAAACTAGGACCAGTAATACTGAAATTTGTATGGAACACAAAAGACCCCAAATAGCCAAAGCAATCTTGAGAAAGCACAGAGCTGGAGGTATCACAGTTCCAGATTTCAAGATGTACTACAAAGCTGTAGTAATCAAAACATTATGGCACAGGGCACAAAAAATAGATAGATTAATGGAACAGAATAGAAAACCCAGAAATAAACCCATGATTGTATGGTCAATTAATATATGACAAAGGAGGCAAGAATATACAATGGGGAAAGATCATCTCTTGAATAGTTCTGAGAAAACTGGACAGCTACATAAAAGTATGAAACTGGACCACCTTTTAACACCATATTCACAGTTTTAAACCTTAATTCTGCATGGTACTAAGTACTATAAAGTCAACTAACGTGTCTTCCAGGTATCTGGACCTATTATCATTTATTATCTGTCTGTCCCTATTTCATTTATTCAAACACCATTAATAAAGCAAATATTTACAACTTGAGAATGTAACCAAGCTCAACTTGAAACAAAAAGGTAAAATAAGCAAAATTTATCTATTGTATCTATTTGTATCTATTTAATCCTTTCTCCCTTTCTGTGAAAATGTATCTTCCTTGGCTCCGATGTCTTAATGTTACTCTAGTTAGTGCATCAACTCTTACTGATATTCCTAACCTAGGTCTCCTTCTTCTAGTAGAGCAATACAATTAATTCTTCCTTCCCATTCCATCTCTACACACTTACAATCTGTTTCTAGAAAAGAGAGGACAATAAATAAATCCGTGTTCTAGTTGCAGGTTATTTACAGCTTAAAGTGGTAATGACTCCTGTTCAGATGATTTAAAAAGCTGGAGTCTACATGTGGCACTGCATAATTAGTAGCAAAGTATCAGGCACCTTAATGGATAATTGAAGATATTTTGGGTAAAGATGAGCATCATCCTGCTGCTTTTCAAATCTCACCATAAATAAAGGAACCGTGCATAAGCCACATTTGTTTCTGTATAACTTACAGTCTTTGATTCAAAACATGACCATCATCATATAAAACATCATCATTTCTTTTTGCAGGTGGCTGCCATTAAATACATGAAAATAGTATTAATGCACCTATTTTTTACATTAAAGATATTTAACTCCTTTATTGGTTTTTGTTGCAATATAGTCTTCTCAGTGACTTCAATAAATCAAATTACCTTTTGGCGGACTCATAACATTATTGTTTCATTTGACCTGGGGTCGACCAAAATTTTTCATTAATTTTCACCTAGACTGCTATTAAAATTTTTTTTGCTAATTTTTATCATTGCCATTTTATTTTTTATTGCATGTGTCAAGTTTGGTCTTTATTTCTGTCCAATTTTTTTTAGAAAATCTATTACTTGTCCTACCATTAATAGTAGAGTTTTCACTATACAAATTTTTCTTTTTAAAATTTTTCTTAAATGTTTTATTTAATTTTTGAGAGAAAGAGCCCAAGTGGGGGAGAGGCAGAGAGAGAGGGAGACAGAGAATCTGAAGCAGGCTCCAGGTTCTGAGCTGTCAGCACAGAGCCCAAGGCAGGGCTCAAACCCATGGACTATGAGGTCATGACCTGAGCCAAAGTTGGCTGTTTAACTGACACCCAGGCACCCCAAAATTTCATCTTTTTAATCAAGAATCACATGCTTCTATGAAAATAGTTTTTTGTTTGTTTTCAGAGAGAGTGAGAAACAGCATAATGAGGGTGGGGGGGGGGTGCGGGTAGAGAAGCTTAAGCAGGCCCAACACTCAGTGTGGAAGCCAACTGGGGGTTTCATCCACCACCCTGGGATCATGACTGGGGTGAAATCAAGAGTTGGTCACCCAACCAACTGAGGTACATAGGCACCATGAGAACAATATTTTTTATAAGTATAGTATTATTTTAATTATTTATATATATACATATAACATATTTTATAATTCAATAAAATAAAAATATTATTACATTGTCCATCCTTTTCCTAGCAATGACCTTGAGTAAGATTATATTTGTTTCTATGCCTTGTCAAGAAAAAAAGAATGGGAATGAGTAGATATTACCAAGTAGAGGAACTCACACACCATGTTATTATTAAAGAAGTATATTTTTATTATGTAATGGAGGAAAGATAAAAGAAAGATTCATATGACACTTTCATAATTGAAGACAGGCCTTAACATTAAAAACAAAAAATACTGGGATACCTAGGTGTCTCAGTCAGTTAAGTGTCTGACTTCGACTCAGGTCATGATCTCACAGCTCGTGAGTTCAAGCCCCGTGTTGGGCTCTGTTCTGACAGCTCAGAGCCTGGAGTCTGCTTCGGATTCTGTGTCTCCCTCCCTCTCTGCTCCTCCCCTGCTCCTGTTCTCTCTCTCTCTCTCTCTCAAAAATAAACATTAAAAAAATACAAAATACTTTAAATACTTTATAACACATTTTTTTAGTAAGTGGTTAATATTAGGAGAATTCAAAGATTCATCAGATAAAAATAAGAAATATACTCTTAGTTTATTTCTCTTTGGTTTAAATTCTTCCTATCCATAGAAACAATTTTAATATTTATAAAATTGGTACTCTATAAATAAAAGTGATTAGAATGTTTCCTAAATTACAACACTTAAAAAATTATCACTAGACTATTGATTTTCATTTCCTTTTGAACACTATCTTTAAATACAATGTCATTACATGATTTAAAGTGCATCACTCATTAAAATGTAGTAATGCTGGGCGCCTGGTTGGCTTAGTCAGTTAAGTGTCTGACTTCGGCTCAGGTCATGATCTCATGGTTTGTGGGTTCAAGCCCCGTGTTGGGCTCTGTGCTGACAGCTCAGAGCCTGAAGCCTGCTTCAGATTCTGTGTCTCCTTCTATCTCTGCTCCTCCCCCACTTGCGCTCTGTCTCTGTCTGCCTCTTAAAAATAAATAAATGTAAAAAATATTTTTTTAATGTAGTAATGCTACATAATTACTTTTTTTCAATAATCTCTAAGTTATTTTAATGAAGTTTTGGCCTCAATCAAAACTTTTTTTTTTAATTTCTTGATACATCTGATACTTGGTAATTTCCATTGTTGATATTAAGTAAGTCAGATTAATCAGATTAGAATGCTAGGCACCACATATACAATGCCATTTTCTATATTTCAAGTCATCCAGGATAAATTTCATTTTTTTCTTAATACTGACTTTAATATTAAGTTATTCAGTTACTTGCAGATCATCTGCTCCTACTGCTATTTTTTTGTCCTACATGCATTCCCTCAACAAAAAAAATGAGCAAATTATCTCCAAATAAGTTGCTTAATAAAATTATATGGTCAATGTATAAGCACGGTACTATTTTCTAGTGTTTTGATTTCTATATCTCATGCTATCACACTGCTTAAGCATAAACTCCAAAGCAGCATGAGAATTATTTGTGTGTTTGTTTGTCATAAAGCTACAGGATACACAGGATGATAATTTACAAAACATTTCTCTCTTTGTTTATATTATTAATACAGTTTGCCTTGGTCTGTATTGCTTTTTGTATTTATTCATCTTCTCTGTAGTGGATGATATCTATATCCGTATCATTTGTCATCTTTCTATTATCCATTTATCTATCATCTATCTATAATCTATCATTTTCTCTCTAAAAAAGGTAACTCTATCAATAGTAAGTACTCACAGCTGTTTGCTAATGTTATATGATCTTGAAGAGAATTATGATTTGTATCCTTCACTATATAGAGCTATCCATGCCATGATTCACCCAAATCTTATATTGGAAAAAGACAATCAACCAATCAACATAATAGGCCCAATATATTTTTGTCTGACTCTCTTGTGACCAAAAAAAAAAAAAAAAACCCAAAAAACAGAAAACATTTTGGGTGCAAAATTCTACTTACGATTATAAAATATAAAAGCAAAAATAACTTATAGAAACATTTTATCAGAAACGGAAACTCATCCTCATGTGCACCCATTTATTTTCCATCAAAATATGCTTCTGTTAACAACAAACAATAAGATAAAATGGAATGTCAGGTTCATAGTGATACAATGTGGCTGTAGTTCAAAAGAAGAAAAGGAAGGGCTTAAGGAAACAAATGGCAATATTCACTCTACTATCAAAACAAAACTTGGAGGGGCGCTTGGGTGGTTCAGTAGGTTAAGTGTCTGACTTTGGCTGAGGTCATGATCTCCCAGTTCATGGGTTCAAGTCCTGCATCGCGCTCTGTGCTGACAGCTCAGAGCCTGGAGCCTGTGTTGGATTCTGTGTCTCCCTTTTTCTCTGCCTTTCCCCACTCACACTCTGCCTCAATCTCTTTCAAAAATGAATAAATATTAAAAGAATTTAAAAAATAAAATTGGGAGAGGAAAGAAAAAAGGACTAAAAATTAAATATTCATAAAACATGACAGAACAAAGAAGAGTAGGACAGACTGTGGCCAACAACTTCCACATCTTAACAAGTTTTTAAAAAATTAAACATGAGAATTAATGAAAATGTGAGAAATTTTTATTGGTGAGATTTTAAATAGTTTTTCCTTGGAATTTAATACACTCCAAAGTAACTGTGAATATATTTAGAGATTAGTTCCATACTTACAATGCAAGAAAAAAACCAGAAAAGAGTTTACCTTTACTGCTTTTCTCAAACAGGTAAAGGTTTTGGAATTGTGGCAAGAACTTACAAAGCAGTGGAAAGACAAAACAAAACATTGAAATAGGCATCGTGTCTTGGTTTCTCTAGCAAACTAAAGACGTTTAGGGACGCTGTTCAATTCACAAAACACAGACAGGTACTAGATATGTAATATAGAGATGTTTCATCAAATGATGCTGATGTTTTCCCTGATTTTGTGATCCCTTGGAAATGTTTGCGATGGATGAAAAAATGTGCCTATTTAGAAAAACTTGGGTATGTTTAAGAATGAATAAAATATTTATGTATCTATTTTTAATGTAGATACAGTTAACAAAATTATATGCAACAAAGAAAACATATAGAAGGGTCTGTGGTACAATCAATTTATCTAGTACTAATAGAACAGCTAGAAAATAAATAACATCTAAGAGTCAGAAACTTTTTTCTTGCTTGTAAGAGATTGAAGATACTAGAATCACAGAAAAAAAGATGAAAGAGAAATTAACATGTGATTTTCAACCAATAAAAATCACATGAGATAAAAATCCAGTTCCTGATTTATAATTATTTTGTTCATCCCAAGAATAATTTCCCAGTTTCCAATTTTCTTTGGAAAGAGAAAATATCCATTCATGCAACACTTTCTATAAGGGAGATAGAAATATAACAATTTTTTCACAATCTTAAGACATTGTCTCCTCTTAATGAAGGCACACTTATTCAAATCTTATTAGTATTCCAAATGGCTACAATTATATATTCTGAAATGCATTAGACTGGGACTTAAAGATTTCCATCTCAGTTTCAGATATAGATTCATATCAAACTTGAATGAATCCAAAAGAAGAAATTCTCAAGCAAAGCATTTCAAATACATTACTATTTAAACCCACAAAACTACTTTTATTCAGGTACTCCAAGGTAATAAAACTTTCTATAGCTTCTGATTAAGAATCGCTTGAAAACATTTTCAATAGATAAGTATATTTCTCCTCTTGAGCATCAAGTGACTTTCTCAGGATGATTATAAAATTTAGCTAGATGCATTAATTTGATTAATTAATAACCTATATTAAGGCATAACCTATATTAAGTCTAAGATATTTTTAGAATTATTATTTAATGTGAGATTCATTTTATTAAAAAAAAAGAATTGCAGAAATGCTGTTTTATTGTTATAAATGATGCTTAAAAACTCTGATGAAGTGTATTTACTGAATATTTTAAAATCAAAGTTCACTGCCAATAAGCGTAAAAGGCCCTTATTGCACCTGAATTATTGTGATTATTAAAAGTGCCTGACTACTCAAAGAGTATCTCCATTTCCAAACATTCATCTTCCATATTGGAAAAAAACTTGGCACAAACTTAGCTTTTTACACAACTCAGGGAGATTATTGTTAAATCCATAAAGAATTTACTAGAAAGGCAAAAATACCGATAATTAAAGTAAAAAACAAAAAGGAAAATGACACCGTTGCTCAAAATAACATTTGCAGTCTCCACAAGAAGTGGAGGTAAGCAAGATAAATAGGATATAGCTCATATATCAGCAACCTGTAAGTTAATAATTGATAATAGTAATACTAATATGCATTTAAATAATAAGGCTTTGTTTTAAAATAAAAATAAAAATAAATCTATCACTTTGAAAAACTGTCCATCAGAATTACTGTGGTTATGACAACATTTGAGATTATATATATTTGATGATTTAAGTTCCTATGAAAACTGCAGACCAGAGTAAGAAGAGACATGGTTTATTTTTGTTAGTTTTTAAAAATCTTTATTACTTCTTTAATCATTTATATGCTTTTTAGTGGTTTGCAAACATTTGGGATTCAGCATAACTACTAATTTCAAAATATAAATGAAACAATGTGGGCATTTATATTTTAATAAGATCTTGTTGGTAATATGAAAATATTTAAGTATAAATTATTTTACATTAATTATTCATTCATAAAATCTAAGTAACCAAATTTTCTGAGGAAAAATATAAAACATATACATTTTTAAAATTAGAACAAACAAATCATTAATTCTTAGGAATTATTTTTCAGAATTCTTACTTTGAAACTTCCACCAAAGGAAATCATCTAAAGACATATTTTATGTATTAAAAATAATTTTAGTTATAGCAAGAATTTTGAGGTTTATTATCTATGTAAAATTGCCATATTGTAAAATTATTTTGGATATTTTTTATCCTATTCTAAAACTGGAATATTTTATAAGTAAGGCTACAGATTAATTAAACATGGTATAGTCCTACTTCAAATAATACATCAATCATATATTCTAGTGTCACAGATAGTATCTGCACAAGTAAATGAATTGTTTTCTGTTTTTTAAAAAATAGCTCTTAAGAATGCTTTATGAATGACAGATGTTATTTGTATGAATCATGAAAACCTAGGTGTAGAGGACAGACTCTATTTCAAATTGGAAGCAAGAAAACTTTCATCCTCAAAGTCTAAATTACTTTTATACTCCTGTCAAACTTCAGAAACTATTTCTCTTCTCTAAGTACAAAGAAATTAAATTAAAATTTTTAAAACCAAACTTTTATGTTTTCTGATTATGATAGTATTACATGCCCTTTGCAGAAAATTCAGAAAATATCACAAAATATAGAAAAAGAAACTAACAATAACAATGGCCTACAATGCCACTATTTTAAGATTATCAATCTCAACAACTATAAAGACAAATTTAAATATGAATTATTTAAATATAGAACTATACAACTAAATTGGCGAAGAGAAATATTGCATTTCATTTTTCATAGCTAGAAATAAATGCTCATTCTATGCATGGTCACAGAGTTGCACATAGTTTTAAAGAAAGGCACTATTAAAAGGAGGAAATCTTGGGGCACCTGGGTAGCTCAGTCGGTTGAGCATCCGACTTCGGCTCAGGTCATGATCTCGCAGTTTGTGAGTTTGAGCCCCGTGTCAGGCTCTGTGCTGACAGCTCGGAGCCTGGAGCCTGTTTCGGATTCTGTGTCTCCGCCTCTCTCTGCCCCTCCTCCTGCTCATGCTCCCTCTCTCTCTCTCTCTCTCTCTCTCAAAGTAAATAAACATTCAAAAAATTTTTAAAGGAGAAAATCTAATTTTCAGAAATACTTACAATCAGGTAAATAAGGACATGTTTACATTCATGGTTTGTATGGGTCTAAGGTCTCAGTAAAAAAAACTTTACATTTGAATATCCTCCCCTCAAAAACCAGAGTATAATCAGAAACAAAGTATATGTTTCTGGTATATGTCCACTCACAAGCATATGTTAATAGTCTCCATGCTGTTGGGGATGAAGATCAGTTGGCAAATAACATGTGCTTGTCTTTAGCACAGTCAATACATTGATTTTAGCACACAAATCATTGGTTTCCACTCTTTGGAAATGCACCAAGTTGTATTATTTATTTATATTGCAATATATCACCTTTTTGCCAAGAAAGAAACCTTGGAGGAAACGTATTCAAACTGATAGCAGAGCCTTAAAAGGGAGCAATAGTTTACACATCCAGCCAACCCAAGGTCTCAAACAAGTTTTTCTTAATAATGTACTTTCTCTTCAAAAAAAGTTAATAAATATCAATCCCCCCCCCCATTTTCCAATCACTGTAGAACAACTTAATTTGGACCAAAGTCTTAATGGTGTCTGACTAGCTTTAGTGTATTAGGTGTCTTGGTCATGAAGAAAAATAAAATTACTTGGTGAAGGGGAGAGGCAGGAAGAAGGAGAAAGAATCAGTGCTCACCAAAAGCCATGATTACAATTTCAATTATTCATCACTGTTATCAACAAAATTTTCATTAGTTTGAATGAAGGTCCCCAAACAAACGAGTTATGAAGGCTCTATTAGCAAATTTTGTGAGATTATGGGCCCAGACTATTTAAATTTTTATAATCATTACAATATATAAACCGAGTTCCTATTGAAGAAGAGTTTATAATCCCCTGAAGTCAAGACAGACTTAGAGGGAATAAGACATATTTAATCAAATATTTTGACAGACTACAGAGAAATTCAGAGGTGAGAGAAAGCAAATTATTTGAGGTGCAATGACAAACCTCTGGGATTATGGGTCAACTGAACCTACCATACCATGAGTCACTGTACTACAAGTTAGTCTGTTGTGAATTTCCAATATAGGTGGACAAATGACTCACACTGTTTGATCCCATCTTGATCTTTCCATTCATGCAACCTTTATGAAATAAATCTTTGATATCTGCCACTTAAAGTTTAATCACAGCAATGAAACCTTGGAAAATTAGTACACATACGAACAAATGTTTCTCAATTCTGCGTATTCCTAATTTAGATTGCATTAATGATTATTCCTTGGGCACTGGATTTTGGACATCGATTACCATTTGTAGCTGAAACTGGAAATGAAGTTGTTCAGTGGATAGCATGTACCATCACATTGTGTATTTGAATTTGAGCTGGATTAGAGTTTATTGGTAGTATGTATGTGTGTGTGTGTGTGTGTGTGTGTGTGTGTGCGTGTGTGTACATGCACATGTGTGTTGGGGGGTGAGGCAGATTTCAGTATGTCTCACTGTGGGTGCTGTCCACTGGACTAGGAAGGAAACTGAACCTTGCCTCCTCTGTATTAGGAATGGTCTTGAACTCTTAACCCAATCAGAGAGGAACCACAGACCCAGGAGTCTCTTTGGTAGAACATACATATGCAAACATTCCCTGAGTGTCTGCATGGCAATAGCAGCTACTATCCTCAAATAAGTCCTTCCCTCAAAAGTAGAAAAGTAATCCATACCAAGCAAACAATCCAAATTGTGTAGTATTTCCAGAAAAACTCTTGATTCTATTTCCACCAACATTTGCAACTGGAATTGTACCTTATCAGGGATCTTTGCCCCATGCTGGAGAAGTCAGCATCATCCAGTCCACCAGAAAAGATAGTTCCTGTTCTCTACAAGAGGCAATAAATGTTGCCTGCATGAAGCAAGACTCCCTCAGAAGTCATCTCAATCCAAGCAACAGCTAACCCCTCCAGGAAGGTCAGAATAACTCTAAACATCATTGGATACAACTATCATTTTCTCCTCTATGTAGTAATAGTAGGTGAGCTCCCTTCAAAGCAGAAATGATCCAGTTGACAGTATTCATTTTTTGAGAGTGCACAGTTCTCTTACCCTTCAGGAAACTGCTGGGGTCAAGAATTTTGAGACTTTAACACCCTGGAAATTTTACAAGGTACTAGTGTGATTATCACGTCACTTTATGGTACAAAATGTTTTCTTGAAGACATATCATAATAAAGCTGATGGAGCTAAATTTATCATGATTGTGTGTTATATATAAAGGAGACTGGGAGAAAAAAAGCTGTTGTATTCACAACATATTGTCAATTCACAACATTTTCTAGATTCTCTCCATTATATAAACCTTCCAAGACAATAAATTCATTGTTAGAAATATGACAGTAAGTAAGGATGGCAGATTTTACAATAATGGGCTTAATTATGAAGACTGGGTTTGTGCAGGCTGTATTAGCTACCAGATTCTCCGCTATTACCTTCCCATCAAACTGGATATGCTCCTAAGTCTTGATTAACAGACTTATAGAATTTTAGAGTCAGAAAGAATATTAAATGAAACAAAAAGGTTAATGTTTCATGCTATCACTGTGATTGTCATGTATAATGCTCTGTCAATCACACCTAAAATGAAATGACTTTCCCCACCTCACGTGGCAATTTCTTATCAGAATAGCAACTATACTGCATTTTTTTCCACTGGCCTTAAAATGAATCACATAGATTACTGCCCACTCGCAAACTGACATGACTTTAATTATTCCTCAATATGTATCCTACAAACATAATTTTACTTAATATTTACAATCCTCTTAAGAGATAGGTATTATTATTCACATTTTATAGACAAATAAATTGAGACTGGCTGAGTTAGTGGTCCTAAAATCACACAGAATTTCAACCCAGGTATGTTGAACAGCCAAGGCTATATACTTTTCCACATTACAATATACTAAATCTAGCCTAGTTGTTGGAAAACAATCTTGATTCACAAATACCAAGGGTCTTTCCCTTGTGCTTAGAAAAATTAATCTAACTATTTGCTTGGAAAAATCAATCCACTATTTCCCTATGTCTATGAATTTCTGAAAATAAATTATACATAATCTTACTTAACCCTTAGAATAATTGATTATAGTTTTGGTGATCAAATGTCCAACTCTGCAAGATATTGAGGATACATTGATGGAAAGGTTATAATCACACATCCATTTTCTAATGTGGCATGCCAATAATTAATTTGTGTGCACATACTTATTTTTCATTAGAATAAAAAACATGGTTCTTATATTCATAGATGCAGCGAAGAATCTTACAGATTATCATGCTAGTATCCACATGTGTTCATCAGTTCATTCACAAATACTTAACAAACATCTACTATATGAATGTAAGAAATGAATAGTAAGAAATAGACATTCTTATCCCACAGAATTACATCGTAATGGGAAAACCTTACTGCAAACAAGTAAATGCATTACATTTATATGTGAACACACACACACATATTTTATATACACAAAAATGAAGATTGTATATATAATTACATATATGCATATAATTTGAGTGAGCAGAAAGTGTTAGAAGGAAACATAAAACAAGTTAATAGTAAAGGTAAAGGCTATTTACATATTCCAGAACCAGAATACAGATATAATGTTGAAGAATACCAGTAAAACATTTAATCATTGGCCATTTGAAGGTAAAACTGTTCTTTCCCCTTCTATTTGCAAGACAGTAAAATATTTCAGTGTATTAAAAATGGACCAATGACAACCTATATAATACCCTTTGCAAAAACAGTTAGGTCTTCCCAAGAATGCAAAATAGGTTTTATATTTGTGAATTTAATGTTGGAGAACCTGAGTAAAGATTCTAAATCTATCTGAGAAGCAATTAGACCTAGGAGCTACAATATCTCTGCGCTACCATTTTATTTCATCAGCTTACATGAGAAAACAATTTTATGAAGATACTAAGCGTTACTATGCAATTAAGATGGGTTGTGAAACCAGGTTTAATCTATTTTTTCCTGGTCTTATCTTCCTGTTTGTGATAAAGATCAAAGACATAAGTCTAGAGTGTTAAATTTTAATGCTGAAACTCCATCTTCATAAAAATGAGTAGCGGTGGCAAAACGAAACTGAACAAAGAACACTTCAGACATATAAGCAAAAAAACCAAAACCAAAACCAAAAACCCCAAAAACAAACAACAAACACACTGTGGAGAACTTATCTTCTAAGGAAAGAAAAAAAAAAAACACAGATTGATACTTTATATTAAATAATTTAATCTTTGGTTTTTATGTATTCTAATTAGTTTTAGGAGATTGGATACGATGTTATCAAAGTATTTTTCTTCTTGGAAATATTGTATTTTGATGAACAGAAAAAAGAACAAACATATTCTTGGAGAAAGTTTA
Source organism: Leopardus geoffroyi (assembly GCF_018350155.1). Taxonomy (NCBI): domain Eukaryota; kingdom Metazoa; phylum Chordata; class Mammalia; order Carnivora; family Felidae; genus Leopardus; species Leopardus geoffroyi. The sequence goes on from NC_059327.1 coordinate 127,888,747, forward strand.
AGAAAATAGAAAACCTTGATGATTTAAAAATTTGGCTTTGAGGTTTACCTGAATTTATCTTCAAGGGTATGGTGTCTAATACCTTGAAGGTACCATCTACTGAATGAAACACCACCTTACATCAAAGGAAAAGAACATGTAAAAAAATATCAAAGCAGAAGAGCTCTTCGTTTTGATCAACATCAGTGAACATTAGACAATCCTTTTTACATTCTCCTCAAATTCAGAAAAAAGAAACCTCCACTCATACAATGCCAAGAGAGCCGAGACTAGTCCAAAATTTGGGACATGGCCAATCTCACATTTAAATCCAAACAGACACAATCCTGTCAGTTTATGAGAGCTGACATTCCCCCCGCTCAAGGTGATAAGGCTGTGGGCATTGTATACACTTAGCCACTGGCAGTGGAATAAACACTGACAACTTGACAGTTCATCAATTGGAAAGCCATTTACTCTTTTTGATACATGGAGATACTGGGAGTGGAACATTAATTTTAGGCGTATCTAAGTAAATCTGTATTGTAACTATTTGCATGGTAATGCCTTTACTTGATAGTATCTCAGAATACATTATATAAGGGTTGATGCTTATATGAAAGAACTGTCCCATTTATAAACAGAGCTAGCAATCCACAAACTTATGTACAGTATTTTTAAAATAACTTGAGAGGTAGATTTGGAGTTTTATAAATTCAGCAATTAGTTAAAATTGTAGTTTGGTAGAAAAACATTTGTGTTACAACAGCAGGCAAGGAATTAAAATAATAATACAACAATTTTTGACAACAATGTAAAAGGTGCTATAAACATTACGGTCCCTTTTACATAAAATCTATGTAATGCCAGTGCACTGGGTGTTTCAATCCAATTTGGGAGTTGGAGCAAGGAAATATAAATAATTACAGGAGTGGTCTAATATTATTAAGAATAAATTAGACATAATATGAAGTATTTGATTTGTTGTCAACCGAACGGCATAGATGACACATTATGTAGACTTTGAATTCAGAGTGGGGTGAAGCAACTCCATTGATCTTGTAACTATATTGACCTTGGAAGGCTAAATGAAGCCCACTCCTGCCATCCTCACATCCATGACTTTTTGAGCATCTGGAACCCATCCAAACCTTTGAATCAAGAATTTGGATGTCTCCTCAAACACAACTTCCTGGCTCTGAAGGTCTTTCATTTAATGCAAATCAACACACAGCCTCTTCAGACTTACTGAGGGCTCTGTTATTTCAAGCTATACTTTCTGCCTGTTGTTGAGACTCCTCCTGTGCATGTCCATGTTGGATTTCATGATTTGCCTCTTCAGCCATCACCCTGTCAATATCTTTACCCTCAAGGCCTCATTGTATTGCTATCAAAAACAACAAACAAAACAAAAACAATCTGATGAAATCTCAATCTTACATTACTTCAAATACACTCTGTCAACCAAATACTGTGAGGCAAAAATATATAACCATGTAGGTTAGTGCTGCAATGAAATCTGTAACCCCCAGAGCCAACAGAGCTTTTCAGCTACATTGCTGACTCCCCTCTATTTCTTGAAACAAACGCTTTCTTCTTAGCTGCTATTATGATGGGAGTACTTCTTGCTTGCATTCACACCATCTTTCCTATTCTCTCCCTCCATCACTCTGGAAAACAATGTCCTCCATGCCTAAAATTAAGCACTCCATCTAAATGGATCCAACCCTCTCTCTTTCTCCCAGATCACTTTCTTTTTCAACAATCACCTTTCTTTTCTTTATCTTCTTTCTCTTCCTCTCTACTGGCTTAATCTAAACATTTAAACATACACAAATCTCATACATTCTGAAAGTTTGTCCCCTCAACTTCATGCAGTCATTTAATGGCCACTGTCATAGCCAAATGGGTGGGCTAATACGATACTTACATTTACTTCCTTTGCTCATCACCTTCCTTTTTACTTTCAGACCTGTTTTTTCAACATATGGCATTACAACTCCACTGACATTTGCTTTAAAAGTGACAATAAATTGCAATCTTTTTTAAGGTAAAAGGCAAGTTCTGGATGTGTCACATCACTAACTCATACAGGTTGCCCCTACTTAAGAGTTTAGTGACACACCTGAGGTCACTGGGTTTTAAGTAGCACAATAATTTGAATAGCCTGACATTAGCAGCCTCATTTCTAGCCCATTTGCTTTACTGTCTCTCCTCAGTTACTAATGAACCTTGAGTTCCTAAATCCAATGGATTCTCTTCAGCCTTTATGCTACTGCTTTTCTGCTACAATGCTGGCCCCTCCTATTTCTTTAAACAAACTCTTCTTAGCTGCTATAATGATATGAATACTATAATTACCATCCTTGTGAATGCATACATATCTAATTATTAAATTGGGATAAGTGTTTATGTAAAACAGGGAAGTATTAGGGTTATAAGTCTTTAGGAAAGTTAATCATAACACTACATGAAATAGTTTACACAAAAGATATTGGAAGAAAGAAGAAATCGGGTGCAAAATGATTACGCCTAAACGTGGTGGTAATTATTGGGAGTAGAGTGGAAGGAAAACACCTAAGGGTTTGGAAGGAATTAAGTAATACTTGCATGAAGAGCCACCAAATGTACAAAATAATAGAATGTACAAAACAGTAGACTTAAAGGTAAATGTGTTAGTAAATAGTTTTCATATAAATACATGAAATGCTCTGAATTTTAGGAATGAAAGCCAAATTAGTGTCAAATAATTAATTATATACTTCTAATAAGAATTATGTATGGAACAAAAGGATGCAGAAAAGTTTAAAGTAAAAGGATAGTAAAAATAAATGCCATCCAAATAGTAATGGAAAGAAAGTTGGTTTAGCTCTATTAACAGTAGACAAGATATTTTTTAGGGAAGAAAGCATTAATGCAAGTGCAAGTCTTCATAATATTAAAAAAAACTTTTATCTATTTATTTATTAATGTTTATTTTTGAGAGAGAGAGAAAGAGAGAGAGAGAGAGAATATGAGCAGGAATGGGCAGAGAGAGAGGGAGACACAGATCTGAAGCAGGCTCTAGGCTCTGAGCTGTCAGCACAAAGCCTGACTCGGGCTTGAACTCACAAACTGTGTGATCATGACCTCAGCTGAAGTCGGACGCTTAAATGACTGATCCACCCAGGTGCCCCTAAATAATTTTTAAAATGCTAATTACTACAAAAGCTTCAAAAATGAAAATAAGTTCAGATCCTGAAATGCTTTATATATTTAAAAAGATATTAGCAATTTTATGCTAATGTATAGAAAAAATAAAATATCATAAAAATAAAACTTTTTGAGTTGACAAAAATTAGAAAACTTGACTTTTATTTTTTATTTATCATGGAAAGTAGAATCAGTCATGTAAAAAAAATCCCACAAAGAAAATTCTAGGCCCAGTTGGCTTCATTATGATGACCTATCATCTATGTAGTATTCTTCCAATACTACATAACTCATAGAGAATAGAAAAAGAGGAAACCCTCTCCACCACATTTTATGAGGCCGATATAACCTTAGTATCAAAATTCATGTGATATATGACATCAACAAAAGAAAGGATAAAAAACATGATCATTTCAATAGGTGCAGAAATGGCATTTGACAAAGTACAACATCCATTCATGATAAAACTCCCAATAAAGTAGGTTTAGAAGGAACATAACTCAACATAATAAAGGACATATATGAAAAACCCACAGCTAACATCATCCTCAATAGGGAAAAACTGAGAGCTTTTCCTCTATGGTCAGGAACAAGACAGGGATGTTCACTCTCACCACTGTTATTTAGTAGTACTGGAAGTCTTAGCCACAGCAATAAGACAACAAAAAGAAATAAAAGGCATCCAAGTCACTGAGGAAGAAGTTAACTTTCACCGTTTGCAGAAAACAGTTTGCTGTTTCACTGTTTGTTGATACTCTATATAGAAAACCCAAAAGATTGTACCAAAAAAACTGCTAGAACTGATAAAAGAATTCAGTAAATATCAGTATACAAAAGTCAGTGTACAGAAATCTTAAATATAGAAATCTGCATTTCTATACACCAATAATGAAACAGCAGAAAGAGAAATTAAGGAATCACTCCCTATAACAACTGTGCCCAAAACAGTAAGATACCTAGGAATAAACTGAACCAGGTGAAAGACTTGTAATATGAAAACTATAAAACACTGATGAAAGAAATTAAAAATGACACAAAGAAATTGAAAAACATTCCATGCTCATGGATTGGAAGAATAAATAATGTAAAAATGTTTATACTACCCAGGGGCACCTGGGTGGCTCAGTAGGTTAAACGTGTGACTCTTGATTTTGGCTAAAGTCATGATTTCAAAGTTCACGAGATCAAACCCTTCATTGGAATTCTCTCTTTCCTCTCTCTCTGCCCCTCCCCCTGTTTACACACACACCCCTCAAAAATAAATAGATAAACATTTAAAAATTGTCTCTACTCCCCAAAACAATCTACACATATAATTCAATCCCTATCAAAATACCAATAGCATGTTTCACAGACCTGGAACAGATAATCCTAAAATTTGTATGGAACCACAAAAGTCCCCTAATAGTCAAAGAAACTTTGAAAAAGAAAAGCAAAGCTGGATGAATCACAATTTCAGACTCTGAATTAAATTATAAAGTTGTAGTGGTGAAAACAGTGTAGTATCAGCACTAAATAGACACATAGATCAATGAAACACTTAGAAACGAACCCACAACTATACGGCCAATTAATCTTTGATAAAGCGGGAAAGAATGATCATATCCAATGGGAAAAAGACAGTCTCTTCAACAAATGGTGTTGCGAAAACTGGACAGCAATATACAGAAGAATGAAACTAGATCACTTTCTTACACCATACACAAAAGTAAATTCAAAATGGATTAAAAACCTATATGTGAGACTTGAGACCATAAAAATCTTAGAGGAAAAAATAGGCAGTAACCAATTTGATACTCACTGGAGCAACTTCTTTCTAGATATATCTTCTCAGGTAAAGGAAATGAAAGCAAAAATAAACTATTGAGACCTCATCAAAACAAAAATCTTCACAATGAAGGAAACAATCAAAAACACTAAAAGGCAACCTATGGAATGGAGGAAGATATTTGCAAATGATATTATCTGATAAAGAGTTAGTATCCAAAATATTTAAAGAACTTCAAAAACTCAACACCCAAAAAACAAATAATCCAATTAAAACATGGGGAGAAGACATGAGTAGACATTTTTCCAAAGAAGACATATAAATGGCTAACAGACACATTAAAAGATGCTCAACATCATTCATCATCAGAGAAATACAAATCAAAACTACTATGAGACATCAGCTCACACCTGTCAGAATGGCTAAAATCAACAACACAAGAAACGACAGTTGATGGAGGGCATGTGGAGAAAAGGGAACCCTCTTGTACTATTGGTGGGAATGCAAACTGGTATAGTGATTCTGGAAAACAGTATGGAAATTCCTCAAGAAGTTAAAAATAAAACTACCTTATGATATAGCAATCACACTAATAAGTATTTACCCAAAGGATACAAAAATATTAATTCAAAGGGGCACATGCACTTCAATGTTTATAGCAGCATTATCTACAGTAGCCAAATTATTGAAAGAGCCCAAATGTCTATTGACTGATGAATGGATAAAGAAGATACATACTGGAATATTACTCAGCCATCAGAAAGAATGAAATCCTTCCATTTGCAGTGATGTAAATGGAGCTAGAGTGTATTATGCTAAGTGAAATAAATCAGAGAAAGACAAATACCATATGATTTCACTCATATGAGGAACGTAAGAAACAAAACAGATGAACATATGGGAAGGAAAAAAAAGAGAGAGGGAGGCAAACTATAAGAGATTCTTAAATACAGAGAACAAACTGATGGTTGTTGGGGGGGGAGGTGGATGAGGGGATGGGCTAGATGGGTGATGGGTACCAAGGAGGGAACTTGTTCTAATGAGCATTGGGTGTTATGTGTAAGTGATGACTCATTAAATTCTCCTGAAACAAAAATTACACTATATGTTAACTAACTAGAATTTAAATAAAAACTTGAAACAAACAGATAAAAAAAGAATTAACATACTCCAAATCAATGATAAATTAATCACACTACTGTTGAATGCAAGGGGTCATGAAAGAAATGAATTCCAAATTTATTTAAGGTGTACCTTTATAAGTGTTGGTAGTTAGGAGAGAAGGCTTTGGCAACCAAGAGCTGACTTCCAGCTGCCAGTGCAAAAGTAAAAGTCCCTAGTAGGGAGGGTGGATATTGATAGAGAATAATGGCACTGGTGTTGATGGGCAAGAGGATTTTCTTTTTCTTTTCTTGCTAGGTGCTGGGAAAAGAGTCAACTTTACCATCACAGGGGCTACTTGCCCCAGGGTCTTCAGGGAAATACTCTTTTTTCAAGTTTTTATTTAAATTCCAGTTAGTTTACAGGGTAATATTAGTTTCAGGTGGAGAATTTAGTGATTCACCACTTACATACAACACCCAGTGCTCATCACAACAAATGCCCTCCTTAATTTCCATCACTTATTTAACCCTTCCCCCACCTACCTCCAATCCAGGAACGTTCAGTTTGTTCTCTAGAGTTAAGAGACTGTGAAAATAAATGGAATTTAAGTAACCACTTAAATATATATATTTATAGCTCCTAGAATCAATTATAAAAACAAAAGACAACCCAAAAGAACAGGTACAAAGGACTTGAACAGGCAATTAATTCCAAAAGAAAGCTGAAGTGCCAAAAAGTATAAGAAAATATACAGAACTTTATATAATCACTGCAACAAAAATTGAAACCATGAAGATACATCATTATATACCAAACAACTTAATAAAAATTGAAGTCTAATGAAACCAAAATTTGGTGAGAAGACAGGGCCACGAGAAATCATTGCATTGCTGATGTTATGAAAATTAGCAAATCTCTATGAAAATGGGTTTGAGGTTATACAGTAAAATTCAAGATATGCTTTCATATATATGTGTATACATATATATATAAATAGATGTGTATATATATATATATAGATGTGTATATATATAGATGTGTATATATATATACATCTATATATATATATATAGATGTGTGTATAGATATATAGATATATACATATTTATGTAGGCTCTAAGCCAAGCTTGGAGCCCAATACAGAGCTTGAACTCACAACCCTAAGATCAAGACCTGAGCTAAGATCAAGAGTTGGATGCTCAACAGACTGAGCCACCCATGTGCCCCAATATGCTTCCTTGTATTAAGAAATTCTACTCCAAACCCACAGAAATATACGCACAAGTTCTAGAGTATATATCCAAGATATATGTCTAAGAATATTTATAACAGCTTTGCTTGTAATAATCTAAAAATGGATAGACACCCACAGTTGATTGTGACACATTCACATGGTAGAAAACAATACAGCAATATAGAAATAAACTACAACTACATGTAATGACAAAAATGAATAACACAAACAGAATGTTGAACATAAGAAGCAAGAAAAGAGAATATATGCAATATTGAGTCCATTCATAAACTGAAATATTGGCAAAATTCAATTATGTTATTTAAGGATGCACATAGTGATAAAACTATATTTAAAATGTAAAGAAATGAGTATCATAAAATTCAGACTGATGGTTATACTGGTGAGAAGAGGGGTCAGGGATGTATCAGGGAGAAGTCTGTGGGGGTGTTTAGGATGCTTGATATGTTATAGTTCTTGACCATAGTAGTGGTGTTTCCTTTAAAATAATTCAATAAACTCTCATTGTGTTTTACGCAGTTTTTATGTCTCCTACATTTCACTATGAAACAATAATTAAAAACACATTAGCGTAGTTTCTACTCCTCTCTAGCATAAGTTTACTGGCAAATTTTTACTGCGGATTAGAATATAACTCCTAACTTGGTTTTGTCTATATTTCTGTGCAGCCTGCATGTCAGCACTGGAGAGAAACACCTGCACGAAGAACCTCTTATTCTCAATTCAGCCACCTTTATACAGTTAGAAATTTAAAGTTGTGAGTTCTGGAAGTGCACTCAATCATCTTAGATTTTTTCCTACCAAAAATGTATAAAAAATGGCAAATCCCAACTATAGACAAGTAATTTCTACAGGGCCTTTTATATTTGTCCTTGAGAAAGCTATTGTACCAGTAGTTCATAAAACATCCCTTATTATCACTCACCTTCTTACATGTGGTCTGTGGTACAGAACAAGAGCGAATTTCCTACAAATCATTTTCTACTTATTACATGACAAGGATAGAATTTGAATTCCTGTAATGTCACTTTTTAGAGTAGACTTTCCTCTTACTATGTGAAATTTATCAAAGCTCTCATTCTGATTTTGTGCATGTTACAAGTTAAAAACCAAGAAGATATGCATTCTATAAATATTAAATCCACTATTTTATAAAAAATTATTATAATGAATAGAAGATGATGCTAGTTCCCTAGGAAACCATTAGATTACTTTTTTTCCTTTAATCATTCTAGGCCATAAATGGAATGTATTGCTTAATACTTCTGATAAGTATTTAACGTCATTTAAATGCGTAATTCTCCCCTTCCCCTTCTCTTTCAAACTACAATATGAACTTTAATACCTACTGTAACCATATTGCATGGAGTAAAATCAAACAAAATTATAGCTGCTTTAGGAAAAAAAAACATTTATCAATGTGTCTAGTCTTACTTTGCGAACACCTCGGCCAAGCTCTTCTCCATAGTTTGTTCCAAGAATTTCAAAGTGGACATTGGGATTTCCTCCATTATCTCCAAATTCTAGCTCTCCAGTCAACCCACTGACTCCACCCTAAAGGAGAGAAAAGATACTGATGTAAGATTTCAGAAGAAGTAAAATAATAACAACAACAACAATACTAATAATGAGGAGGAGGGGTGGAAAAGAAGGAGAAAAAGTAGCTGTAGGAACACTATTTCTATCTATAAAATCAATATATATCAAGCACGCAATTATTAACAGGCTTTTTAAAAATAGGTGCACATAATAAATAGGAGAGCAACTGAAAGGTAACCTCAGGAATAACTTAATCCAATCTCATCTACATTATAAACAAGGGAATTTAGATCTAAAGAGTGAAATGACTACTCAAAATGACACCATGTTAGAACTGAGACTAAATTCTGGGGTTGGATTTCTGCCACCATATCTTATGAAATGCACAGATTCATTAGTCAGAAAACAAGATGCTTCTGGAGAGCATAAAATCTACTCTGGAGATAAGTTTTGACAATATTCTTTCTCTAGCACAATTCTATTCTAATTTGATCTAAAATTGTATCTGGGAATCTTAAAAGCTATGGTTTCTAACTGATTGGAGACATTTTTTTTCTTCTTTAAATATCTTTTCCAAATTAAAAAAAATTAAAAAGCTAAATTAGGCTTGAAATCTGTTTTTGCTCTTAAATAGTAATGCTGGCTGTTGAGATTCATTGGGAATTTCCAAACTTCATCTTTCATTCCACGTGACAGATGTTCATTTCCCCAACAGATGGCAATGTAGGTCATACTTCTCTCATTCTTGTTTACCACTCTTCTCAGTTTAGTTTATATGCCTTCACATTATTTAGAACTTTACAAATGAAAATCATATTCCAAATCACTCCTATACTAAAGCATTTTACCTTAGAATTTTAGCCTGATAATCACATTTATTTGGAAAAATTATCTGTTTGAAAATTGCTTCAATTATCACCTCTCTGATGCTGATACTTAAGTATATCTCATTTGCCATATCCTCTAACTCAACTTCCAGTCTTTTTTGGCAGGTTTTATTCTATTTGCTACAACTTCTATTTCATCTGTGTCTTGTAGGCCGTCATATGACACTACATTCAAAACAGATATTCAATAAACCTTTGTTTACTCATTAATTTCAGTATTTACTTCATTTTTGCCACAGCGATAATCAACAAAACTGATTCTCCACTATTATTTTTTAATTTTTTAAAAATGTTTTTATTTTATTTTTGAGAGAAGGAGAGAGACAGGGTACAAGCAGGGAGGGGCAGAGAGAAAAGAAGACACAGAATCCGAATAAGCTCCAGGCTCTGAGCTGTCAGCATAGATAGAGCCCGACATGAGGCTTGAACCCAGGAACTGCAAGATCATGACGTGAGCCGAAGTCAGATGCTTAACTGTTTGAGCCAACCAGGCACCCCACCACTAGTATTTTTTAATAAGCCAGCTTCTCTTTTATTATCTAGTTTTATTAATAAAAATATGTTGGATTTGATATGTCTATGCTCTTCTCATATATGATTATGTTAATACCATGGATTTGGGAGTCGGGCTTCCTAAATTTGATAAATGGTGGCAGAATCTACTTGTTGGTGAACCTTGCTAAGTCATTTAATTTCATCTATGCCCCAGTTTCTACATCTGTTAAATGGTAAAATAATAGTGCCTACCCCAGAAGATTATTATGTGTTTTATAAAACCATACCCATAAAGAATATAGAGAAGTGCTTGAAAAGTGGTGAGAATTTATCATCATCACCATCACGATTTCTACATGATTATTTCATTCTTTAATTTTAAAGACTTTCCAGTTCTTCCAGAAATTGTAGGCATACTCCTGATCTTTTCAGCTAGTTTGCAACCCTAAGGTTTCAAAATTTCATTATATGCTTAAATCTTAACATGTTTTGGGGAATGGTTTTTGCAAATTTTGACTCAATTACATTTCACTGATTAGTAATTGGGGGAAAAAAGTGTTAAAGCAACTGGTCTAAAATCCCATTCACTTCTTCTACTGTTACATGTGTTGAGGAGGTGAGTGGTGCAGGCCAGGGGGAGAAAAAAAAAAAGAAAGGAGGTTGCCTTTGTCAACTAGACCTCCAGGTAGAGACTAGTAATATTTAGTAGGAAAAAGAGTCTGTATCTATAAAAGTCCTTAGCAGGATGTCCTGTGTAGTAAATAAACTCAAGATCTGTAGAATAATTGCTTATGGCTGCCAGAAAAATGTCCTAAAGCTTTACACTTTCTAGAGTAAAAATGGAGATATTTCATAGTGTAAATTATGTGGGGTAAACCAATAAAACTTTCCTTAAAGACAGAGTGTGCGTGTCCAATGTGGGAAGAAAGGATTTGGAGAGCCATGTAGAACACCCCACAATCTCTCTCCTCTGTGTCTCTTGACTGCCTGTATCTTTGATATGGGTAAATTAGTCCATTATTGCAAGCCAGGTTGATGCTATATGTTTACTAAGTAATAACATCTCAACTAACCAAATTATCACTTAAGAATTTAAAGACTGGGGTAAGTACAGTGGATCTTATTATCAGTAATATCTCTAAATGGCAAATACTGTAGGAGTCTGACTGACAAATATAACATATTTTTACACATAAGTTCAAACTGTTCATTTTCAAAAATCTTATTAGAGATTTTCTTGTCTTCTTTCACACATCTACCCCAATAATATCTCCTAATTAGACAAGAGTTTAAATTTCTGTCTTAGTACTTATTTCTAGGGAAAAGAACAAAAATATTGTAACTCAGTATGATTGCTACATTGCAAAAATGCTATACTCCTGACATTTTTAGACTTTTGAGCACTAAACAGTCTAGCACTATATTACTATTACTCCCAATCAATACTCACGTGGTCACTCTAGGCCAGTGTTTTTATCCCTAGTTTGTATCTGGTCCTGAGCAAGTTAGTCCACTTACATTGTATACATGGTACAAAACACACACACACACACACACACACACACACACACAAACACACAAATCAAGGGACCTGCATTTAGTTAACTGTGGCCTCCACTTACCTTGTTCACCTTTTGACTCTGTAATTTATGTTCCTTATGTTCCATTCTTAATGAGATGTTAGCATGTGTAATCAGTAAAATCTTTCCTCATGAAGACATAAGGGATGCTTGAGAGGTTGGTATTTCAAGCAAATAAACCCTTTAATTGAAGCCCCTTGTTATCCGGCCCAAACTTAACCTCTCTGATTTTTTATTGCTTAAGTCTATTCCCATGCTTTTGAGCTTTTTATTTTTATTTTTTCATCTATCCTCAGATCAACTTTGAAAACTGAGCCTTGATAAAAATATGTGCTGGCCAGGTGGTAATGAGCAGTCATTATCTTTGTACATGCACAGTTGCATTTTTTATCTCTTTGGTGATGCAGCAGATTCTACACAGAAGAAACTCATGGGACACTGATAGTATGAACAACACATACAAGTAATTTCTACATGTCCTTTAACTGGACAGTAAAAATTGCTGCCAGTGTAAACCTTTTTTAAAATATCAAGTGAAACTGGTCTGGATTTCATCCTACCCAATCTTTATAGAAATACCAGTGGGTATCAAATATAGAAAGGAGAAAGGAAGAAAAATAAAATAAGGAGAATCAAAAGTTGGGAATAATTTATCACTGGATCACTGGTTGCTCAAAAGGCAATAGTTTGTTGTTCTCCTATAGATAGGGTATGCTGGGGAAAAAAAGAAGAAGAAAAAAATATTTGCTAAGAATTTATGTGTTTCTATTACGAAGCTGAAAGAATTTTCCCTATGCTTGAACTGCACGGTAACTTTTGGAGGATCATCTGGAACATCAAATATTTATGATACTCATCTAATTTCCTTATACATATTTCTAGATTCCTTAGAATGTGCAGACATGTTTGGTAAACAAGAACACCCTGTAAATAAACAGGAGTCCAAAAAGGCAGAGAACACACTGAAAGATGCCAGACACAGTGCTGTGCCCTGGTGCCCTCATGTCTCATAAGTTAATTTCAGAGAGAAAAATACCTGACAGAAGGAAAATACTACATTTTTTACCCAGAAAAGAAACATAATGGTAGATAAATACTACAATATAAGATGAAGAAAACCACAAAAAAATTAAAACGAAAAATGAAAACTTCACTGGTGTGAAATGTTTAGGAAAATTTGAAGTTGCCATATAACATTTCTACGTGTATATATGTGCGTATATGTGTACATATGTGTATTTACATGTGTATACATTCAAATATTCATTCATAGTAGATACTTGGAGCAAACTGAGAGTAAACAGGATATTACTAGTAATCTGATCATGCTATCTTATCTTACAGGAAAAGAAACTGAAGTCCAGACCAGTTATTTGAGGAGCCTGAACTGAATCCTCTACCCTGTGCTTCATACCTTTTCCTCTAGACTATACAAACTGTGTGTCCAATGTAATGTATGTATATCACAGTGGACTTATATAAACTGTGTGTCCAATGTAATGTATGTATATCACAGTGGACTTATATAAACTGTGTGTCCAATGTAATGTATGTATATCACAGTGGACTTATACAAACTGTGTGTCCAATGTAATGTATGTATATCACAGTGGACTTATACAAACTGTGTGTCCAATGTAATGTATGTATATCACAGTGGACTTATATAAACTGTGTGTCCAATGTAATGTATGTATATCATAGCGGGCTGCTCAAAAAATCCACTATATTTTATACACTTCAAATGCCCTAAAGCCAGAGAATATATTGACAAGTCCACAAGAAGCCCTATTTTAAGGGCACACACTGCATTTTAAAAGTTCTGGTGGCCAAAAATAAGTTTATTTGCACACGTTTTATAAAAAGGCCATATTATATTCCAAGTCAATACTGTTGCTGGTAAGTCAGATTATGATTTCCTCAATTATCTCTCTCTTCTCCAGGTTCGTAAATTCTATATGGCACACAAAAAACAAAGTAATATGTTTCCATTCCTCTAAGTTTACAAATTAAATAACAACAATAACAACAAAATCTCCAACTTATTAGAGTTATTTTTCTCCAAGCCAGATGCCTAGAATCTTCTTTTGTCCCCTCACATTTATGTTAAATCACCAAATCTTATTTCAATCACCTAAATCTCTCTCAAAGACATCTATTTCTATCCATCCCCATGACCATCGCCCTTAGTTTCCTTTGAGTTGGAGCACCAGCCTCTTTACTGGAGTTTTCTCATCCAGTCTGTATTGGTCCAGTGGCAGCTGCATCGTGGATTCTCCACTTGGCAGCCACTGAGTGGTATGATTTTGTCACTCCTGCTCCCATTTAATATATCTCAGTAGCTTAACCTTACCCCTTGAATAAAGTTTAGGAAATTTAACGTGGTTTTCCCTTCATGATCTTTCCCTGTCTACCTTATTTTAGCTAATAAGGAACCGTGTCCCTACTCTACATTTATTCTTACCCCAGTCTTATTCCAGGTGCTTAAATGTGCAAAGCACCCTTTCCTCCAATCCTGAGACAACTCTGTTGCCCTTGCATGAAACATTCTTCCTCCCCATTCCTGGAATACTCTCCTTTTCTTTTCTTAGCTAATAACTACTCATGTTACATGTTTCCACTTATCTGTCATTCTTATACCTAAGTAGGTCCTCCAGTCACATATTTCCAGAACAGTTGGTGTTTCCCCTTTTGTAGAATTGATCACACTCATACTATTTTTAATACTTCTATTTTCCTTCCTTATTTTGTGATCTCACGGTACAGCATATGGTAGTGCTCAGTAAATATTTGTTGAATGAATACATTACCATATAAGAATTAGAATAAATTCAATATTTTTTCCATTTTAAAGAATACTTTTTAAAAAATGTTTATTTATTTTAAGACAAATGAGAGACAGACAGAGAGAGAGAGAAGAGAGAGAGAGAGAGGAGGGGCAGAGAGATAGGAGAGAGAGAATCCCAAGTAGGCTCCATGCTGTCAGTGTGGAGCCTGATGCAGGGCACAATCTCACCAACGAGTCGTGAGCAAAGCCGAAATCAAGAGTTGGCCACTTTACCGCCTGAGTCACTCAGGTGCTTCAAGAATACTTTAGATATCAACATGCATCAAGATCTCTTTTAGGGACACTTTTAGTGTGGAGCCTGCTTGGGATTCTCCCTCCCTCTCTCTCTGCCCCTCCCTTGCTCACACATGTGCACTGTCTTTCTCAAAATCAATAAACTTAAAAAAAAAAAAAAGATCTCTTTTAGATAGATTTGGTACCAATACAAGAAAATATATTGGTACTAAATGATTTTAGATAGTGACACAAGTGTTGATATGTTCTATTTTCTCACATTTCGTATTTAAAAAAAAAAAATCACCATTAAGGCGCCTGGGTGGCTTAGCTGGTTAAGCGTCCGACTTCAGCCCAGCTCGTGATCCCACAGCTTGTGGATTCGAGCCCTGCGTCAGACTCTGTGCTGACAGCTCAGAGCCTGGAACCTGCTTTGGATTCTGTGTCTCCCTCTCTCTCTGCCCCTTCCCCACTCATGCTCTGTGTCTCTCAAAAATGAATAAATGTTAAAAACAAAATTTTTAAAAATCACCATAAAGCATTTAGCAGAAATTGGTCAATTATATCAATGCAGAAGTATTTGATTTAAGGATCTATCAAATCTTGGTTGTCTTACTCATGTAGAACACACAGAAAATGTCAGTGCTTTTATATGTAATCACATATTTTGAGTGCAATATTTTTCTTAGTTTTTTTAATTAAACAAATTTGAATTTTTGAAATTTTTTTTAATATATAAGCCTTTTCTTTCTAAAACGCAGGTCTCATCTTTGTCATATCCATGTTCAAAAATTCTTTAGGGTCTTTTACTCACCTACAAAATAAATTCCTTTCCTCTATATCTTTCCAGTCTAGACTAGTCTCTCTATGCATTTTATCCACTCTGGTAAGTTAGTCAATTATTGTCACTGTCCATATGATTTATTCAAATAGATATGTCAGCTAGAGTGTTCCTACCCCCTGCCATGTCCTCTTCTCCATAGCTTTACGTATCTTACACCTGTTAATTTTCAAGTTCCTGTTAATATGCTACCAGTTTCATGAAAATTTTCTCATCTGTTTTCTGTGTTTTGGGTCGGGTTCCCAGGGAAATAGCTCTGAAATGATTTGCTTGTCTGCAGGAGGTTACCAGAAGTGCTCCTAGGAAAAGCACTTGCAAAGGAGTACGAGAATAAGGGCCACAAAGGGAGAGGTGACACAGTGATGGAAATACAGCAACAGCTGAGGTGATGCCATGGCCAGTCTGTAGTAAGATAACTCTTCGATGTTATTCCACTTGGAGGCATGGAACTCAGACCATTGTGCAATGACCAGTCACTGGACGCATGCAATTCCAGGAAGGGAGTGGAACAGCTCCCTGCTGCCCAGAGCAGTTCCTGCACAGAGGCTAGGTGTCAGCCTTCCCAGGAAGGAGCACCTCAGCTGAGAAATGGGGGTCTGCACAGTACGCTCTAAGATTCCACGGGGTTCTATTTTTGCCATGCTTGGGGCCTTTTGTTGTCTCTCACCTTAGAGTACAGCTGTTTGCATAATAATGCCATATTCACTACTAGGCTCTAAATTCTTTTTTGGATAATCACATAAAAGAGTTTGAATAATACATTCCACACTACAGACATTTGATAAATGTCTGTTAAAGGAGTGATAAATACATGAATGAACAGACTGTACTCTTGGAAGCTGAATCAACATTAAAAATAAGAAAAAATAGAAAATCATCGCCGTTTAATTTTAGAACAAGTCTGTAAATAAAAATACTCTGCCCACATTGCCTGGGTGTAATATTATTCCAGAGCCTAAGGAAGGTGGTATATTTGTATGGATTAAACTGGTTTCTAAATGTCCCTGGTTTTCAAACTGTGTTTCTAAGAACCAGTTGTGGTGGGAGTCCACCTGGGGAGGTCCTCCCCACTCTCTTCCAGAGCTGCTCAGCTTTTGTTTTACTTATTATTTAGTTTAAAATGTTTGAAAGTTTTCTCTAGGATATATAACATCAACAAGTCTAAATTATACAACATGAAGAGTCCTTACCAAAATATATATTCCAATTAAATGTAGCTTCTCATAATAAAGAATGCATATGTGTGCTAACAAACGTTTTGTCACAAGAGCTTTTAAAAATGCAGTCACTCATCAATTCAACTCCCAATTCAAGGCATTTGAAAAAGCCACATTGACAGACACTAAGATATTTTAACATAATATTTGCACATGGTACTTACACCTTTGATTTCTTGGGTGTGTGTTTTCTTTAGCCAAATGAATCTGACAGTAGTGAATAAAAGCTACCATTATGAACAAGAAAAAGGGTCAATGGTATGGTATACAGAACACAAGGCTGGAAGCCAAACAACTTGGTACTGAAACTAATTAGCTTTGTAAACAACCCTTAATAAGTCATTTAATTTTTCTGAGGTTCAGTTTTCTCCATCTTAAAATTGGGGAAGGGTTAACTTTATTTGACCTTGCTACTCTAAAATTGTAAGGGTTACTAATGAATTCTAAAAATTAAAAAAAAAAAGTAAAACAAAATGTATTGGAAAAGTACACTCTTTATCTAATTAAAAAAATATCTTTTCAGGGGTTCCTGGGTGGCTCAGAGCATCCGACTGTTGGTTTCGGATCAGGTCACAATCTCATGGTTTTTGAGTTTGACCCTCCGTGTTGGCCTCTGCGTTGGCAGCACAGAGCCTGCTTAGGGTTCTCTCTCTCTCTCTTTCTCTCTCTTTTTCTCTCTCTCTTTCTCTCTGACCCTCCCCCACTCAACACTGTCTCTGTCTCTCTCAAAATTAATACAAAACTTAAAAAAAGAATTAAAGATATCTTTTCAAATACTACCTTTGATATATTTAATAGCAAAATACTTGTGGCATATTTATAAAACTAAGATTCTATTTACTATCAAAATTATGGAAGTTTAGAAGTGGAAGCTAAAGCAGTTAGCCAAGAAAAGTTTTATTTTATTATTTTTTAAATTATCTCTATAACTTACTTAGAAAAAAAAGTTTTGCATATTACAATAAAGTGGCAGACATTAACCTAGAATTCGATCATTTCCAATCATTAATTCCATAAGAACTAGCTTCTAGAAGGAATTATGTTTGACTGCTATAACAGGGAAAAAGGCTCTGGTTTAAAGTCTTATCTCATATTACATAAATCCCTAGCATATGAATGCTTGCTATTAGAGAGTTTAGCAGAAAACCAAAACCAAAACCAAAAACACCAAACAAACAAACCAACCAACCGACCAACAAACAAAAAACACCCAGACTGCCATCTTCAAAAACACTGACATCCTGATATCTGTATATATGTACAGATTAAAAGCCCTGGTGCTAAAAATGTCATGGCAAGAAAATAATGTCTACTGTGTATGTTGCAAATTGGCACCATGTTTTTACTCAAAATGTGTGTGTGTGGGGTAATGAAAATATACACTTTATGAAAACACACTTTACTAAGAAAACGGAACCCAAGTTAAAACATTTTTATGGAGCCAGATAATGATCTTAATCTATTTCTGCTGATGGCTGCAGCAGCAGCTGATCGGCCTATATACCAAACATATATGGATGCAAATGCAATGCCCAAGTGCAGACAAGCCGAACACACAGCACTATTCACAAAAGATTCAGAGCAAGCAAACAGCTTTTCTAGTCACTGTCAAGACGTCATCATCAGACAAAGCACGAAGTGCTTCGTCAAACATATCTTTGGTAATTGCTATGTCAGAGTGTCCTTGAATATCTTCAAAAAGTTGTGAGTATTTTAGAGCTGATGTTCTTACATAAAATAAGTTTTTTCAGTGCTTCAGCTAACTCTTCTTTCCATTTCGGAGAGGTGGCACTCATTTCTGTAGTAAGAAGAGATATGTCCACAGTGCCAGTCCAGGGTTTCTGCTAAGTGAACTCATGAGTCCAGCTATCAAAAGTATACAAAAACCATTCCTCAGCTACTACCAATCTTCTGCATCCTCCTCAAGTCTACATAAGCCTGGATGAGAGCCTGACTGGCTTCCTGGCTCAGCCAAGACACGACGGTTCTGTGAGCATAAGCAATGTAATTCTTCAGTGCCGCCATGTTTGTGAACCTCTTCTCCACTTGCTCCTTGCTCTGGTAGTACAGAGCCACATGGTGGTGAATCAGATCCTTGTCATAGGCTTCATCCTGCGGGTCCAGGATGAGGAATATCAAATCAAACCTTTAAAAAATACGTGAGGTAGCTGTATATCACCAATGGTTGTGTTTTTTTAGAATTCCACTGAGATTCCATAGAATTTGCTGCTGCCAGGATAACGGTGCATGCACTGAGCTGACCAATAATCCCAGCCTTTGCAATAGAGTCAGTCATCCCATGACTTTGTGCGATGCTGATCTTGTATTTTCATTTATCTTCACAAACATCAATACAGCAGATGCTACTGTCACTCAGGACAAAGGTACCAGTCTTCAGGCCCACTTGCCTCATCTCAAGGTCATTCCAGTATATATATATATATATATATATATATATATATATATATATATATATATATATATATATATATAAAACAGTATATACTGTTAGTTGGTCCCAGGAGACGGGGTTGTACACATGCAGAAGCTGGAACTTACTGGTCTTTGGGTCACCACACATCAGGATGTTGTTCTCAGCACAAAGTCTGACCCTTCCCATGTGACTAAAATCTTTCCTTTTTCCAAGGAAAAGCTGAAGCAAGATTCCCCCCTTTTTAAATCCTCATGTTCTTACAAGCTTGGAGCTGAGGCTGAATCAAGGATCTCATAAATGCCTTCTTTTTTTGTAAAGTTCTTTGTGCAATTCCTCATGATTCTCTGAAAAAGTTTCTGTTCTATATCTTCATCTACTTCTTTATGCAAATGTTCTGCATCAATTTTCTGATAATAAATGTCATCAAAGTGGATTTTGTAGACAGACTTCACCTTACTCACTCTTGAACTGACTCAGTAAGTAACATTACAGATAGACGTCTGTAATGTTTACTTTGTCCCCAGGTTGAACCTTGCCAACAAGATCATTGTGAGTAAAAAGGATGACAGTGTGAGGCATTTGCCTTGCAGGCATATTTTCAGGAGACTCTTGAAGTTTGATCATCTGCTTTCCTGAGAACACAGAGTGGTTATGGGTGAGCACTCACCCACATGGGGCTCAGTGATTAAGCCATGGTCCATCTCCACCAAGGCAGTGGGGGGGGGTGCACACCTGGCATTGCAAGAAGGACTTCTGCATCTGGAAGCAGCTGGGACATCCTAATCAACATGCCACTCATGGTGATAGACTGGTTAATGTCTTCAAGTTCAGGTTTCTCATGTAATTAGTCTTCCACACATTAAATCTGATGTTCTAAGATTGAGTCAGGTAACTGTCAAAGAAGATCTCATTGATAGCCATGCTAAAGTTGAGTGGCAGATGGGCTGTCTGTATAGATTTTTGCAAATGATTTCATTTGTTCACAGTTTACACTTTAAGATGACTACTCAGATGATTATTTTGAGCATCTTTTCGTGTGTCTTTTAGCCATTTGGATGTCTTCTTTGGAAAAAATGTTTATTCATGTCTTCTGCCCATTTCTCCACTGGATTATTTGTTTTTCAGGTGTTGAGTTTGGTAAGTTCTTTATAGATTTTGTATACTAGCCCTCTATCTGACATGTGATTTGCAAGTATCTTCTCCCATTCCATCGGTTGCCTTTTAGTTTTGTTGGTTGTTTCCTTTGCTGTGCAGAAGCTTTTATCTTGATGAAGTCCCAATAGTTCATTTTTACTTTTATTTCCCTTGTCCGTGGAGATGTGTCAAGTTAGAAGTGGCTGCAGCCCAGGTCAATGAAGTTGTTGCCTGTTTTCTCTTCTAGGGTTTTGATGGTTTCCTGTCTCACATTTAGGTCTTTCATCCATTTGAATTTATTTTTGTGTATGGTGTTAAGAAAGTGGTCCAGTTTCATTCCTCTGCATGTTGCCATCCAGTTCTCCCAGCCCCATTTGCTACAGAGACTGTCTTTTTTCCACTGGATACTCTTTCCTGCTTTGTCAAAGATTAGTTGACCATACATTTGTGGGTCCAAATCTGGGTTCTCAATTATATTCTATTGGTCTATGTGTCTGTTTTTGTGCGAATACCATGCTGTCTTGATGATTACAGCTTTGTAGTAGAGGCTAAAGTCTGGGATTGTGGTGTCTCCAGCTTTGGTTTTCTTTTTCAACATTACTTTGGTTATTAAGGGTATTCTGTGGTTCCATACAAATTTTAGGATTGCTTGTTCTAGTTCTGAGAAGAATCCACATTGTGATACCACCTCACATGGGTCAAAGTGGCTAAAATTAACAATTCAATAAACAAGAGATGGGGCGCCTGGGTGGCTCAGTCGGTTAAGGGGCCGACTTCAGCTCAGGCCATGATCTCGCGGTCCGTGAGTTCGAGACCCGCGTCAGGCTCTGTGCTGACAGCTCAGAGCCTGGAGCCTGTTTCAGATTCTGTGTCTCCCTCTCTCTGAACCTCCCCCATTCATGCTCTGTCTCTCTCTGTCTCAAAAATAAATAAACGTTAAAAAAAATAAAAAATAAACAAGAGATGTTGGTGAGGATGTGGAGAAAGGGGAACCCTCTTGCATTTTTGGTGGAAATGCAGACTGGTGCAGCCACTTTGGAAAATAGTGTGGAGGTTCCTCAAAAAATTAAAAATATAATTACCCTACAACCCAGCAACAGCACTACTAGGAATGTATCAAAAAGATACAGGAATGTTGATTCATAGGGGTGCCAAGGGGTATCCCAAGTTTACAGCAGTGCTATCAACAATAGCCAAATTATGGAAAGAGCCCAAATGTCCATCAACTGATGAATAAAGAAGATGTGTTTTATATGTGTGTGTGTGTGTGTATATAATGCATATATATGTTAATATATATATAATATATATAAAATATATATACACATATATACACACACAAAGGAATACTATTCAGCAATAGAAAAGAATGAAATCCTGCCATTTGCAACAATGTGGATTGAACTTGAGGGTATCATGCTAAATGAAATAAGTCAGTCAGAGAAAGATACCATGTTTTCACTCATGTGTGGAATTTGAGGAACTTAACAGAAGACCATGGGGGAGGGTAAAGAAAAAAATAGAAACAAAGAGGGAGGCAAACCATAAGAGGCTCTTAATAACAGAGAACAAACTGGGGGTTGGTGGGGGTGGGGGCAGGGAAAGGGGGTGATGGACATTGAGGAGGGCACTTGTTGGGATGAGCACTGGGTGTTATATATACGTGATGAATCACAGAAATCTATTTCTAAAGCTAAGAACACACTGTATACACTATATGTGAGCTAACTTGACAATATATCAGATATATAAAAATAACATGACTCCCCAGTTATATCAATATCCCTATCCCTGCATGCACAAAGGCCCAGCAATGTCTATGGCAACATTTTCTTCTTTATCCAGACAGTCAATAAAATGTTGAAGAAATCCCATTGCCATATTTATGTATGTTGCTCAAATCACAAGTTTTGGCCTAGAGACTGATCACCGGCCACTGTATCTCTGTTGCTGGCTCATCCTGCAAATTCACCTACAAACACTTTCATGTAGATCCCCACATTAGGTCTCCGCCTCCGATGTGCCACTAACATCACAGCTTAAGGTTCCCTCTTCCCAAGAGCTGGAAGTGCCACATGTGAGTGGTGAATTAGCATTAAAACTAAGATGAAGAATTGAAGAATGCATCAGATGAGAGCTGGAAAATACTGTGTCCTGCATGTCAGGGTTCTGCAGGTCAGCTCTAGGCCAGGTTGGTGTCAGTTGCATCTCTTCTGTAGAGGTTGAATCCTCACCTCTACATCTAAGAGAAAGATAGGACCTGATATCATCACCTCAAGCAGGGAAAAGTGGCCACCTCTGAAGTACACAGAGCTCTATGGTGTACCTGACAGCCCCCAAGAAAAGTTTTTTAAAAGTTCAAAAAATACATAAAATATTAGAATTAGGTGACAACATTAATTTTACTTGAGGATGGTATCAATGTCCACTTGAAAAGACAAGAGAATAAACTACAAAGAAAGAGGTGAGAATCAGGACTCAAGTTTCAAGAGTTGATCAGCTTAATCACCAAATATATCAGGCATCAACCACTACCTTACATACCTACAATATGTAGTTTGAAAACATAATGGAAATAGATTATATTCATGATAGTGTCACACGTGCAGATACACATAATCAAAACTTCATAAAATTTTAGGAAAAATATAATGAAAATATGTATGAAGGACACTGTAAGTCTTTACTGAGGGCTATAAAAGATGACTATATGGATAGATACCATGTCCATGGATAGGTAGACCCAATATTTTACAAAAACATCATTTTCTCAAAAATAATCTCTAAAAATTCATATAAATAGCATGGCTTCAAGGTCACTGATAATACCTTGGAGAAATAAACATTTGAGAATTAGCCTCTTTTTTTTTAAAGAAGAGAAATGTGGAAGTACCTATTCTATCAATTCATAAAATAAATTGTAAACCTTCAATTTATGGAAACTGCTATCTCCCCCTGTATAAATGTTCTGGACATTTACAGTACTTATGTCAGCTGCATTGCTTTTTTATCTCTTTTGTCTCACCCCGTTAAAAAGAATAGAAATTAATTAAGGGACAGACCTTCATTCTTTCACTTCGTTATCTCCATGCAGTAGCACAGAGGCTTTGTAAAGTATATACGGCATGCCTTTCATAGAGACACGCAGGGGTTTTTTGGATGTAATTAAAAATTTTATTACTAGAATATTCCCACTGTAATAAGGAGCCTGACCTCATTTGTGATGTTTGGCTGCTGATTTCTTTCTAAGCTTTGGTCTCCCTTTCCCCTGTGGCTCCACATTTGGACAGGCTGATCAACAAAGCTCATCCCGCAACTTTTTGTCTGATACCAGTTGGAAATTTAAGCCTTGAAAATCTCTAGCCCAAGTAAATGGGAACTTTCCCCAGTCCTACTTCCTAGTCACTACCTGGGCCCAGCCCACTCCTGCTGCTTGGTCAAGCCAGCCTGGACATTCCTGAGCCCACTCTGCTCTCCTGGGAGTTCCTGTATGAGTAGTAATCTTTCTCTCAAAATTTTTTGGTATGTGGAGTATTATCAGCCTTGGCATCTGAATGGGATGACCAGAACACTCATATGAGGCAGAGTTATGACTGGAAAAAAAAAAAAAAAACTCCATTTTTTTAAGTCAATTTGAAATGTGGAACAAAAAATCATGAAACTGAGCATGTGACTCTTGCTTTTGGGGTCATGAACTTAAGTCCCACGTTGGGCATAGAGTTTACTTAAAAAATAATGTAATTGAATATCTGCAATGACATATATCATTCAAACTTAGTCTTTAAATACACTGAATGGATATATTTCTTTAAAAAGCATCATTAGGCTGAAAGCTCACCAGGACAAATATATAAATATTCCCCCCAAATAAATGTCATAATTATCATATTATTGTTTTGATTATACATTTTCCAGCAGCAACATTTTATATATTGAACTGTTCCATAAGAACTACCTACATATTATGGTATCTTTATTTCCTTCCCACTAATACTTTCACTAAGTAAGTATCTCCTAAGCAACCTCCCAAACTATTATTCTGTCTTTGTGAGAAGGCTTCAGAAGAATGAATATATTCAAGTTCCTGCATCCTAGCCAAAGCCTGAACTAATAAATTGGCAGGATCAGAATCATGTTCAACAACTTCCCTTGGATTCATACCTGCCAAATCTCTACATGGACAGATAGGGAGATCTTGGCAACACCTTGAGTTTAGATTTGACTTATTCATATTTTAGTTGAAATATCTTACTCTGCCAATATATTCAATGCATTTGATTTTCAAGCACTTCTGCTGATAAGTGCCTAAATTCTCATTAAAGCGATTCTTTTTACAAAAAGGAAACATACCAAGAGAAAGATCCAGGCTATTCTCCATTTGCAACATTTCTTTCTTCCACTTCTGTTTTTTTGTACCTCTAGTTCACTTCTAATGATAGATGTTTAGGTTTTTCTCTGGCTTTTCTAAATGCATTCACATTTCTTTCAACTAGCTATTTCTTTTTTTGTTTCACGAGAGGAAGGCAAACACGTGCAGAGAGGAAAAGGATGGGTAAAATAAAGAACATAAACTTCTAAATGTCTGTCTTCTTTGTGTAAAGGGTACAGGAGACATTTGTTTGTTTTATTAATCATTTCATTTTAAATCCAAGAAGCTGTGTGAGACAGACAGAAAATGCCAGCAAGGATGACATGACAAAGAGGCTAATAAACTGCAGAATTGCTCAAACCATTGAGAGAAGCCTAACAGCATAAAGTGCCTCCTGGGAACGGAGCAGGTACTGAGCCAGAGCGGGTCACAGCCAGGCTAAACACCACACTGACAGTGAGGAAGGAGAACACACCAGATAGCTAAAATAGTTCCTAAATGCTGCAAAATAGTACTGCTTATGAATTATATCTTGATTATAAGATAAATTAAAGATCATTGCTTCTAATGTCTTACCATGTATCATGTAATTGAAAAACAGTGACGGCTTGTGTTTATTTTTTTCAGTTCATGGCGTATTTAAATTTTTTTAAATGTTTGTTTGTTTATTTATTTATTTATTTATTTATTTATTTATTTATTTTGAGAGAGAGACAGACAGAGTGTGAGCAGGACAGGGGCAGAGACAGAGGGAGACACAGAATCTGAAGCAGGCTCCAGGCTCTGAGCTGCCAGCAGAGTCCGATGCGGGGTCTGAACTCACAAACCAGAGATCATGACCTGAGCCAAAGTCAGACGTTTAACCAACTGAGCCACCCAGACGCCCCTGATGGTGTATTTTAAAGAAAACAAACAAACAAACAAACAAACAAAAACAAGTATTTGTATTTGTCACAGGCACCAAAATAATTTGAGTATTTCTAATACTAATGGTATAACAAATACAATTCAAATAATTTCAACCACTAACTATACTCGTGTAATATATCCTTACAAATAGGTAACGGCTCCTTGTTTTATACATGCATGTGACTTTCTGACCTTGTTGTTGTTGTTGTTTTTAATATTTACTCATCTATTACACTGTTTTGTGCTTTGGACTGACAAAGTTGGTGACAAAAAAACATCCTTTTGAAAGATAGGCCCTCAAAAATGATTTATTGTATCCCTTTACATGAAAATTAAGGAGAGTGAAACGTTAGTCACAAGTTACCTTCTTGATAGTCTCCAGCATGGAACGCCCTCCCTGCCAGGGCTTAGAGTTCTTTCTGATGCATGACAAACTTGCCATGCTGTGCCATTTTCGGTCCTCCAGTTTCTTATGAAAAGCATTAGCAAGCAGAAGCACTGTGTCATATATGTAAAGGTTTGAAATCTGAAAAGACATTAGACAGTAATCATTAGAATCACTGATGCCAACCATCAAGAATTAGGAGAATATCATCAGCTCTGCTGCCTCCGTTCATGTCATAGATGGCTGGTTTACTGGGTTATTTATTAAGCAAAAGGTTTCTTTTTTCATTTCCTGGGCAATTTTGCCGTTGACAATGAAGTCTTGTCTGATTGTATGCCTCAATTGCTTTTTCGGCTTATTTAGGTGTGAAAGAGAAGATAAAAAAGAAAAGTTTCGACAGAGGCAAGGCTGTTAGTGTCAGACCTTAGAAAATCACTGGCCCTTATTTCTTTCTGAAGAGGTAAGGATCTAAGGGCTTCAGATTGGAAGGGCAAACTGAATAATACATTTTCTGAATATGTCAAGTCTTTGCATTCTGATTATTCAGATGGAGAAATATCAACTCGATCTTACATATAAAATAAGTGTCATAGGTGCTAAAAAAAAAAAAAAAAAAGAAGAAGAAGCGGCCATGTGTGTATATGTGCATGTCTATGGGGATTTGGTAATGAAAAAAATGAGAAAACGCATGGCCATTGATAAAATTACAATTATCAAGGATCTACACAACATTATCTAGGTATACACATGCATTCTAATTCATTAACATGACAGATACCATTATAAATAAGTGACCATATAAATAAATATAAATAACTGTGAATATATATTTAAATTAACACTTTCTTCTTAAAGCAGTCATGTTATTATCTTCCTTCTATATAAATTGCAAAAAAGAGTCATGAAAATTGTCACTATGATCTGTTGCATTCTTACACTTACTCTTGACAGAACTAATATCTATGCTGTCATTTGTAGAAGGTGTTTATTTTTCAAAGAAATTAGAACTTATTTAGAAAACATAAACATCAAGAGATATCCAAAGTCAATAAAGGCTGTTAGATGTTTTATTATTACTCCTCTGAAAGAAAAATGCAACATAAAGTAAAACAAAAATGAGAAATCAATGTAGCTATGAAAGTTACATCCATCTTAAGGTATTTAAATTTCTTCAGCTTTTTTTTTTTTTTTTTAATTTTTTTTTTTTTTTTCAACGTTTATTTATTTTTGGGACAGAGAGAGACAGAGCATGAACGGGGGAGGGGCAGAGAGAGAGGGAGACACAGAATCGGAAACAGGCTCCAGGCTCTGAGCCATCAGCCCAGAGCCTGACGCGGGGCTCGAACTCACGGACCGCGAGATCGTGACCTGGCTGAAGTCGGACGCTTAACCGACTGCGCCACCCAGGCGCCCCTCTTCAGCTTTTTAAAAGTATCTTGGTATCACAGTTTTTTTCCCTGAAAATAAAAGGGACAATATGTTGATTGCCCTTTGCTTATAAGTAATTATGAAGGAATCTTATGAAATTGTCTGCCCACATCACAAAATGGCACTATATTTCAACTACTGGGATGACAGTTTAATGCTATGAGAAACTGTTAATAAGCACTTCCTAATAGTGCCTTGTGAGTTTTCTTTCTTTACTAGGTGAATCTTTAATCATTTGTGTATATCAAACATCGTTTTATATGTGTGACACTAATGGAAGGCAGGCCTTTCTTAAAAGAGACATTGCATACTCTCATGCACTATGTGAAATACCGACTTGTTATTTAAAAGGAAATACTGTTTTTAAAAAAAATTTAATGTTTATTTATTTTTGAGAGATGGAAAGAGACAGAGTGTGAGCAGGGGAGGGGCAGAGAGAGAGGGAGACACAGGATCTGAGGCAGGCTCCAGGTTCTGAGCTGTCAGTACAGAGCCCAAAGTGGGGCTTGAACTCACGAACTGAGAGATCATGACCTGAGCCAAAGTTGGACGCTTAACCGACAGAACCACCCAGGTACCCTTGTTCTTTGTAAGGAAACAGTAAGGCAGACTATCCTCACCTTCACCTCCCTGCCCTTCCCCTGCCAGATAATTACTAGACAGACTAGGGGAGTAGCTTAAATCTGCAATGAATGAAGACTTGAAGATAAAAGTAGTTGATGAATCAAAATTCAGTCTGAATTAGACTGTGAAGACCCGAAAGGAAAACCTTTTGACAATTTCTCAATAATTTGCAAT
Organism: Leopardus geoffroyi; assembly: GCF_018350155.1. Lineage (NCBI taxonomy): Eukaryota > Metazoa > Chordata > Mammalia > Carnivora > Felidae > Leopardus > Leopardus geoffroyi. Next base: position 127,917,122 of record NC_059327.1, read on the forward strand.
AATCTGGCTGCTTTTAACCTTTCTTTGCTTCACTGCCTCAATCTTGCTTGCTCTTATCTCTCTAGCTTTATTTGGCTTCTTCCTCTGACTGATTGCTTTCAGTGTATATATGAAATTGTTGGAATAACACTGTTTGATGTCTTGTTACCTTTCTCCAACTAGTTAACATCTAATATCCAATTAACAGGACAGAAGTTAGGAGAATCCTATCCTGACAACTTCTCAGGACCCTACCAGCTTCCAGGCTAACTGGGCAGTCTCCTTTGTCTCCCGTAACACACGCATGCCTGTACTGGAACATATCATAATTCTAAGATTTCTTAATCTGGTTTTCCCACTAGAACATGAGCTCCTTCTGGATAGGGGCTCATCATGTACAAATTTTCCCCCTTTGTACTTTTGTTTCCTAGCGGCTAGCACACATTCTGATAAATAGTTGTCAAACAAAAGAAGATGAAGAAAAGAAAGGCAGGTTTAACATCAGGCGTGTTTGACAGAAGTCAAGATGTGAGAAACCTGACAACTTGGGTTCCATTCGAATCTTGACACTGTGGTGGCAGTGTCTTCTGTGAGCTTTGAGGCATGTACCTTGAGCATCCACGCCATTCCTAAAGACGAGTGCTTTGCATTTGATATATATGACTGGTGTTTTCAACAAAAACTGCCTCTATTCATTTGTCCACCTTCCAAACTGTGGGATCGAAAGGAGGTAGTGACATTTTGTGAGCTTTCAATTACCCCTTCCATTACTTCTATCTCAGGAAAGCACCTGTTCTGTTTTGAGGTTCATGCTCTTTCCTATACTATACTTTAGAGTCCCTTTCTGTTATCACCTACCCGTCTCTTGGCCACTCTGTATTCATGAGGTCTTTGACTCCTCTTTCACAGCGATTCCAAACTTTTGCCCAGCATTAAAAAAAAAGTCACTGCAATTTCTACAGAGATGAATTTGACATCTACTCTGGCTACATCTAACACAAATGACTATCACTGGACACAAACACATACCTCCTCTAACATCTTAAACTCCATTTTCCCACCAGCTGACCAATTATTTCCCTCTCACTCTCACTACACGTGTTTTCCAACTTAACTGAGCACCAGCACCCACCTTCTCTATCTGACAACCTTCTGATATTTGATAACATCCATCACTTGCCCTGAAACATTCTCTTTCCTTCAATTGTTCATTATCTTGTATAATTTCTAGGCTGTTCATCATCTCAGCATTTTTCTTCTTTCCTTCTCTTTCTTTTTTTTATGTTCCTGTTCAGAGTTTAGAACTTATAAACAACACATTATTGCAGATACAATCTGACTAGAACAGAATAGTATAAGGTTATGTCTCTTGATCATAGCAAAATGCTCTGACATGGAGACCAAGATTACACTGAAATGGTGTAGAGCAAATGAGACTTGCGCTATGTTCAAACAAAATTGGCCTTCATCTCAATAACCTTAAACAGCTGTCAAACCAGGTCTCATCCAACTAGACTTAGGGTAATGACTTTGAGCCTATACTTTATCTCTTCGAAATTTCAACTTTTACGTTTATTATTTGGGGAGTATTAATAATTTGGATCTTGATCATACAGCCCAGAATAAGGTTTCTCTCCTAGCTTTATGCCATTTGCAAATCTGATAGGCATACTTTATTCATTTTTATTTGTGTAATGGTAAACATTTGAAAATATAAGTACAAGAACAGTATTTTTGGATGACCATAGAGAGTTCCTCATACTTCAAGAGTAGAATGTTTATCACTGTGGTTGAGTGTTCTTCTATTTCCATAGTTCCTAAATTGAAGTAAAATAAAGTATGGATATTAGAAGTGCTCAAAGCTACAAAATATATCTGAGCCATGTTGTAGGCATATCAAATTTGCTCAAAGATTTGGAGAGTAAGAAAAATAACTAGTAAACTATTTGAAACATTACTTTTAATTTTAAATAAACTCATAAGTTATGAGTTTATCCTTTTAAAGATAATAATGAGACTGTCTATATTTTGAATTTTGTAAATTTCCTTTTGAAAAAAAAATCTGAAAACAGTGTTTACTACTATCTTCTATTCTTAGTCCTTTATTGAAAATCTTTGAGTGACATCAACCTATCTAGACTTTTTAATGCTTCCCTATAAGATTTTGTGCTTTCCTATAAATTTTCCTTAAAAAATGTCAAACACAACATAAAAATCAACATACAATAAATAGATTTATAAAATTCTCTCAATATAAACAATTAGTAAACAGGATTTGACTTGCCAGTGCTTGTTCTTAAGAGAGTCCTATGGTCACATATGAAGGACCCCAAATGATATACTTAATAATACATTCTACAGTTTATCCAAATAATTCATCAACCTTTAATATACTACACTCTGTCAGAATCTTTTTTCCTTCCTTTTGAAATGTGGAACGATATACCAATTTCACGTACTGGGGTCTTCTTCTGAGGTATTTCTCTAGTATTTCTAAATTATAATATTGTGATCGTATCTACCACTTTATTTACTATTCTTAACAATTATTATTTAAGCTTCATTTTAAAGCAGTAAGGTATACTCTCACCATATCCAAATCCCTGCTCTTTAAAAAAAGTGGTTTAATTAAAAAAAATTTATTCTAACTTTTCCAATTTGAAGACAATTTTTCTTAGATGGAGATGACAGAAGCAAACAAACAAACAAACAAAAAACACTGACTTTTCTATTTTCTCTCCATTAGCAGCCAAGCTAACATTAGTTTCACCAAGCAGTGAATGACTCACTTTCTTCTTGCTTCATATATTGCTAAAACCTTTGTTTATAGAGCTAAAAGTTTCCTTTGACATTTATTTTGCAGCTTCAACTCATCCTGGATTTTAGTCTTTCTGGCACTAATTTAAAGATTTGGGAAACTTGTTTTTTGTTCCTTCTAAACCTTTTCTTTCTATGTACATTAAATTAAGTAACAGCCCAAAGATCTCTACACAGGCCCACTGTACCCTCTTCTTCCCTGTTGTACTGATTATTGTGATCTTATAGTTCGTGTTTCCATTTTACGGTTGGGTCTCTATTTTTAGAGCTCTCTTCAGTCATATTTTCATGCCTTTATTTTACTACTTTTAATAGTACCCAGCTGATAAGATAAAGGTCTGTCTGTGGACATATTTACCTGCATTTTTTTATGAGCTCCAAGTTGAGAGGGTTACTTCTCCAAAGGAAACCTGTACTCCCAAATTTTTAATGCATACTATCTTGTTTTTCTTTAACTTCAGTAAGATAAAATTTTCCCCAAGGTAAGCCTCTATATCAAATGCTCTGCTTTTAGTGGAACATCTTAAATTCAACAGCCCTACATTTAGATACATTTAGATTTAGATACTTAATTATATAAATCTTCACATATAAAAGATTCTGTCAATTTTTCCTTTATACATTAACTATTCTGTCAAAATTTATTACATATAATAGGGAAATTACTATGTAGTAAATCCTCAAAGAAAAAGTAATTTTCTTATTTTCTTCCATCTGTGGGTTTGAAGGGAGTAAGACGAAGGTGGGGATAAGAGGTGTGGTGATTCCTGTACATCCTTAATTTATCATATAGGTCTGGGGGATATGAAGATGAATAAATAAATAAATAAACAAATAAAATATTTGCTCCCTGATTTCAAGAAACTCATTAACAGAATCAGAAGGATTGTGCTTTTAGGTGAATGTGCTTTACAATACTATGTAGTCCGTCCATTGGTGGGAATGCAAAATGATGCAGCCACTCTGGAAGACAGCATGGAATTTCCTCAAAAAGTTAAAAATAGAAATATCCTATGACCCAACAATCATGCTACTATGTATTCGTTCAAAAGAAACAAAAATGCTGATTCAAAGGGGTACACTACCCTGATGTTTATAGCAGCATTATCAACAATAGCCAAACTATTGATAGAGCCTGAGTGTCCATTGGCTGATGAATGGATAAAGAAGATTTGGTGTATATATATTCAATAGAATACTATTCAGCCATCAAAAAGAATGAAATCTTGCCATTTGCAATGATGTGGAAGGAGCTAGAGTGTACTATGCTAAGTGAAGTAAGTCAGGGAAAGACAAATACCATGTTATTTCACTAATATGTGGAATTTAAGAAACAAAACAAACATATGGAAAGGGTGGAAGAGAGAGAGAGGGAGGGAAACAACCATAAGAGACGCTTCACAAGAGAGAACAAATTGAGTGTTGATGGAGGGAAGTGGGTGGGGGATGGGCTAGAAGTGGGCAGTGGGATGGGGGTGGGGGGGTGGGTATTAAGGAGGGCACTTGTTATGATGAGCACTGGGTGTTACGTGTAAGTTATGAATTGCTAAATTCTCCTGAGACCAATATTATACTGTATGTTAACCAACTAGAATTTGAATAAAAATTTGGAAAAACATACTGTGTAGCTACTTTCTACTTTTCCAATTTGTACATTTCCTGCCATTTCCTTTGACAAGATAGCCTTTAATATTTCAAATTTTTCTTAAGCAAAATTCTACGTTTTTCTCCATTTAGAATTCTATCGTTTTCATATCAATCATACTCATGACCAATTAATATGAAATGATTGGTCATTATAAGCATATTTGTAAGACTGGCATTAAAATTTAAACAGGTCTTGTTTAGGCTCTAGAGTGGCTTAGTTTAACCATTGTCTTTTCCTTAACTACATTCAAATGCACAAATATTCAAGAAGAAGCAAAGCAGTGTGGTAGGCATGATGGAGGAAATAAAGATAGATGTGTACTTTATGGGATTTTATGATACCAGGTCCTGGGGAGACTTATTCTACAAAAGCCTAAAGCCTAGTTGGGAACATAAAGTTCTGTGGGTAATGCTCCTGGAGCTAGCTACCTGGGAAATATAGCTGCTCCTTAGGTTGACTGCAAGTATGAAGAAGTGATTGGATCAAAGTAATTCATCTAAAAAAAATCCACAGGTGACTAAAGATAGAAAAAGTGTGGAGATGCTTTTTAAAAGAATGGGTCATTTTTACAAAATCACGTGATTTATCTAGTATTACTGGGGATGAATTAGTTCTCATAGGGTTATATTTCTAAACTGTTCAAACTGAGTATCTCTAAGCACTAAAACACTTGCTATAGTAAACGTTGTGAAGGAATAATTTTCTAAAACATATATTCTTCCAACTTCTGAAATTGACCAATATTTTAATTTTTGTTATCTCAGAATTACTATTTAAATACTACTACTCTAGCAGTATACTACAATTATATCCTTAGGAACTGTTTTAGGACACAGAGTTGTTTTTATAAGGCAAGTCTACATTGATAGGATATTTGAATTAGTAGATCTGATTGATTTATTTTTCTTGTCTCTTGCCTTGCTAGAAAGTACTCCTTATGGCTTCCTACTATTGATGTGTCTGCTTTTTTTTTTTTAACACCCTGTTCAAATTGACTTATTAAAATTTCCAGTGCAAAGGAAATAAAACTAAATGAAACAAAATCTGATAGCATTTTCCTTAAGAAAAAGAAAATGGATTCTAGGTGAGTAGTTAAAGGACATCCTTATGAGTAAACTGCAGGCACCTGATGTTCTCTATTTTGCTGCTCAGAGATTTTATTTATTTACCTTCGAATTCTTTGTTGTATTCTGAAGAGCAAAGGTTTCAGCCATATCCTTTCTGGTTTCGATAGGAATATATAGCACTATAGTATCTTTTGCATTTCTAAATAGTTTTTTTGGCGAATATCTTTAAACTAGAGAGTAATCTTTAAAAATATATTTCTATGTCTTTGTCATACAGAAAAAAAACAAGCAAATTTATTAGCAGAATAATTTGCCATCTGGCATTAAGGAATATCAATCACAAATTCCAACACAGTAAATGCTATGGATCTACTTGCTGGGAAGGCAATAACTTTTATGTATTTAATTTTTTTTTAACAAGTATATATTTTGCTACAATGAGGTCAAAAAGATCAAAGACACAAATTCTTAGGACTCCTGCATCAGACTTAGAAAATTTCCAGAGGAAGAGAATAGCTCAAAAATGGAAACATGTATAATTCTAAATCTAAAACAACTCAAAGAGCTCTCTCTACAATTGGCCAACAAAGCACCTTGAGAGAAATACTGTAGCACTTAGAATATACCTCCATATTCTGAGCAAATGGATCCTTTGGATCACACAATGTTGAAGATATTCGATGGTTGCCACGGAAACATCGCTGACTTATATTCTGGGGGACTGGAAATGTCTGCCGAATGATTGTTAACCTTCCAATTGACCTTCTTACAAGTTCCTGAACATCCACATCATTTATTTCCTATAAGATAAAAAATGGAAGGATTAGAAATGCTATAATAAATAATAAACAGAAACACAAAACTATTAAAGAGTTGTTATCTGTAAATGCTAAGAAATTCATTACTGTAATGCATTTGCTAGTGCTTAGTACACATCCAAATAAAAACAATACATGTTCATTAAAATGATCAACTCATTTGTAGGTGTTGTTTGTATGTTAAATTATATCATTAATGCCTAAGTAATTCTAAATGGAGCAATTGATTAAATGCACTTTATTTAGGAATTTTGTATTGTATTGAACACTTTAGAAAAATATTTGTCTAAACATTGAAAAAGGTCATAAATTAAGTGGATTTCAAGGTACTTTGAGTACCCAGAAGAGAGTTGCAATGTAAGCATAATATATATTGTTCTTAGCAATGAAAAATGGGGCTTTTAAATAAAGCAAGTAGAGAAAGTAAGAGACATTTTAAAAAAGATGTTCCTAATTATTTCTTAGAACTACTGGTATTAACTCATACATTTCTCTTGGTAAAGAACAGATTAAACAAAGTGTTCCAAAAGATGAAACATTTTGTATTAATACAATGTGAACCAGGATAGGTAAATGAAAAAAAAAAAAAAACAAAACCCAGTGTTCTTTTTCCAAATTGATGTTATTTTGCATATGAGTATTTGCCAAACTCAAAGAACATATTTTTCTACTTCCTTCTCCCCCCACTTCCTAACTCCAGACTTAAATTTTAAGGCTTGGCTCAATCATGGATGTAGAAGCAATAAAAATGAAATAATATTTTTACAACTTAACATCTGTTCTAACTGGAATTAGTCAGACTACAAGTGATCAGAATAAATTTTAGTTTGAAGGCAGTCTTTACTAAAGCAGTTTGTTCTTCACAGTGTCCATTCAGAACATTTCAAACCAATGAAGACTTTGCAATTAACATATTATTGGTTTCAGTAGATTCTTATGGTAACAGAAATAAAAGATTTGACATAAGATAAATTTTGGACTGCAGTGAGAATTTCGGTTTTGATTCAAACAATCATTATAGAGTAATGAAAAAGAAATGGACTATTTATTTACAGGTATAAGTTGTCTTCTTTTCCTTTCTAGATTAATTACATATTATTCCTAAAGCCTACATTAGAGCTTTAAAACTCATTCCTTATTTTTTCAACTTTACAATATACAGATTTTCTGAAAATAAAACAAACCTGCCATCAGCTGTATCCAGTATGATATCATGGATTTCTGGTCAACGGATCCTTAATGTACCATGAAAAATGTTTTTTTCTCATTTAAAATGCCATCTTTTATCCTTTAGTTTGTGTAATTTCACTAGCCATCAGGAACACTATCTGACAAAAGGCAGGTCACCTTTTAATTATCTATCATCCACTCACAAAGCGGAATTAAGCAGTGTCTTATCAACTCTATTTTAAGCCTGAAGTTTAACCAGAGGTCTTTTCAAATTAATTAATATTGCTATTGAGTATCTTTACATTTTTTTTTATTAAAAATTTTTTTTAAAATTTTTAATTTATTTTTGCGACAGAGAGAGACAAAGCATGAGAAGGGGAGGGGCAGAGAGAGAGGGAGACACAGAATCCGAAGCAGGCTCCAGGCTCTGAGCTGTCAGCACAGAGCCTGATGCGGGGCTCAAACCCACAGACTGTGAGATCATGACCTGAGCCGAAGTCGGATGCTTAACCGACTGAGCCACCCAGGCGCCCCTCTTTACAATTTTTTTAATTCCATGTCGCACAGACAGGAATTTTCATTTAAAAGACAGTAAGAGGTTCTATCACTTTTCTCAGATTAATAACTAAGTTTTCATATATATGTGGTCTTTTTTTCTTTTAGTAATACTAAGACTTCTCAACATGTTGTCAAACAGCACCATTTCTACCTGCTCCAACCATGAGCACATTAGTATAAAAACATACATTAACTCTCTACTATATATTTGACAAAATACTAAGTACATTATGTGTTGTCTCATTTTCTGCTAAAAACTACATTCTGGTTCAGATACTATTATTCTTACTTTATAGATAAAGAACCAGAGAAATTCCAAAGTCTTCATTCAAAATATTCTTTATTCATGGTATGAATGTCACCAAAGACACTCTCTAAAGTAATTATACAATCCGTATCTCCTTACGGGAATTATTTAGATTAATATTCATGAATGATAGGAATTAAAACTATAAAGATATATTATTCTAGTATTTAACAGCCTGATGATTCTATAAGGAATAATAGAGTAATCTATCATGAGCCAAAGTCTTTAAGAGGACTATTTTCAAGCCCACAAAAAGAGATGATTACCTTTTACAGGTTTTGAAAGCTGAAGTTATCAGGAGTCTAAGCGACTAAACTATATCTGAGGAAATGTCAATTTAAGCTGAATATATTTTGCCTATTATTATTTGGGGAAGGGAAAAGGAAGTAATTTTCTGGGAAGAAAGAATCTGCCATTCTGAATGAAGGTAACAGACAGTTTGTCTCAAAAAATTCACTTGCAGTTTTAGTTTTGACACCTGATCTCAAAACTAGTTTGATAGTGATATGAAAACTTGATTAGGCAGCTATTTTATATTTACAGAACTTTACTTCTACATTTCAAAAGGTGCATTTCAAGGGTGACAGAGGCAATGCTATGTAAACACTGAAAGTCAAATGAAAATCTATTAAGAGATCCTTTTAAATGAAAAAATTCATAAGTAAACTTCCATATTAAAATATGGACTATCATATAATCTGTTAGAATCTACATTGTTCTAATACTCTGAACTTAAAAAAAATGTTTAAGCCCCCATATTTTAAAAAGGAACCATGTGAAGAACCAGTTCAAATACTCACTCTCCCAAGCCTCCAGGGCCTCCAAATTATACTAATTCTCTATAAAGATATACAGATATGTTCTGAGTTTTAAAAAATTTAAAGAGGCTGAAAAATAAAATTTTTGTCCTTTTTGTATTCCTTATATGAGTATATTTATGAAATAAGAATTAATATTGCAATAAAATTTAAACATATGTTTTGTCGTACTTAAATTCTGTCTGTACTTCTTTAGGAGCAAAGCATATAGTCTTTTTTTTACCCCCAAAATAATGTACTTAGATAATAAAAAAATTGCTGAGATTCAAGTCAATATATTCAAGAAAATATTCTTATTCACTTTGTTGTGATAGTTTAATACAGAGTAAACCATAAGAGAGAAGAAAGAGGAAATGCTAAAATACTTGTTGGGGATACAACTCCATCCAGAAACAGCCATTTCCCAGAACAAATCTTTTAGGAGAATTGGATCACTCCCAAATCTTTGTAGTGTATCAACGTGGGTTTAAATTAATGAATTCCAGAGAAAGGAAGACTCAAAATCATTAGATCAGATGCCAATCTATACTAGTAAACTGTCTCAGAGAAGGGACCCTCTTTTTTCCCCATTTTAAAAAATCTCTTAACATCTAACAAAGCTTCTGGTTCATAATAGGTATTCACTAAACGTTGATAAATTTAAAAATGAATGAATAGGGGCATGTGGGTGGCTCAGTCGGTGAAGTGCCTGACTCTTGATTTCAGCTCAGGTCATCATCTCATAATTCATGGGTTCCAGCCCTGAGCTTTCATCATGGAGCCTGCTTGGCATTCTCTCTCTCCCTCTCTCTTTGCCCCTCCCCTGCCTGCATGCTATCTTTCTCTCTCAAAATAAATAAACTTAAAAAAAAGAATGAATAAATGAATGAATTTATTAACAATTATTAACAATTGGTGATAGATAGATTGATAGATTCTGAATCTATTGATAGACTACTGAAATTTTAAGTGTAGAAATTGGAATGCTTTAATAACCTCAATACGACCAAATAAACCAAATAAACTAAACTAAATAGTTTAACAAATAAACCACATAAACTAAAAGATTTTAGTTGTTATTAAGCAGTGTACTATGTAGCACATTTGAAAAGATTATGCTTTTTGTTGTTGTTGTTTTTGCTAATGTTTATATTCTTCATGCTTTGGCGAAGGTGATCCTTTGATGCTTCCACAAAGTTTAACATTAATGTGAAATAATTACACATACATAATGCTGAAATATGAAACAAAACCAATTTAAGGCTATACACCAGAAGGAAGTGCAGCATAATGGCAACTTTCTGCTTGAGAGATTGGTAGTGAGCAGTTCAATTAATCCCTAAACTGGGAAAAATGAACAACATCCTTTACACATATAGGATGTTTAAATCTCAACAACGATAACAACAACAACTTCTAAACTGCAATACTCATTTGCAGCAATTAAACTATTTCAATGAGAACTCAGGTTCAGTATTATCAGAGAAGAGATGGTGCTTATAGTATTATCCTTCTTGCATCTCTAAACAGTGCATATCTTTCTATCAGAATTTATAACTTTTGTAAAACTTAAATAAAGTGCCAGGCCATCTGTTTCAGGACCCTGAGGGGATGGCAATACTTATATGGAAAGGCTGTTCTCAGTTGGATTCACTGATTGCAGGGAGAAGATAAATATCATTACCAACTACTAACATATGATTGATTACACCATATGAGCTAGCACAGCCCCTTATTATTATAGCACTCTTAATGCAAAGGAAAAAAAATATTTTCAAGTCTGTACATCAATTTGTATCAAGATGCACAAAGCCAACTTTGATTTATAGTGCCTCTCTTAAAAGCTATTGGTGCAATAGATTAAATAAATGTTTGCAACCCATTTTAAATTAGCAACAAAATAGTAGCTATACCAACCAAAGTAGACAAATTCATGTCTTCCATGTTCAAATGAGCATTTGCATATTGTTAGATTTTGTGTGTGTGTGTGTGTGGGGGGGGGGTGGTTGTTACTTTTACAGTTTAACTTCCTAGCAAATTTGAGAAATCTATGTTTCTTCTTTCATGGAAACTAGAATAAATTTGACTCATTCACTATAAATTTGTATGAGCAACTCACAAATGAAGTAAAGGTAGTGAGAATCAAGTTTCCTAAGGCATTTTTCAGAGAAAATGAGGTAACAGAATGGAATCAATTGGAAAAAAAAAAAATTGACAGTAGATACATGGATAATGGTTTTTGTTAGAAATGAAAATACAGAAAATATGCTTGATCTCTTGAGTATGAACCTAGTTTACATAAAAATAATAACAAATATAAATTGTGGGCTGTGAACATCAGATTTTTCAGAAGCTCAGTGGTATTGACATGCCCCAAAAATGACACCTCTGCTCAAGGACTAGTAAGAAGAGCTGTATGTAAAAAGGACACAAGTGCTTCAGTAATGACAAAGGTGAAGTTATAAATAGTTATGACAGCTTACAGTAGAAAATCCAAGTGTAAAGGATGAAAAAAGAATTATCATTTTCTATACTTCTAATATTTATTGAGTTATTTGCTGGTTAGATCACTTAGTGTGGATGTTTTATTTGCAAAATACTGTGCCAAATTATTGAACATCCGTTTAAAGATAGCATTGTCCATCTCATATTTTATCAAAGAAAATTTAATTGTAAAATAAAAGTCTCACGCTTATGAAATATACACTAAAATATAAAGTGTTATTATTTCTATAATATTTACCATCAATGAAGTATATGCTAGCCTGCTCAGACTTCCCCTACATAATATGAAGGAGTGACTTCTTCCACAGTACAAATAGATACATAAGCGATAGACAGATGACCAGTGGTGTTCCAAGAGCTCTATAAGTGTTCATACTTTTAAGATTCAGGTTGTTGTCAGAAGTCAAATTGAATATGAAAAAAAATAATTCAGGGGTCCCCTATGCAATATTATCAAAGAATAGAAGGGGATGGGCATTTTCATTTAATGCCCATTTACAAGGACACAATAAGTTGCTTTTTTTCTTAGCTAGCTCTATTGATACAAACATGTAAAGTGACCCCAAGTTGTTTTATACCAGGAACTCTATGTGGTCTCTTCCCCATGAGAAGTTGGGTGTGAGATAAAAACAAAAATTAAGAGGATTCTTTATTTCAAAAAAAAAAAAAATAGTAACCTAGAAAATAATTAACCTAAAGACAAAAATTAGTGGGATAGTTTCCATAAGATTAAAATTGAAGTAGCAGAAATTAAAAAAAAAAAATCTATAAGGAGAATTATCAAAGAGAAAAAGAAAAAAAAAAAAACAACCAAAGGTTTAGACTGGAAAAAAAAAAAAAACTATTTAGAACCCAATATCACCACTTAATCATTGTGTAATATTTGGCAAACTGTTTTATTTACTAGATCCATAAATTACATACTCAAAAATACAAATGAAAACATCTAATTTGAAAAGTTATCCTGCAAGTTTACTAAGATTTCTTTTGCCCTTCCCTCTATCCTGATTTTTAGTCATTCTAGATAGAAAATTGAGAGGTATTAGAAAATTGGAAAATATAAAAACATCATTAGAAAGCAGATCTCACACATGTATAATACCTGTGGGGATCTCATATAAATATGTCTTCATTTGACATGAAAAACACAGTGACAAATCATGTAGCCCTGAAGTTTGGCAGGCCTCAACCAGGGAAGACATTTCCAGTGTCTTTACTCTGAATTAAAAAGAACCATCAGAGAAAGTTCAAGATGGTGGCATAGACAAGACACAGAAGCAACCTAAGTATCTCTTGGTAGACAAATGGACACACACACACACACAGAGAAGAATATTACACAGCCATACAAAAGAATGGGATTGTGCCATTTGCAACAACATGGATGAATGTTGAAGGTATTATGCTAAGTGAAATATGTCATTCTGAGAAAGACTGTATGATTTCACTCATATGTGGAATCGAAAAAAAAAAAAAGCACAAACAAAAACCCCACAAATGAACAAACAAATAAACAAACAAAAGGCAGGATCAAACCTATGAATATAGACAACAAACTGATGGTTGCCAGAAGGGAGGAAGTTGAGAGGATGGGCAAAATAGGTGAAGGGGAGAGCGAGGTACAGACCTCCAGTTATGGAATAAGTCAAGGGAATAAAAGGTATATCATAAGAAATATAGCCAATGATACTTTAATAGTGTTGTATGGTGACAGATGGTAGCTAAACTTGTGGTGAGCACAGCATAATGTATCAACTTTTTGAATCACTATATCATACACCTGAAACAATTGTAACATCGTGTATCAATTAAGCTTAAATAAGTTAAAAAATAAGTAAATAGGTGGTAGAGGAATATCCTAAATTCACCTTCTCACTTGGACACATTAAATCAACAGCTACATATGGGACAATGCCTTCTGAAAAAGTACTGGAAATTAGCTGATCAGTTCCTATACAATAAAAAATAAATGGGCCACATCAAGGAGGGGAGGCAGACATGTGGTTTTGCCAAAACACCCCACTCCCAGCATAGTGACACACAATTGAGAGGGATATCACAGAGCTTCTCCCTGAGAAATAAGGAGTTTATGCCCCACCCCAGGCATCCTAAACCTTGGCACCTATGCTGGAGAGATGAGCCCTTAAAGTGTCTGGCTTTGAAAACCAATGGGGCTTACATCTAGGAGACCCAAAGGGCTGTGGGGAACCGAGATTCCATTTTTAAAGGGCTTGCACACAGAGGCATTAATCTCAGGACCCAATGCAAAAGCAGCAGTTTGAAACCCACCTAGAATATATATGAAAGAGATTCATTTGTGAATCTTAATGCACCTGTCAGAGAGGCAGAGCCTGTTGGCTTCTCTCTGGGAATACAGGTGCTGGTGGGTATCATTTTGGTGCTGTCACTCCACCTTGCTAGCGCTGGCAGGTTTGTCCCACTCCTGCACCCTCTAGTGGCCCCCTAAAGCTGGCAGGCATGACCTAGCTCCACACTACTCCATGCCCCTGATAAAGCCAGCAGACACACATCCATATGAGACATCCCCTGAGCATCTGGCTCCTGTGTCCAAGGGAACTCTCATTTCTGGGCCCCATGGGATTGAAACAATCAGAGAGATAATTCTTGGCAAGCTACCATTCCCAGGGCACAGCACAGAAAGCAGACTGAAACACCCACAGCTTCCTGTGAAGAAAACCTATTTACTTGCCCTAGAACTTCAAACTGAGGGGCAGGCTTCAGGATTGCCACATACCTAGAGGCTACAAAGGTAGAGAACATAGGCTGGAGGATGCGGTCTTTGTGCTCTCCCTTGGTCTTACTACAGCTTTCCAGTACCTTTAAGAAAGGAGCTTATACACTTCTCTGAAACCCCAATTTTTACAACTGTCAGTAAAGGAGCACCTCTAGATGGACTGGTCTGGAAGCCAGCAGGGTTTATAACTGTGGTCTTATAGGATTGTATATATTTGCATACTTTAAAAACTGGTGACTGCTAATCTGGTTTCCAATCAGCCTGAATCTAGATGCTGACTCAGATACCTCAGTCATTGGAACATTGGCTGGGCTTGGCATATCCTCAACAACTAGGACTGATCAAGAATAAATCAGGTTGCTTAGACAGTCACAGAGGTTTCAGAGACAACCAAGTGCTAGGACAGGATTGAATGAAGGTTTATCTTCTACACAAGGACACTCAATCAAGACTGTTAAAGGAAGTAGTTTGGCCTAATACATAGTAACAACCATAGTCACACAAAATGAGGAAACAAAGGAATATGTTCCAAACAAAAGAATACCATGAAACCGAAGAAAAAACCTTAATGAAACAGAGCTATGTGATTTACCTGATAAAGAGTTCAAATAGTCATGAAGATGCTCACCAAACTCAAAAGAAAGTGGATGAAAACAGTTGAAACTTCAAAGAGAGAAAGTATAAGAAAATACCAAACAGTAGTCATAGAGCTGAAGAATGCAATAATTGTACTGAAGAATACACTAGAAGGGTTCAATATCAGACTAGATGAAACAGAAGAAAGAATAAGTTATCTTGAAGACAGGCAGTGGAACTTACCCAGTCAGAGCAGTAAAAATAAAATGAATTAAAAACCAAAGATAGCTTAAATGACCAATAAAACAACATCAAACAGAACAGAATTTTCATTATACAAGTCCCAGAAGGAGAACAGAGTAATAAAGGGACAAAAAAACTTATTTGAAGAAATAATGGATACAAACTTCCCTAACCTGGGAAAGGAAACAGACATCCAGTTCCAGTTGTCCAGAGAGTTCCAAATAAGAGGAACCCAAAGACAGCCACACCAAGATATAGTATCATTAAAATTTCAGAACTTAAAGATAAGAAGAGAATATTAAAAGGCAGTAAGAGAAACATAACTTGTTACATATAAGGGAATCCCCATAAGGCTATTACATATTTTTCAGCAGAAATTTTGTAAGCCAGAGGGAGTGGCATGGCATATTCAAAGTGCTAAAAGGAAAAAAAAAACTCACAACCAAAAACATTCTATCTGATAAAACCATCATTCAGAATTTAGGGAGAGAGAAAGAGTTTTCTAGAAAAGCAAAAGCTATGAAGTTCATTACCACTAAACTATCCTTACAAGAAATGTTTAAAGGCAATTTTTTAAGCAGGAAAGGAAGGGCACTAATTTATAATCATAAAACATATAAAACTACAAGACTCACTGATAAGGGTAAGTATGTAGTAAAGCTATTGGATTAATCACTTATAAAGCTAGTATGAAGGTTAAAGAACAAAACTAGCTTAGGGGCACCTGGGGAGCTCAGTCAGTGAAGCGTCCAACTTTTGATTTTGGCTCAGGTCATGATTTTGTGGTTTGTATGATTGAGCCCTGCTTTGGGCTCTATAATGACAGTGCAGAGCCTGCATGGGATTCTCTCTCTCCCTCTCTCTGCTCCTGCCCCACTCATGAATCCACTCTCTCTCTCAAAATGAATAATAAATAAACATTAATTTTTAAAGAAGTAGTTCAAAAACTTGTAACTATAATAGTTAAGGGATACACAAGATAAAAAGATGAAAATGTAACATGAAAAACATAAAACACAGTGGGGGAGTAAAAATGTAGATTTAGAATGTGTTCAAACTCAGGGCGCCTGGGTGGCTGAGTTGGTTCAGTGTCAGACTCTTGATTTTGGCTCAGGTCATGATCTCAGGGTTGTGGGATCAAGCCCCACATTGGGTTCTGTGCTGAGCATGGAGCTGCTTAGGATCTCGCTCCCTCTGCCTTCTCCCTGTTCATGCTCTCTCTTTCTCTCTAATATTAAAAAAAGAAGAAGAATGTGTTCAAACTCAACCTGCTATCAACTGAAAGTAGACTGTTTCTTATATAGGCAGTTATACATGAGCCTCATGGTAATCACAATGCTAAAACCTAGAGTAGATACACAAAATATAATGAGAGAGGAATCTAAACATAACACTAAAGAAAGTCATCAAATCACAAGGGAAGACAGCAAAATATAAGGGTATAGAGAGGAATTACAAAACAACTAGAAAACAACAAAAAAAAAATGGCAATAAGTACACACTTATCAGTAATTACTTTAAATGTAAATGAACTAAATTTCCCAATCAAAAGACATAGATTGACTGAATGGGTAAAATAAAAATAAGCCCCATCTCTGTATTGCCTAGTAGAGGCTCACCTCAGATGTAAGGACACACACAGACTGAAAGTTAAGGTATAGAAAAAGATGTCCCATGAAAATGGAAATCAAAAGAAAGCCAAGTAACTATTTTTATGAGACAAAATAGACCTTAAAACAAGATTGTAATAATGACAAGGAGGGGAATTACATAACAATAAATTGGCGAATACAACAAGAATATATAACATTTGTAAACATTTATATGCCCAATATAAAATTGTATAAATAGACGCAATAAATGTTAACAGAGCTAAAGGAAAAAAATTGAGAGCAATACAATAATAATAGAAACTCTTAACACCCCACTTACATCAATGGACAGAACATCCAGATAGAAAATCAACAAGAAAACTTTGGCCTTAAATGACACATTAAACCAGATGGTTTATATATACAGAACAAATATATACAGAACATTCCATCTATATATATATATATATATATATATATATATATATATATATATATACAGAACATTCCATCAAAAAGCAGCAGAATATACATCCTTGTCAAGTGGACCATAGAACATTCTCCAAGATAGATCATATGTTAGTCCCAAAATAAGTCATAAAGAATTTAAGAAGATTGGAATTATACCAAGCATCATCTGTTCTACCATAATGGTAGGAAACTAGAAATTAATTATAAGAAAATTCACAAATATATAGAAATTAAACAATATGCTACTGAATGACCAATGGTTTACAAAGAAATCAAAGGAGAAATTAAAAAAAAATATGTTGATACAAATGAAAAGGGAAATGTAACATACCAAAATCTATAGAATACAGCAAAACTAAAAGGGGAAATTAAGAAAACAATTCCACAACCGTGCAAAAAGAATAAAACATATAGGAACAAGTTTAACTGAGGAAGTGAAAGACCTGTATACTGCAAACTATAAGACATTGATGACATAAATTGAAGAAGAAACAACTAAATGAAAATTTATTTCATGCTAATGGACTGGATTAATTAATATTGTTAAAATGTCCACATTACCCAAGGCAATCTACAGATTCCTTGCAATATCTATAAAATTTCAATTGCATTTTTCACAGAAAAAGAAGAAATAATCCTAAAATGTTTATGGAACCACAAAGGATTCTAAATAGTCAAAGCAATCTTGAGAAAGAACAAACAGGGATGCATTATGCTTTCTGATTTCAAACTATATTATGAAACTATAATAATCAAAATAGTTTGGTACTAGCATTAAAAAGACACATAGATCAGTGAAACACAATATATAGCCCAGAAATAAACCCACACATATATGGTCAGTCAATTAATTTAGAACAAAAGAGCCAAGTATATACAATAGGAAAGACAGTCTATAATAAATGGTGTTGGGAAAACTGGACAGCCACACAAAAGAATGAAATAAGACTTCTTATACCATGCACAAGAATTAAATGGATGAAAGATTTGAATCTATGACCTGAAACCATAAAGCTCCTTTAAAAAAGAAAAAAGATGGTGAGCTTCTAGACCTAAGTCTTGGCCATGATTTTTTGGATATGACTCCAAAGCCTAGGGCAACAAAACCAAAAAATAAACATTAGGACTACTTCAAACTAAAAACAAAAACAAAAAGAAGACAAACAAACAAAAACTTCTGCACTGTGAAGGAAACCATCAACAAAATGAAAGAGAAACCTTCTGAATGGGAGGAGAGTAAATATACAAAATATATAAGAACTCATACATCTCAATATCAAAAAACCTAAAATCTAAGAATGGGCAGAGGACCCGAGTAAACATTTTTTTTTCCAAAGAAGACATACATATAGCCAACAAGCACATGAAAAGATGCTCAGTATCACTAATCATCAGTGAAATGCAAATCAAAATCACAATGAGATATCAACTCACATCTGTTAGATGGATATTATAAAAAAATATAGGGGCGCCTGGGTGGCGCAGTCGGTTAAGCGTCCGACTTCAGCCAGGTCACGATCTCGCGGTCCGTGAGTTCGAGCCCCGCGTCGGGCTCTGGGCTGATGGCTCAGAGCCTGGAGCCTGTTTCCGATTCTGTGTCTCCCTCTCTCTCTGCCCCTCCCCCGTTCATGCTCTGTCTCTCTCTGTCCCAAAAATAAATAAACGTTGAAAAAAATATATATATATAAGAAATAGTGTTGGGGAGGATGCTGAGAAAACGGAAATTTTGTGCAGTGTTGGTAGGAATGTATATTGTACAGCCACTATGGAAAACAGTATGGTGTTTCCTCAAAAATTGAAAACAAAACAAAACAAAACAAAACATATGATCCAGCAATTCCATTTCTGGGTATTTATCCAAAGAAAACAAAGATACTAATTCAAAAAGGCATAAACACCCTTATGTTCATTGCAACATTATTTACAGTAGCCAGAGTATAGAAGCAACCTAAGTGTCCATCAATAGATAAATGGATAAAGAAGATGTGAGATACATATATATGTTACACACACACACACACACACACACACACACACACACACACTATGGAAAATACTCAGCTTTAAAAGAGAATGAAGTCTTGCCATTCACAACAACATGGATAAACTTTAAGGGTATAGGTGAAATAAGTCAGACAGAGAAAGACAAATAATATATGATCTCACTTACCTGTGAATCTTAAAAATAAAATAAATGAGCAAACAAAACAAAACTAATAGATACAATCACTTTTGATGGTTGCCAGAGGAGAGGGGGATTAGGATAGGGAAAATAGGTGAAGGGGATTAAGAGATACAAACTTCTAGTTATAAAATAAATAAATAAATTATGGGGAGATAATGTACAGCATAGTGACTATAATCAGTAATACTGTATTGCATATTTGAAAGCTGCTAAGAGAGTGTATCTTAAAAGATTTTGTCACAAGAAAAAAAACTGTAACTTTGTATGTTTATAGGTGGTAACTAGACTTACTGTGATGATCATACATATATATACATATATATATATACACACACACATACACAATGTATATATATATATAATATACAATATATGTATGCATATATACAAGGTGTGTATATATCTATATAATCCTTGTGTTATAGATAGACCTGAAATTAATATGATGTAATATGTTAATTATAGCTCAAAAAAAAGAACAGAACTAAGATTCTACCAATGTATAGGAGACACAACTTGAAACAATCTATGACTTTTATTGAAAAATCTAGATTTTTATTTTTCTGCATAAAATCAATTACACTCTATGAACTTCATTCTCTCAGTGTTTCATAGAATAATGTTTATTATTCAATAAATTAACATGTGAGAAAGTGATCTGTGAACTTTAATGTGCTATAATCATTTTTGTAGTACCTTTTAGTAAATGTCGGTTGTCAGCAGTATGTTAAGAGTATTAGGTAGTATCTCACTTAATTTTTATAATGAACTTATAAAGTAAATGTGATTGAACTTTCTGTACAAATGAAAAAACAGACACAGGATGATTATACTATATATCCATAGTAACACAGCTAACAAATAAGTAAAACATTCTTTTTTTTCATGAGCAATAGATATATGAATACTAGGTCTTTTTGGGGAAAATTCATGTGATCTCATTATTTGTCCATGACTGATTTGTTCATTGTCCTTTCCATTTCTGATTGGCAGGTGCCAATGGAACAATCTATCTCACAGAGTTCTCATGTTATAATATATTTTTAGTCTTATGTATTGTCTTTACAAAAATCAATAAGCTTTCATGAGGAACTTGACAACTTGATGGATTTTAAGATCGTTGTATTTCATTGTGAAAAGAAAAATATCTATTTTTATTTATTCATATTCATCTGCTGAACTATTTAATCCTCGTGTGAGGGGGGTGGGATATAAAAGTTCTAGAAACACCATTAAAATATAAATGGAGCACAGGCACTCCACTGGGAGGAATTCAGTTTGTTCACAAAGAACTGTACTTTTTATAAAGATGATTTCCCAAAGCAAGCAGTGTATGCCAATGGAAAAGACTAAAAAATACTCAGTGGGAAGATGATCTCCATTTATTTTATTCATTCAAAACCATTTATAATTTTTTGAAAACTCCTTACTCTATTTTTAGTTAGCATCCACTCAGGAAGCTGAAAGTTTACTTTGTGTTCTGTTTCCTCTTAGAACTCCAAGGCCATAGGAAATGCTGTGACTAAATATATGAAAACAGGACCCAGAGTTGACAATAAGGTTCAGTTGGTGTTACCTCATTTATAATGATCCAGTGACAGTCAAAAGCAACCAAATTAGTCTCCACAACCTAGAATAGAAAACAAACCAGCTATCAGTCAGCATTAACAGTGAAAACCAAACCAAATCAACTGAACATACTTTGCAAATGGCGAACAAAACAAAACAAAACAAAAATATCATATATTACAAAGGTCTTTGTTGTTAATTAAAGATGGGAAACTTAGCAAAACATTATAGAAGCATTTGTGTTCAACATGTACTATTAGCACTGTAGACTTGCTAATTAAGTTTGAAAATCAATTCATCAAAAGCCTAGAAAAAAAAATAAATAATGCTATACAGTGATTTAACTGCGAGTGTAGTTCAAATCACATTTCCTCTTCCAAATCAGCTTTTATGGCTTTCTATCTAAGTACATAACCCTCCATAATCTGGCTCTAACTTAACATTCTTATCTTTTTCTATTTCCCTGTGTATATGTTTGCCATTTTCTTAAAGTAAACTGCTCCATGTTCTGAAAAACTTTGTGCTGTGTTCCCTAAGGAGATTCAATTGTAAAATTACCTGAATGTAAAAATTAAAAGCAATAAACATTATATTAGCATTAAGTTATGGGTGGGTAACTTCAGTAGCTTTTAGCTGGGTAATAACAAACAAACAAAATTTATGTAAATGGAAAAGCAAACAATATATAGGTAGAAATCTTGGCTGACAAACTTTGGATTAATTGATTCTAAATGGTCCTTGGCTTGGACTAAAAAACTAAGCTGGACTAAAAAGTAAGTCCAAGCTTGGCTTGGACTAAAAAAGTAAACACACAGCTAGAGTGTGTGTGTGGGTATGTGTGTGGGGGGATGGGGTGTGTATAGTAGAGGTAGCTTTCATATCTGTTTCCGCTCTATCCGATTTTATACATATTTTAAGGCATGTTGTTATGATTCATGCCATGGGGCATACAGGCATATAATAGGTGAGGCTGTTTTGTAAGAGATATTGCTGATATTTTCAGCAATAATACCCAAAGGTTATTTTTAAAAAAAAATTTAAATGTTTATTTACTTTTGAGAGACAAAACACGAGCAGAGGAAGGGGCAGAGAGAGAGGGAGACACTGAATCCAAAGCAGGCTCCAGGCTCTAAGCTGTCAGCACAGAGCCTGATACAGGGCTCGAACTCAGGAGTTGTGAGATCATGACCTAAGCCAAAGATGCGGGCACTTAACCGACTGACTCACCCAGGTGCCCCCCAAGATTGGGTTTTAAGCAAAGATGGCTTCTAAAAACTACCAAGAAATTGTTATAATATGGTGATTGTTTTTTCCTCGTTCTTGGACCAACTGAGAAATGACTGTTGAAAGTTGCAGTGAATCATGAAGAAACAATTGGAAATATATTTCCTGTATGATTCAATGTTTTCGGAAAGGATACAGTTATTCTCAGAATCTTCGTTTTCTCTTTTAATTTTAGTATAGATTTTGTACTATTTCCATAAGTGTCACATCAGTCCCTATGACTTTACTGGACTATATAGATGATACATTATCATAGAAGTGAAGATATATTATTTATTTTTAAGTTATATCATGATTATCATATTTTGAAATACATATATTTTCAATTGACATGTGAAACAATGTGGAAAATGTGACTGCAGTTTTCGGTTTTACTAAAAAATCACTTTATCTATCTCTAATTTCATGATTATATTTCTTTACCATCTTAGACAAACCATCATTAATTTATTAGCAATAAAAAAAATGTTAGAAAGTAAGCAAGAACTCCATAAGAATTTAGAGAAATACAAACCAGAGACTGATACAAGAAAAGTAGTTCTCTGGATAAGATAGAAATGCATTTTTTAAAAAAATCCATGACTAAAAAAAAGAATAACTAAAATTTGGAAACAGCAAGAAATCAGAAAAAAAAAAAAAAGAAATGAAAGCCACAATGTAGACTGAAAGTACTATTGAAGCAATGTCAGTAGTAGAATGAAGAGATGACTCAGCTTGGGCAGATTAAGCAACATTTGGGTTATAAGAATTCTGCATTAACTTTTTAAGTGAAAAGTTGTCTCATACAACAGCATTTTGTGAAAGAGGGAGAGGGTAAGGATTACGATGGTAACTCACTGATAATTTGTCTAGACCATAAAATTTACTCATTTCCACACTCTGACCTGAAATAGCTTTCAGGCAAAGCATGAAACATGTAGAGCTACAGGCTCAGTCTTGTGTTTCAGTAAAGGAGAAAAGCAAATATGTCATCTAAGGCCATGATTCTATTCACTATACCACCTTCCCTTGCTTAGGATCGGCAGGGAGATAATCTTCTTTCACTCATGAGCATGAATACATCAGACATGCCACAGTATAAATTGGAAACAAGAAGAAAGATTATTAGCACATTACTGCAGATAAAGAAAGAAATCATTTACTACGATAACTTGCGTTCATGGAGCAGACCATACTCCTCCACTACTACTTAATGTGGTATTGTGCTAACCCCGAAATAAACCTCTTGAAACATCACACTTTGGGTCTACTTGTTAGAGTAATTTAGCCTATTTATCTAAATGCAATGCATTTTTGTTAATCTTAACTATGTACCTTTTTCTAACCTTAATAAACTTTAATAAATAGCTCATTAGAGTAATTTTAAATTCTGTGATTTTATAAAGGCATATAATATTTCAAAACCATGCAATATTTTTTGACCTTTTCATAAATGTTGAATGTTCAGGACTTTTTTTTTATGAGCCCAGTTTTCTTTGGGGAAGGAAAACAAATAATACCAGAAAGATTCTTAAGAATACAAAGGTAGACATGTCTCATCCCTTTCATTACATACCAAAATATACATATATACACAGCTAAAATCTAAGTATCACTGTGGCACCATTTTATAAAGAAACTTTGAAACTTTTTTATTGCTACGTTGTACACAAAATGTTAATGCTGTCACTCATTATCTGAGTTAAGGGCCACTAAAGGAGAAACATACTTTTCTTAGGTTTAGGTTAACATCTTCATGGATAAACAAGGAATTGGCAAGAGTTCTCTCATTTTTTTAATGACTGAATGTTACTAAAAGTAAGCAATGTGAAAAAGCCACTGATTAAAAAGGTAACTGATATCTGTAATGGAAGGGATAAAAAGAGGACAGGCAGTTTAGTAGCCTAGACTTTGAAAACCTGGTAGGCTTTGAGTTCTTTTACTTATATGACTAGAATAGGTATATAAACAGATAAAATAAGATCTACTACTATAACTATACTAGTATACAGTGTGTGTTTGTGTATATATACACAAAATCTACTACTATACCTACAATTGTATATAACGTGTGTGTGTGTGTGTGTGTGTGTGTGTGTGTGTGTGTGTGAAAGGTAAAATACAATAGAGTTAAAATAAAACATAGAAAGGAGTGGGAATGTTGTTTATGCTTTTCACATATTATCACACTGAGCTAACATATAATGAACATTCTTAGAAGAGACATATTTAAATAAAAAAGAAACTCTCAGCTATTGGTGTGTATAACAGATGCCAACTAACTACTGTAAATCCCAAATCAATTCATCTGATAATTTTTCTATTTTTTTAGTAGTATTAATCCTTTTCCACTTGATACACTTCAGTTCAAGTTACACTGTATCAGACTAGTGTCATTATTAACTTGAAGAATTGAATTACTTCTGGATATAGGATTAAGAAGTGATTGTAAGATACCTTAGGATTTTTTAAGCCTTTTTATTTATTTCCACAGTTATGTTAGAACTCAAATAGTGAAAATTGTTTCCTTTCCCCATTTTCCTTACCTAAGTATCTCATTTCCTTTTGTGGCAGTAAACATATTGAAACCAATGAAAGGGATTAAGAAATTGATTGACTTTTTTTTCTTTTTTCACTGGGAATCTATTTTATAACTGAGTACATCATTGTTATAGTTATGTGTTCTCATTCTGTGGATTCTCACAAGTGTCTAGCAAGTTAGTAAACACTAATTGTATTTTTTATCCAAAATTCCAAAAAAAAAAAATAGATTGCTATGAAATATTGAATATCCTAAAAATAATACACACACTCACACACACACATATACATATATACACATATGTACATATATACATATACATATATTCATACATATATGTATATACATATACATATGTATTTGTACATGTACATATATACATATACATACATACATATACATATATACATATACATATAGTGATATATAGTGATAAGTGATAAACACTCCTGAAAAGATCACATTATGCTTGGGCTATGGAATCAGCATTATGCTTGGGCAAGTCAGCAAGAAAAAAACTATCCAATGGAAACTCCTGTATGTTTGGTTATCAAAATAACAGAAAGGAAGTATGGATTTTCCTTTGTAAACTGTTTCTTCTCTCCTTACCCCATGCTGCTCTCTTATCACTATACACGTACATTATGTGTTAATACATGTGTTAATAATGTAAAGGTGCATGGTGCCTGTTTACATAGAGAGTTGTTTCCATACTGATGCAAGGTAACATAGTTATAACAAATGAGATTACCCTGCCTCCCAGAAAGCTGAGCTTACTTTAAGGGAATTGAGCAAAAAAGGGGGAAAAAATCAAGCCCTGTCAGGAAGACAAGCGATGAGTAAGGACAGACCATCTGTCACTGGCAGGA